>NC_142037.1:76331200-77531200 GCF_982192425.1 Myodes glareolus | reverse complement strand
CTGATATCCCAGGAAGGGCATTATTCTGCTCCTCATTGCCAGAAACCACCCTCAGACGATGAAATCCTTTTTATATCATTAGATTACTTATATGAATGAAGCAACAAATAAAATTGGCTAAAAATGCTGCCACACAACTAATGATGATTGGCTTACATTACACAAATTTAATCAGATAATATAAAAAAATCATCATAATCATCACCCCTTGAATAAGCTCAGCTTTGAAAATTTGAAGTTTTAAGAATGGTATTGTGTTGGTTTTCATGCAGCATTTGAGGCAATGTCAATGTCAAATATAGAATATGACCAAATAATTCTTCATCCTTTAAAAGAAGGAAATGGTCAAATACCCAAATTTTATCAATTTATATGACTGCTTTCTTTACAGGTAATATCAAAGACTCCCATAAAAATATGCTAATGTATTAGATATTAAGTATCATTCATGGAGAACTTCAATATTTCACAAAACAGTTATTATGTATTATAGTATTCTGGGGTATCTAGATAATACTATTATTGTTCATATTATACTAGAAGGACAAACAGTCTTTCGAAATAAAGTCTGAGTCAGGTAGAATAAATATGGCAAATGGTAACAGCTTAGATATTCCTTACACATTTGAATTTCATAGCATTATTTCTATGTAGTTTTCAAAATTTTGTCTTTTCTGAATGGAAGTCCAAGGAAATTTTATGAACACAACTGAGGAACAGACTCTGACTTTGCAAGTCTAGGAGATGGAGAACATTAGAGCGTTGATGGATTTTCATTTAGGCCGTTACTGTCGCAGACTGACTAACAGCAGCCAGACAATCACAAAAATAATGGAGAAGATTCAAAGCTTTTAGGTACAATTCCATCTGTTTGTTAATGGCCAGACTAGCTTATAATGCATTAGTCTCTTTAGAGCTATAATCAATACTTTTGAAACTTTCAGCTCTCAGAGGCCATGATGCAACAAATTGGCTCTATCAGCCTCTATGTGATAGATACTCTTCTATTCAAGCAATCAGACAGCATTTCTTATTTTTTCGTGTAACAAAACGATGGTATCAACCAAACAAGCAAGCAAACGAAATAAAACCAGAACCAAAGAAAGGATGTTGAGAAGCTGGAAGCAGTACTCTTCTCATCCAAGCTCAGGGTCCTGTGCAGACACACTGAATTTTACTCATGAGAAGGGAGATGCGTAACTTCAGAGTTGAAAGCGACTTATCTGTGTCACAGAATGTGATGATATCCTCCTCATAAACTGTTGCTAAAATCTTCTAGAAAAACTGATTTTCCAAGACTGAGTAGGAAATTTCCTGATGGTAACCTTAACCTTTCCATGGCTTCCCATGGACTATATAGATTGGGACAACCTTGCCTGTACTCTAGTGGACATCTGCTCCCACTTGTTCAGCTATGCATATTTCTGAGGCAGTTTTTAACGCTCCGATTATACAAATGAGTGTAATTATTGAAATTACTGTGATTAGAAATAAATTCAATGATAAAGCCTTATTGAAAGCTTTGGAAAATCAACCGAATTTTTAGTCACTAAAGTATTTAGGTGAAATTAAAATTGAGCAATGCACTCATAATGGTAAAAATCTGTGTCAATATTGCTTTTAAGCCACTTTAAATTAATCTGATGGAAAATACAAATTTTCTGTAAAGAAAAAAGAAATGAAAGAAAACTTTAATTACTCAGCCATTTGATAAATGAAAATGCACTTCTGCATATGTTATTGAGATAATATGTAAATATGAATTCTTATAGTTTCACAGTTCTGTTCTCAATCAAGTTTTTTCAAACTATGCTCTTAGCGTATGATGATTATTTCATTTAAATCTATTAACCTTTTCTTTCCATAGTAACCATTCTTTCAAAGCTCTAAGAGCATTGCCTCATTATTCTCTGCAGCATAAAAAATATTATGTATTTGATAATATCATCTAAGGGAAAGAAGTTGAGTCTTGAAAGGAGTTTGCTCCTCACTTTCCTGAGCCTTGACAAAGAACATAAGCTCTCAGAATCAGTTCCTTCATCCTAACCCACAGAATTTTCAAAAAGTCGCTGAGTGTGTTGATACACACTTATTTTTTCAGCAGTGGGCAAGTAAAGACAAGGAGGAATTGCAATTCAGGGTCATTCCTAGTTCTACAGCGAATTCTAGTCCAGCCTGGGCTACATGAGACGCAGTGCCAACACAAAACAACTAATAAAAAAGCAACAACAAAGAAAGAATTTATTTCAGTAATCTTGAAGATATTAAATAAGCCAACTGTGATGAAAGCACAAAGTGTAAAGACATGCTGAGGATGTGATTTTCCTGTCCTTAAGTAGACCGACATGTCCTGTTCTAGATGTCTCATGCTACAAGATCTTACTTTTGTCTGATGTCTATTATCTTTTAATTACTATTTCGATAACCTGGTATTGAAATCAAAATTAGAATCATTTGAAAAGGCCTTAATCATGTGTAGATAAACTTTTATGAGTCTTATAAAACAAACAAATGTGTTTTTATGATGTGGTATTTGCCTCTGTACCACTGATTAATAAAGAAACTGCTTTGGACTTATAGCAAGGCAGAACTTAGGTAGGTGGGGAGATCTAAACTGAATGCTGGAAGGAAGAAGGTGGAGTCAGGGAGATGCCATGGAGCTGCCAGAGACAAACAGCTGGTGGAAAATTTAGCCCATAAGTCACAGCTATAAGGCGATAGACAGATTAATAGAAATGGGTTAAATTAATATGTAAGAGTTAGCCAATAAGAAGCTAGAGCTAGTGGGCCAAGCAATGATTTAATTAATCCAGTTTCTGTGTGATTATTTCAGGTCTAAGCAACCGGGAACAAATAAGCGACTCTCCCTGTCTACATTTCTACAGTTTGAGAAAAATTGCTCTTATTGTTTATAAGTAGATTAAGATATACTAATAGATGTGTCATACCTTTATGCATGAATATTGTTGATTTAAAGAGTATGAGTACATTCATTTGATTATATACATACATGTACACACACACACACACACACACACACACACACTTATATATGGAAAAACACTTTGAATTTGACCTGAATTAATCTGCTTGCAATAGTGGTAGCCTTACTATATAAAAGCAAGTATGTAAAACACTCGGTTAAGTCTACTTAGTATCTAAATTTTTGCTAGATTTATTGCTAAGTAGTTAAAATAACTCCAGTTACAAAATGCATTATGTAAGTTTCTTAAGGGAGACTAGAGAGACTCATGTGTCTGATAGACGTGAGGAAAGCCTCTGACCCAAGCAAGCCTTTGCTGCTGTGAATTCTGTTTCATTGCAAAATAGAGTTTAGTTTCCCATGAAGAAATTCTGACTAACCAAGGACTGGAGGATGTCTTACTGTTCACATGTTGCGAACCAAATCACATTTAGGATCAGCTTTTCTTGTCAATATTCAAACAACTTACCTCTTAACTCTGGAAAACTTAAAATTTTAAATATAAAATCTACTTTATTGTACTCATAAAAACACCACAAAGCTATAGTAACATCTTTATGGTCCATGTGAGTATGGGGTTTGATCTCTATTCTTTCAGTGTTCAATGCATGACCAGAAGTCTATGCTGCTGTCACCCAAGAAGATAGCTCGGGCCAATGGTTTTATATAATCATTTATATAATCTCAGACCCATCTAATCCACTGACTACGTTATGAGCGACATTTGGTAGCTTTCCTCTGAATCACAAATTTTACCTATGATCAAGATTTAGAAACCATCTTGTTGCCCTCACTGGTATTATAACCTATTTCTTTGAGATTCCCGCATAGAATAAAGATCAAAAGTTCTCTAGGAATGCCCTAAGCCACCAGTACCATCTTGGGGTTCCTGAGACATCCAGTCTCATTGATGGAAAAACTCCTGGATTCTTGCCTTTTCTTCCAGCTGACAGTCATTGTTGGATTACTAGCCCTTTAGAACATTCTAATTAAAAAGTCATATATGTGTGTGTGTGTTTATATACCCACGCTATCAGTTACAGTACTCTGGAGAACCCAATATGTCTGGGATACATTCAACAGGCAAAACCTGAGAATTCATAGGGTAGAATAAATGGGCAGACATAAAATCACATGGAATAGGCAAAATAATGAATTTTTAAACAATCACAAATATTATTTTAAAACACCATTTTCTGTCAATGAGATCCTTTCACATGTATTTGCTTTTAAGTGACAATGTGTTTAGTAGTTGGGAATGAACCACTCACCAACTTTCTTTCATTCCCATACAAGCTTTTTATAAAGAGAAACCTGTTTAAATAACAATAAACATTAAATAAAAAATGGTTGTTGCTATAGCTCTTTTTATGCTTAAGCATCTATCATTTTCTTTTAGTTATGATGTTTAGAGAGAAAACTCAAAACAAAACAAAAATTAATTGTTCCTAGGTGTGTGGGGGGGGGAGTCTTTGTAAGTAGCACTCAATTTAAAGTAACATGATTGTATTTTACTTTACAAAAGAAACTGACCTGGACATATCAATTCTAAAAACCTACAAGATACTGTAGATTTCATAGATAAAACACATAATGAGACTCAAGCTAACTATTCAAGAATCCTTTCAATATTACATTCCAGGAGTAAGAATTCAAGGAAACAATGGAAAAATGATATTGACCTGTTCATGTCTATCTAGACTGAAGTGGGGGAATTTTTATTTAACAATCTTTTATTAGTTCTTGTGTCGCAAAATGTTCAGTAATGAATTGGTGGTCAACAAAACCTCACACTTCAAAGTGTCACTTATAGTCAAATTCCATACTGGGGTCAAAGACACAATGGCCCATCACGGAAACCACAAATTTCATCTGCACAAATGATCCTGCATCTATTGTTTAACACAGAAATTCAGAAGGCAGCGTTTACCAGGCTAAAGGCAGTACGGCATGCCATGAAGGGCCCCACATGGAAGCCGTAACAGCACAGAAGGGAGCTAGGGAGAATGCAGCTCAGAGATTTCTTTAGAAATCCATTTCCTTGCAAAAGGGCAGGGCCAGAGAAAACAGGACTGATGAGCAATTTACAACTGTCTAATTGAAAGGGACCCAAATGTAGGATGGTTTTGTTTTCTCATACCTAGAACAGGCAGGAGTTAAGTAGAGGGAGGAGGCCTAGCTCTGATTGCTCTATTGCTCGTTGAAAGTATTCCCCCAGGCTTCCTTAGACAAAATTCTGCACAAGATGAGAGAACTAGGGTTGAATATAAAAGGGTCCACCCCAATCCCAAATAGGAAAGTTGTGAGATACATGTGACCTTAAAGTGTAGTATTACAATGTCCACTGCAGGGAGTCTCTGAGAGAGGCCTCTGTGGCAATCCAAATGACAAACTGTTTCTAATAGGAGCATTTTCTGTCTTCCTGTTCGTACTGAAAAAATTTTTTCTTCTTCTTCTTAACTCCAAACTTCCTTGAGCTTCTTTAGAGAAATGGTGCTGAAGTTACCACTTTCCTCTTTATTCCTATTCCTTGTAAGCCTGGCCATGACCAGAGAAGTTAGGTACCAAGAGTGACCTCAGTTCCTGGTGCCAAGCAGGAGTTAAAGATGGAAGTCCACAGTCTTTTGAGAAAAATGTTCAATGAACAAAAACATCACTGCTACACACAAGCCTTTTGAAGCTAATCCCCTGCTGCTCACACTTGGCAATCACATTCTAGAAATGAGATGTACCAGATGGGGGAAACCTGTGGACTGACTTCACAGTTCCAGGATCACAGTGAGCCCATAGAGGCTTTGGATGATTTCAGTGCATCCTGCATGTGGCGGAAGGATATCAATATTTATTTGAAGATTTGTTTTTATCTATTTTTCCTTTACTCTACTGGTAAACAATAACAATGCTCTACACTGTGATCTAAGAGTCAATAGCAGTGTGTTTTTGCTTTACAAATCTTGAATTGTTGATCTTGCAAAGAAATGTACAACGAAATCAGACAGAACTTTATATTACTTATGAGAACAAGTCTAAGCTCACATAGTCTTGTTACTTTAACTTTGTTCTTATTTCAAAGGGGATTCCAAAATAACCAGTTCTGAAATAAAATATCTAAGCTAACTACTGATCTTATATTGGAAAGGGAACACACTAACTTTTTAAGAACTTTAAAGAATGGGGGATATAGAGGCCAATTATTACAACTTATATATGTAATTAACAGTTTGGCATTGTAAAACTGTGGTTTTACTAATTGGAAAGAATTGTCCTTGATCAATTACTGAGGTCTTCAGTGTTTGCTCTCTCTGTGTGTATGTGTGTGTGAGTGTTGTGTGTGTATGTGTGCGTGCATGAAGGTAAGTATAGTGCTAGCAGAGGACAGAAGATTACATTGACTCCCTAAGGGCTAGAGCTATAGAAATAGTAAGCAACATCACCTAATGTTGGTGATGGGAACTGAACTTGGGTCCTTGAAAAGCTTTTATCTTCTTTACTGTTGAGCCGTCTCTCCAGCCCTCAGCTACCTGCTCCTTGGTGATGAAGATACATCATCCCTTATCACCTTTGATATGCTGTTTTCTTAGATGAGAAACTTCTCATAGGGATTGTGACTCTTCTCCTCTGACTCTGAAATATAACTCTATATTTTCCTTCTGTTCTACTCACTAAATATAAAGGAACCTTTTGTGCCACAGCAGGGACTGTGGCAACCTCTGGGCTTCTGGCTTGCTCTCTTCTGAAAGCAGGGAAACCATTAGGACACCAGGTGATGCTTTCATTAGTTAGATAAGCTTCATGAATGTGGGATGCCCTTCTGTATAGGTGTTGCTTTTATTGGCTAATAAATAAAGCTGATTTGGCCAATAGCAGTGCAGAATATAACCAAGCTGAGAGACATATAAAGAGGGTAGGTAGAGTCAAGGAGACGCCATGTAGCTGCTGAAAGAGACAGACACCCAGAACCTTACCTGGTAAGCCACAATCTCATGGTAACATACAGAGTAATAGAATCGAATAATTTAAGATATAAGAGCTAGCTAGAAATATACTATTGATCAAACAATGTTGTAATTAATTTCATTTTTGTGTAATTATTTGGGTCTAGGCAGCTGGGAAATGAATATATAGATATTTAAATACTAGATTCTTTTCTATAAAAGATGCATTCTTATATCTCCACTATTATATTAAAAATCAAAATAAATTACACTTACTCTCAGTTCATATTTTATATTCATAGAACTATGCTATAATATATTTAAAAATTGAAAATAAATTTTAAAATCAAATCTTTCATTAATTTCTGAATTTATTAGAAATATTCTGATATTTTATCATGTGGTTTTATACTGTTTATGTTTACAACATTGACTTTCATGTTAGCTAAATGGTACTTCTGTGGTCATCTGTGAAGTAGCTGTGTTGCAAAGAGGAGTTGCTTGTTCATCCCGACCACCCAGACCCGAAATAACCACACAGAAAACTGTATTTATTAAATCCCTGTTTGGCACATTATCTCTAGCTTCTTATTGGCTAACTCTTACATCTTAACTTAACCCATCTCCATTAATCTGTGCATCACCACCATGTTGTAACCTACCAGCAAAGTTTCAGCACATCTCTTTCTGGCGGTGGATCCATGTCATCCCCTGACTCTGCCTTCTTTCTCCCAGAATTCAGTTCTGTCTCCCCTGCCTACCTAAGGTCTGCCCAATCAACAGGCCAAGGCAGTTTCTTTATTTATTAATGGTAATTACAGCACACAGAGGGGACTCCCACATCATAGCTGATTCCACAATCAAGTTGTATTTGCCTGTGATCTCTGATCAAATTACAAACTGTAAACTTCATTTCAACGTACCATCCCATTTTGAGAGGGTGGTTAGGTCTTCCTCTCTTTCCTAAGAACCCTGAAGAAAGAACAGTGTTCATTCTAAGCCCATCAAAAAAAAAATAGAAACACTAGAAAAGTGAGCAGAACATCAAAGCAAGCCCAGTTTACAAGAAAGAGGTTGTCACCAACATTGACTAGGTGACATAGGAAAAGGCAAAGGGACTAATGTTAATGTCACCAATCACCTCATCCATATGGGCATCACTAGACCAGTTTATAAAGTCCTGAGAAGGAAAGACAGATCTTACCCAGGAAGAGGGAAAGGGGTAACGATATAAAAAAGAGCCACCCGATATTCAGGAAGAAAGTTAACTTTACGTACAAGCTTTGTGAAAACCTGGCTAAATGAAAAGAAAATAGACAAGTATTTCATTGCTCAGGAGCTTGACCTGTTGTAAGGAGAAAAATGCTTTGTGACATAATTGTAGTTTTACTGGAAGCCAAAATTCATGTCTTCACATATGTGCTCTACATCTATGCATCACACTGTGCATGTGCACTTATTTAACCATCATACATAGTGCATATATATTGAAAAGGTTACCCTAAAGTAGTCATGTCAAGCACCAAAGCAAATGGTTTGTAACTATAACAGTAATGTCAAAGTATTATCTGGTCAATATAATCAATAAATTGAGAAATCACAGGGACAAAACTAGGACTATAATACACATGACCAAATAGAAATTAATTTTGAAGTAAAGTAAAATTTAACATGTATAATGTGAGCTACAGACTGTCTTAAATATTATGGGCTAGAAAATAAAGGCAGCAATGTCTAACAATTCTTTTCCTGGCAAATACATTCTCAAAGGTTCCATATTTTGCGACATAACATAAGAAAGTAAAAACAATTGGTAGACTTGAAATGGAAGACTAGTTCTACAATATATTGACGTTTTGTTGTCTATAGTTATTGTTGACTATAGTGCATACCTTTAATTTTCAGAAAGTCAGGAAATTATTCTAAACTGTAAAAGGCCATATTGTCTAATCAAGCAAGATTATATAAACATACATAATATATATGTATATAGCTGAGAAGGTGGGCTGATTATCAATTACAGAAAAGAAGCAAAGTTAGAAGAAAGTTCACAGGAGAATTTTGAGGTTGTAGAAAGAAGAAACTTCACATGAGAACATTCTTAGAGAAGGTCTTGTGAAATATTAATTCCAACAAGCTAATCTCTAAAAACAGAACCCATATACATATAAGTCAAATTAAATCGATTCAGAAGGTTGAATTTATACATTTAGTATGTGTATGTGGGCGTGTTTGTAACTTAAATGTGTATGTGTTTTTGTAAATTAAAGAAAGGGAGACCAGAAATATGAAAGAAAACATGGGAGGGATTGAATAGAGGAAAAGGAAATGAGAGAATGAAATAATTGTATTTCAAATAAAATAAAAAAAGAAAACCATTCCCAGTGAACAACTTTTGGAAATGTATGTGTATTTACTTATTGCAATATGCAATGGGTATGAGAACCATAGACTCTCAGAAATGTTCTCCTTCCCACTCTATCTCAGTGATAATGCACAGTTATGTCTACAGAATGTTGCATTCTTTAAACAGTTAAAGGTTATTTGACATCTACGGTCTGGAGAAACACTTAAGCTGGACATGTTGATTAATTTTATTTTCCATAGAGGGCTGCACAGTTCTCATGTGTTCTCACATTGTCCCTACAGGCAGTGTCTCTCCTTACACCTTCTGTCTCCTACTGTCTCTCAATACCAAATGAGCTTACTATCTCAGGATCCCTCCTGCCTCACTCCAGAGAAGCAATTTTCATGCTCTGCCATGATAAATAAAGATCAAAATGAAAGCAAGTAACTTCCTTCCTGTCCACATGCAGAACCTTTCTGTTTTGCTCTTTGTGACTTCTTCAGTTAAAATTATCTTCTGTCTGCCTGGAGGAAATGGCAGCTTCACTTTTTACAAATTGGATTACTTTGAAAAATACTATTGGTTTGGAAAACCCCAGATTTTGCTTTTCTTTGTTGTTTTCCATTTCAATTTGTTTCTTTGAAAGTATTTTGGAATTTTAGAAATTGTGGCAGCATTGGAGACTTTTATTTTACTTAATTCTTTTATTCTTCCTTTTTACTTCTGTTTGTTTTGCCAGTTTCTTTGTGGCTGTCTATATTTAGATTATTGGTATATCTAGAACACTATGTGCTTTCTTCCCTTCTTCCTTTCTCTTCCCTCCCCTTTTCCTTCCTGTCTTTTCTTTCTGTCTGTCTTTCTTTCTTTCTTTCTTTCTTTATTTTTTTCTTTCTTTCCTTTTCCTTTTAAAATAAGAATAATATTTCATTTATACATGTAACACATTTTATTTTAATTCATTCTTCTCTCATACAACACTTTCAACATTTTTGTTCTTAAACTGTTTCATTTCAGAACACAAGGAATTTTAGTATCAGTGCAAAGTGTTTTCTATATAGAGTAATTGGTCTAGAGATGATATAGTAAATATAATTAATAATATATTATTGCATAACATTATACAGATATAATAATATTAAACTAAAATACAATATCAGGGTTTCTACATACTGTGCTCAATTATGGAATGAAAACTTGGGTGGGAGATTTCATCAGGAGTGGATGTCTGCCTGTAACATCTGTGGAGACATTAATCATGACTTTATTTATTTGCGCTTAAAAGAAAGCAAACAAATAAAGAAGAAAAGCCAGAGTAGACATATGGTTCCCTTCTTCTTCACTGAGTCAAACACTGGCAGGGTTATAATTATGTGTTTATGTTGGAGCTGCTGACAATGATCTTTCCTATTGATATTCCTCTTCAGGGTATGAAATAAGTTTATCTCCACACAAAAAGAAATACACAAATCTTAAGTCTGCATTTACTGAGTTTTGAAAAGCACCCACACTGCCACCTAAATACCAATCAAGATATAAACCACAAAAAAGTTGTTAATGTCTTTTGCTAGGGTCCTGTACAGATTAGTGTCAAACCACTGACTATGTTATTTGGCATGGGAGTGTATGTGTCCCTTTGCTGCATTGTACTTAGTAAAGAGAGTGCTACACATTATGTTCCTTGACTTTTTTTTTGACAAATTCTCATATTATTCTTTACAATGACTGTGTTGATTTATGTTCTTACTGATAGACTCAGGTATAAGAGGCTGACATCCTGACTTGCATTTTTCTTTATATTTTGTCTTTTTGTTAATTATAGTTGGTCTGATCAGAGGGATGGCGTCACTTCTTCACTTAAAGCCTCTAAGTCTTCACCCCAAACAAGAGAAAACAAAGCTCATTTAATAATCAGTTATCCCAGAAATTAACCATAGACTCTCACCCCACACAAAAAGTAGTTACTACAAGGTCATTAATCACTTTTCAGAATGTCAGAAGGGGCATCCGAGACATGTAAAATGAATGAAAACTATATATTTCCTCAGGAATAAAGAAATTAATCCCATAGATTTTTACTTTCTCTGTGTTTAAAAATAATTTTTCATCAGAGTGAAATGGAGAGTGGATATTTGTATTCAAATAAAATATAAATAATGTAAACCAAGTGAAAATGACTCTGGGTAGTTATCAAACACAAAGCCTGAAGTTTGAAAGGTGAGAAATCGACAAGGACCCAAAACAAAATGATCATTTTGAAAAAGTGCTACTCTGTTTCAGGAAGCATTTAACATAGCAGAATTGTAGTGTTAATAAGATTTTATGTTAATGAAAGATAGTGGTATGAAATCTCCAAGGATACGTGTACATCAAGAACACTTTCATGTTTGGTTAAAACATTATGTGGCCTCTAGACTTGACCTTCTTATCAAGGACTGCATCTGTTGGTAAGAGTTTTAATCTACTTGAAACCAAAATATGAAAATGAGAAAAAGCCAAACAATTTGAGCATTTGAAGTGAAGCATTGCTTTGCATTGGAAATAATCAATAGCAATGTAACCTTACTTAGAAGGGGGAAGTATTTGAAAACTCTTCATTCAATAAATGATGAATACACAGAATATTTCAGGAACACATAGCTAAACAACAAATAACAACCAGTTTGCCAATAAACAGCTAAGAAAAATTGCCCTATTATATAGGGTGATGTGCAAGCAGACAATGACTTTATGAAAACCATTCAGCATTTCTAATAAACAGGAAAAGGAAAACAAAAAAATAAATGAAATTTCATGTCATTATGGTCAGACTAGTTATAATAATAAAAGAGAAATTGTAAAATTGCAAGCAAGGATGTTATCATCTTATACTCTGGACCCAGGAAAGAAAGCAAATTAATATAACTATTATGTAAAACAATTGGAAGGAGAAGTATTGTAACATCTAGCTATCTTGATGCTGAGTAACATACAGCAGAGAGACATCTGAACCACCACATTGATTTTAATACAAAAATAGACATGCTGTGGAATCAACAGAGGGATGAATGGATGCAGTATGTATGCAATGGGGAATATTATTCAGACACAAAGAGGAAGGCTTTTGTAAAATGTAGAATTAAAAGTCTCATAAACTGTCTGAAAAATAGAAGTATTATAATTCTGATTACAGTATTAAAAAGCAAGAAGCCATCTAGAAATGTGCGGCAGAATAATCTATATAGTCCTGTATGTTCTATTTTCATTGGCCAAACATATTGTGCAGTTAACAAGTGTGTCTCAATTTCCTTTCGGATACAAAATGCCTTAAAACAAAACAATGTAAAAGATAAAGATCTTAATGTACTTTCAATTCCATGGTATAGTTTTGAATTGAGGGAATTTGAATCAGGTCATATCAAATAACACAAGACGATATTAAATGTCAGTTTTCTCTACTCTTACACGGTCCAGGGTATCTTATCTTTGAAATGATTCAGCCCTCAATGCATAATTATGCTTCAATTAACTCAATCAAGAGAATCTGCCATAGTCATACCCACAGGCTAGCCTAATGTTAGCAGTCCCTCCCTCATTGAGATTCTCCTCTCTAGGCTGTGTCAAGTTGGCCAAACTGGCCTTCACCAAGTAGGATACTCACAGCTTTATCAATGACCCTCATCATTTAGGGAAATTCTAGAATTAAGCTCCTAGCTTCTTAGCTCTGCAAAACAGCTTCGCTTTGTAAAGCCTAGAATGGTAGCATTAGTATTTATAATTACACAATTAGAGTTATAATAGTAGTGGGCATTACAGAAGTTTGCATACTAGAGGTATTTTGTCTTTGTTCATTCTGTCGCTTTCATTATTTTATAATTTCTAAAAGATGTTACCTTAATATAATACAAAATGGGGAGAAAATATGAGTGATTGGAACTCCTGGAAAGTCTCCAACAGCTGGAATAACAAGATTGCTTTACATAAAGAAAGATTAAGAAGCAATGTGCAAAAGTGTGGGTTTAATTTTTGTTACAGAGAACAGGGACTGTTCCGTAACATTTGTCACAAACACTCACATATATTTAGCCAAAAAGAGGGTGAATTGTATTCATAATTAGTATTTACAGGCATTTTAATTACTCTTAATTACTCTTAAGGATTCCTGCATGTGAAATTTGAGAAGCCAGAAAGGGACCTGTGGAAACTTCATTCTGAGGCAGGTGTTAAGATAAAATGCACTCAGCAGTGCGAGACCATGGTCCTTACCCAGTGCAGTGTAAATGAGGTATATGAAGTATATCTTTAATACACTTTATATATTAAGTTGTTATAAGTCCTATAATGTATTTATTTTTTTGAAGTTAGAAAAATGTTAGATGTTATTTATGTCATTTCATAATTTTAGCCTAAAGTTTATTTACTATGCTTTTTTAATATTTCACTCTACCAAGTTAAAATTATTTTCCCATTTTAAGTCTTTTGTGCTTTTCCAAAAAGACAGTTCATGCCTTTTTCCTACCTGTGAAATTTTTATACATTGACACAAACTGATTTTCATGTCTCATTTAAAGAATATAATTATATTAATATTAGTTTTGCTCTCAATTTTTAAATGTGAACCCTTTTGTACTACCCATAAAATTATGAATAGAATATAAAGGCTCCCCCCCGCATGGTGAATTTTACACTCCTTTTTCCCGAGGCAGGCTTAAATGCTAACCTGTTTTATTGATTACAGAGAAGAGTACATCTTCAAAGGTTGAATCTCTTGGGCTCTCCTATCAGAGCATAATTAATTCATCCAAGCTGAGGTTGGCGAATTCACAATGTGGAAGAACAGTTTTCCTGCAATTTTTGGTTTCATTTCTTTTCTACTCTGGTGACAGCAGGGATTCCCCTGATTGTATCTCCCTTCACACCGGTCTGAGAATAAACAGGTGTCAGAGTCAACGTGAGAATTCTTTCTATCAATTGCAGACCATTTATGATAATGCCTTTCAAAGATAAAAATTTCCCCTAGAGTTAAATGTTCCATTAAACATACAAATATGCTCCTTTGGTTTTGGCTTATTTTTAGTATTGTTTTACTAAGATTCCTCTATTTTTTGATTCTTAAAGCATAGCACATTTTCACTTGGAAACAAATGCCTTTTTATTTTCTGAAACACACACACACACACACACACACACACACACACACACACACACACACACCAACTGTTCCTGCCACCCAAATGTGAATGCAAACACAATCATCTTGCAACATTCTCTTATACTTCCTTGATGAAGAAAAACTTCTCAATTCTCAGTGATTTTTTTTTACTTTTTCATTCCCATTTACATAAGAAAGCAGTCCTCCTAACAAGATCATTCCATGACAAGGAAAGAAATTCCCCCAATTAGAAGAGATTGAACCTCACTCTCCAACTAGTCATTTCTGCTCATATTTCAGCTCACATTTAATGGAGCTTTCTCAGATGGCTCCATTAAATTAAAATAACCAGAAGAAAGGGTTAAAAAGAATAATGATTTCTTCTTCAAAACCAATGAAACAAAGACTATTTTAATAATGTGGCCAAACAACCGGGACAAATATGACAGGTATCATTCAAAATATGTTAAGGAAACCCAGAGACAAACAAACATTTGGGAAATATGGCACATACAGGTTGAAACACACAGAGAGGATGTACATAGAAACAAAATCTGTATTCTGCTCATTAAGAAACTATCACATCATTTTTCTTTTACTTTTTTATTTTCCTTTAAAAGTGTTTTTAATCGAAATAAAATTACATTATTGCCTCTATTTCTTTCCCCCAGTTTCTCTCAGCTGCTCTCCCTCAAACTGTTTTCATGCCTTCCAGATTCAAAGTTGACAGCCTCGTTTTTATGATTATATTTGTCTATACTCAGTACTGAAAACCTAACCAAGGGACCTTGGAGACAATTCTACTACCATTGCTCTGCTATCCCAGAATAATTCTGTACTGCAATCTAATTCTTAACCTTATATTTATAGAAAAAGCTACAAACCCTAATCAAAGAAGTGTCTCTTATGGCAAATGGAGACCATCAGAAAAAAAAAAAAAACACCACCACCAACAACAACAACAACCACAACAAAAAAACAGAAGTGGGCACAATGCAGTGGTCATGAGATCTTGGGAACCCAGCCCCTTCGGATACATCTACATCACAGCCCTGGTGTTCGTGCCTCAGAACATTACAGGAGACTTACTAGGTCAAAAGGAAAGAGTCCTACACCAGGTGCTAAATGCTTCAGTGCTGTTTATTTACTAGTTTCCAGGATATTAAAAACAAGAAACAAAAACAAGTATCTTTATTTTTCATGACTTAACTTTAAAAATTAGCTATTTAGATAAGTATCATTAAGTCCTCTTTAGTCTAAAAATATCCCATCTTTTTGAAAGTTTCCACAGTAGGAGATAAATTAATTTTAAGAAACATAAGAATTGGATGAGGCAATGGGCTTATTTAGATAAGACATTTTGAGAGTCTTCATAATTGATTGGATATATGATGTCTTCCTTTGACAACTAGTAAAAACTTGGCACCTAAGATCTGTTTGACTAAGGAGAGGAGAATGAGTTCCTAGCTTGGTGTATAGGCCATGGGACATGGCAATATGTAATATACTCGGAGGCTGCCATGATTCTGACATTCATTACCAAGGATGTTGCTGTTTATGATGTCTGTGGGAGAGCAGTAATGCCCTAGCACACCTAGGAGACTGGTTGTAAACTTCTATTAGGCAATCAGGGAGATGATGATAAACACGGCTTGAAAGAAGATGATGACAGGACCGTATTTCACCAGATGCCTGGAACACAAGGATTCCGATAAGCCTGTGCATATGTTTTGCTCTGGCACTAGAATTTACACCCTCTCAGTTGATCAAATCACATAAAAATCAGGACCCCTTGAAGAAGTCAGGTGTCTGCTTTAACTGATCGTTTGAGCTATGCGGTTCAGTTAGAATTGTCTTTGAAATGGAAAGCATTTATTTAAGGAGTAGATAAAAAGGTTGTTCTTTGCAACACTTCAGGTGCAATTTCAATTATTTTCTGACATGACATATTATCTCTCACAGATACATAGGCCAACAGCAATACCGAAAATATGCATTTGAAATGCCTTACTCTGAAACGTTGAGATAATGCAAGCAGATATTAGCATTTGGAGGATTGTTCACAAGTTTCTAATTCAGATGTGAGTGAGCACCTTTAATTCACCCTGCATTAGTTGGGAACTTAGAAAGGCAGTTTTGGAATATCCCTGAACTATATATTAAAATAGAGTGACCCAAGATTTCTAGGCAAACACCTATAGCACAACTGCTCACAGATTGTCTCTAATAAATTACAAATGCTAGAATACTTGCAAAATGGCGAGTGGGAAATTTGCAAAGAAAAAATAAAGCCTAATAATTTTCTTTTATTTAAACGTATTTATTAAATGTGACATTTTATTGGAACCATTTTCAGTAACATATGAAACTATGGTAATATATATATATTTATATATATGTATATATATGTATATATATGTATATATATATATATATATAACTTTATAGGTTTTTTAAAAAAATATCCAAACCTTCAAAAACTATTAGCTTGGCTCAGAATAAATCTCAGGGATAGAGCCCTTGCCTAGCATGTGTGCAGTCCTAAATTCACATCCCAGCTCAGAAAAATTAGTGATTTTATAATATTATACATTTAGATCAATTCAATCAACACAGGGGATCAAGACTAAAATTTAGAAATATAAAAACAAATCTGGTTTCTTGCTTTAATCTTTACATAATTCTGATTTCTCTTTCCCATCCCACTCTAGAAGTTATTTTTGCTACTTATTCTGACATCTGACTTCTCCATGTCTTGTATTATTTGTGAATTTTCTTACATACTGATAGACAATGGTTTTTGAAATGTAATTGTGTACAGTTTCATTTTGTATATAATTTGTGTTTTGTTTATTTCATCTGTTGCAGGCTTACTGTGTACATTGGTTCACATGATATCTTCTGAAATTTTCCATACATTAAATATTCACTCAAAAAATGTAGTTATATTTTTGTAGCCAAGAGTAGCAAGGGAATTTTCTGCCTTTACTAAAAGTTTTTATTTTTCACTACAGAAAGAAATCTAGTAATATTTCTACCTCTTAAGAAAGGCTATGAAAATACATGTTCAGAATGAAAATGCATGTTTGGAAAGTTAACTGAGAAACCACAATCTAGGAACTTAGTATTTTGCAGCCAAAACTATATCAAAGAAACAATAGCCCACTATGGTCCTCCAGCAGCCACCATTTGTTGTTGCCTGCTTCTGCATGCATGCCTTGAGAAAAGAAGAAAATGGCTCAGAAAACTGGATTTTAAGAACCCAATTTCATCATTTCTTTCATAATAAGGAAGCAAATGGTATTTCATGAAAAAATATGTTACTTTACTTAGACATTTGAATTCCATGAAATTTATGGGAAAAAATGATTTTTGATAAATTGGACAGCTTCACTCTTAGGCATTCTCGAAAGACTCTGAAAGGGATACATTTTCTATTGTAACACAAACCATAATGGTTGGACAGACTCCTATCATGACTTCCTATTACCTAGACCTTCAGTGAAGAGTTTAGGAAGAAAAGACATCTACCCAATGGGAACATGGCGAGACAGGCTTCGATTTACTATGTACAAAACTAAGATTGGAAATAGATAGCTGTGCCAAACCTATCCTGTAATTTTCTCATCTCATCTGATACAATGACAACTCCTTCCAACATATCTTAGCTTCTTCTGGCCCATTCCATGTGATTCAAAGCAATGATTCAACGAAAATAACTCAAGTGGGGCATAGAACAAGTCTTGATAGTAACACTGATGAAGAATGAGAAGACACAGGAGAAAAATATTGACTCGTATTTGTTATGTGATTATGAGACTTTTTCCCCCTCTCTACTATAAGGAAAATGAGAGCTGAGGAGATGACTCAGTTGAAGAAATTCTTCTTGTGGTGGCACCAGGACCTGAGTTGGATTCACAGTACCAACGTTAACCAAACGTTAAATCAGCAGCGCAGCACACACCTGCTACCTGAAACGGGTGAATAAGATGAAGTATAAAGTAGTCCTCGAAAGCCAGACAGCAAGCTCCAGAGTCAGGAAGACATCTGACATCAACTTCTGCATACAGACACAAACAAATACACTGAACTTTCAAAGTCTGTAATAATGGACATTGTGGTAAAAGAAAATGATGGTTAATTTAATTTATAAAAATTTATATGTTTATTTAGTTTATTTATTTCACAAAAATAGGAATCCAAATTTAATTTGAATAAAGATTAAATTTTTCTCATTTTACTATAGTACTGTTTTATTATTCTATTTTGGAGTATTATGACTCTGTGTGTGTGTGCCAGGGCACACGTGTACATGTGTCAATGTCAGACGACAACGTTGTGGGTTTGGGTTTTTCCTTCAACCTCTATATGACCCTGTAAGTTTCATGCTTTCATGGTGGATTCTTTTATGCACTGCATTATTTCACCAGCCCAGACTCTAGTAATGTTGAAAATGAATTATCATACCATAATGTGTATCAGTAAGGCATGGGCAGATTCTTTATACTGTATTTACAGCAAGGCATATATTTTCAATGTTAAATGGTAACAATTTTCTTGACATTTGGCATCTAATGGGAATTTCAAACAGGGAGGGTTACAGTGGTCCTAGTCAGAAATAAAGTTAAGACAGGATATGTTTTAAAACCACCTAAAAATATGGTTTTTAAACACAAAGCAAAGAAAGCCAGCCTACAAACCACAATCCCAGAGAACTTAGAGAATAATGCGGACACTAAGAGAGACTTACATTAATATAATCTACATGGCAAGTAGAAAGTAAAAAAAGACAAGATCTCCTGAGTAAATTGGGAGCATGGAGACCTTGGGGGAGGGTTGAAAGGGAGGGCAGAGGCAGGAAGGGGAGCAGAGAAAAATGTAGAGCTCAATAAATATCAATTTAAAAAAGTTGAGAGAGAAAAATTTCAGTCTGACAAATTGAGACTTCACATGCACCTGTTCTTGCTGGTTTCTCTTTGTCCTATGTTCTCTGTCACATACATGTGGAGTTTGTACTCTCCTATACCACTTTTGATATCCATATGCTCACATACCAGAATCTACTGCTGCAAATATTTTTATTTGAGGTCATCTCCTCATCGCAAATTTGTTCTGTTAAGGCAGAGACTTAGCTGTATCATTTTGATAAGTCCCAGCATCTTGCTCATAGTTTTGTGAAATACAGGTGGGACTAACAGATCCATGTACAAACAAGTGAGTTCTACATATGTGTTTTATTGAAGTCTAAGCCCTTTGCATCCACAGCCCTCTAGGTAAGGGGTTTCCTAAAGTCAAATAAAGCATCACGTTGGAAAGTGGAAGTGTGTCCATCTGAGGAATTAAACCAGGGCTGAAGAAACTAGGCAATAGAAACTTACTCTCTCTTGGGAAATCAGGAATGTACTTTTACTTGAAGGCTGGAGCAATGGGTGTAAGCGATGAACCACCCGCCTTTAATTAGAGGCCGTCTAAGAGTGAATGGAAGAAGCAGTAACATTAAATTCTCTAAGGCGGATCTGGGAGGAGCAGGGCTGACACATAATTTACTACCACTCTACTATCTGATGCCTCACATTTTATTATTTTAAATGAAAAATGTCAAGCTGGTCTCAATTGAGCTGTAGGGAATGATAAACAGATTACCACCTCTCCTTAGGGCAACGTACTGTGACAGAGTAATGTAGTCCACCTCCCATGGAACCAAAGTCGTCTGCTCTGATCATTGGGAACACAGATGAAACACTCAAAAAATGGAAGCCTTGTTATTATTGGTCCAATGAATTCTGATGTGACCTACAATAGGAACATAGATGTCTTAAACTCAGGATATACATTAAGAGGGGCATTTAATTTATGGTAAACTATAATGAAAGTGATCTCTACACCTAATCAGTTTGTACATCCTCTCTCTCTCTACAATACACTCATTCACACACATATGTGTGTGCATGCATGCATACATGTGTGTATGTGTTTATTTGATTTATATATTGGTTATCAATATGCAAACATCATAATTAAAAATTAAGAAACATTAGTATCTAGTGATTAATTTTATTTATAACTGCATATTAATAATACTCAAACAGAGAGAATCTCTTTTTTATGTTTCTTACCTAAACTTTTATGAAATGGATGAGATTCTTTGAGAAAATGTGAGACTGTGATGACTTTTATGAATTTTTCAGAATTCAAAAACCTTGCACTCTGCTCCTAAGGGAATCAAACCGAGTTCAGTACGTATGTCACAGCAGCAGCAGAATGACCCCTGTCATACTTTCCTATTTATTTAGATCCTCATTCCCTTGCTAAGTAGTGGGATATCATTATAGGAAATGCGATTGGGTTAAAGAGAATAGTGGTTCTATGAAAAATATCCGCTCTCGACTCCTGTAGTTGAACACTTGGTCTTTGTTTCTGGTGCTTTCAGGGGAGGGGGCATGAAACTTCTCCTACCATTATGGATTTCATTCCTCTGGAACTATAAACCAAGATCAATCATTTTTTTCTCCAAACTGTGCTTTGCTCATGATGTTCTATCACAGCATCAGAAAAGAAACTAAGATAAACAGGAGATGATAATTAAATTCCATATGATTTTTTTCCAAACATCATTGAGGAAACTTTTTGGTTGGTCACTAGAAGCATGAGAGGGATATTGTCAGATATATGAGCAGCTTCTCAATCTGGTTTAAGAGAGCAGGAGTTAAGCTGGTACAGCCCCTTTGGATATCAGTGTGGTGATTTCTCAGAAAATTAGGAAACAGCATTGCTGAAGACCCACTAATACCTTTTGGGGGTGTATATTAAAAGGAAGCTCAATCGTGCCACAAGGACATGTGCTCAACTATGTTCATAGCAGCTTTGTTTGTCATAGTCAGAACCTGGAAAGAACCTAAATGCCCCTCAACCGAAGAATGGATAAGGAAAATGTGGTACATTTATACAATGGAGTACTACACAGCAGAAAAAAATAACTTGATTTTTTCAGGAAAATTGATGGAGCTAGAAAACATCATTTTGAGTGAGGTAACCCAGACCCAGAAAGACAATTATCACATGTACTCACTCATAAGTGGTTTTTAAACATAAAGCAAAGAAAACCAGCCCACAAATCATAATCCCAGAGTACCTAGACAACAATGAGGATCCTAAAAGGGACATACATAGATCTAATCTGCATTGGAAATAGAAAAAGACAAGATCTCCTGAGTAAATTTGGAGCATGGGAACCTTGGGAGAGGGCTGAAGGGAAGGGGAGAGTCAGGGAGGGGAGCAGAGAAAAATGTAGAGCTCTAAAATAATAGAGAGAGAGAGAGAGAGAGAGAGAGAGAGAGAGAGAGAGAGAGAGGAGAGAGAGCTAACGAGTCTACAATCCAATGGTGACAAGAGAGCCAGAAATGTTGTGCTGGAAGTAAACAGGAAACTACAACAGGTGTGTTTATCACACATCAGGATGCAGAGTAGAATCTGCATTGCACAAATAGAGATGTATCCCAAAATTCTATTTAAACTATAAATCTTGGAACATGGGCATAATGCTTTTATAATATCGATATCTACCTCCTAGATGAATTATTATATTTCTATTCTTCCCTGAGGGAAGTTTCACAATTACTGTGTGGGACTATACATGCCTCTAGCAGGACCAGCTAATGAAAACAAAAATAAAATCAAATGAAGGCTTTCCATAAGGTCATCCATGTTCCTCTTTGTCCATGCTACCACCAAATACATCCATAAAATTAATCAGTGGGTAATTCTGAAGAGGGATTAACGTGACCTAGCTAGGTCATTGAGTCCCCCTTTCCACACCAATGTCAAGTCACACAGGACAGTACCTGGACTAATGCATGAGGAAAAGCAGCTGGCGTATCTTGTATGAAGCAACTCTAACTTCATGTGTGATGTGGGATTTCCCTCTGTATGCTGTGATTACCATTGGTTAATAAAGAAACTGTCTTGGGCCTGCGCAGGAACAGAGCTAGTCAGGGAAAACTAAATGGAATGTTGGGAGGAAGAAGACAGAGTCAGAAAGAAGCCATGTAGCCCAACGGAGACAGATGCTAGGAATTTTATCCGGTAAGCCATAGCCACGTGGCAATACACAGATTAATAGAAATGGGTTAAATTAATATGTAGAGTTAGTCAGTAAGAATCTAGAGCTAATACAGTTTCTGTGTGGTCATTTCAGGGCTAAGCAGCTGGGAACAAACTAGAGGCCTCCTTACTACACATGTAAGCTTTATTATAGCTCATGTTTTCATATAAAATAGTGAAATATATGGAGAGTTTACAGTGATGTGAAACCACAACTCTTTAAATTATTTATGCATTAAAGATATTTAATGCTCAATTTACCACTTGGTTATTTTCCCATGGTATGAAATAATTTAGTAAAGAATATGTTAACTTTATAACTTAGAACTTAAATCTTCTACCACTTATAAGCAATATTTGAAGTAACACAGTCAGTTGAGAATAGTGAGGAGAACTCTTCAGGCATGATTTGGCAGAGAAGTTAGTTAATCATCAGATTGCATATCTGTCAGCTATATACCTGTATTAAATAACCTGGAGAGGTTACTATTATTTTCAATGTATTCTTAGCACTTGTTTAATTGGTTTTGTTACTAGTTAATTATTATATCATTTGTAAAATGTAAATAAAATATTAAAATATTAAGTTATAAGTAATATTGCATTGTGTGAATTTTTGTTTATATGTTGACACTTAAGTGTAATTTTTTTGCTATGGACAATTTAAGATATTTGGTTAATATTGTATTAAAGGTCATTTTATTTGTATTGCTCTACTTTCTTTAGAAGTCACCCTAATTGCATTACTAAATTTATGCTAATGATTGATTTGAGATTCTTTGAACCAATGATTTGGAACTATTGGGTAAAAAGAAAAATTCCACTTTCATTAAATCAACATAATAAATATTTTAAATCAATAATCTAATATTTTGAACTTATGTCCACTTACCAAATATTCTGAAAAGCAAGATTTCTTTGGTCTTTGAATGTCTTACTTGAAAGAGAACATGCAGCTGTAATTGGTTCAGGATAATTTGAATTCCTTTCCAGTGTAAAAAGGATTAAGATGGTGAAGTAATAATTTAGTACACCCTACTTAGACTAACGTTGCCTTTGCTAGGTTTTAATGGTTAGCTCTGTTTAAAAAGCGTGATTTGCAAGCTTCAGGATGACTAATAAGTGCCCATTGCTTCCAAGACAACAGGTAACCTGTTCCTAATTCATAAAAATTTTATAAAGTATGGGTACCCTATTAAGAACAGATTATTTTAATGACATACTTGAAACACTTTAAAATACTTTCAATTTTTAAACTGCTTCTGGCTAATGAACACTTATCATTTTATTAAATTAAATTGAAAATTCATGTTACAGTCCAAAAGGTTTCTCTTTATATAATACATATTAAGCATTTCTGAAGATTATGAGTTAAACTAGTGTTATATAAAATTTAATGAGAAGTACGTTAGTTACATAAACATATTACGCTTTCATTAGTTCTGAAATGTCCACTTAATTTCAACATTTAACGATATGAATATAGCACCGCTAAAACATCACATAAATTTCACCTCCACACTAAAATAAATATGTTGATCTTCTTAAATGACTAACCTAAAAGGTGATGTTTCCTAGTGTTCTACATTGTCCACTTTCAAAGGACCTGTGACAGTAAACCCAACTCTACTCAAAATTGGCTATGACTCACTTTGTAGGACGTGTAAAGCCACCATTTACTCTTAAACTTTCACAAATGTATAGTCAAGGGTTAAGAATTCCTACACAGCTGTCAGATTTAATACAGTGTTCTCATTCTAAACTACAGGTCAGATTTTCTACAGACCCTCCAGTTAGCATCGGGAACACAATACTGTCTGTGTGGGATATCATCTTATGCTTCAATTCTGCATGACTCAATACTCCTGGATACATTGAAATTTTAAGGCAGCTCCTCTTTTCTAAATTTAGAATTAGAATCTTCATGAATAAGATTCCTTACTTTTGGGAGGCTCAAAATAGTCACAGAATTGTATGAACAATTGAACTAACGCATTGAATTAAGCGTTAACTATGTTTAATAGCTTATCTACTAAATGCAGATGAAAATAGCATGTAAATCACAACTAATTGATATTGAAACAATTCAAGTCAAATTTTAGAAACTCCCTTTGTCTTAGAACAAGCAGTTTTTTCCTTATTAAATAAGTTCAATTAAGTCCTATGAAATAGCTTGACAAAGATTCTGATATTTCTCTTCATGAAAGAATGCGTTTGAAGTCTGTTGAAGCGTTTCACAGTTTTGCAATGCATTCTAATAATACTCGTATTTAGACAGCACGTTTATAAGCCTAGCTACTCCTTCACCTTTCCAAGGTGTTGCTGGCTAGTAGTTTGTCTACTTGACACATGCTGCAGTCATTTTAGAAGACACATCGCAATTGAGAAAATGCCTCCGAAAATCCAGCTGTGGGCAAATCTGAGCAATGATTGATGAGGGAGGAGCTAGCTCACTGTGGACAGTGTTAACCCTGGGCAGGAGATCTTGGATGATATAAAACAGCAGGCTGAGCAACACAGGGAGGGAAAACCGGCAAACAGCACCCTTCTCTCGATGCTGTGTCAGTTCCTGCCAATTCCTACCCTCACCTTGCCACCCTGCTTGAGTTTCTCCTTTGACTTCCTGGATGATGACTGTGATCTGGAACTGTAAGCAGAACAAACCCTATTCTCCCCAAGTCATTTTTTGGCAATGGTCTTGTTTTAAGACATGGGCACTACTATCTCCTGTTTCCTCCCAGTTCTCTTGCACACACTTTGCTTTGTCATTATCCGTTCAGCACAGGAATGACTTTGTCTCTGCCCATCATTTATTTCTCTTATCCCATGTGCATTGACTAAGTCTAAGTCCCATTCCTCTCCATAGTACCCTACATGATTGACTGCACACCTGTATTTTAGCAACATGTGCTCTTCTAGGACACCAGTTTGCTAGGGTTTTCCTCATTTTACTGAGTTTTCCTTCTTATTGGACCTATAGCTGTATTAACTACTATAACTTCTTTGAAAAACTTTTACTTTTTTCTGTTGATAATTTTCAATAAAATAAGTTGGGATATTTACTATTAATTCATGTATTTTATAGGTCATTCATTTAAACTGCAGAATTATATACGTAATTACCTTCAACTTAGCAAGACCAAGCACACCTCATGGTTTATTTTCCTAACATGTACTCCCTTTGCATCTTAGCCATAAATGGATCCAAGCATCAGTTCTTCTAACTGAATGCCTACAGGTTTTACTTCATTCTTGATTTTCCATTATATCTCACATCAAGTACTTCAGCATGCCAGCTCTAAGTGGAAGGAGGACATTAATCTGTATTTTCAATCAGGTTTCCAGGTGGAAATTATACCTTGTGTAAAGTTGACAAAATTTCAGGGCTGGGTTCTGAAACTTCCATAACAAAAGTTAAAACAAGAAAAAAATGCCAGAAATTATTTGTTGCTGCACAAACTCCTGTGAATGTTTCTCTGCCTTCCCCATGCTACCAGAAACTGAACACTGATCATTAACTGTAGTAACAATGTTTGTCCTATAGTCAGACTGATGGGTATCTGAAATATCACCATGGAACCTTCATCCAGCAACTGATGGAAATAGAGAGAGAGACCTGCAGCAGAGCAAAGGACTGAGCTCCCAAAGTCCAGTTGAAGAGTGGGAGGAGTGAGAATATGAGCAAAGAGGTCAAGACTGTGATGGATACACCCACTGAAATATCTACCAACTAAGCTATTCCAACATGGTTTATTGTCTTTAATAAAACATAATTGTCTTGATCAAAGTTCAGTTTATTTTAGATCATCAATATGTAAATAGTGTTGCCTGGGTCTGTTTGTTTAACCATGAAATTCAGTAAATTGTTTACTCTCATATTCAAAAAAATGTTTTCAAAATTGCAATTTTTAAATTGCCTTAATTTAAAGCCTTGTCTACAAGAGCTAGTTCCAGGACAGGCTCCAAAGCTACAGAGCAACCTTGTTTCCTCAAAAAACCAAAACCAAAAAAAAAAAAAAAAAAGAGTAGAAAACATAGCTCTAGCTAGGTCTTTGCTGAACAAAATGTTACTAGCAGTAAGATTTATTAGTCCATGTGTGACCATCACAATTAAATATGGGCAAGGCTCACCAGGCTCTAAACACCAACAACAGCTGGACTGAACATGGAGTTAAATGTAGCAATAGCACAATACAGTTTAGCAATAACGTTGCTTTGTAAAGGCCTCACGGCTTATTGTAGGCTGCCAATAGATTTTGCCAAAATTTTTGTGAAAATTAATAAGTGAATATTTGTTATCAGTATGTCACGCTAAAAGTTTTAATTTTAAAAGTTAATCTTCTAGGTTTGCAGAGTGGTAGTGGGAACCTGAGAACAAAGTTCATCTTAACATGATAATTGGCAATGAGTACTATATTAATACCTATAATTGACCATCATGTATAACAGAGATTTCAATTTTTAGTAGTTAACAAAATATAATTTATAGTAACAATAAAACATAAAATTCATTGGCCTTACTTGACAAGTATGTTTTCATTATCAATTTTGTTGATTTTTAGATATTTTCTTCATAAACAAAAGAACTCCAAACGAAAGTATCTAACAATTGATAAAATCTGGCAAAAAAGATCCACCATGTTTTGTTTATTGTCATACGTACATAATTCAAAAAATTTTTAGTTTCTCAAATATTTAATCAGAAAAAACTTCATGAATGCAAATAGATCCATATCTATCAACCTACACAAAACTCAAGTCAATGTGGATCAAAAACATCAACATAAAACCAGTTATACTTAACCTGACAGAAGAAAAAGAGGGAAACAGCCTTGAACTCATTGGCACAGGAGATCTCCGTAATAGAACACCAGTAGCACAGACACTGAGATTGGCAATAAATAAGTGGGATCTCCTGAATGTGAGAAGCTTCTGTAAGGCAAAGGGCACAGTCTATAAGACAATATGGAAGCCTACCAAATGGAAAAAAAAAAAGAATTTCACCAACCCCACATCTGTCAGAGGGATGATCTCCAAAATATATAAAGAATTCAATAAACCAGATTTTAAAAAGAAAGCATATTTAACAAATGGTGCTGGCATAACTAGGTATTAACATGTAGAAGAATGAAAACAGACCCATATCTATCACCATGCACAAAACTGAAGTCCAAATGGACCTCAACATAAAGTCAGTCACATTGATCCTTATAGAAGAGAAAGTGGGAAGTATACTTGAACGCATTGACACAGGTGAGCACTTTCTAATATAACTATAGTAACAGAGACACTGAGAGAAACAATTAATAGATGGAACCTCCTGAAATTGGAAAGCTTCTGAAAAAAAAAGACATGGTCAACAAGACAGAGTGATAGACTATACAATGGGAAAAGATCTTCACTACCCCACATCAGACAGTGGTCTGATCTTCAATATATACAAAGAACTTAAGAAATTGGTCATCAAAAGAACAAATAATCCAATAAAAAATGGAGTACAGACTTAAACAGAGAACTCTTAACAGAGAAATCTAAAATGTGTGAAAGACACTTAAGTAAATGTTCAACATCCTTAGCCATCAGAAAAACGCAAAGAAAAACAACTCTGAGATTCCATCTTACACTTGTTAGAATGGCCAAGATCAGAGACACTGATGACAACTTATGCTATAGAGGTTGTGGGGTAAAGGGAACTCTTCTGCATTGTTGGTGGGAATGCAAGCTGCTACAACCCCATTGGATGGCAGTGTAGCAATTTCTCAGAAAATTAGGAAACAGTCTTCCTCAAGACCCAGTAATACCACTTTTGGGAATATACCCAAAGGATGCTCAACATGCCACAAAGACATGTGCTCAACCAAGTTCATAGCAGCATTGTTTGTCATAGCCAGAATTGGAAACAATCTAAATACCCCTCAATCGAAGAATTGATAAAGAAAATGTGGTACATTTACACAATGGAGTCCTACACAGCAGGAAAAAAAAATTAACTTGAATTTTGCAGGCAAATGGCTGGAGGAAGAAAACATCATTTTGAGTGAGGTATCCCAGACCCAGAAAGATAATTATCACATGTACTCACTCATAAGTGGTTTTTAAACTTAAAGCAAAGAAAACCAACCCACAAATCTCAGTCCCAGAAAACCTAGACAACAGTGAGGATTCTAAGACAAACATACATTGATCTAATCTACATGGGTAGTAGTAAAAGACAAGATCTCCTGAGTGAATTGGGAGCATAGGGACCTTGGGAGAGGGTTGAAGGAGAGGGGAGAGCCAGTGAGCGGTGCAGATAAAAATATAGAGCTCAACAAAAATCAATTTAAAAAACTAGATATCAAAATTCCAAATAATCAAATTAAGAAATGGGGTTTAGGCCTAAACAGAGAATTACCAACATGAGAATCTCAAATGACCAAACTACATTGAAAGAATTGTTCAACATTTGTATCACTCATGGCAATGCAAACCAAAACAACGCTGTGATTCCATCTTACACCTGTCAGAATGGCTAAGATCAGAAACAAGGATCAGAAACAAGGATCAGGTTTGGCAAGTTGGAGGAGGGATTGATGGAAAGAGCAATTAAAAAATGTCTTGATTGAGGAGGGAATTCTGGGATTAGGGAGAAAACTGTTGCCAGGGAAACCCCTGGGAATCCACAAGGATGAGCCTAGCAATAGAGGAGAGGGTGCCTGAACTGACTATGTTCTGTAATCACAATGGTGACTACCCTAATTGTCATCAGAGAGCTTTCACCCATTAACTGATGTAAGCAAAAGCATAGATCCATTGCCAAGCATTGGGCTGACCTCTGGAAGTCCTGTTGAGGAGAGGGAGGAAGGATTGCATGAGCCAGGAGGGGTCAAAGTTATGAAAAGCAAATATAATAAAATAAAAAAGGAAAGAAACTTTATGCCACACCAATAATTCCATTTTTTCCTTTTCATATATTAAATTGAAAAACAGTTAAATAAGTGTCCTCCCCAAATTATGTGCAGAAGACAGGTGCTGGCTATGGAAAAATGGTCACTGAGTCAGGGCTTGTCACTCTCACCCCACCACAAGCTGGCCTTGTTCAATTTATGAATAAAAACCATACCCAGGTCCTGGTCATCTTTATTCTCCAATCATCCTTAATTATTTCCTTCTTAAACTTACATAGAATTTGCTTTCCCTGGATGTTTCTTATCACAGCTGCCTCAGTAGCTTGCCAACAGGGATAACAATCATGATTGACCCAACAGACTTTTTAGAGCTTTTATTGAAGAAAGATGAATAGATTGTTTAGAGTAGACAGTTAATCCCGACCTCACTTCATACACACTGGTCTGAACTGACATACCACTAGCAATTCTACCCTGCACTAAAACGTCTACCTGATTTCTTATGAAGTTCATGTAACAATGGATTTACCATGTAGAGGCCCTTGTATGCCTTGTCACTGTAATCTGGGGTACACTTGCTTCCTTCCTATGGCATCTCTTACACATCTATGAAGGACAGATAATATGAAAGCACCATGTGTTTAATGAAGACAAAATTAAGTTTAAAACAACACCCCTGTGGTGTGGGAAATCTTTCTGTATATGTGTTGCTTTTATTGGTTAATGAATAAAGAAGCTGTTTTGGCCAGTGGCTTAGCAGAATATAGCTAGGCAGGGAAAATTAAACTGAATGTTGAGAGAAAGAAGGCAGAGTTGAGAGACAGATGCCATGTAGCAGCCGCCAGAGGAGAAAGATGCAAGCTGCCAGCCTGAACCTTACTGGTAGGTGAGGAGCTTCGTGGTAAAATATAAAATAATAGAAATGGGTTAATTTAAGAGATAGGAGTGAGCTAGAAATATGCATAATCTATTATCCAAACAGTATTGCAAATAATATAGTTTCAGGGTGGTTATAATGGGGCTGAGCTGCCAGGAGCGAACAAGCGGCCTTCTACAGCAGCCTTGCAGCAAACTGATCAAGTAACGACTGTCAATGCTTTCTACTGTTTTTTCCTATCAGCTTCTCTCCATATTGCTAAACTGGGTAGGAGCATAAAACTTGAGGGAAGGAGTTCTAATTTAATCTTAAAAAGAATGCAAATTAATAAGATCAGAAATGAAAAGGGGGACATAACCACAGACACAGAAGAAATTCAGAGAATCATTAGATCTTACTACAAAAGCCTGTATGACACAAAATTGGAAAATGTAAAAGAAATGGTCATTTTTTTAGATAAGTACCATATACCAAAGTTGAACCAAGACCAGGTGAACAATCTAAATAGACCTGTCAGTTGTGAAGAATTAGAAGCTGTTATCAAAAAAACTCCCTACCAAAAAAAGCCCAGGACAAGATGGTTTCAATGCAGAATTCTACCAGAACTTCCAGGAAGAGCTAATACCTACACTCCTTAATGTATTTCACAATATAGAAACAGAAAAGTCATTGCCAAACTCTTTCTATGAAGCTACAGTTACCCTAATACCAAAACCACACAAAGACAGAACCAAGAAAGAGAATTACAGGCCAATTTCACTCATGAACATCGACACAAAAATTCTCAACAAAATCCTGGCAAACTGAATCCAAGAACACATTAGAAAAATCATCCATTATGATCAGGTGGGCTTCATTCCAGAGATGCAGGGCTGGTTCAACATATACAAATCTATCAATGTAATCCATCATATAAATAAACTGAAAGAAAAAAACCACATGATCATTTCATTGGATGCTGAAAAAGCATTTGACAAAATTCAACACCCCTTTATGATAAAGGTGTTGGAGAGATTGGGGATACAAGGATCATACCTAAATATAATAAAAGCAATATACAGCAAGTCGACAGCTAACATCAAACTGAATGGAGAGAAACTCAAAACCATTCCACTAAAATCAGGAACACGACAAGGCTGTCCACTCTCTCCATACCTCTTCAATATAGTGCTTGATGTTCTAGCAATAGCAATAAGACAACATAAGGGGATCAAGGGGATTCAAATTGGAAAGGATGAAGTTAAACTTTCGTTATTTGCTGACGATATGATAGCGTACATAAGCGACCCCAAAAACTCTACCAAAGAACTCCTACAGCTGATAAACACGTTTAGTAATGTGGCAGGATACAAGATCAACTCCAAAAAATCGGTAGCCCTCCTATACACAAAGGATAAAGAAGCAGAGAGGGAAATCAGAGAAACATCACCTTTCACGATAGCCACAAACAGCATAAAATATCTTGGGGTAACTCTAACCAAGGAAGTGAAAGACCTATTTGACAAGAACTTTAAGTCTTTGAAGAAAGAAATTGAGGAGGACACAAGAAAATGGAAAGACCTCCCCTGCTCTTGGATTAGGAGAATCAACATAGTAAAAATGACAATTCTACCAAAAGCAATCTATAGATTTAATGCAATCCCCATCAAAATCCCATCAAACTTCTTCACGGACCTTGAGAGAACAATAATCAAGTTTATATGGCAAAACAAAAAACCCAGGATAGCCAAAACAATCTTATACAATAAAGGAACTTCTGGAGGCATTACCATCCCTGACTTCAAACTCTATTACAGAGCGACAGTATTGAAAACAGTTTGGTATTGGCATAACAACAGAGAAGTCGACCTATGGAATTGAATAGAAGACCCGGGTATTAACCCACAAACCTATGAACACCTGATTTTTGACAAGGGAGCTAAAGGTATACAATGGAAGAAGGAAAGCATCTTTAACAAATGGTGCTGGCATAACTGGATGTCAACCTGTAGAAGAATGAAAGTAGATCCATATATATCACCATGCACAAAACTCAAGTCCAAATGGATTAAAGACCTCAACATTAATCTGACCACTTTGGACCAGATAGAAGAGAAAGTGGGAAGTAGTCTACAAGATATAGGCACAGGAGACCACTTCCTAAGCAGAACCCCAGTAGCACAGACAATAAGAGAATCAATGAATAAATGGGACCTCCTGAAACCGAGAAGCTTCTGTTTAGCAAAGGACACTGTCAGTAAGACAAAAAGACTACCTTCTGACTGGGAGAAGATCTTCACCAACCCCTCAACAGACAAAGGTCTGATCTCCAAAATATACCACGAACTCAAGAAGCTAGATACTAAAACTCTAATTAACCCAATTAAAAAATGGGGTACTGAACTGAACAGAGAATTCACAAAAGATGAACTTCGAATGGCCAAAAGACACTTAAGGTCATGCTCAACCTCCTTAGCAATCAGGGAAATGCAAATCAAAACAACTTTGAGATATCATCTTACACCTGTCAGAATAGCCAAACACAAACACCAATGATAGCCTATGCTGGAGAGGATGTGGAGTGAGGGGAACACTCATCCATTGTTGGTGGGAATGCAAACTTGTGCAGCCACTGTGGAAATCAGTGTGGCGGTTTCTCAGGAAACTGGGAGTCAACCTCCCTCAGGACCCAGCAATTCCACTCTTGGGAATATACCCAAGAGATGCCCTATCATACCACAAAAGCATTTGTTCAACTATGTTCATAGCTGCGCTATTTGTAATAGCCAGAGCATGGAAACAACCTAGGTGCTCCTCAATAGAAGAATGGTTAAAGAAGGTTTGAAACATATACACATTAGAGTTTTACTCAGCGGTAAAAAACAATGACATCTTGAGTTTCGCATGCAAATGGATGGAAATAGAAAACGCTTTACTGAGTGAGGTAACCCAGACCCAAAAAGAGGAATATAGTATGTACTCACTCATAAGTGGATTCTAGCCATAGTTAAAGTTCTTTGAGCCTATAATTCATGATCCTAGAGAAGCTAAATAAGAAGGTGAACCTGAAGAAAATCATATAGTAATCCTCCTGGATATAGGAAGTAGTCAAGATTGCAAGGCAAACTTGGGTGCACGGGGCGGGGGTGGGTGGGTAGGTGGGTGGAAGTAAGGGGAGATGGGTAGAGAGAAGGGTAGAGGGAAGGGGAGAACTGGGGGTGGCGTGGGGGAATGAGATGGGGGGAGGAAGGGTGGCTATGGGAGCAGGCAAGTATATATCTCAACTAAGGGAGCCATTTTAGGGTTGGAAAGAGACTTGTTTCTGGAGGGGTTCTCAGGCCCAAGGAGAGGTCCCCAGATTCTTCCCTGGGCAGCAGGGGAGAGGGTGCCTGAACTGGCCTTGGCCCATAACCATACTGATGAATATTTTGCATATCACCATAGAACCTTCATCTGGCGATGGATGGAGATAGAGACAGAGACACATATTGGAACACTGGACTTAACTCCCTAGATCCAAATGAGAAGCAGAAGGAGGGAGAACATGAAAAAGGAAATCTGGACCGCGAGGGGTGCGTTTACCGACTGATACAAGGGGACTGATGGAATGAGAGCTCACCAAGGCCAGCTGGACTGGAACTGAACGAGCATGTGATCAAACCGGATTCTCTGAATGTGGCTGACATAGGGACTGAATGAGAAGCCATTGACAATGGCACTGGGTCTTGTTTCTTCTGCATGTACTGGCTGTTTGGGATCCTAGTCTGTTTGGATGCTCACCTTCCTAGGCCTGGAGGGAGGGGGGAGTAACTTGAACTTCCCACAGGGCAGGAAACCCTGACTGCTCTTTGGACTGGAGAGGGAGGAGGAGAGGGAGTTGGGGGGGGGGGGAAGAGAGGGAGTGGGGGGAATGGGAGGGTATGGAGAGGAGAGGAGGAAGTGGAAATTTTTATAAACAAATAAAAAAAGAAAAAAAGAAAAGAAAAAGAATGTTGAAATACCATTTATAAAATCAGAAGTACGCAAAAGATTGAGGTTATTCCACATGTATGGGAATAGCTGTAAAGCTCAGAAGTGGGCATAAGATTCTTGAGCGTAGAGTTACAGATTTGAGATCTGGAGACCTAGCTATGGTCCTTTGAAGAGACGCAAATGTTCTTCATCACTGAGCCATCTCTCCAGCCCCTACTTTTGATTTATTCTTCTGATAAATCTTCACTGTTCTCTGCAACTTAATGTTACCCCATCACTTAATATATATATATATATATATATATATATATATATATATATATATCCACAACACTGTGGAATAATTCCTATTTCTAAGAATTGTATGCCTTCCATGAGATGATTGTACATTAGATAAGTATATAATTTGCATTAGAGCTGATTCAGACTGCTAATAAAAAGATGTAACTTATGAGAAAAATGAGAAGAGGTGAGAAACTTGCTAAAGCCCATAACTTTACAATTTTCACTCTTATTCTAAGTAATGTCCCTTAGTATGTGTTTCATGTTCCAAGAATATAGGTGTTAATAAAACCAATCTGATAGGGGAGTTCAGCCAATCATATTCTGTTTTCGGGGCGTGCCGCCCTCAGGCAAAAGCCTGCCTATAAACCTTGCAAACGCGCTCCGCTAGCCCTCTTTTCGCCCGGCTCCTGTGTCCAGACGGATCGGTTGGATTCTGGTGTAAGCTGTTGTAAGTCTTACTTCTGTTTATTAAAGCTATATATTTTGTATCAAGATAGTCTGGGGACTTTTCTTTACCAATCGCCCTGCAGCTTCACCAATCATTGAAGCCCTTTTTATTATGACATAGCCAAAAAAGAATAAAAAAGGAAAAACATATTTTAAAAATGCCTTTGGATTTAAAAAATGCAACTGAAAAATAAAAAGGAATTGACTTAAAATTACTTAGTTCCCTAAATATGGCAGTGTGAATATATAGTAACCTATAATATGTTAATTTTAATCATTAATATACTTACTTTCCACCAAGCAATAAACAACAATGGTTTTCTGTTTCTATATTTAACATAACACTGTCCATACCTCCTAAAATATTATCTCTAGGAGGTGTGAACATGAAAAGAGTCATATTTCTGCTGACCTATAGTGTGGGAATATGCAGCCTGTGGATTACCTCACCCCTTATAGCAGAGTAACGGGCAGATTTTAGTGCAGACGAAGTCTCTCCTCATTCCTCTAAGTTAATGTGGCCTTCCTCCCAGTGACCTTTCCATACACCAGCACAGAGGTACACCTGTGACCTGCTGGTTGGCTGATCAGCACATCTGTGCAGAGGACAGTTGCCAAGATACAGCAACGAGGCTCTGAGCCAGTACTTGTCAATGCCATCCCACCGCATACTGGCCCTGTTCAATTTAGGAACAAAACTGAACCCTAAGACTAATGATAGGAAAGAAGACTGTAGCTCATCATATTACCCATGATCACAGCAAAATGAACCTTGCAGAGCCAGGAGCTATAAGGCCAATTGGTGAAACTCCTCAGAAAACTGGTTCTGAGCATGTTAATTGAGCATAAATTAACGTGAACGCTGTAATGATCCATGCGAATGTGAGATGATTGACTTTATCATTTACCTCCGAAGCATGAATAATATGAATCCCCTTCTCCTCTTAATGATTATGGAAAATACATAAGACCTCTGGATATTGAAATAGAGGAAGCAAAGATGCAGAAGTGGGGTTGAATGGTAATTGATCAACATCTGCATTACTAGAATGCAGGACAATCTTAAACTAATGACTCTCTCACAAAGCTTGTAGGGAATGCCAACTGGATAAAGTATTTACTGTAACATTTATATAGGAGTTTTTATTCTTCTAAATTGTAAAATGTGTTTTATCTATGAAAATTAATAGACAATCATCTATGAAAACTCATTTATTTATTGTTTAATTTCTCACTTTTATACTGGCTGTTACTAATGTAGCATCACCCTACATGATACTAAAACACTTAATGTTATGTGGCAATACTAAATGTACATATTATCACAGTGTGTGATTAAATTGCATGTATACACACGTGCACATCCACACACACACACACACACACACACACACACACACACACTTACAGAAACACTGGTAAAGAATGGGAAAGAAAAGAAATAGAATTATCTCTGAGACTCTCTACGTAGACCAGATTGTTCTTGAACTCACAGAGATCTTCCTGCTTCTGCCTCCTGAATACTGTGATTAAAGGTGTGTGCCACCAGGTCTGGTTCATCCTGAACTTTTAAAATGGAATTGAACTTTAAAATTGCTGGGCATTTACAGACCATGAGGCTTTTAAAGTTATGCTATATTTTATATCATTATATTAACATGAAATCTTTGAGACAGACACGAAAGAAAATGATTTAAGGAGCTGTATTTATGTGCCAATGATGACTAGGGATGACATATCACCTTAGGTTTAGTGGTGAATTTGACACAACGTGGAGACACCTTCAATTGAAGAATTCCCTGAACCAACTGACCTGTGTCATTTTCTGTGTGGCATTTTCTTAATTACTAATTGATGTTGGAAATTTGACTACTGTAAGTGATGCCATCCCTCAATAGATGGGGCTGGGTGAAGGCAGAAGTCACAAAGTAATCCCACACCAGTTCAGAATTATGAAAAATAAAGTGTTATTTATTTAGGAGAAACTTATAGATCACTTTCCTAGATAACAGTTCTTTGAATGAACAGGCACAGAGTCTAGCAGTCTGAACTAAAATCCAGGAGCAAGAGAGCGAGCACAGGCTTTACATCTGCATTTACAGTATAAGAAAACATGCCCAAGGGAGAGGGTTAGAGAGAAGGGAGTAGGGGAGGAATGGGGAAAGCTCGGTGGACTGGGATGGGGGGGAGGGAGGAAGGATGAATATGGAATCAGGGAAGAATATATTTCAACTAAGGGAGTCATTTTAGGGTTTACAGGAGACTTGGTTTGTTGCGGGAATATCTTCCACTGCCTCAGCCAATAGTCGCTGAAGCACAAGCCCACAGTGCAAGCGGGGAGTGCCTTCCGCTCCGTCAGCCAATAGCCGCTGAAATACCAGCCCACTGGGGCGTGGTATATTTCTCTTTTAAAAAGAGCCACAGATCCCGGATCAAGCGCTCTTGGTTCCGGCGCTTGGTCCCGGCTCTTGCTCCAGCGACTAGGCTCCCTTCCTGACAGTTTATGGTGTATGTAAGTTTTACCCCCCAAAATAAATAACCTCTTAAAACATAACTGGTGTGGGATTGATTCGCCATTATTGATTATATATGGGATCCCAGGTCCAAGGAGAGATCCCCAAATTGTTTTCTGGACAGAGGAGAGGGTGCCTGAACCGGCCTTGGCCCATAACCATACTGATGAATATTTTGCTTATCACCATAGATCCTTCATCTGGCGATGGATGGAGATAGAGACAGAGACCCACTTTGGAACACTGGACTTAACTCCCTAGGTCCAAACGAGAAGCAGAAGGAAAGAGAACGTGAGCAAAGAAGGCAAGACCAGAGGGAACCTTCAGCCGACGATGGATGGCGATACAGACAGAGACCCACATTGGAGCACCGGACTGAGCCCCCCAAGGTCCAAATGAGGAGCAGAAGGAGGAAGAAAATGAAAAAGTAAATCAGGACTGTGAGGGATGCGATCACCCACTGATACAAGGGGACTGATCTGATGAGAGTTTACCAAGGCCAGTTGGACTGGGACTGAACAAGGACGTGATCCAACCAGATTCTCTGAAAGTGGCTGGCCCGGAGTCTTTCTGAAAAGCCATTGACAATGACACTGGGACTTGTTTCCTCTGCATATACTGGATTTTTGGGATCCAGTCTGTTTGGATACTCACCTTCCTGGACCTGGAGGGAGGGGGGAGGAACTTGAACTTCCCACAGGGCAGGAAACCCTGACTGCTCTTAGGGATGAAGAGGGAGGAGGAAAGGGAGTGGGGGGAGGAGGAGGGTGTTGGGAGGAGGGACGGAAATGGAAACTTTTATAATTTAATAAAATTACTTTCTCATAAAAAAAAAAAAAGAAAACATGCCCAGGTGGGCTGGTATCTTAAATGCTATTGGCTGAAGGGTGGAAGGTGCTCCCACAACAGCTGGGCTATGTAAGAAAGACAGCTGAGCTGAAGATGTCAGTAAGCAATGTTGCTCTGTTCATTTGGGCTCCAAGTTTCTGCCTTGAGTTGCCGCCTGTCTATGATGGACTATTACCTGTACTATAAAATAAGACCTTTCTTCTTGAAGTTTCTTTTAGTTGTGGTATTTATCATGGCAACAGAAAGTAAGCAAACACAGGTTTCCTCCTAGAGATTAATTACAGGAATGCTGTGTTTACAGAGTGTCTGTACTCACTAGTCCTCCACTCTTTCAGAAAACAATAGGGTTGGGAAGGCACCAGAAGCTGAGCAGGTGGGGAGGTGAGATTCTTTTGCTTTCTCTCTTAATAGAAATTGTCAATATACTAAATACCTAAGGTGAGAGAGGAAGCAAACTTAGGTAGTGATATAATATTTTTATAAAAATCTAAGGTTTTTTTGGATTAGAGCGTTAACTATTGAAAAGATACATGAGGGTTATGGAATAAAGTTTTAGAACAAAAAAAATAACATATAAAAATGCTCAGTGATGCACCCTAGAATAATAAAGTTTAGCAAGAATGTTTACATTAGTAGGATGTACAAATGTTGGCTTATCTGAAATCATAATAAAATTCTGTTTTACATTTCTATTTAATTTATTAATTAAATATTTACATTTAATTCTATTAAAACATAATAGAATTCTGTTTTAAATTTCTGTTAACAGAAAAATGCCCAAGTGGAGAAATAACAGAAAATATTCAAATGTGAAATGCACACACATCACAACAGAAAAAGAAAGTATAATTAAAATGTATTTGTGGTGATATAAATATGAAAGGTTTTACAGTAAATTCAACTAAAATATTATAAAAGACAGACATTCAACGTTTCCCATAATGTAAAAATTATGACTAAGTAAAATTTAAAACTATAGGACTATAGGACTTGAAGGATAAAAATTAATTTTCTAAATTCACTGAAAAATAAGGCAGAATAACTTAAATAGAAATGTGTATGATGAAAATTAAATAAAGTTCTTAAGAATTTCAAAAAAAAACCCAAATGAATAAAATAAAAAAACACTCCTGAGCTTTCAGATAAAAGAGCTTTTCCTTTCCCTTTGATGTCTCTTGTAGATGTTATCAATCTAGAACTTATCGAAGGTGCTAATTTCAGTCATAAAATTGAATTAAAATGATTGGAGCAGCATACATCAGTGCTCAGAAAGCTCACACATCTTCAGATGACCTTCTCCTCCCTGCTTCATTCCATTCCATAGAGAAAGGCATTGAGGTACAGACAAAATGGATGTCTTGGAAGGAATGCCAAGATGTCATGGGCTGAGAGACATGATAATGGAAATGGATTAGCTTGCCCTCCTTATTGTAGCTAACTTCCTAGTTAGGATAAATGAATTTTCATAGTCCATTATAGGTGGAATTTCAACATATGCCACTGATTCTACTGAGATCTAGAAGACCAAGCCCCTTAGTTCCACACAATACAACCCAGATTCATTAGTAGGAGCTGCAACAAAAAGCACTGACTCACAGCAAGATGTTTGTACTACGTAAGATCAATGACAGAAAACTGAATATCCCAGTGATTTCATCTCAAGTCTATGTATAATAAAAAGGCAAAAGATAGATGCAAGCTGGAAAGAAACTAGAGTTATATATATATACACTAAACATTACAAGTAAAAAATACATTATCAGCAAGTTCTAGGCAGATCTCTGATGCCAGTGGTTCATATACGACAAGTGTTTGCAATTTTGCTCATATTCGTTTAAGTAAGATGCCCATCTTTGATAACACTGAACCTGAATACACTGTACTGTTGTGGGAGTCCCCTCTGTGTGCTGTAATTACCATTAATGAGAAAAAAACTACTTTGGACCTATAGCAAAGCAGAACGTAGGTAGGCAGGGAAAGCTAGACTGAATGCTGCGAGAAAGAAAGGCAGAGTCAGAGAGATGCCATGGAGCCACTGCCAAGAGTCAGACATGCTGAAATTTGCCCATAAGCCATTGCCACATGGCAATACACAGATTAATAGAAATGGGTTAAAATATATATAAGAGTTAGCCAATAAGGAGCTAGAGCTAATGGTCCAAGCAGTGTTTTAATTAATACAATTTCTGTGTGATTATTTTGCAGCTGAGCAGCCGGGAACAAAACAAGTAGCCTCTTTACTACACTGTACACTACTAATAACCATTTTAGATTATTTCTATTATTTTCAGCACCCTACTATATCATTTCTGAAGTAGTTATATTTCATCAAATTTTTGATGTCATTTGTGATAGTTCATACCTTAATCCCATTCCTCAGGGCCATTGCTTTAGGATAATGAGTTCAATATAGCCTGGGCTGCAAAATCAAATGATGTAGATTAGTTGGTAGACTGTTTACTCAGCATGTAGGAAGCCGTGGATTTACACATAACACTGCATAAAGAGGACATGTTAATGAATATAATGGGCTATAGTCTATGGGAATGGACTGTAATTTCAGTCCTACAAGAGCAGAGACAGTAGGGCCAGAAGTTCAAGGCTATCCTTGACTACATTGAATTAGGTCCACTCTGGGAAACCTGGATACTTGTGATCCTGTAGTGTATTACTTCCTTTCTTCCTCCCATTCCTCCTCTCTGTTTCTCTCTTTCTCTCTCTCTTTCTCTCTTTCTTTCTTTCTTTCTTTCTTTCTTTCTTTCTTTCTTTCTTTCTTTCTCTTTTGGCTTGATTGCTTTCAAAAGACAACAAACTTTTTAATTGATATAAATCTGTTAATCTGAAAATTTAATTGTAGCTATTATAGTGACTTTACAATATAGATGAGATGATCTCAAGAAACCCAGGCCTACAGAAACTCCTTTAAACCATATCTAAACCCATCACTTTTAACTTAAAGCTTTTGTTTGATGTCATCACCATCTTAACTTAGGTTCTATATATACTGGGGTTGTGAGCATTTTGACATCTTTCAAATGACATTTTTTTAAATTGTAGATGAAGTTGTACTTGAAGATTAAGTAATCTTTAAGTACATGACTAATTATCCAAATAGACATGGATTCTTTAAATGATAAAGCAATAAAAATAACAACTAAATTAAAACATTAATGTCTCTAGAAATTACTTCTGAGGCAAGGCAGTGAGTGTACAGTCGTGCTTTCAGAAAATTGCTTTAATTATATTTCAGGAATTATATTGATTTTTTATGACAAGACACCTATTTGCATTATTTGAATAAAATATATCATGCACCAAATTCCCTTGTACATGCTGGCTTGTTAAGTAGTTAACATATAGTTAGAGTATTTTGATACTGCCTGTCATATCAATTGTTAAAGTGTGACTGTTTCCTTCAAGTGTTATGATTCAGGGATCTCTCTCTTATAAACATTTGGTCTTTTTATCTTTTCATAAATGCTCATTCCTAGAGATCATTTCTCTGTGTTTTGAATCTCTTATCTTTTCTATATCCTATGAAAAGCACCAATTAAAATGCTTCTACATGCTGATGGAGATGGAGAAGGCTGTGTTTTTGTTCCCCTCTCTGTATCAGGCATATTTCAGGTGTTTGACCTCTTTCATAACCTGTCACTTGGTAGGGCGTCAGAGCAACACATTGTGAACTGGTACCCTAGAGGAGAAATTCCACTGGTACTTCTCTTTGCCTCTCCTCATATTTCCATCTGTTTTTCCTTCCTCAAATATCCATGGAATGTCTGCATAAGGTACAATGCTAGACACACATAGAAGTAAGGGAATAAAAGGGGGAAGGAGAGATGACACATCCTCTATGAAGCTCAATACACTACAGGGGGACAATCACTCAAAAGTCAGGAGACAGCATCAGACGTTCACTAACCAGAGCAAGGTTTGCAGGTGAATTTGATGAAAAATAAGATGTTCACAGTGTCACAGATTATTAGAACCAATCTGGAGAAGGTCATTCCCATTAGGAAAGACAGAATGGATGGAGAAATTGAGGAGATAATGACATCAGTCAGGAAAATGATTAATCAATTCCTAATGCAATTTTGAGACAGGACTAGGTCAAGACAGAGTGTATATCTGCAAGTTCCTCTGCATGTAAATCAGAATGTCCAGTAGTCTCTGGGCCATCATTATGCATTATCTCTTCTGTTAATGTCTCTGGAGTCTGATTTCCATGTGAATGGGTTTACTGGTTTGTTTGCTGTTGCCACTACTCTTGCCTCAGATTTTTCCATTTAGATTTCCAGAGCATGGACTCTCCGATTCTTCATGTAGGAACGACTTAATGGATGAATAACTTGTCTTCTAAAGATCGCACCCTACAAACCTGGCATAATTCCATCTAAATTACTTTCAAATTCTTAACACTATCAGTCACATCTTTCTTATTTTCTTTCCTTGTGTCAATTCATCTCTAAGGATTTCCTATCATTATATTCAAATAGATTTTTTAATGGAGCTACAGCTACAATACTGGCTTTCTGGAAAGTCATAAACCTTCAAATAAGCATTAGCCATCTGTGAAGCAGAGGTTTTAGGAACTTAAACTAGAGATTCAGGCTTGTAATAACTTCTTTATTAACCCTGTGTCTTTAGGCAGGTTGCTTAACCTGTCTGCATGTGTTCCTAAATATATGAAAAAAAACCCATTGTCTTTTGTTGTTTATTGAATACAGGGTTTTACGAAATCTATCAATAGATGAGAAAAAATAATACATTGTAGGATCCCTTGATTGGACAGTAATATATGTGTTTGCCCATGTAATTTATTATGGTACCTACTCCGAAAAAATTTATTAAGACTGCAAAAATTTCTTTCTCATTGGAAAAAGATATAACTTTCAACTACCTCTATCTATCTGTATATCTATCTATCTATCTATCTACATATTATCTCTTCATCTATATATCTATGTGCATTTACACATATACACACCTATAAGTATATAAGTATATATACACTTATACACATGTATATGTCTGAATGAAAGAATGTTCATTTTATGCACTGAACCTCACAAGTATGACTTTTTATTCAGCAACAGTTCATTCAATATACATAAAATGGTTTCATAGATTTCAAATACACAACCATTTCAAATAGAATCTTAAAATAATAAGCTAAGCTGTCAAATACATGAAGTTTTCTTTCTCTTGATTGTCAAAGACTTTCACTTGTACATGGCGTATTTTATTCCATGAAATACCAAGCCCATTTCCATTTAGTTCTAAATAAAAGTACCTCAACATTTTTTCTTTGAAAACAGTGCAGCGGTTATAACATTTTCAATTCTTAGTGGCGTAACTTGTAAATAACTTCACTTTGCTTTTAGAAATTCTGCTAACATCATAGCCGAGATGATATAGGTAGAATGGGTGTGAGTTTATTCAGTGTTGTCCAAACCGGTTATGAAAACAATTGCACATTCTCATGTGAGAAGGCATTTCATCAATTCTGCCAGCTTTGGTAAATAACACATTTTCAAACGCTTCACATAAGAATGAAAAATATTTCATAGAGAATTCTTTAAAGATATTTTATTAAGAATAGGCCAAAGCTAGTGAATGCTACTTTCTTTCATTCTTACATCTATTTTATACTTAACCATCAAACTATGGCTACTGCTGAAAAGAGAAAAATGCTTAAAAGTACACAAAATGATTAGTGGTGTAATAAGCGAAGTTAAAATATCTTGTATGGGTAACACAACGGCGGTAATCTCAATGTTCTCTGAAGATAAATGGTGCGGGTGTGTGCCTGGGGAGGTGGTGGGTCTGCCATGTGAGGAAGGAGAATGATTAGGACAGGTTATCAGAGGAATGAATTCCTAATGGTGTCTAGTGGAAAGGGTAAAATCTATTAGGGTGAATAACGACGCAGTGATAGTCTAGGCAGGGCAAGCAGCGCGCACAAAGCACGTGATGTAGAGTGGATTGACGAGGTTTTGCTTTTGGAATAAACAGGCAGAGAAGCACCGCAGAAACTAAGGTTATGGTGAAATATCCTTATTTCTGTGACGTGTGGGTGAACATATGAGACCAGCGAGTAGTCTCTTGTGTGTTAGAGTCATTATTTACTGTTTATTTTTATTTCACAATGCAGAGTTTCTTGAGAGCCATGCAGCCTAGCTCGGATCAGTGTATGAATGCCTGTCCAACAAGTCTCCACAAGACAGACACCATGGTCCCTCACTTGGCAAGGACCAGTGGACCGCAGGGCAGTGCAGTACTTTACTGAATTGATGCAGCTCTTAGGCTCTTTTCTCTTTCATTATATTGTTGATTCCTTTTGGAAGCTTTGTAGTTTCAATCATGCATGCAACAATTATTTTCCCCCATAAATACTGTTCTTTCTCATATATTTCCCCCTTAGAATCAGTAGAGAATTAATGCTTCTTTAATTTCTTATCTGAATTTACTAACTACAACACCTAACCCTGGGAACTTTTCTGACTCCATAGAAGCTGTTAGAATGAATGTATCTTGGTTTCATAATCATACTGCGGAGAAGGTAGATAGAATCAGTCTGTGTAGGAGACTCATGGGATGGTAGTAACAGAAATTAATAGGTATATATAAGAAAACAACACTTGGAACATTAACCATGTATCAGAGTTCTGGAAAAGAGAGTTAAGGCATGCATATACAGAATAAGGGGAAAGCCTCAAGAATACACATAGGGCCAATTGTTGAGAGCAAACTCCTTGGAAACCACAAATAGAAAATCAATAGTAGGATCTAGCTTGCCCAACAGAAAAAATGCAATGCAAAATATGAGAAGGAAAGATCCATCTTAACCATACACGAGAGCCTTTATTTGTGGAAGAAGTATATTATTATGGGAAAAGAGTGTATTACTGAAGTCTGCCGTATAGAGAGATTGAGACTTGAGACCCACATGAGGCAAGGAAACTATAAAAGCATATCTTGCAAACATGAATGAATTGTTTGGGTTTGAATATTATTGTCCTTTAAGCATAGCACCCATGTCTATTGTAACCCATAGTAGCTGTCAGCTGGCATAAGTCCTGTGTCTGGCTCCATATTTAGTTAAGCCTGAAAATAATGCTGAACTCTATGACTAGAATACGTAGGGAGTGGGAAAATGTATTTGGGGAAGCATAAAAGGGAACATGGGGGGGGAACTTTTACAATGATCATATTACTTAAAATATGATATATTTCCTAAAAGTCAAAACTAGGAGCCAAAAATAAAATTTTATGTAACTCTGGTAGAAAAAAACTCTATTAAAATATAAATAAAGATGACTCAAGCTATTCAGGGTCATTTGAGTGCAATCCACATGGTGGTTCAAATATTTTTCTTGTGCCTTCATCCCTTCGTAGTCTCAAGACCTAAACCCGAGTTAAGGCTGGACCCTGGCAATTGTTTCCATTTCTGTCTTCAAAGAATTTGAATCTACTATCCACTGGCTATAGCATGAAGTGAGGTGACAAATCTTGAGCCTAAATGAGGAAGAATAAAGTGAGGAGAGTCACCCCAAAACATCACTCAGAAACCTTGACACACATGAGTTTTTCCTATATTCTCTTCAGTGATGTGAAGAACACAAAACAAAGGAAGAGGACTTGCAATTCCGTGATCTGACATTTTTTCCAGAATCAAAGAATGAGAGCCACAGATTGTAGGTGAGGCCATAGAGTCGAGTGCAACCACCATCAGGACACCCTGGAGAATGAATGGGAAGAAAAATAGCTTTCCTGCACCCCTCTCTGACCTGACATTCTCAGTATTTTCCACTTTCCTAGGATTTCTCTCATCTGTAGACAGTCAGCTGAGGCTTGATTACCTCAGTCTCGTGCCGCTTTTGGAGTTGAACTTAATTCTGAGAAAGGGGTGGGAGGAACATAAAACGACGCCAAAGGCAGTTCCCTTCCCGTTTTGAAGCCACAGCCATATCCACCAGGGAATGAATTTCCTCACTTCAAGATTCTGGGAGTTGCAATCTCTACCTCTGCTTCTGTTATCCAGAATCTGTTCTCTTCCTCTTTGGTCCTAAGCTGGAATTCATCTCTGGTGGTCCCTCTCGCCACAGTGACGCCCAGTTCTACATTACAGGCTGCTTCCTCTCTACGTTGGTGAAAAAGAAAGGTAAACCCCTGCTAGGTTAGTGTTTTCTGAAATAAGTCTTCACTATGATTTCTTTTGCTATTTATTCTTTTGTGACTTTAAAGAAATTTTTTGTGCATTATGTCCAAGTATAGTAGTTAATTCCATCTTGGACCGAAGTTACAGGAAAGATGACAATAGACTCAAAGCTAGGTCCTATTCCTCATGCAGGAAATATTTGTTCCATTGAAACATACCTGGGCGTAGTTATTCAGTGGAAAGATTCTCTTTATAAATAAAAAAGATTTGCTGAGCAGGTTAACTGGGATATAAATATGAACATGTCATGAAATTTTTTTTAATATTATTTCCATAATTTTATATCCTCTTGTACCTGCTTATAATATCACCCCTACCTGACATATCTATGAAATAAATTAACACATTTTGGGTGGATTCCAAAAGCTACAGTCTTCATCCTGCCTTTCGAGCTCTTTGTATGTGGTCCTCATCTAGGAAGTCTGAAAATCCTTCATTTTATTTATGAAGGTATTTATAGTATTCTCATGTAAGCTATTTGATTCTATTTATACAGCCATAAAAATTATTTTCTCATTGAACAAACTCAAGATGAGTATTAAATTGATATTTCTCACAGTAATTTTTCTGATTATATCTGCCAAAATCATTTACCAATGAAATATTTTTCTCAAAATATGTGCTGTTGTTATTAGCATGGTTAGAGCTATTTTATTCCAAGAAGGTTCCAGTTTTGGTGCCAAGTATGGATTAGTTTTGTTATTGTCTGAACTCTGAAGACACCTCATGGTATTTTGTCCTGCTCTCACCCTTCCATGTCAGGGGCATTCCAAATTATCTGGAATTTGTCCTGTAGACTCATACCTACCTAATACTATAATATACTAGCACACAATCATTTATTGCCACATTCGTGAGGAAGGATAGGGTTAATATCTAGATTAAAAGAAAGCTAAAGCTTTATGGCTTGCTTTCCCTTTTTGCAATGTTAAGTTAAAGAACTGTTACACATATTTATATGTTAGATGTGTGTGTGTGTGTGTGTGTGTGTGTGTGTGTGTGTGTGTGTGTGTGCACGCTCACCCGCGCACACATGCATGTGTGTCTGTGTTGAGGGGACTCTTAAGAATTATATAAAATATCAAGACTAAATTGCTCACGGTGTTGTTAGGGTAGTGCTTAGACCCTGCTCAGCTGAAACAATCCAATTTGGTTCTGGGATAAAGGAGAAGTATCGTTGGTGTATACATCCTCACATGTCCTCCTCTGTAAGGCACGTCATGATTTCACAATGACCAGACCTAGTCACTAGGAGAAGAAACTCAGGAGGTTTCTATTTTGTGTGCCCACAAGCTCTGTACTTCTACTCCTAAGACTTAAAAACTTCATAAGCAGGACTCCGGCTGAAGTAGATTGAGTTTGTTAGTGTGGTCATCCATCCACATGAAAGACTTGCTGCTCGTGTAACGAAGGACTTTGTGGAAGTACGCGATCTTCCGTGCTGGGCCTGCTTCTCCTCACTCTATGTTTATCTCCTTTCACTTCCACGGGCAGATACTGGACTAATTAGTGATTTATTTACATGTCTATACCACTGATGCTTTGAAATATCTATATTTTTGTGATACAGGTTGTATGTTTGTCAATTCTTGGTTTTCTTTCTAAGTTTCAAAAATATGTGTACATTTCTATCAAAGGTTTTTACCCGAAATGTCATAGGCATTTTATAGATCTGCCTTAAATGATACTGTCAATATCTGTGTTTCAAAGATTGTCAAGGAGCATTGTAAATTCAAGCTACAGAATTTCATGTTACAATCACTTGTCAATCTATGCTATCAATACATGAGCTGCTTGTTTACCTATGATTCATTCATATTAAAGTTTGTTGAATATTGATCTAATGGTAGTCTTTGGGATATATAATAATTTATTCCCTTTAATGTTTCAAACATGATTTACTAATAATTCCAATGGAATTAATTGAAAAACTTCATAATTTCAAAAATTACCATGTATAACCTCTTGTGAAATATGGCAAATGGGGGATTTTTGTGTACTATTAAATGACAGAAAGCCACAGTAAAATACATAGTAATTGATTGCAATGTCTAGATACAAAATACACAAATTTCGAGGTCTCAAGGAGACTAAGGTGAGGCAAAAACTCGAAAAACAAAAACTAACTTATAAAGGAGCTCTTGGAGCTAATGCACCATAACAAGCAAGTATTAGAAAACCCAGCATGACTGGGCTGAGCACAGCCTTCAGAAGTGGAAACCTAACATTTAATATGTGTATGAATGGATCTAATGTTCAGATCCATGTGTAAGAACAAGCCACACTTAAGTGCCACAATTTCATATAATGTATATGACCTCCTAGATTTGTCCCCTTCTCTCTGTGACATAAAATATACAATGCCGTAAGTCATTCGCTTATTATCATCTTGATTATAGATTTGTAGTTCTCTTGTTAATTCTGCTACCTCAATTTGGAGGTAAGAGATTAAGGCCATTCTAGATTGGTTGACACCCTAATAACTATTTGTATATTAGTGTGCCTATATAACTAGTATATATTTTTAAAATATATAAATAAACTCAACATAATATATCTAGAATTAGAGACAATGTTCTGATAATATGAATTCATAATTGGATTCTGTGAACATGGGACAAATACCACTGTGATTGAAATTCTTCATGAACAGGAAGGCGGGTGCATCTACACTCTTACAGCTGATCCAAGTTAGAAACCTGAAGAAAATCAGAGAGAGAAACAACATCCAAATGAAGTCAAAGAGAAGGAGAAAATCATCTCCAAGGGATTATTACTTAGAAAGGAGGTGAGCTATTGTCCATTGTTTGGTATTTTCAGTATTCTGGAAGGATGTAACTATTTTCTAGACTCATGACCTCAGGAAAAGTTTGAAAAAAATGACAACTTCAGTCAAAACTTATAAAGATCAGAAGAGCAAAGATAAGCCACTAGAGGTTAGGCAGTGGTGGCACACATCTTTATTTCCAGGATTTGGGAGACAGAGGCAGATGGATCTCTGTGAGTTCAAGTCTACCCTGGGCTACCCAAGATCAACACAGAAACAAGCCCAGGTAGTGGTGCTTCCACCTTCAATCCCCGTACTATGGAGTCATAGGCATTTCATCCAATCATGAGAGGGAATATAAAATAAAAGGATAAAGAGGCTCTGCCTGCTTAGTTGGCTTAGTCTGCTATCCCCCAACCTTGATAGAGGTAAGACTTCTCTAATAATTCGGCTGCTTTGCTTTTCTTGTTATCAGGTCGAACCCTAGTGTCTGACTTTAGGTTTTCATCACTTGTGCTGCCGTGAATTTTATGCATTTGTCATCCTGAAGAGAATTTTAAAAATGTATCTTCTACAGAAATTCTACCAAGTTGAACGTGTCCAGTGTGTGCTAAGAAACAGCTGCACAAGAGTGGCCCTGGAAGGGGGCCCAGTTAGTGTGAATCCAGAAGGCAACCAACAGGCTGCTGTCATTTATCTGGGAGAGAAGAGGCATTTGTTTGGCACACTGAAGTCAGCCTCAGGGTGAGGCACCTTTGTTCAGCAATGATTAGGCAGAAAATAACATTCCTCATTGATCTGATGGGCAAGCAAGAGAGCTTTCGACTAGACACCCCTGGGTACAAATAAAAGGTTGGAGAACAGTGTGGGAGAAGAGTATGACAGCCTTAAGAAGAAGTCAGTTCCGTTTATTCCTGAGATGTGAAGACCTGAGTTTCAATGCTCAATGAGTTCATGAATATTCATTGTTACCCACCTACTTTTCCCAAGGAAGTTTGCCCTGATCTTGTCTTTATTTGATTGCTCGGGTTTACTTACATGCTTTGTTGCCTAGCATAGCATCTCTGTGATCAAATATTCAGCTAGACACACTCAAGGCTTGATGAATTGCTTGCTTGAAGAAATTAATGTGCTAGTGTTTTTAGACTCAAACATGCCCTCATGCATGAGTGCAAACATACTTGATATTACGGAAAAACCGAGGAAGCACAATCAAAATTCTCCTTGTGTGCAAAATATTGGAACTTAAAGCTGTTTCTTGTATATACTTTTATTGCATATCATGAAGGATAAAGTGAGAAAACTTTTAGGTCTAGATCACAGTATGTAGAAAACATCAAAGAGACAGGAGTCTGCCTTTGGAGACAGACTTAAATGATGCAGACTGCAGACTAAGACACTAAGAATAAAAAATGTAAGGTTTGAAGAAGGAAGGGTTCTTATTTCTGAAGACTAAGGATGTACTTTACAGAATTCAGGGAAGAAGAGCCTCTTCTGAACCAAGAAAGAAGAAAATTGAAGGCAAGTAAAATAAACTATTTGGTTTAGGACAGTGATTCTCAACCTTACTAATTCTGTGGTCCTTTAATTCAGGTCCTCATGCTGTGGTAACTCTCAACTATAAAGTTATTTTCACTGCTGCTTCATAACTGTGATTCTGCTGCTGTTATGAATCATAATGTGAATAATCTGTGTTTTCTGATGGTCTTGAGCTTCCCCTGTCAAAGGGTCACTTCTGCCTTAGGATAACACTTTCATGACATTCACTTTGGTAGCTTGGATTGCTATGAAGTAATCTGAAAAAAAATTTGAAGAATTAGGATTAATCTGAAAAAAAATGTCTGAGCATACACAGCTTGATTTTTAGCGTTATAGCTAGGAAAACAAAAGTTCATTTGACTAAATGTTTGTGGCTGTTGGTGCTGAAAGTGAGCTAGAGAACTTCAGCAGTAGGCTGAGGACACTAATATTGCGATTGTCACTTGCATGCTCTCTCAGAAATCTGTTTATTTCTGGGATCTGACCAAATAATTATAAACTCATGCTGACCTTCAATATTGTGAAAAATTATGTTTTCATTTGAGAATACACTGATCAAGTACAAACATGTCTCCAGCATATTATAAAAAAATCCTTCACACACACACACACACACACACACACACACACACACACACACACTTACACACAATTACATGCATGATGCATTATAAAAGCATACCAACTTTAATGTGTGCTCATATTTAACTTTAAGTCACAAATAATAATTCTGGCTTTCTTCTTTCTGTACTAGGCTATATTTTATAGATTTGCAGACAAAGATCACATGTGATATGGGATTTCCCTTTGTATGCTGTGATTATGCCTTATTACAATTGGTTAATAAAGAAACTGCTTTTGCTTATGGCAAGGCAGAGTATAGCCAGCTGTAAAATCCAAACAGAAATCTATAGAGAGAGAGTAGTCAGAATAAAGGAGACACCAGCCAGTCACAGAAAAAACAAGACATGTAGAAAATGAGGTAATGATATGGCCACGTGACAATATGTAGACAAACAGAAATAGCTTAATTTAAGATGTAAGCACTAGCAATAAATATGCCTGAGTCACTAGCCAAACAGGTTTCTAATTAAAATAGTTTCTGTGTGATTATTTGGGGCTTGACGGTTGGGAATGTGCAGTCTCTGTCTACATATGTCTTTTCTTTATAATTTGACTGTGTAGCACTTTCTAAAATGAAGTAGAAGAACGCTTCATATATCAAGAATATCTAATGATTTTTTAATTGATGGTTTTAAATAACACTATTGATACTGATAGTAAACCATTAACGTAAGTCTAATTATGATATAATCAGCAGTTGGGCAGCAGGGAGATGCCATGTAGCTGCCAAAGGAGACATAATGTGCCTCCAGAACCTTACTGGTAGGCCACAGCCTCATTACACAGATTAATAGAAGTGGGTTAATTTAAGATGTAAGAGTTAGTTAATAAGAAGCCTGAGCTAATAGGTCAAACAGTGTTGGAATTAATATAGTTTCTGTGTGATTATTTGGGTCTGAATAGGCGGGAAATGAACAAGCAGTCTCTGCCAACACTTGTTAAGTTAGTATCCTTTGTCATGTCTTCAGAATCCATAAGCTTTTGGAAATCTTGAACTTTACATTATTTTCCTGTATCAATACATTCTGAGTATTCGAATATGGAATGTAAATGTAAATGTAAAGATGCATGTAAGTAATTGAGTTGGATAGGAAAGCATCCAACTACAGTTGCCTATATGAATGTCTGTGGAGTGGTGCATCATTGTAACATTTAACTCCCAAATTTACTCTTTTTAAAGTAATTTCAAGTATTTCATTCATTAATGGTTACTTTTCTGACACACCTGTAGACTTTGTAGCGTTATTAGTATATTTACACACAGAAACAGGGGGCAGTTTCCAAGAGGGAGGTTTCATGAGTGGAATTAATTTGACTATTGCAGTTTCAAATCCTAGCCATTATCATGAATAAAATGCAAGAGAGTGCTGTTTACAATGAATTCATTGGGTGGTATATTTTAGACATAAGATTTCGTATCACGATGTCCCTCGTCTGCCCTACAAGAATGTCAGAAGACAACAAGAATAAAAGTACTTCCCAAGCCAAGGGATGACTAACACACTTACATCTCTCTCCCTTCAGATAGGTGAAAAAGGCCACCAGTTAAGCATCTAGGATATTTACAGGGATATGCACTTCTATCCAAAACAATCTTCATAATTATTGCCTGAAATTTATGTAATTTAATTAACTTACGCTTCATCTGCATTTTGGAAATGAGCTGCTACTTAAGTGAGCATTGGATCGGAACTCCTTAGAATTCCATCACAGAGAATGATGAATAAATTTAAGTCTTTCAATAAAGTCATGCTTTATTATAAACTTGTTTGAAATTCTTTTTACTGTTTTATAAGTTTACCAGCTTTAAAAAAAAACTAGTTATAGCCACAGAGTAAAATTATGTTTTCTTTTTCTTTTCTTTTGTGTGTGTGTGTGTGTGTGTGTGTGTGTGTGTGTTGGGAACTAATTAATTCAAATGACCAAACATCAAATATGTGTGTGTGTCTGTGCAGACACATGTCTGAAAATGTGTATGAATACTTTTAATATGGTGTAATATGAGAAAATAAGAAAATATCTTAGAACTTATTGTAAGCTTTGCAAGTGTTATAATTCTATAATTACCAGGAAGCGGCTCTCAATAGTGAATCCTCTAGATCATCAGGTCATTCTACAAACATGTTTGTGGCGGTTATCTCGACTAAGGTAACAGAAGTGGAAAGGCTCGCCCACTCTGAGGGTAGTCATTTTCTGAATGACATCCAGGCCTGTACAAAAATAAAGAACACAGGCTGAGAATATATGCATGTGTGCATTAATCCATTGTTCTCTGCTTGCATTGTGGATAAAACAAGACCTTTTGTCCCAGGTTTCTGTCAGTGTTATTTCTCTGCATCCTGGACCTGGGAGCTGAAAAAAACTCCCTTTTCTGAAGTTTCTTTTTTCAGGATAACAACAGCAATCAGTAACAGTAAAGGCACCTGAGACAGGAAGTTTAGAGTTCCATGAATGTTCAAGAGTTTATACGTCCTTATGATCTGTTCATGTTCCTTCTAGTCGAGGATCTTATATGTCTGCTACAATAGTACCTGCTGCAACAGTGTCTACTTCCATGGTTATCTGTTATCCAAGAGATAAAGGCACAGATTAGCTTCTTTTCTAAATGTGTCTTTATAAAGTCCAAATGAAAATTATAAATTTTAGTATGGAAAACAAATGCCAAGTCTAGCAATATCCTTGGCCTAAGATTTGGTTATAAAAGTCAATGGAGATTCTTATGAAAATTAATTGATGCAGCTTGTCAGAATGTCTGTGTTTAAGATGTCAAGCCCTGGATTCATTCCTCATGACTGCAAACCAAAAATCCAAACCAAAATAAAAAAATAAGCTTTAAAAGTAATTTGATAAAAGGAATCACTGTGGTGTGTTTCTTCCTTATCTCTTCACTCATGATAAACATTACCATGTTTATTGTCCTTAATATTGTGCTTACTTATGGTCCCCAATATGATTTGTGATATCTGACTTTACAATATTTAGACAGAAAAAGCTGTGTTTTGACATACTATATAATATGTCTGCTCATGTACTGGACACAGTATATTGTCATAGCCCATACTAAGCCACATAATCACAAGTATGAATAGCCAGCATTTTTAATGTATGTTTTGGTTAAGTTAGGGTCTTTAGAAGGTCAGATATATTCAGTGCATTTTGTTTTATGACATTGTCAAGTCATGATGAATGTACAGGGTTGCATCAAATGTCATGCAGCATCAGTTTAACAGCATAGGCAAAAATGTAAGAGATAGAGTCATACTAAATTATGGACTCTCAGAGATAAGTAAGAATACTTTCTTCATCTCTGAGTTTTCCAGTAGTTAATGCACAATAACATTAAAGACACACATATACAATAAAATTGTTAGACCTTAATGGACACGGAAGCGCGACTAGAACAGCGTAGGTGAGCTAAGACCCCTGGCATGAGCAACAGAAGGAGGGGAACTGACCTCACATTCAATCAACTCATTCTTCTTGACCTGGTACTACCTTATTTTGTCATCTTAATAGACTCCTAAAATAATCTTTGAAGCTGGAGGACAAGTGGCTTAGTGGTTAAGAGTAATGGGTGTTCTTACAGAACCTGAGTTTATTCTCAGAAGCCATATTCCAGCTCATAACCATGTGTCACTCCAGTTCCAGAGCATCTGATGTTTTTCTTCTGACTTCTCTGGGTGACCAACACTCAAGTAATGTTGTTGTAATATGCAGACAAATATTCATATTCATAAAGTATAAATAAATAGATCTAAAAGAAAAGGTGACTTTATTATCATATCTATTACACAAAAATATACAATATGTCACAAAGTTATTAAGGGTATACGAGGGTCAAGCAGTGGCTATAGGGTCCATCCTGACAAACTGTCTTACACACAAACTTCTAACAAATATTCTTCATAAACATAGACATAGTAATATGCTCAAGAAGGGAGAAGATAAAGCTGATGATGTTGGCATGGACAAATAATAAGTTTCCAAATTATACTTAAAGGTTACTTTATGGACCACATCCATAAAGATTAAATTAATGTTTCTTCCAAACCATATCATATATCAAGTAGGTTTTATGTCTCTTTCACAAAATAATATACTGATGCCATTTGGAGGTGGGACCTTAGACACCAAAGTTAGTAATAACTGTGCTGTGCAGTTACATCTGTTAAGGCACTCTCTGTTGGACTTTCCTGGGATGCCCGATTAGATTTGTGATATTGGTGATGTCGTATGAACATGAAACAGTATCAGAAAATAGTCACACATAGAAAAATTATTTTAAAGTGATAATAAAGACTGGGCAATTGAAAGAAGGCAAAACAATTATTTATAAACTTTGCAAGATCTAACTTCCCACTCACACAAACTTTTGGTTACTAGGACCTGAGTTGATTTCATTACTCTTACGAAAAGAGTCAGTAAATCTATTGGCAAGTGACATATTTATGCACTATTAACAACATAGTTTATTCTGGAATTCTTCAAAATGTACTTAGTTACACTTCTTACAATGATTACAAAATATTAAAGAAATACTTTTAGTTAGTAACATTGGAATACTATTTGGTAAACTTCGGGCACATAGACAGCACATAAAATTGCTTTAAAAGTAATGGACTCCACTGCCTCCTGATGAAAAATATGACTTTTTGAAAAACAGAATGCTCTTCACTCTGAAACATGTTGACTTAGTTCATTTTAAGACTTTCGGACAGTATTGTGTCACCTCCCACATGAGTTATGCTGTCACAAAGTAACATGGTGAATTGTGGGTATGGTGACCAAAGAAATCAAAACACATGTGCTGCATCCAAGTAAACCTTCTGCACTCATGAAGTGCGAGTGCAGAAGTAAGTACTTAGTCTTACTAACTGTACTAACTACAGTTACTAAGTGTAGTTGGTCCCGTTACTAACTGTACCAATCTCAATTACAAGTGGAACTCATTACACCAATTCCTTGTAATCAATTGATTATTTCATGTGCCAATTGTCTCATAAGAAAGTTGGGATTTCAGGAGGGAAAAATGTGTCTCCCTCCCTAAAACATTCTGTTGCCTATGAAGAAATGACAAACTAAGGGGCTAATACTAAGTGCTGGTAACACATGAGAGCACATGAATGCGCATGATGGTCAGGACGAGCTTCCTCTATGCATGGGGATGTCCATTAGCTACATCTGAACACCTAGTACATAAAATGCATAGGATGACACCTATGTGGTGGAATTTTAATTTTACTTTAAGTGAGAAGTTTTTAAATTAAAGACCTACAGGGGAACCAGTGGCTGTCATTTGGTACAGCACAGTACGAACTGCAGCAGGAATTAAATGGGGGCACTTATTTCTTCATTGTGAAGATTTCCCTCTATAGGAATACAAGCAAACATTTCTTAATTGTAAAAAAAAAGAAAATAAATTGAAAGTTACCTGGTTTGAGGTGTTGGGGACTAAAACGTTATTGAATTCTACTCTATTCTTCTCATTGTCAACCAACAAATCAAATATAGAGCTTTGAATTGTGTCATTTTGTCTTCTCAGTGTAAAATGCATAATACTGTAAAAGCAGATTTTATGGCTGTATAAAATATAAATTGTAAGTGGTAATTTAATAACATATATCACTGTAATTAACTTGATACTTATTTTTAAAGACTGTAACCAACATTAATAGACTAGGGATGGCATTTGGTAAGTTTTCTGGTAAAAGTCATGTTAGAACAAGACCACTGCTGGTACTATGACTCAGTGACCAAAGTTCTTCATCCCTTGCCTGGTGACTCTATCTAGATCTGTGGGTCCCACATAGAAAGGAAAGAATTGACCACTGTTAAAATGTCTTTTGATCTCCCCACATGCAATACACACACACACACACACACACACACACACACACACACACACACACACACGCATACACACACACAATGGAATAAAATTCATTCTCACTGAAGCTTATTATATAAGAATAATTATATATTATTCTTTGATAGCCCATATAATTTCACTGAGCAACCAACATGCAAATCAATATTACATGCTTAAATTGTTTTTGGGAAGTTCTAATGTATAAAGGTATTAAAGATGCAGAGGGACAACACTGAATGCAAAATAGCATGACAAGTGTCCCTTTTAATAGAAGAGTCTGGATCACTCAAACCTCCAAGTGTATCTCTCTTCCTGAATGATTCCATATTTGTCATCATTATTACATAAATCTTCAGTTTATCTTTTTCCTTTACTCATCTGCTATATAGCAGGACTATAGAAGTTCGGGCTAATATCATATTATGATGTGCATTCTCACCATCAAAAATTTCTGATTATTTCATTAATAGTAATGCTAGTTAACTACTTTTTGCATAATTCTTTTGTATATATCAGAACTGAGTTATAAGAAACACAAGGAGTGTTTTTCATGCCCTGAATGAACTTGCGATATTGTCTTGGAAACAAAATATGCTTTAAAACTTAGAGAAAAGGACCTTAGCATTGAGAGTAAAAGCTGCACTTCTTTTCCTAATTGTATTTTCTCTAGTGCTTAGTTGGCCTCTAGCAATAAACACTCAAATATATTTATAGAATAGAAATTATATATGTAGCATTACATTTCCATGTTGGCCTAATACATTAACTTTCTGCAGTACCATTAAAGTTTATCATTCATCTACTTAAAATTTTTGTCCTCTCCTCACTGCTGAAAAGCAAACAATACCAAAAAAACTTAAAAACGATTGGGGTCTTTCATTATGCTGATGTGAGCAGAGGTTTTCCATCGTTCTTCCTCCATCTGATATGGGATATCATTCTGTATACTTTGAATGTGTGTTGCTTTTATTGGTTTATGTATAAAGCTGTTTTGTGGATTTAAATGTTTTAATAATTTAGAATTTTTTGGACAAGAGATGTTTGCTCCTGGCAGCACCAATTACTTCAATGAAGATGATGGGCATCAAAGAAACTCATCATGGACTTGGCCTTAAGTGTGTCAAGGCTGGTCATGTGGGCAGGAAGCTGTGCTTGCCTGGAGTACTTGACTGTATGTTAAATTAATTGGGCATGCAGGATACACAGTAAAGTGACTGATGAACTTGCCAAACAAGATGGGACGTTCGTTCAGGATCCCTGTTTCATGGGAGCGTCTGCTAGACATTCTTCAGAGCACAGAGGGAAATGACTGAAAACCGCCCATATAGGTGGGGCATTTTCACATTTCTTGATTCCCTGAGAAGTCTGCCAGACACTCTACGTTTATAGATTGAAATATGGATGTCCCAGTGCTACAGAAAAACTGAGTGACTATCCAGGCAGCAAGATATTTCTGTCATTTCTAGTGATTTGAAAGTTGCTTTTAATACACTTCCAGTTTACTTAGGTAATAATATTCCTTCTGGGGCCTTTGGAAGAGTTGATGACTAGGTAGTTAGAATTATAGTTTTCCTTAGTTAAAAGATAATTTAGATATAAAACTTTGAATTCAAAAAGATAAGATACAGTATTTTTTTAGTTTTGTCACATACAAATAGATTAAATACTACAACTGTAATTCTTACTTGATACCTGTTTTGTTCCATGCAACTTTCCTATATTCAAGTTAAAACATTTGCTTTTAATCAGACAGAAAAAGGGAGATATAGGATATTCTTCTGGTTGCTGCAAATATGGGTTGCTTTTATTTGTTTATGAATAAAGCTGCTTGGCCAATGGCCAGGCAGAATACAACTGGCTGGGAAATCCAAACAGAGATATAGAAAGAAAGAAGGTAGAGTCAGGAGATGCCACGTAGTCACAGAAGGTGTAGCATACCAGGACATCACATCGCTGACAAGCCACTGCCTTGTGGCAATACACAGATTAGTGGAAAAGGGTCAGTTGTGAGAGCTAGTGAGTAATATGTCTAAGTCATTGGCCAAACAACTATAATTAATATTAAAGTTCAGAATGGTTATCTTATAAGTGACTCAGGACCAGGCAGAATACATAAAAGCTTCCAACTATATTCATCACACTCCACAAGTAATTTCCTCTTCTGTCCCTCTGTCCTCTTCCACATTAACTGTGAATCTGGAGTCTGAAAGCTGATGTTTTTATGACAACATAAAGTGTCCACTGAACCTATGCTGTTTGACTCGACAGCCAGTCCTTAGCTGTATCTTCAAATCAATATTCAAAGTGCATCTGCCCTATGGTGGTCACACTGACGTCAGTCTGAAGAGCGAGGGCAGCTGTTAGCATTTTGATTACAGTCGTTTTTTCCCTCATCTCTACCAGATCAAAAGGCTCCTAAGGAGAACTGCTATTTGTTGCTGCTTTATTGATTCATTATTCATCCTCTCAGAAGTTATGGTTTAAATACAATACAATAGTAGGTAAAAGTGGATCTAATTTTTCGTGACGGCAGAACTTTTAACATTAATCAAATACTAGCATAAATGAGGGCATGATTGCAAAGCAAACCTGCAGTATAATAAAAAAAATGTGCTCAAGAGAAAGAAACACAAACATTGCTCAAACAGGAAAGGTGAACATCGTTAAAGCACCTTTCTCCTTAAGTAACATGATTGAGAAGAAATGACCAAATAAAGTCTTGGGCTCTTAATCCTTACTTCTGCATGAATTGTTAGATAAATAAAAGTCAAGCAGTCAATATAATAAATGAATAATAAATAAGTTCTGCTTCTTGTTGAAAAAAAAAAGTAGCAGGAATGGGAAGTAAAATAGAGTCTAGGAGGAGAATTAACTGGTTATCATAGTAATCCTAGGGAGAGCATGCTTGATGGGAACAGGGTGGGCGTTGCAGACGGAATAGTAGGGCACATTGAAATAGATTCTGAAGGGAACTCTGAAACTTGATGATAGGGTACAGAGGTTCTTCACACACTGTCCACCAGGCACCTCACACCCTTGGCTTCACATCCTTGACATCAGGCGCAGATGTCCATTCCTCTCTCACCCAATATACATTGTCTTTCCCTTTTCTTAAGAATGGATATCAGGGGATTTTAGAAAGGATTTTTCATCTCAATCCCAGGAGATAGTCGACAATTATCTAATTTTGATAGCTTTGCGTTTCGTTAATCAGTATGTAAACAATTTTTTTTTTTGTCAGTGACTGACACAGGAAGGACGAGTGCCCTTATTCAAATAAAACAAAATGGAAAGCCAGGCTAAGGCCTCTGAAAAGGCAGTTGTTTTTTCTGGCTAGGGTTTCACGAATCCTGCCATGTATCCTTTGCTGGTTTTGCTCATGCTTGCCTAAGTTTCTTACTATCACTAGGAGAAATCACCACACAGTTGATGACAAACACAACAAGGAATTATCAAGCAGATCAAAAGTCAGCAGTGTGGGGCAAAATTCAGAGGATTCATCTCCAGGCTTCAGAGAAGAGTGTTCTGTTTTGTCGTTCTGAGCTTCTGGATTCAATCTGTCTCCTGGCTCTGCCTGGTTCCGCAACTCCTTAGTGTGAGCGCATCATTGAGTCCAGAAGTTTCCTCACTCTCCATATTCATGTCTCCAAATCTCCTGACTCTCTCTTTTACATATAAGATCTCCTTGAGATCCCAGGCCAGCGAATGTCCCCTTCTCCCATCACCTCCTCGAACTTTCTTTGACCTCACTATCACAGGTTCGGGTGATTACGGCCTGGGAATGTTTTGAGTTAGGCTTTTGTTGTTCTCCCTCATTGTTTTCCTTTACCAGACTATGAACACAATGAGTTGAACAGTTTTTCTTCCTAGGACAGAAAGAGCATCCCAAAATGCAAGAGCTGATAATTGCCAGTTATTGGTAATCAACGGGTCCTTACCATGCGTCACCACCATTTTACGGCAAGAAATATGTATTATGCGACCACCTTCTCTCAGGTCTGGAACTCTTATTGGAAAAGTACTTTCTATCAATAAAGATGTTCAAGTTTTGTTTGTTTTTATGTTCTGCACCTTAAACTACATTGTATTTGAACTGTGCAAACAAAGCAATCTTCACACTGCAAACACTTAAGAAATACCTATTGTGATGAACCACATAAAATTCTTAGCAACATCTGGTGATGTCAATTACATGTCACTGCTGTAATTTCCCCATTCTCTGCATCGAAGACAAGGCTCTGCTCTGTGCTTCGTCAATTTGCATTCATTCTGACGATTACTTTTAAGCTCTCTCTCTCTCTAACTGTACATCCTCAGGGTATTTTAGTTTTAAAATCTTTGAGCAGGATCTATAATGAGAAAGGCACTTTACACCAGAAACTGCTACTTCTCCTATGATGACAATGGCTCACATGTGTGTGCATGTGTGTAAATACTCACACATGGGGGTGTTAGTGAGTGTGTATGTTTCAATTCATAGCTGTTAATACCAGCACTAAATTTTTCCAAGGAAAATCAAGTGCGATCTAGAAAGATTACCTCCATTCTCAGCAGATCCAAAACACTTTTACTTATCTTAGACAATTGCCCGTCCTCCATTTTTTTTTTTTTTTTACCATGAATCTGTTTCTTTCTACTAGACTATGTCCTAAGAGTAAATTCTATTATGTCTGTGAAGTGACAAAGGAGGATCAGGAGAACAACGACACAAGACTTCTCCAGTTCTACCTTGTTCTGTGATGCTTAAGAATAGAGCTTATGAAAATCATCTCTAACCATGGACCACACCTATCACCTCAGCTTGTGCCTGAGACCACTTGAACTGGCCTTCAATTTTCGCTTCTTTCATAAGCTAACCCTTACTGCTCAAACATCAAAGGCTTCTGCTTTCAGCCCCTGTACATTAGATGTGATCAATAGCACTTGTCTCTGTTAAAAGTTTCATGTTCTCTCAACTCCACAAATCCTTTCTTTTCTTGTGTTTCTTCTAGTCCCTGTTACTTCTTTATCACCCTTACTTGTGGGATCTGACTCTTAGTTTTGTCACATATTGGACTCTTTTTGAGTTTCCAATTCTTTTCCATGTGTGAAGGTTGCCACATGAAATAATCTAATTATGAGTTTTGGCCACCTTACATAGTTATGGAACTTGTAGCTCCATACCATTCATGTTTATTTCTCTTTGAAATTGTGACGTATATAATAATTGACAGATTTAGCATGGAAATTTAGAGGAGTAAATGGTTAAATCTGATCTCAGTCCATTTAATTTCCAATTTTGAGGTTGAATGTTTTGTCCAGATTTTCACTTCTAGTCCAACTTTAAATAGAGATTCTTGAAGGCAACCACTATCAACTATTCTTCATGACAGTATAGGAAAAGCACGGATGATGCATGCATCAAGAATTGACAAGCAAGAACATAGGGAGCTTGTCCAGTATTCTGCAAAACCCAAGGAGAAGGAGTCATGCACTCATTCTACTCCATGCAGAGAATTAACCAAGCCTCAACATAAAGATTTCTTTAATAGTTCAGTCATATTTTTATATTTTCATTTTACTCTCTTATGGTAGTTTTCAATGGACTGATTCAGGTTTACTACTCACCAATCTGATTTTATTCTAGTTTATTGATCACAAATGATTGCCATGATGTTACACAGTGCCAATATCAGTTCAGTATCATTGTGGCTATGACTTCTGCAAATAACTGTCATTCTAATGAAGGACATTTTAAATTATCCCATCAAATCATTGCTGTGTACTTAGTGCTTGCTGAGATTCAGATCACTTATGCAAATTTTAACCCTCAAAACTCAAAGGTGATTTCCTGTAATGTTTGTCTTTAATGGTATAGCTCCTCAGTCTGAATGGTCTATATTGAGGTGCATTTAAGGATCCAAAAGACACTGCCATGTTTGACACCCAGCATCTGAAAGCTTATATTAAAATTAAAGAATGAATTCTTAACATAACAGCTGTCTCTACTGAGCCTTCATGCGGCAATGGTAATTATCAGAATAAACAATTCAAAATGAGATTCCAGCTATAAATTGAAATTCTCTCATGATCATGGGGATGACTCAATTAGAGCAATTTAGAGATAAATGCAGGGCAGCAGGAATGGAAAACAGGAAATAACAAGAGAAATCATCTGTATCCAAAACAAAGCTCCAGCACTAAAATCTTTAAGAGTAGTACAAAATGGTCTGGTGCAGAAAAGCCAATCAAATGTCAGGGTTTACTACTGAAGTGATTACAAAGCCAGGTAGTGAGGATACTTAGCAATTTGCACGTCAAATAGTTCACCAATGGCATGGAGACAGCCTACCTTGGGACTGGCTGCTGGTTTACTTTCCCTGATAACCACATGCAGCAGTGATCACTCTCTATTCCCCTTTGTTCTAGTAATCTCTAGAGAGCCTTCACTCCTGGGAGTCAGAAAGCTAGAAAGACTTATTTCACAGTTGCATTGTGTTTACAGAACAGATGCACACTCGTCTTTGTGGGGTTTAGCTAATGAAAATTTTATCCAGGCCAAGGTTTGGCTAAAATGTTACTTATAAAACAATAGAAAAAAATTATATTGCGAGCTTCAGAGCGAAATGAAAACTAAATTCAGTGCATTTCTTTCACTACAGGGAGGGGGAAATGGAGACAGAAAACCTCAGAAGCTCATTGGCCCACTATACTGCTTTATGGTGGTAGAGCGATCATGTTTCAAATGAGGTAGAGGGAAGGGCAACACCCAGATTGCCCTCTGATCTTTACATGTGGTGCACCTGTGCTGGTACCATGCACAAGAACAAAAACATGAACACACATATACCCACACATCTAATCGTATATATATGTATATACGTATACATATTTTATATATATACAAATATATATGATATGTATCACTTAAATACACTCACACATCATACCTGCCTGTCTGTCTACTTACATGCCCTCACACATCATTTATATCATATAAATATACCTCACTTACATGCCCTCACCTCATATATAGTATATAAATATATCTCACTTACATGCCTTCACACACACACACACACACACACACACATATATCAATCATATAAGTATATCTCACATGCCCTCACAAATCATATATGGCATTAAATCATTCATCTGTTTATTTCCCACAATGCATTAGTTCAGCTGTGGACTTTGTATGAAACAACTATAGGTTATTTGAATACACATCATGGTTATCATAGATGAGTCAGAACTGAATTGAAGGAAGCACTGTTTCGTATTACCAGCACAATTAGGAAAACATTGCACTCATTTTGATCAAATTCAATGGCAAACTTCTTTTTATGGTGTTGTTGTGATCTGAGGACAGAATCAAACTTTCCAGTAATCACCGTATGTTGGCCTCCTAATATCAGAAGACCAATCCCTGAACACATGAATAACATCATAAAACAGTTATCCTTCCTGCTTTGCTGTTCTATAACAGATCACACCCAAGTACAGTTGGGTTGTTTACCCCTTGCAAGAGAAACCTTTGATTTGGGATTTGGTTACTGTGAGGCACATTCTGAAGTAACTCAGTTTCATAAGGTCAAAGTGTACTCGTAGTTCATTGAATAGCTACAGGAATTCTCATTTCTAATTTTCACTTGACATATTTTTCCCTACCAAAAAGAATATATTAATTCTTTATCTGAAAAACTATGCTATATGCATTTCTCTCAAAGACATTGATGTGAAATATTGACTATTAGAAACAAGCCAAGCATTTTGACTGCATGCGATTCTTTTTTATGAGAAATGGCTTTTCTCAGTGGATCAGAATTTGAAGATCTGTTGCTTCTGTTTTTAACATGACTCCTCCCAAATAGTATCTGAAATAATTTCAAAGAGTCATAGTAATACAATTATTTGAGGTTCCATTTTTTCTATTTAGAAGCCCAACAAACAATAAAGGTTACACAGCTCACTCTGCCTGACAAATCCTTAGATGGATGGACCTATTACAATCTCTCCAAACAGGAAGGCCAGGTCACTCATTAAACCACAGTCAATAAAAAATGGTGAAATGGGTTTGTTCCAAGGACTGATGGCTCGATAATTTGACAAAAGGACATAGAAGAATTGTGAAAAAATCAAAAGATCAATGACTATTAATTTAAAAGAAGCACATATCCTGGGATGAAACAGTTTATGTTGTTATGTAGGATAATTACCATCTTCAATTAGTTGACATTTCACACAGCTCTGAGACTTTAGCAAGACAATAACCCTAAGCAACTAACAGCAGCTCTGCCCTTTGTCAGTGGTCTCCTGGTACTGCTTCACAGGCAAACTGAATACTTTCTGAGCAATGACTCTCTCTGTCATAAACAGCAAGAACTGAACAGAGTTCAAAGGAAGTTCAAATGATAGAGAGACATGAGCAAAATATGTTGTTAATATCTTCCTGTGTCCATGAATATTTTTCTGACAATTTTGCTAAGAAGTATGTACTTTTAAAGTTCAACAGAAATGTAATTTACTATATTTTGATGATACTGTGGAAAACAAATGAAATTAGAAGCTTCATTTGCAGATTTCTATCCCCACAGTATCTGTACCTAAATGCTGATTTAAGCTACATTATAAATATATAAATCTTTGCTTTTTCTTAACTTAATATATGTTCTAAATGAAAAGAAAAAAAAGGTCACTTTAGTTTGCGATAAATCCGATAGTTTTTTCATAAAAAGCCACCACTAATCTACTAGCAGAATATGTAGCAATACAGATACTAATAATTCCCTAGATATTTATTTGCCCAACTACCATGTCACCAGCATAAAGGCACAGAATCCCCTCTTTTTTCTTGCATGGTACACACAATATGAACTTAGTTATCTCATCCTATGGTGAATATTATATTAAACTAACAACCCTAGGCCTGTGGAGAGGCCTTGTGACAGAATTTAAGTCCAACAGTACAATGCACCATACTTGAAACATAAATCTCAAAATAATTGCTCAATAATAACACAATCTCTCTTTCCAATGTATTGAAATATTAGTGATAATTGAACATATAAGCTTTCAAAATTACTGAGAATCATTGAAAAAATAGATATGTAGATAGGGGAAAATATATTCTTTCCACATTACAAATGCTTCAAATCGAAATGCCAAATGCTGGTGTACTTCATTTCAGAATTTTTTAAAAACTTTATCACTATTCTTGATCAGTTTTTTTTCTGTGTTGGAAAAATAACAACTAATGCTTGAGATCATGCTTTCCATTTAAAATCAACTGAAACTACTGAGGTATAAAAAGCCAATCATAAGTAAGATGCTATTCAGTTAAATTCCTTTGTTAACACAGAGTTTAGGAGTTCTGCTGTTTTCCATGCTTCTCAGGATTTTAATTTCACTCCTTTCAGAGTCATGGCTATATTGTCAATTAAGAATGCCATTAACAAAATTGGAGACCCCTCAGACATAGCCCAGTGGCCCGTGCCACAATTAATACCAGCTTGGTAGTGCCTGAAATGATTTCGTTCCAAAGACTTCCCTTACTGTAGTGCAAGGAAGGGATTCCATTCTCTGTCGCATACATTTCCTCAGTAGTATAAAGCCACTGAAAGATGAGAACAGTTGTACATCTCCTGTGAGTTTAGGGTTCCGCCTGCCATGTCTCTTGTGAGTTTAATATTACTCTTGCCACTACCAAAATCTCCTAGATTTTGAAGCAGATGTGCCATTTGGAATACTGTCAAGGGGTCCTAGAACTTTTCATTTAAAATGTCCCACAGTGACATTCTTAAGTGTTTTATAAGAAAGAATCATGTCTATTTTTATTTGTTAGAGATGAACTAACTCATTCATATATGTTATTTTATCCGTATACTCGATCTGCCTAAATATTCCTGCATACTAAAAGCATGATTGATTTTGCTCAGAATTGTATCTTAAGTCTGTAAGCAAGGGGCCCTGAAATAGAATAAGTTGTGATGAAAAAAATCCTAGGAAAGCAAGACTCTATAAGTGAAAGATAAAGCAAAGACAATGCCGATATCCTCATTTTAAGCATGAAAAATCCACAAGAAAGATTACATGCACAACCCTAGAATACAGAAAGAAGAAATGGCACGAGCTCAGAATTAAAATCCTCTTTAAAACAAACAAACTAAAACAAAACAAAAATCTGAAAGAAACATAGTTTCTTTTTACATGTGTGTTTAGTTAGCTTTCTGGGTGCTTTAACATGAAATCTGACAGAAAACCTTCAGAAAAAAAATATATTTAGTTTTACTGTTTTGGAGTATTCATTCCTTGGTGACTGGCTACATTTCCTCTGGGTCCGTGTTGATTGGACCTGAACACCATAGTTGAAATACAGGCAATGAAGCAACATGAGTCACGTCACGGTGACCAGGAAAACATGGCCTTCTAGTTTCTCTCCATGAATGTGTAGAGAAATAGAAAATGAAAAGGCCCAAGAACCAGAGTCCAGGAGAGTATGGTCACTATGGTAACACTATATTCAATTTGAATTTGAAAGGGACTTTTTTAACACATGTCTAATTCTTGTCTTCCAGTCCTTTCTTTGCTGCTATATTATTGATAAAATATAAGATAGCAAAAAGAAGATTCCATCCCTTGCACCATTGAAGATTATATACAGGTCTTGGGCCTATGAGATGGTGCTACTCATGGTAAGGGTTCGTCTCTCCCTCTTTGGTTACCCACCTCTGAAAATCCCACCACAAACATACCCAGAGAGAAGTTTTGTCCTGGGTCTTTCTAAATTCAGCAGTGTTAATCGCAATAGGTACTACCTTCATTAAGATATACAAATTGCTATGTGTGATTGCAGTTAGGATCACCACAAGCTAAAGAGTTTGCTATTAACTCCTATTGAGATGATAGTTGGACCAGGTGAGCGTGTGTGATTTGACCTCCAGCTCCATCTTCTGCGGTCTTACTATGTACCAGGTATATTTTAATGTCTGTGTTTCTTCACTAACACATAGGGAAAAGTGTAAAAAATCCACAAAAAAATGTTTTAGGTAATCGTATATTCATAAAACTGATTTACTGTTCCTGGAAAATGATTTGCTACCATCTGCAGCACTGAAACTACAATTACTAATTTTCTGAAAACCAAATAGCCCTGGGCTGTTATTCATGCAGGTAATCTTGCTCTCATGCTAAATCAGGTATGAATTCGCTCAATTCCTGCAGAATGTCTGGGTGTCATTTCCGCATCCTTCTTTCCACATTCTGGCAGAGAATATGTGCTTCTCTCTGACCACATCGGGACCTGGTGGCTGTGGAGCATGTGGTGACGAGACAACTGTGGGGAAGGGCTCATAGACTTCCTCATTGCTGAGTGGTGGTGGTTTCTACCCTTAAGGCTTCTGAGAACCATCATATTTTCAAATATAAATATGCCCATTTTAACATCTCTTTATGAAACTTCCTACCTTTATCACATGATTAGTAAGTAGTTCTGTAATAGTTGATATAAAAATGCCTCCCCCAGCCAATCCTGCAATGTCAGAGAGCCAGACTAAGTGCCCCCAACTTTGTTCTGAACAAAGGAGGATGATATTTACACAGTCATATTAATATTGTACTATCCCTGCACTTCAAAGTTAAATTACATTGGCTTTCAGACCTACAGAAATAAGGATAATATTCATTTTTTTTAAATGAGATATAAGACTGATCTAAATGAGAAAGCTACTATGGACTTTTGTCCGAGGAGGAAGAAAATGAAGGGACGGCCAGGTACAGCATTTTCCTATGCTAAGATCTTTTTATTGGTTATCTCTCCTTTCTTTGCAGTTTTCTCTTTTCTTCTTCCTGTCTTTTTAAGACTTTTACCAATTATATTTAGAGACAGGACAGAAACAGCTAGGAAGCACAGTGAAAGGCTGTAGAGCTTTCACCTATTTTCTCAAAGTCAAACCTTTATGACTGTCTTGCAGTATTCTATATTACAAATGGATTAGTCATAGAAAGAACATAAGCATATATATTTAACTTTGTCTCTTTTTATAGAGACACATATGCATATATGTGACATATGCATATATATGATTATCTGTAGCTCTATCAATTAAAATGAAATCTTAAGTATTCTTGAAAACTGAGTAAGTTGAATAATTTCCTACAAGATCAGATAGGATGATCCTCGTAAAATTACCATGAACACAAAAGCTTGCCCATGTAAGCGGAGACAGCACATTCGTTTCCCGCCCACCCAGACCCAGATAATCACACAGAAGCTGTATTAATTACAACACTGTTTGTTCAATGGCTAGGCATATTTCTAGCTAGCTTTTACATCTTAAATTAACCCATTTCTATTATTTTATATTCTACCACAAGGCTTGTGGTTTATTAACTCATATCCTGCTTCTTGAGGAGCTACAAGGAATCTCTCTAACTCTGCCTTCTTTCCTCCTCTATCTCTGCTTGGATTTCCGGCCTAGCTATATTCTGCCCTGCCATAGGCCAAAGAAGCTTCTTCATTAACCAATGGTACTAAAACATATTCATAAGATGCAGAGGGGAATCCCACATCATGCCCAGTTCTGCATCAGCTTGTCTCCCTGATTTCTTCAACTTATTTATCATAGTTGTCTCCAGTTCCGGTGTTACAACAGATGTAGAAATTTGGAGAGGAGAACATGTTAGAAGAAACTATTTGAGGAAGTGGACGTTGTTGTTGTTGTTTGTTTGGTTTGCTTTATTGTTTATAGAGAAGTAATCCTAAAACACAATTATCAATAGCTGCTCACAGTGTCTAAAATACATGTTGCCACGGCCCATATAACCTGCCCCATGACATAACTTGGAGTATAAAAATAGTAATGACACTCAAGAAGAGTTAAATAAAAATTTCAACCTTGGTCAGTTTCTGTAATAGAAACAGGATACCATGAAAGGTCTGAGAACCAGACAGTGGATTCAGGGAATGAGGCTCTCTGGAATGAGATACCTTGGGCTGGATTTCCCTCTCCCTCCCACCCTTTCTCATAAGTCTGCTCCTGCCCCTGTGTCGTCTGTGTTTCATTTATCCTAAATATGCAAATGTGTAGTGTGAATTACCTACATTGTCATATTTCCCAGATAATTGTCCATCATAAATCCCAAGTCTTTACATGCCTAGCTCGTCCCAGAATGGTACCATTCATAGGTAATGTCTTCCTTGGTTTCAGACCACAGCTTTTGCCTACTCAGTTTAGATGAGCAAAAACTGAAACAAGTGAAGGACTCTTCTCCCCAAACAACCTGCCAACAACCATGGGTTTCCTTCTAGAGCCAAAGCAACTATTTCTACACCCCAACCTTACTCTCTATATTCACGTCTCAGAACATTTCTCTCAAGGTTTGGCTCTGAGCTGAGAGTGTCCTTGTTTTCCTCGAAAGAATGCTCTAACTTTCTAGTTTGCAGTTTGTAGAATATGGGAACTTTTCTGTAAAGAATTCTTGAATTTCTCCTTGAATCAACTAATTTTCAGCTGTCCCTGGTCTAGTATTACAATAGTAATATTTATTGACTTACAGAATTATATTTCAAGATAATATCTCAGAAATACTCATTTTACTTAATGGATATATTCATAAAGATGAGAGACAGTTAAGCTGGAAGCATTGCATGGCTAGAGTCAGAAGAGTAAACTATGGACTCTCTGGCAGGAGGGAATTTGCCCCTTTTAGTTTATTAAACTCATTATTTTTTGTTGTTGTTGTTGGACCACTGCTATCTTAGGATGGATCTGCATCTCACCATTTTTCATTAAGGCTTCTTCTCAAAGTTCTCTGCATTTTTATTCAGCCATTCAGATTGCCACTACAGATATGCATCATTTCCAAATACCTTTGATTTGTGTGAAAGGAATTTAAAGCCTTGAACTTTTCTCGTTGTTTGAAACTACATATCTACTTGGCAGTACAGCAGTTCAAAACTTACAGTGGGAATGTTCTACTGTTTGGGTAATAGTTCTGGATATTGAATAAGTCACTTTGCATCCTGGAATTTATATTCCTCATCTATGAACTATGTATTAATGGAAACAGAGCTCTATAACATATTTCTTTTGTAGGGGTATACGGGGCAGGGAACCCTGACTGCTCTTTGGGATAGAGAGGGAGGGGGAGGTGGAAATTTTTAATAAATAAATAAATTAAAATATAAAAAATGTGTGTGAATAGGCACTGGTATAAGAAATAAACAAATATACCATTAGTAGGTAATTCTTTTCTTCATGGCTTTATTTTTTTGTAATCAATCATAGAGAACAAAAAAGGAGTATCCAGTCAAACCTACATATGATGTTAAACTTAAACTGATATATATATATATATATATATATATATATATACATACACACACACACACATATATATGTATATATATGAATTTACTTAAATTTCCAATTTGACTATTCTTTTCTTTCCCCACGATGGATGAGAATTTTTGCCCATTATTCTCTCTTTCTTTGTCTTCAAAGGACACCAGCCATGTCTGAAAAGCTCAGATGATGAAGGTGAGTTGGTTCAAGGGCCTTATTAGCTTTTTAAGAAATTTTATGATGTTCAAACTTCTAAGAGTTTCTTCAAAAGCCATTTGAGAAAGGCTTGCTCACATATCAGATCACAAAGCATTATTGGCAGGCAGAAGTAGAAATACTGTCCTACATCTGGAAAATGGAAGCCCATGCCTGCCAGTTTTTATAAGAAAGGACAGAAAGAACAGCAGGGAGAGAGTTTAGAGTAGTGCACACCAAATCATTAATTAGCACCTTATATCCACTCCCTTCTCATCAATTGAATCAAAGAATAACCTCCTCCATTTTCAGAAGGAACAAAAATGAGGCACTTTTTTTTGGTATTTCCTTGGTAGTACTTATGCTGCCCTTATTATGTTCAAACAATCATCCCAATATTTTATGATAAGTTCATCTTGTACTCTTATGGTATAAATGAAAAGCAGCATAGGTTAGAACAATATATAGCTTCAGATTTGTATTTTATCTTCTATTATACTGTTAATGGAAACTGAATGTTTACAGATAGATATATCTAAAATGCTTATTTTATCGAGGAGAAAAGAGCCAGTGCTTTTGTTAATAATGTATTTCTCTTCTAATCAAAGGTCGAGGGACAGTGGTAAAAAAGAGAAACTTTATTCCCTCGAAACAAGACAAGGCCTTTGGCATCCCTGTCCTGGATTATCTTGATGCTTTAACTGAGATGGGATGCCTCGGGATGCTTCCAGTAAAGCATTCCCTGGTGGGATCCAGGGCAATGGACGTGGAGAAAGAGTGCTTGATGGAAGATAAATTGATCTCCCCTTTGATTGTGGATTAGATGTGCCCCGTTGCCTACAGTCTTGCCACCAGAATTCAATCCCATGATGGACTATGGCTAGAGCTGTGAGCTGAAGTCAACCCTTCATCCCTTTTTTGATCGTGTTAGCGATTTCATCACAGCAAAGAGAAGAGAACCGAGAGAGTCGCTCATCGTAATTCGGTCCCACGCCATATTTAGCTAATCACCGTTCTACTTTGGCGTTCAGCGGTTTTAACTTCCCAGTTTCACATTTCAGTGAGAACATACCTTTTTTTTTTCTGTACGTGGTTTATTTCACTTATCATAAGAAAAACTAATTTCAGAGAATGGAATGATATTTCACTTATCATAAGAAACACTAATTTCAGAGAGAATCCTGCTAATGTTTTGTGATAGACACAGCTTCCTTTTCTAAAGTTAACCTTTGGAATTTTGTTCACTTCTGGTTCATATGCTGAAATGAAATAAATATGTGAGGTTTTAATAGAGAAAGAAAAGATGCAAAGTAATTCTTTTTAGGGAACATTGGTAATTCTATCCATGTGAAGATCACGAGATGTTCACTTCAGCACAGAAAAATCCACTGCTAATTTCTAGTTTCAGAACAAATTTCAGACTCTACTGAGCTCATATAATTTTATTTTATATTTTAAGATTTATTTTTATTTTATGTTTATACATGTTTTTCCTAAATGGCTGTGTAAGCCACATATATGTCTTATTTCTGCAGAAGCCATAAGAGGGCTTTGGATTCCCTATAACTTGCATTCCAAGCAGTTATGAGCTACAATATTGGTACGATATTGGCACTGGAACCAAATCACAGTCCTCTGCAGGAACAGCGAGTGCACTTAACCATTTGAACTCCCCCTCTAGCCCTAGTTTATGTAAATCCAGAAACATATAGAATATTTTCCCTTACTTGTGATATACTCATAAATCTTCATAGCCAAGATGAAATATACCATCGAATAATTTGACATCCTGCTCAAAAATAAAAGTATCTAAAATAATAAACTATTGGTACTGCATTCTGACTTACTCTCTTCATAATATTTTAAAAAAGTGTTCCTTACCTATGTGACCTACATATGATTCATGTGTGAGAATACCTCACAAGGCATCGATTCTGCAGCATAACTCTGCATGTTAGAATAAATAGCAGTATAAAATTGTTTTCATATTTGCTATTAAAATGTACTCATTCATTAGCATACACAATTCTGCAACATGCATTCTAAGCATCAAATGAAAATTCATGTGAGCAATTTACTTTAGAGTTAATTGCTTAGTAAAGTATCTAATTGTTTCTCCATTTTTTGAGTTAAACTTACTTTGCAAATTTTGGCTTCTTTCCTTTTATTTTTAATTGAGAAGAATATATGTTATCTACCATAGTCACTTTACTAGTCAATATTATTGTTGTATTTTTCTTTATTCATATAATTTATTCTTAAAATGTACTGGTATGTTATGTTTTATATAAATTATGACTAAGTTTAAATGTGCATGGAAATCAGTCTACATACATATCCACATATAATTTTGAAAAAAATTGTAACTTTTATCAAATATTTCTGGGCAAGAGATTTGGTATGAATAAAGTTGGTATTGTACAAAATTGTATTTCATGATATGCTATATAATTGCAGATTTTAATATGCTGTTATGTAATTTGTTATTATTAACGAAAGATTTCCAACAGACTATATAATATGCAAATATGAAATGTATATATGATTCTAACTAGGAATAAATTTCATATCATGGAAGTTCTGATGTACAGTTATATAAGTTGTGAGTTTCACCAATACAGAGATGCAGTATATGCCAGAGCTAAATAAACAGAGCAAGCTGTTTGCCCTATGCATGAGCAATGTTGTTAAGTGTTGGCCATGTGTTATCTAAGAACACAACTCTCAACTATCCAAAGAAACCCAATGATCTTGTAAAACTTTTAAGTGTTCTTGATTTCATGTTCATCACTACTCTATGCCAATAAGTGAAGCAGATGAAAATATAGCGATTCCAACAGCAACACTTCCTTTTCTTTCTTTTAAATTAGTAAAATATTCAGTCATTCTTATATTCTCCCTGAGTTTAAAAAGAAAATGAAAATAATAGATGAGACAATGATCATAATTAACTATGTAATCTCATCCTTCTAGGAATCTAATGAACTGAATTGCAAAATAATGTCAAGCTGTATTTTAAAGTAGTGAAATGTTTTATAAATAATGTTGTTTTATAATTTCTTGCTAGTATATTTGAATTAACATAGCTAGAAAGATGTTGATAACAAAGTATGAAAAATTGAAATGAAGGTACCAAATATTGTTTACTCATGTATACCAGAAATATATTTATAGTTCCCATACTTAAGGATCTTTAAAATTGTTTAGTTATAATAATAATATTTAAATAATAATTTTCAGGTTGGGACTCAAACCCAGGGTCTTTAGAGATTAACGCTTGCTAAAACCATATTGAGATTGGATGTCACTGAAGTCTGAATGAGAATCATTAAGAAAATAAACAAGCACAAATAAAAGCAGAGATGGGATGAGTGTTATGCACCACTGTTAAGAACATAGTATAGCAGCTATGGAAATCAGTATAGCAGTCCTTTTGAAAACTGAAAGTATAATTCACACATGATCCACATATACTACTCCTTGTGGATAAATAAAGGGAACTAAAGATCATGTACCAATTAAAATAGGCAACTAAGAAACAGATATCGCATATTTTCTTCCATGTAAATAATCTAGTTTTAAAAGAAAAACATTTATCTACTTTCTATTTCTTTATTTTTCATAATTTCTTTCTGTCCATCATCCATAATTTATCTATTGACATTTATTTCATGAAAGTACAAGGAGAAACAGAGAGACATACAGAAATGAGAAATGATCATAAACATAAAAGCTTATGATCCACGTGGATAGACACACCATTACAAACCTCATTTTTTGTATGTTAATGTTTTTAAAATTAAAAACCTCCATATAATTGAGAGTATTTGCGATGCAAATGTCGTATAAAGATCACAGTGCTTATCTTACAGCAATATAATATTATTCAACCATCCCTTATAGTAGTAGATGCTAATGAGTGATCATAGACAGAATTAGACATTGGAATAAAGTCAGAGAACTTCCAGAAAAGCTTTAACCTTTAGCTATGAAGACACCACCACAGGCAGATGTCATGTTCCTCACCCAAGATCTGAGTTAGTTGCTGACTGATCAGGCAACCTATGCCCCTGCTAATGTTGAGTGCATTCCAGAAAGCTCATTGACATCAAGTATACTGAAGAAAATTGCTTTAGATCCAGAAAATGAAAAATCTCAACAACTTATGTTTAAAATGCACTCTACTCTTCATAGTATGTTTGCTTTTAAGTTCCCAAGAATGCTTTCAATCACTACAATCTTGATAATTCCTCCTAGTAATAGGACTTGTGTATGATGTTTCATTCCAGCTAATGGTTTCTTTTATTTGGCTCCAGAAAAAGTGTGTTAAATTTCCTGGAACTGGAGTCAGAGGTGATTATGAACTGCCTGTCTTGATTGTTTGGGACACAGTTAAGGTCCTCTGGAAGAACACTAGGTACTCAACCCACAGACACCTCTCTCCACCCCTATAACAGTCTCGATTTGTGCCCTGTGCTTTTATTCCTTCACAGGATAATTCAAATTCCACTCATATTACAGTATTTCAAATACACACACACACACATTTTTATTGAGCTCTACATTTTTCTTTGCTCCCCTCTCTGTCTCTCTGCTCCCCCTTCAACCCTCTCCCAAGGTCCCCATGCTCCCAATTTACTCAGGAGATTATATCTTTTTCAACTTCCCATGTAGATAAATGTATGTCTGTCTTAGGGTCCTCATTGTTGTCTAGGATCTCTGGGATTGTGATTTGTAGGCTGGTTTTCTTTGGTTTATGTTTAAAATCTACTTATGTGTGAGTAAATATGATAATTGTCTTTCTGGGTCTGGGTTACCTCACTCAAAATGATGTTTTCTAGCTCCATCCATTTGCCTGCAAATTTCAAGATGTCATTATTGTTTTCTGGTGTGTAGTACTCTATTGTGTAAATGTACCACATTTTCCTTATCCATTCTTCAGCCGAGGGGCATTTAGGTGGTTTCCAGGTTCTGATTATGACAAACAGTGCTACTATGAACATAGCTGAGCACATGTCCTTGTGGCACGATTGAGCATCCTTTGGGTATATACCCAAATGTGGTATTGCTGGGTCTTGAGGAAGGTTGTTTCCTAATTTCCTGAGTAATCAACACACTGATATCCAAAGGGTCTGTACCAGCTTGTACTCCCACCAACAATGCAGTAGTGTTCACTTTACCCCACAACCTCTCCAGAAAATGTTGTTATCAGTGTTTTTGATCTTGGCCATTTTTATAGGTATAAGATGTAGTCTCAGAGTTGTTTTAATTTGCATTTCTCTGAATTCTAAGGATGTTGAATATTTCCTTAAGTGTCTTTCAAGCCATTTTAGATTCCTCTGCTGAGAGTTCTCTGTTTAGGTCTGTACTCCATTATTTTATTAGATATTTGTTCTTTTGATGACCAATTTCTTGAGTTCTTTGTATATTTTGGAACTCGAGTTCCAAAAATGCAATGCATTTTTTGTTTGTTTTTTTGAGATAGGATTTCTTTGTAGCTTTGGAACCTATCCTAGAACTAGCTCTTGTAGACCAGGCTTGCCTTAAACAGAGATTCACCTGCCTCTGCTTCCCACGTGCTGGTATTAAAGGCCACAACTACCCAGCTTATTTCTAATGCTCTTGCTGTAATGGATCATTTACCTCCAAGTGGAAAAACACTCTTATTTCATACCAGGTGTTTCTGCCTAGAATCCTTCTTCTTAGACCAGTTGTTCCAACCTGGGGGCCGGTTAGCCTGACGATCATAAAACACAGATATTTACATCATGGTTCACGACAGCAGTAAAATTACAGTTACGAAGTAGCCACAAAAATAATTTTATGGTTGTTGAACACCATAATATAATGAATTGTATTAAAGGGTCACAACAGTAGGGAAGTGGAAAATCTCCATCATAGAGGGTTGTTTCCTAGCTTTCACACAAAGTCTGTTCATTTTTGTGGTTTTCTAACGTTTCTTCTACAAGTATCAGGTTCTCAGTCTTCCTCAAGTCTTCTCCAGTTCACTGAAAAATACCTAGCCTTCAAGAACAGGTTTAACCATTCTTAGAGAAATTTTGATTTTCTTTTCCCTATGGAGGTAACTATTCTATTGTCACTGTGACCTGTCGGGGACCATAAGAGATATAGCAGGTGATAACTAGGATTCAGTGGCCAACCCACCAGATGAGGGATTCTCAGACAGGGAGCCCCACTGGGAAATGTCATTGAGTTACACTGACTGTAAAAACCAGTTGTTCCTGTCTGTAATTTCTCTCAAGAGTCACTTTGTCTCTTCCCTATGGGCTTCATCTCTTCCCTACGAATAGCTTTGGGTGCTGGCCACTGCTTGTGTGTTTATATTATGAAAATATTCCATCTATTGGGCACGTAAATCTGTGGGTTGTCAAGAATATGACTTTTCACTTAGCTATATTCACTTAGCTATATAGAACGTATATTGGGACATGCTTTGTAACTGGATCGATTTATCACACAAGGACTGTAGACACATAACAGCCTGTCTTATTCTTTTGGCTAGTGTAGCTGCACACAATTAGATCACTTTCACGTCAGAGCAAGTTAAAACTTATAACACATTAATAAAAACTCAGAGATAAAAATTGGGGTTCACCCTGAAGGTCAGAAAAACAAAACAACCAGGTACTAGCAGTTTCCTCTACTTTAGTCCAGAAATGGTGATCCTGCCTCCAGGAATCTCAGAAGGATACTGTGACTGAGAGCTGTCTCCTCCCATTTTACAATCCTCTGTAGTTCTGAGATTAAAGACAAACACCACTGGGATTAAAGGCATGTACCGCCTGGTTTCTATGGCAACTAGTATGACTACTGGGATTAAAGGTGTGTATTACCACTGCCTGATCTGTAAGGCTGACCAGTGTGGCTGTTTTACTCATCTTCAGGCAAGTTTCATTTATTGAAATATAAACTAAATGCCACTATATTAAACTAGACTAAAGGCTTGTTGCAAATAGATCATAAATTTGAAACCTTACAGTTATGCTCAAGAACAGAGTCATAGAAGTTCAACCAAGGTTACTAAGAAAAACATGTTAATTCTTAGCTTGCCAGTCTACTAACAATGGATCCGTGTCTCAGAGTTGTCATTAGGATCTGTGCCCCCGCCCCATTTGGTTGCAGTTTTGCTCCTATGGCCTTAGGACCTTATGTTACCATGGCAATGGCTCAGCTACCTAAATGCTTGCCCTAGGAATGTGCTCTTGACCAATGAGAAGGCAACTCTTGTAATTTCCTTATCATTATCAGGTCTTCTGTGGAAAATAATTTTTATAATAGAAGAAGAAGTTGGAGAAGAATCTCGGAGGAATTAGAAGTAGTAGAGGATTAGAGGAGAAAAGAACAATAATGAAACCGGTGCGGAAAAGTAAAGAGTGACAGATTCATTTTCTGAGCTCACATCCCAAGTCCCTCACTTGTTACAGCATTCTTTCTGCAGCCTGAGAGGAAACTGAGGCTGATGCTCAATAGCCCTCATTAATGACACATAATTAAGCATTCAGATTTTCTTTATCACTATTTGATATGCAGCCATATAGCATTGTGATTGATTTTACATATGTTGGGCACAAGGCCAAATAACTAGCATATTTTGAACCTGAAAATTTCTTTGCAGAAGAGAGAGAGAGAGAGGAGATAGGCTATAGATCGGAGAGATGAAAGTAACCACAGATTTGTAGTTCTATATATTTTCCTTGATGGAAGAATAAATATGGGCCTGTTACTTTTCACATCATGCTTGATTTTGTAAAATACAATGAATTTAGGAAAGTGGCATAAAATTAAGAAGTTTAAATGCGTTTAATACTCTAAGGACATTAAATGAAAATATATTACAAGGAGTACTGTTCAATCATCTAAAGTGCTGTCATTAATAGCTTTGTTCAGATGTTTTTGCAAAGTAATAATTTTATGAGTTGGAGCAGTAGCCCACTGGGTGAAGTATTTGCCACACATGGGTGATGGCCTGGCTGGATCCTCATCACCCAAGAACAGACATCCATGGTATCACTTGCATGTTATCCCAATATTCCAAAAGAAAAATGGAAGGTATTCAGAAGGCTCTCTGAAATCTCTGTATAGATAGTCTAAAATATACAGAAACAAGTTACTGTTTCAGAAATGTGGACGATGAGGACTGACTTCCAGGAGATCCAATAGCCACACACAAGCATGAACCTTCACTTGTACATACGAACAGAGATACACACATATGATACCCACAGATAGAATGATTAAAAACAAGGAAAACACCAATTTTGTTTTACAAATGAGTTGCTAAGATGATATGTTCAGATGAAGATAACACGAAACACCAAATTGGTTGTTTATTCAGTAGATCCCTCTTAGCTATAGGGGGTATATTCCAAGACCCCCTTTGTATATCAAAAGCTGCTGACAGTACCAGTCCTACGACCACAAACACACATACATAAATACATATATACATACACATGTACATATATATCACAAAATACTCCAAACCAATAATTAATAAACAATTCTAATCTAATTCATGACATATCCTCCAGGATATACGGAGAAAGCTTAGTTCCTTATATCACAGTCAAAGAACTATAATGTTCTTATAGATAGACAGAGACAGAGAGAGAGAGAGAGAGAGAGAGAGAGAGAGAGAGAGAGAGAACGAAAGAGCAAGCGAGCAAGAGAGAGAGAGAGAGAGAGAAAGAGAGAGGTCCCTCTTGCTACATATGTGATAAATGTATAACAGGAACAATAAGAGATACATGATAAAAGCTTTTAGTGAAATAGAATAATTGTAATGACATATTATAATATCAATACCCTGTCTGTGTTTGCTCTTCTTTTAAGGGTATAAGATCAAATCATTCTCACACAATAATGTAATATAAGGGAACTGATTCAGACATTGAGTCAGCATTAGGCTACCACTGACCATCTATTGACCAACTGGAAGAAGTATCAAGTCATGACTGTGCCAGTTAACACTATAGACTAGAAACTATTCAAAAGAGAAAGTCCAGGTACAGTTTATTTATCATGGTTAACCAGACAATTATGCTTCTCATAAAAGTGCATCAAATGAATTTCTGGAATTTAAATTGAGATTTACATTTCACCTGTTGTATTTCTCTTTGGTGTTAGGGTCAAAGGGTTCCAAATAAAAATGGGATGCAGGGGAGGAAGGTAGATATAATGTGCGAAATCCCCAAATAGTAAACTTTAATATATTAATAAAATAGGGCCATATTTAAAACATGACATTCATCACCCAGGAAGGAGTCCTTGTGTACAATAAATAAGAACTTTTATTGTTTTTAAGCTATGTCTTGGGTTTAAAATGGAAGCAAAATTAGAGTCTATTAGATGTTTCAAAGTAGATGCATGAGGGAAAAAGGTGGAATTTTCACCTAAAAATAAAACAAGCCCGAGAGAGAGGTTATATATCATAACGTGTCAGATATGTGATGTGTGAATTTTATAGGATTAACAGAGCGTATAGGTAGGAATTATTAAATACAGCAAAGGGAAATTTGAGGAGTAATAAATGCATTCAAAAGAACAGTGTAGAATGGTAATATATGTGGTGCGACGGGCCTGTCTGCTCCCTGAAGCAGATTTCTCATTTGGCCACAGTGAACAATTGTCCAGCTGTCGGAGAAGAGTTTGTCATATTTGAATCCACTTCTTCTGTGCCAAAAACAAGGTCAGACGTAAAGGAAAGGGATTTCTGTCACTTATTGGATTTGACAGTCAATTACACTTTGATGAACAGATGGACTTCAAGAGATTTAAATTCATAATCAAAGTGTAATCACGGGGAACAGTGGTTTGGTATTCTCATTGAACACATCAGTGAAGGATGTATCTTGAGCCCCTGTCACAGAATCCTGTCTTCTCCATGTTCAAAGACTGTCTACATGCTAAGAAAACTCAATGGGCAGTTATGCAAGTGTGTGATTCAATTTGTAATATTTTTCTAAATAAAATAAATATTCCTTGTTCAAAAAGATGAGGTACTAAATGCAAAGGTGTTCTTTCTTTCTTGTATAATTCAATATCTATGGTTGAACAATATTCCCACATCACATATTTCTGAATGCATACACATGCTGTTGAGGAAAACTCAACGCCTTTAGGTGATTTCACTGTGGACAGCGGTGGAGAGAAAGTGGGCCCTAAGTTGTGATGTTCTACAGCACAGAAGGATGAGCTCGGATGATGATCATGGACTATATATTACAAAAATCTGCAAGAAATAATTGTGAACATGTGGACATAAGTATTTTATGAGGTCAATATGACTCACAAATTGGGGAACAAATATACAAAATGGTAACATGCCATATAGGTGTAGTATTTTGCAAATAGAATTACAAATCTCATTAAATTTATAGAAACAGCATTTCCCAAACCTTCATGAGTACTGACAAAATGTGTTGGTCCATCAAAGCCATGTAAGACATTGTGTACAAGTGCATGGAGAGCACCTAGAATATTTAGCCTTTTCTTTTCCCTAACAGTGTTTTACTGTGCATTCCATGTTCTCTTTCTGCTTGCAATCTTCCTGCCACAAATTCTGAGAGCTGAGATTCCTGGTTTGTGCCAAGATGCTAAGCTAGTCAATGTATACACTTAGTATTACATTATTAATTTTGGTTATTAAGATCCTAATCCTAATGACTGTCAGTCTTTGGAAAGAAGAAAGAACACTTTTCTGTATGTGCTAAGAAATTTCTAGCTGTTACCCAACATAGAAACATTTTCTGTTTTTTCCTCTTCTCTACTTTGTCCTTTTCTCTTCTATCCATTTTATTTCTTTTAATAAAAATATGTAAATGCCTAGTATACATTAAGCAGTATAACACTGATACGAATAATAAATTTTGCATGTGATTCAAACTTGCATAGATTATGATACCAAATTAAACCTGGAGAAAATGATGCACAATTATAATTTATGAATGACATGACAAATGACGGACATAATGGAAGTTTACTACTATGATCTTCCCATATTTGAACATATGCTTGCAAGAAATCTTTTATTGCCTCATTGTAATGTCATTACAATGGACTCCTTTTAGTTTTTGGAAATGCCTTGAACAACTGAGATCATCAATCTTTCTTAATTACTTACACTTGGTGACAGAGCATTCATGCAGAATATTTGTTGTACAAGGCAGAAAGGCATCAGCAATCTGTGTGTGATAAACTAAAAATATGCAAGATGATGATACGTTAAATTAATGTAAAAGCTAATATGTTAGAAATATGAAGAGTGTCAGAGAGGTATGTGGCCAAAGGATATGATAAAAATATTACAGTAGAATTACAAAAAAATTGGAAAGTTTGTGAACAAAGTTCTAGGCCTTCAAGTGGAATTTAAGCTGAAGCTAAATTTGGTGAGATATAGAAGACTCCATTGGATCAGCCAAGATGATGTCACCTGTGAGGGTGACATGCTGGAGTCAGAGACTATCCAAGTGTTTTTAGGCATATCAGCTCAAAGCCCTCTGTCATTTGCAGACGGTACTCTTATCATGGACATTGGTGGCTGGTGACAGAGAAAAGCACCATTCTTACGGAAATTTCAAGAGTGATCATTGATTTACAGCAATGAAATTTGAAAGGGCCCTAGTAGAATCTAATGAGGAGAGAAGGAGATGCTATTAAATACTTTTCAATGCACAGTAGAGTTTTCCAGGATGGAAAAATACTGTCCATCCCAGGACATCAACAGTGTGAAGAATGAAGACAAGTAATACAGAGGACAAAATATTCTACAGTGTGACTGACGACACAGAGGGAAATTCCAAGGATAAAAGGCAAGAGTCCTGAGGTAACAGATAATCTAAGTGTGTGTTGAAGGAGATCCTGTCTGGGGCTGCATGTGCATGCAATCTAGGAAGCTGCAGAAGGACCCTCAGATAGATGGACCACATTTAGTACAAGAAAATTCACATTTTCCTTTTGCTAATTATGTAATCTTTTCAGCTCCTGGGCTTTACAGCTAAGGAAGTTGAATGATAGAAAGGGAGAGAAGATGAACTGATGCTATTTCATTCAAGGTGCTGTTTCCAGTGTGAAGTAACGGAGAGTTAATGTTTTCAAGAAAAGACAAAGAATATAGATTGATAGATACTAGTTTAGAGACACCCAAGGCTGTAAACTGGCATCAGACTGTGCAGGGGCTTGTGTCCTAAAGATTTAGAGTCAGGATCAATGACCTCTGTAAGCCATGCCAAATTAGTGTTTAGACTATAATTACAGAACAAGAAAGGAAATGACCCATGGTGAATGTTGGTAAATACTATGGAAAACCAACTTTCAGTTAACAACTCATTTATGAATATATAATAAGATAGGCAGCAAGCATCTATAAACTTAATTCAAAGTACACAACGATTATTCCATTCTTATCAAAGAGATAAAAATGGCAAGCTTATTTTTACAAGTCAAATGTAGCAGAATGGTACTGCTTTTTTTCTTTTGAGAAAGTTATTTTGTTATTAAATATTTTAGGCATTTGGAAACCTGTGTTTTAATGAACAGATCAAAGATAAGTTGACTATTCTTTCTAGAAGTAATTCCTTATGGTAAGCCAAGATGTGCACTGAGTACAAACATTTGGCTAAAATAATAAGATTGGGTTGATTTTATCCCCAGTAGACATTCAGATGTTTTAATGACAAAATGCCAGATTTCACCTTAGCTTTCAACAGTTGAAATCAACTTTATTAGGAAACACTCAAACATTCTATCCAACCAAAAGTAAAGGTGATTTAAAATTTAAGTACAAATGTTCATACCTCATAATTTGGGACATTAGCAGCCTTCATTCATCTTTTCTTTCCTGACATTGGTGATGCATTATCTTTTCCATATAAAAATCTATTTACACTATATAATGTCAATAATAAAATCAGAATCATGCTGTGCTCCATGGAAACTACTTCCCACAGATGTCTTTGAACCACATATTCTTCTAGATATTTTAACTGTACTTTAAGTTTTTCTACTTCATCTATATTGAAAGTATTTTTTTCAAATAATTTTTGAAACCTCATCATATGGTACACATACACACACACACGGGGAAAGAAGAGAGAAAAATCACTTCTTTAGTGAAAAATATGACTTTGGCTTTGAGTATTTGTATTTTGTTCCTTTTAGTGCTGTACTAAGATACACTGATAATAATTTAAGTAGTTATATTGTATGCTATTTGGCATTTGTCACTAAAACTGATGAAGTGGCCATTTCTTCAGTATTCAGTATCCACAGTTAGCAAGAGAATACTTCATAGATGAACACAGAGCCCCAGCATTCTGTTGAGTCCTGGTTCTGAGATGGACACTTATTCTGAGTTTATACTTCTTTGATTTCATGTATCTAATATATAACATGTACAAATTAAGTGGCTTGTCTGGTTACAGTGAATAAATTATTCCTCTAGTAGAGGAGACCAGTGTTTCTATAAAAGTATCATTTCTATTACCTATTGTAGCGTGTGTGCATGTTTGCGTGCATGTGTGTGTGCGTGTGTGCATGTGTGCGTGCATGTGTGTGTGTGTGTGTGCATATGTGTGTGTGTGTGTGTGTGTGTGTGTGTGTGTGTGTGTGTGTTTGCTGAAATGCCAAGTCTTCATCCTTAACTCCAGTGGAGTATCTGTCTCTGACATCAGAACAATGCAATGATTAGGCAAACCAAAGTAGATATTTAGTGGGAAGGAACAGGATCTGATTTGCCCTCTGACAGGTTAGTTTCTAGTTCAATTATGTCATCAAAGATGTCCTGGGTCTTAACTAACACTAGATGTGGCACAAAGTAAATCTGATTGCAGCTCTCCTATGGAAATTCTGTAGACTGCTTTGAGTCTTCCAATGTTACATTGCATTCATGAATGCACAATGAGGATCCTCAGATCAAATTCTCCAGTCAAATGAACACAGACACAGCTTACCCTGAATGCCTCTGATTAAAATGAACAAAGGTAGAAACAGTAATGTAATCAAACTCTGATAACAGTGTCAAGTCACAGAAGATATTTTATAAGCACATGACATTTAGAAGAGTAAATATGGTTAAACTTCAAAGGAGACTACAGCTATGTGTCTAAAATAAATAAACCCAAACACAAATCTTTCTATCTTCTATCTATCTATCTATCTATCTATCTATCTATCTATCTATCTATCTATCATCCATCTATCATCTATTATTCTGTCTATCCTTCCAGCCAACCTACCCATCTATCTATCCATCTATCTGTCTGTTTATCTATCTATCTATCTATCTATCTATCTATCTATCTATCTATCTATCTATCTATATGTCTATCTATCTCATATATGTGGTGTTTTGTTCTTGAAGAAGATGACAGAATAAGGAGAAATAGAGTTAAATTTTAAACATAGATATATGTTTACCCTTGTTTGATCTGGGTACCAAGAGATTAGGTAGAGGGTTTTCTTGCACCACTGACACTGAAAATGATGCTCGTAAGAACTAGGAAGCCAGATGGATAAAATCTGACAGGATGCATGCTATTTATATAATAACAGAATTATTGCTGCTAACATGATTTTGTAGCATAAATAATCATATTTTGGGAGAAAGTAATTGATAATTTTACATATATTATCCCATTTCCAATTATCATATGAAATTGCAAATGACTGGGGGTAGAAAAGGAATGCCATGTTACAGTCCACATGCTTTATTTTTTACGGTGTGGGGTTTCAAGTTCCCTCAAAGATAGGCAGACATTATTTTTTTTTAAAGAAAAGATTAAGGAGTTAAAGACAGTTTGATTTCATTATCACTGCATTTTGTAATTTGTGTCAGAATATTTTAGGATCATAAAACACTTCCTTTAGCTAGGAACTCCTGTTTCCTAAGCAATCATAAAACTTAAAAGTAGTTTATATTTCCCTTTCTCTCTGCTCAATTCTCTTGGTAGTCATCTAGCTCACACAGGGCATGTGTTGTGCAGAGTCCTGGGGCATTTTGGCCAGCAGAGCTCTTCTTTTGTGTCAATGTATTTTACTAACTTGTGTTAAGACTACATAGAAGCACTCAGGGAGGCAGAGGCAGGTGGATCTTTGTGAGTTTGAGGCCAGTGTGGACTACAAAGCAAGTTCTAGGACAGCTAGGACTGTTACACAGAGAAATCCTGTCTTGAAAAAACAACAACGAAAAGACTACATAGAGGGTGCATACATGCTATCAGATGCCTTGATTGTGTTAGTAGGTGCTGTTTTTCCACTGCACCTAAATTTACTGATAATGTAATTACTCCTGTGGTCCTGCGGCCCTGCAGTCGGCACCCAAGCACTCAGGTCATAACCTGGCCAGATTTTCAGTCCCACTGGCACCTGCTCTGCTGCTGCTGCCAAGTATAGATTTTAACTAAGTCTTTATCATTCTATTCATGAATAAAGACTCTGGAGTCAGATGTTGTAGGGAAAACCTGTTAGCTCAGAGAGGCCAAGAAGCAACCAGCTCCCTTTTTTCCAGAGATCAGCAAGAGAGTCTCTCTTCAGCCCTCCCAAACCAAAAAAGGCTGCCAAACTCCAAGTCCCTTCACACTCCTTTCGGCACTCCTCTCTGTCTTCCTGGCTCCTCCGCACTCTCTATGGCTGATTTCCATCAACTCGATGCTGGCTCCATCTCCTGACCCAAAGGTGATGTTTTTAAATATGCTCTCATGTTTCACAGCGCTATCAAATATCTCACAACAACAGGAATAGAATTTTAAGTTACTTCCCATTAAAGGGCATTTGATTTGTGCAGCTATTGGAATATTCTTTGAGTTATACATGCATTTCAAGATTACAGTGTAAAACTGCATTTGCAGGAAGTTTCATATTTTTAGAGTAGATTCTTTCCATCTCGCAAACTCTGCACAGTGAGAGATGGATGAGAGCTCATCACACTAATTTGAATTCAATCTGGAGTGCAGTTAGAAGATTATGTTGGCACTGGACAGTCGAGACATTGAATACTAGTGCCACAGGATGGAAGAACACTGACATTGTAAAATCATTTCCCTTGCTAAAATCTGTATTTCAGAATTCTTTTGTTGCTTCTCACTAGCAAGTGATTGGAGGACCTGGGACACAAACTACTCTGCCAGGTTTATCATTATCTTCCTCATGGAGTACCTTACGTTTGCAATGTGGCTTGATGCAAAAAACAAACAAAAACCCAAAAACAAGCCTCATATATTATGATTTCAAATACTCAAATATTAAGTTTTATTTACGTATTGTTTAAATTGAAATATGTAATAATGTAATGTGTCTCCACTTCATATATGAAATTATATCATCAAGTGGTGGTGGCACACACCTTTAATCCCAGCCCTCGGGAGACAGAGGCAGAGGGATTTCTATGAGTTCAAGGCCAGTCATGTCTACAAGAGCTCATTCCAGGACTGGCTTCAAAGCTACACAGAGAAACCTATCTTTAAAAACCATAAAAGAAAAAAATATATTGTGTGTTTTATTGTAGCTAATGCAATTGGTGAAATGGTGCCCAGGCTTCTTGTGAGCATGAGAGTCATCACAGAGTCACAAAACATGGCAAGGTCTCTCTTGAGAGATTTCTTAAATGAAGACACAAAATGGCTCTCTCTGAATGGGAGTTTAGCCGGGATGGTGGTTTATGCAAGGAGAGCAGGAACACATATCCATAGAGGTAGAAAAGTACAACAGTTGCGGCTCAGTCATTGAGGACAGGGTGGGGGAAGTCCACGAAACCAGTCTCCAGAATTAAGCATAGGTAAGTGCCTTAGCCTTAGTTGAGTTATTTGCTCAACTATTAGACATGTCATTGAAAGATATGTAATGTACTTTATTATATATAAATGTAAAGCCTCTAAATTCTTCTAATTTTGTGATGAACACAGGCAAGCTCAAGGCTGAGACTGGTCTCTGCTAACATTTCTTTTATTGGTGAGATAATAGGTCCTACGAGGAACCTACTACCATCACTTAACTGAATGAGCATAACATCAGATTGCTTTCTGAATGTTTGCTTATACCCACAGACCAATGCTTCCCTCTGCCTTAATTAGCGGAATGTCCCTTGCAATAAATGGCAACTAATGCAGAGACACATGACTACCCAAGATGATAGAAATACGTGATGGTTAGTGTCTTAACCCTAGACAAGACATTTAAACCATCACATCTAAGCCTGAAAAAAAAAACTTCATAGAAGAGAGTATAGAAAGTAAATAGGAGACAGAAGATAGGAAGGCAGAATGTAGACTCTGTCATCTTGGTACAACAGCATATTGTAACCCTGAACTCACAACAACTGGAGCCCTACTAAGAGTCAGTCATGGATGTGAGAGAGGCACTTAAGGCCTTGCTGGACTATTGGCTAATGGCAGATTCTGTGAGAAGGGTTCATTATCTTGGGTTATGTGCTAAATATGGTGAGTCTACAAGGTTCCAATGCATACTTCCAAACCCATGGTCACATAGATGGAAGTGGCTGAATTCAGCGGGTCACAAAACAGATGGAAAATCATGAATTTGGGGAAGAGTTCTAGGGGTCAGGATGGAGGAAAGCAAGGGAAGTAAGGACATAAGAGAATAAAATAATCAGAATGCATTGCATACATGTTTGAAGCTGCCAAAGAGCAAAATTAAACTTTAAAAAGCAAACTTCAAGTAGAAGTTTGTATCAATAACCATAATTATATGCCATCTAGTTTTTAAAGTTTGGTAAAGTTAAAGTAAAAACAATTAGGTTGATTAAGTCATTCACACGCAGTTCGCTCTCAGTCTTCTGCTCTGTCTCTCTTGTCCTCTTTTTGCTATATTTCATTCAAAGCACTTATGATCCATCTGCATGCTCCTATTCAAGTTCTATTATATACATGACTAATGTTTCACATATATGTATATAGTATAAGCCATGAAACAAGTCATATTTATGTATATATTTTTATATAGAGTACATATGTATGCAAATTACATATACATACATTAAATTTAAATTTAGGATGAACATTTGAGAGACAACATACAGTAGCAACTTTTACCAATCATATTTTGTTCAACATAAAGATTTATATACTACTTATTTTCCTGAAAATGCTGTTTTCATTATTTATGGTCAAATAAAAATTCATTGTATGTATGCATGCATCTTGCTTTCTGTATTAGTTTATCTGCTGACAGATAACTAGGCTAATTCCATTCCTTATGTGTTTGAGTAGTGCAGCATGAATGTTCAAGTGTCTATAGCTGGATTTAGCATGCCTGGGTATACCCACAAGTTCTAATTTTAGTTTTCTTAAGCAACGATATACTGATTTTTGAAGCAACTGACTCAGTTTCACTAGCAGTAAGCTGGGGTTCCTCCTTCCCCACATCTTTGTCACTATTTGTTATCAGAAAAATAGCTTATTTATTAGAAATTATATGTTTTCTAATAGCAACTACGATGGCAATAAAAAAAGGACATACCACACCACCTAGGGGATGCATAGTCTCTGTTATGAATGGAGTCTTGTCTCTTGCATAAATTATTCCAAATCTCATACCTGCCATGAATAACACTAAAATAATATTGGTAGCTTCTTGTTGAAGCCTTGAGTTTATATACTAAAAATATATACTTTAATGTAATATATATTTATCTTTACAATGAAATCATATATAATTATTATATATTATAATTCATATTATATTATATGATTATATTATTTCAATGCAAAGATAATGGGTAGATGGGTAGATGATGCTAGGTAAACAGGCTAACTCTATGAAGAGAGTTAGAAATAGTCACAACTGAGGCCTGTGTTGATCTAGACAATATTGTTCATACCATTTTACCGGAGCTTGGATCAATTAGCTGCTTTGTAATTCATTGATAAAGCAGGAGAAATCATCAGATTCCTGGTATTTTGGCATTAAAAAGTATTGAACTGAAAAGCAGTTGGAAAGAATAAATGGCATTATAGAAAACAGAGGTAAGTGGGTGAGATTGGAAACAATCCTTCGGAATGATAAAACCCAGACCTGCAAGACAAACACCACAGGTTCTCTCTCATTCGCGAATGGAAGCTTAAAATGTTTACATGTGCGTATTTAAATTGGAATAGGCTTAGAACTCAAGAACTTAGTAAGGGGCCATGGAGGTGATTGCAATGAGGGGATAGAACCTCGGTGGTACAGAAGGGGGGTGACAGGAAAGGAAGCCTAGAGTGTAAAAGTGTAGAGGGGAATGGAATTTTAGATGTTAAGGATGGAAATAAGGGGATGGATGATTAACACAGCCAAAGGAAACCTAAGAGGCATCCTAAAATACATACATAAAGAAAAGCTTCATTTAGATACATAGTTACATGACTAAATACATTGAAATTTCAATAGCACTCTTAAATGTATGTTCATTTGATAATAGACTTGAAGGTGGCTTTTTTATTCCAGAAGTCAGAGGTCATTTGTCATGCTATAAAGATCTTTATGTTTAATGCCATATTTAAAAGGTGAAAGCAATAATGTGTAGAATTTCTTGTTCATGGCAGAATAATCTATTACTTAACTTTCAAAAGCATATGACTTCACTTTTGCATGACAATTACATTATAAATTATTTAGACTGTTCCATTGAGTTTTATTATATATTGCACTCAGCCTTAAGTGTTGAAGTATTTTTCCCATTCCTTGATAATAAGACTAATTTTAAACCACCCCTTTTCTCACAAATAATGTGCCTCTGTCAAAATTAAAGACCCACTATAATCATTATTCTTTAGTTTATTCTCTTTCTTCCTACAACTCAATTTTTTATACACCCTATGCTTATCTTTTACTTTGTTTATCTGGAAGTGCATGTCTTTTCTGTATCTAAATGCCAGCACCATAGCCTAATACTTGTAATGATAAGGTAGCTCGGAAACTGAATTTCTAAGACACAGATGCCTAACTAAAGTTCCATTAAATCTCTCATTCCTCCCTTCAAAATGACTATGTGTGGAGCCCAGAATACCTGACTTATCCTGATAAAATCATTTGTGTCTTTATAATTTCTAAATATATTTAAGAAGCTGTGTTTTCCTGTTTCACCTTTGAAGAACTCAGCATTGTCTCAGACCAAAATGACCAGTGTGAGGTCTGTTGTCTTTAAATGGTGTCTTTCTTCTTCTTTATATCCTGTAGTTTTAGTGTTTTGTAGACTCCAGGATTGCCAACTCTTCACTCTCTGCTTTCAAGGTGCATCTTTCTGTAGGTCTTCCCTAAATAATAGCATCTCCCCTTCATGATTAAAGATCGTCTATCTATCATGTCTACTGTTCATTGCCATTTGCAGTTTTATTTTAGCTGCCAATTTTAGGTTGGTATACATTATGGTTATTTTTCAAAAGTTTTGCCCTCTGATTCATAACATAGAAGGATGAATCCATTTGTGATTACAGTAGACTGATCACACTGAGACTACACACTGACAACGGCGTTGGCACAGACTTTTAAATCTAACACTCAGGAGAAAGACACAGGTAGATCATCGTAAATTCAAGGTTAGTCTGGTCTATATAGAACACACATTGAATCATCCCGCATACATTTCTACGATCCTCAGTAATGACAGACATAAAGAGGTCCTCAGCAAGCATTGTTGAACAGATAGATTTTTCCATTCTCTTCTTTTCTTGGAATACTACTTGTTTTTGAGATCATACTTAAGTGTAAAACCTATGACACGACAGCAACTTACAGCCAATATCACTATTCTAAACAATACCAAGCATGTACTAATTTCTTCCTTAAATGTGCGCAGATGATTAAAACATCACAATTTCAAATGTAGTATATGTTCAAATTCCAACTTTCAATCAGTGAATATTCAAGATAACTGAGAAACTTCTGTCCTACTACTAAGTTTTTCCATATTCTCATTTTCATATTTTAACAGATCATAATTTATTAATTATTTTTTTCTATCACAATCTCTTTCTTGACCCACGAAATTTTTATAAGACCTTGGGTACAAGGATTAGAAAGCAGGAATACAAATCAAACAATTTTAGTAGTAAATAATAAGGGAATTGGCTTAAAACAAGTCTTTGATATACATGAAATATTACTGTTTATTACAGATAACAATAACTTGCATATAGTAAGATGGATATAACTGCTTTGATTTAAATAATTCAGTCAGCTGAATATTTTATGTTGCAAGACATGTGTAACATGAGGTGGCCGGCTTGTTGGGGTATCATAACACCCCATAACCGGCAACTCCCAAGGAAAATCACATAGAGGACTCTGTAAGATTATAAACTGATTGGCCCATTAGGTCAGGCTTCTTATTAGTCCTTGTAACTTATATTAACCCATTATTCTGATCTATGTTAGCCACGTGGCTTGGTACCTTTTTCAGCTGTCAGCTTACATGTTGCCTCTTCCGTGGTCTGGGCAGGAATGGCAGAGGGAGCTTCCTAGAATACTCCCAGTCTCTTTGCTCCACCTCTACTTCCTGGCTTTCCTGCCTATACTGCCTGCCTGGCCAATCAGCGTTTTATTAAAATATGATTGACAGAGTACAGATAATTCTCCCGCACCAGACACGGAACATGTGGGACATTCTTTGAGTTTGATTGATAGTTTGATTTTACATTGTAATGTCATATAGTCCTCTGCTTAGTATCTAGTTAATACAATATAATATCAGTTTTCTCGTTTGTCACCCTCATTATACCTTGAAATATTGAAATCACAGAAATATTTAAAAAACCTTGTTTCTAATTTTAAAGATGCTTCATATAACTGCTATAAGTTTGTGAATTGATTTTTTTACAACATGAACAGACACATTGGTAAGATTGGGGAAACATGTCGAATGATCTTGGTGATATCCATATAGGCTTAGCTGAGTTAATAAATTCATGACTTAGATTTTTTCTTTTCCCAGTTTTCTTCTAAAGGGCCAAATATAATGCTTTTTTATGGTGTTCACTTAGTTGTCTGTTGTTTACTTTAGATGTTACTTTTATTTATAATACAAATCATGGTTTTTGTTTTGATCCAAATAGTTATTATATCTAGAACAATCTCAACCCAAGATGCAGATAAATTTTGTCCTGAAATATCAAGTCTCCCCTTCTCCTCTAAATGGAGTAAAACTCCAAGGATGTGAAAACTTGACAGTATGGTCTTCATACACTTGATCTTTAGTTGTTTCATTAAAGAACCCAATCATCATTGACTGTAACAAACACCCTGAGGACACCAGGATTGATAGGTGATAGAGTTTTCCTTAAAAGATGTGAGAAGAATTCTAATATCATTTTCTCCTAACACCGCGTGGATTGACTCTCATTGAAAAATCCATGCTCAGATATTATTCCTGAGTTGAAGCATCCTTAACAAATGCATGAAAAATGATTTCTACAAATAACTGACTTGAGATTTCTTGATGACTGTAGAGGTCTCTGGAATTCTATTCATCTTGGATTGGTTGTGCTTAACTGGCTTTAACGTACATTCTTCTTTTGTTTAGATGATTGTAATTTTTTTCTTTAAATGCTTTGTGAGAGAATCCACATAGTATTCTCATATCCACTCAAGTTTGCAATTTCATAATGTCAGTTTATATGTAAATATGTTCAGGGCAAGAAGAGTAAAATGAGCTAACTAAAAATATTAGAAATTAGCATTTACGTTTTCATGAAGGGTCATCTTCTGGCTTTCCACAGATAGCCAGTGATTTGCATGTAACAATTCTACATAAATATACTTATTTTGATTTTAGCATCGCCTTCAGCAATCATTTCAGTCAGGTATTTTTAATTTTCTTTATTTGTCTTGAGAAGATTTCACTTCACTCTGTGTACTCCTACCGACCAAATGTTGTATTTATTTTGTGACTCAAAGACTATTGGGTTTTCTTCTCCTTAAATAATACACCCTAAATTTAGTTTACATAGCTATGTCTGAGGTCGTGAGGAGCTCAAGCTCATTTACTTGCTATTTGACCCCAGCAGTTTTCTTTAAACTGGACCCATATGTCCTGGTTGTACTACCCTTCTAATCCAGCCATTTCCTAGAGGTCATGGAGGAATAAGGATGGCAGCAGTTTATAGCTTTGTTACATAAGTCAGTCTCTAGGCAACTCTGATTCCTTCTAGAGTTATAAGAACTTTTTTCACCTGATATGAATATCCTCTCCCCAGATTCATAATGTAATCCTGAGAGTACTGATATTCCTCTAAAAAATTCTAGCTCAACGGGACATTATTCGGTTCCTATAATTCAAATCTTTTGTTTTGTTTTGTTTTTGAGAAAAGATTTCCCTGTGTAACAATCCTAGTTGTCTCGGAGTTCACACTGTGGACCTAGCTGACCTGGAACTCACAAAGATCCAGAGATCTGACTGCCTCTGTCTCCCAAAGTTTTGGGATTAAAGGTGTGCTCCTCCTCTGTCCTGTTTATTCAGAGATTTTATTCTGATGAAATATTGTATGTTTGATGCATATTTAAGTCAATATATTGGGTATATCTTCACTACCCTTGGGATTTCCCTAAATTAAATCCCACTTTGGTCCTTTACTTTATTCTTTAAAACATATCGGTGATAAAGGCCTTTAACCCCAGCATTCTGTAGGCAAGGATGGCAAATCTCTGTGAGTTGGAGGCCAGCCTGGTCCTTCAGGACAGGCTTTAAAGGTTCAGAGAAGCCCTGTCTTGAAAAACAAATTATCATCATCATCATCATCATCTCTATTTGTCTTTATTATTTGCATATATAACCTTCCTCCTATAATTTTAACAGACTGAGAAAAATATGACCAAGATGGCAAAAAAGAAGAAAAGATTTATTCTAGAGTATCTGAAATTTCAAGGTCAGAATAAATAGAAGAAGAAGCTAGAGAAATTGAGGAGCAAGAAAAGAAGGGGCCAGTCACCCAGCCATCCATGGAGTAAAAATAATCTAAATGAAGGAAATCTTAACAGAAATAAACCAAGCTAAGGCTAGGCATTTATAAGTAATAATAAGCCCCATGCGTATTTATATGGGAGTTGGGTTGTGGGCCCCCAAAACAGTAAAGAGTGAAAAGACAACCAACAACACAAATTATTTGATTCTGTGGGTTTTCTTGTGGTGTCCTTCACCCCCTTTTGCTTCTACAATCCTTCCTCTCCTCTTCTCCTGGATTCTCGAGCTCTGCCGAATGTTTGGCTGTTGGTCTCTGCATCTGTTTCCATCTTTTGCTGGATGAAATCTCTCTGATGACAAGTGGGCTAAGCACCAATCTATGAGTATAGCAAATTACTATCAGGCATCATTCCATTGACTTTTTCCCCTCTATTTATGTTTGGTTCTTTCCTGGCTCTTTCTTTATCCAGCCTCTGGATCCTGGTACTCTAGGTAGTACCAGGGTTGGGCTCACTCTCCTGGAATGGCTCTAAGGCTGGACCAGTCATTGGTTGACCACTCACACAATCCTTGAGCCACCCATACTCTAACACAAGACAGACTGTAAGTGAACTGTTATGTGGCTGGGTTGGTGTCCCAATCCTTCCACTCAAAGTCTTTTCTGGTCACAGGAGATGGCCAGTTCAGGATATGTGTACCCTATGACTATAAGTCTTAGCATGGGAGAAATGCCTTCCTATTGACCATTTAACTCTTTAGTTAGACAATCAGGTATTTTAGACAGGCAAAGAAACAGACTCACAGAGTTAAATAAGCCCAAGATGAAAGAATACAGCACATCTTTGTATATTAAACAAATATGAAATTTAATTTGAAATGTATGTCCTGGCAATGCTAAAGCATGTGTGGACAGCCTGTATATGACTGTTCTATTGAACTTGTCCATATTGGGTTTGTTGGTCTAAGGTGAAGAGCACTGTATAAACAAATGTAACACATCTTAAAATAATATTTTACACAAACCTAAGCTTATAGAAGTGCACAAAGATGAAACCAACAACCAGGGAGCCTGCATGGGACTGACCTAGGTCCTCTACATATATGTGACAATTGTGTGGCTTGATCTTCTTGTGTAACTAGTAACAATGGGAAAAGGGGCTGTCTTTGTTTGTATGGCTGACATTTGGAACCCTATTCTTCATATTGGGTGTCTTATCCAATCTTAAAAAAGGGGATATACTAAGGCTTACTGAAACTTGATATGCCATGATTTGTTGATATCCAAGGGAAACCTGTCCTTTTTGGAGCAGAAAGAGCGGAGGAATGGATGGGCAGAGGAGGGGAGGTGGAGTAGAGGAACTGGGAGGAGAGGAGGGAGGGGAAACTGTATTTGAGAAGTAAAATCAATAAATAAATTTTTAAAAGTGGTCCCTTTCTACTAAAAATCCCAAACACATTCAATAATGAAAAAGAATGTGAAATTGAGAACTACATATACTCATCTATTTAAAATAATTCCCAGAATACACATCAGCAAAACTGATAGTATCCAGCACCCTATTTAAAAAAAAAACATATTTAAGATACGGTCTCATGCACTTCTTACTATTATATGCAATTTCCCCAACCATAACAATGTCTATGGCCACTATCTTGAATTTGTATTGACCTGAAATTACTGTTTAAGTGATGCTTCATGATTTCTTTTTTGAGGTCACCGAATGTGATTCAGTCTTAGCTTCATGCATGTGAGGACACTCTACTGGCACCAACTGGTGAAGAAGAAGAGTAACACAGGAAGCTGTTATGTGACTACTGGTAAATAGCCTTCAGATGATTCCTTTCTCCCACCATTACTGAATCTTCAGCTTTGGAGTTCTCCTGAATAAAGTTTCTGCAGGCAGAAACTGGTTAAGGAAACCCTAGAACAACATCAAAAAATTATCATTTTAAGTCAGTACCTTTAGGATGTTGTTTTGTCATATAGTGATCAGCAGCTGTGTTACACTATATTTGGCAGGTTGTTTCTCGTTAGCCTAACTACCAAGTAGGATATGGACTAGAAAACATCCACTACAGAGGATTAAAATGAACATCCTTATTTACCACCCAAAAGACGCTTGAGGTGTAGTACTGATTTAAGCACAGGACTAATGCCTTTCTGCCTATTTATTGAAATATAAATATATTCATTAAGTGAATTCCTTTTATTGAATTATTAATTACTTCTCAAGACCCATAGCCTATTGAAAATTATGAATTAATTTGTTCTCTCAGATTCAATCTAGCCAGTTTCCCAAAGCTATGTTAGCTTTTATGGAACGGCTTCCTCCAGATGTGACTGTTTTTATTTTGCCCATTTGCAATCTGTTCCAGCTGCCAACTGTCTGTCAGAACTCTTGAGAGACGTTTGCTCTGCTAGTGCACTTCTAATATGTTCCATGCACTATCCATTCCTTATCCCTTGTACGTCCTAATAATTCTTCTGCCTATCTGTCCTGTGGTTCAATTTATGATGCCTCTTTCTCTGTTGTGCTGAAAATACACAAGTCACTCATAGGAAGCTTTTGCACCTTCATGAATATGAGATTTTATTTAAAGATAGAACTGAATTTTAACCATGCATAGAATTTATTTTGGAGGAAAAATCTGGCCCAGTTCCATTTTAGGGTGCATTAGGAGAAAAAAACCACAATTTGGACACTAGAATAAAAATAGAGATTTTAGCTTCAACATTTTTGCAGCTATTCCTATAAATGTAGCCTCTATTAGGAAATTTAATAGAGTACAATCAACTGTATTTAATTACTTAAAATTTTTACATGTTAGCATGTGACAAGGTGCTTTCCCTACATTGTGTTTTAATTTACACCACAATGTTACAACACAGATTTCAAAATCCTAATTTTTCATACAGGAATAGTAGCTCCAAATAATTAAGAAGCAATCAAACATCCAAAGTTTACCATAATCATTTGATTTTCATGCATACCCACTGTTTTTTATGTCAAATTCCCTGTCTCTCAGGTACCAAGATCCCATAAAATACCACTGACACACATACATTTCTTATCATAGGCATGTTGCAATCTACAGATTTACTTCTTCAGATTTACTAAAATATACTGTATAGTGGGTTTCCTAGGAAAGACAGTGTGTGTAGCATGCTAATGCTAGTCTGATCTTCATTGATAATATCAGTATGGTTTAGTATCATTTCTGAGGTAGGAAGGAAAAACAGAAATATTTAAAGGCACATGTGAAGGGAGAGAAGCCCAGTAATCAAGAGTCTGCTTACAGACTCTTTCCACCTGAGAAGCATGAATTTTAATACAATTTACATTTCTGTGAATATTGCCCATATAGAGAAAATATTCTATTATTATAGAGAAACTATAAACAGCAATGCTAAAAAAAAAATTAAAAAAACCAACATATCATGCCACGGAGCTGAGCTGTAGATGTCCTCTTTCAGCTGTGAATCTACTATTTTCTAGAAATCTTACATGGAGACTTATTACAAGAAAAACCATATTTTAACCCCCTTGAGCAATACTTGTGAATCAGGGTTTATGTTATCTAAGATTTCAACCCTGCCAATGTCATCTCTGAAGTCACTCAAAAATCCCATTTAACAGAAAGAAAAAGAAAAGAAAATTTTAAAGGGGGAAATATTGTAGTAGTTTTTGAAGTGTAATTTGGGAACCATCAAAATCCTGTACCTGGCTCCCAATGAGAAACTTAGTCATTATTCTTCTTGGAGAAGGCCACAACAACATGTGGGATTGTGTCTCATTCTTTACTTAAGGAACATCCTCATCTCTTAATGCCTTTGTCAGGATACTTGCTAATATTTCTTCCTGATAAATTCCAAGCCTGCTTCTTTCTGACTTGTCCCAAAGCTCTTTGTTCTGAAGTAAAATCTAGCATCCCATCTTGGTCCATACAGAATCTGGGAAAGGAACTCCTATGGTTGCTAAGTGTACCTGTCTTTGCAGCTGCCACAAACTATTTCATTATTTAACTTTCATATTTGTGCCGCTATGTAGCTAGTATTGAGATGTTATAATGTCAGTTGATGGTACCTGTAAGTTGCATTTAAAATACATAGTCAGCACTTGGAGAATGGAGAAATCAGGAAACCACACTTTGGTACACGCATTTGGGTTTTTATCAGATTTCATATTCATCCTCAACTTTGCTAGGCAGAACTATTACACAAGGTCTTCCACTTCACTCTTAAGTTTTCAAACTTGTTTAAATTTGTGAGCTTCACCTTCTCCTTCAACCTGAGCTTGGCTGATCCGAGGGTACTTTATGCTAGAATCATAGGCATTTGAAGGTTGGTCAGTAAGAGATGCTCATATCAGTCATAGAGACTGAGGCACCATGTACAGAACCTACACAGCTCTGCACCAGGTCCTCTGCATATGTAATAAGGCTTCTAGTTAAGTGTTTTTATGGGATTCCTGAGTGTGTCACTGAGTGGGTGCTTGTTTCCTGTGCCTTTTCTTGGGATTTTTTCCTTCTGTTGGACTGTCCTGTCAAACTTCAATGTGATAGTTTTTGTTTTATTTTATCATGTTTTATTTTGTTATTTATTTCATGAGTGAATGAATATCTGGCCCCTAGGAAAAATATTATCTACTGAACGGTCATCTATACCTGCTGGAGAGGGAAATTCAGTTCTTTTCAACAGAGTAACCCTAGGAACATATGCCATTCCAGTACACATCTCATGTTCAGGAATTGTTGATCAGCATATAGGGAACTCCACAATTTTTGTGTGCTTTTATTTGATTTAGTTACAGTTCGGTGCTTATTTGTTTGTTTGTTTTTGTTATGTTTTGTTAGTTTGGATATGGTTTTGTTTTCTGCTTTTGGTTTTTAGATGTTGTATTGGTCATTTTTTTCCTTGGGAAAAAACTTAAAGTTTGGTGGGTGTGGGAAGTATCTACAAGGACTTGGAGGAGAAGAAAATATGATTAAAATGTATTTTAATGTAAAAATTGTTTTAAATAATAAAAAAATTTTTTAAAAAGAGGCAATTGTCATCCACTGCTGTCTCTCAATTATATCTTTACCCTATTCTTTCTAAATGTTGCTAACTTAAGAACACATGCCCTTGGGCTTTAGGGAAATGGCTCAGCAACCAAGATCAGGCCCAAGTTCATGCTCAGCATCTAAATGGACTCACACTGCCATCTGTACCTCCAATTCCATGCTATCCAATGCCGTTTTCTTTACTCTGTGAGCATTAGGTTTGCATGCAATGCACACTGAAACCTGCCAGTAAAATACTCACATACATTAAATATTTATAAAAATTAAAGAGGACACATACAAGAAACTTTTCCTATCTTTAACATATTCTGGCAACTTCTCACTTATTTAGGTTCCATTATTTCTGCCTTTCATCTCCTCTTTTCTTCACTTTTATTCCTTTGTTTATTAACTAAGACCCAGGCTTATACAGAGAATCACCTATCAACTTGATCTCTTAATTCTTGACAGACATGGTTTCATCTATTTGCTTATTCATTTAACCCCCTGATAACTACCCTACCTTGTAGCATGATGGGCTGGCTTGTTGGGGTTTCTGTCCCGCCTGGTACCCCACAGTCAGCAAGTCCCAAAGAAAATTACGCAGAGTCTACATTAGGTTATAAACTGATTGGCCCATTAGGTCAGTCTACTTATTAGCGCCTATAACTTTTATTACCCCATTATCCTTATCTACGTTAGCCACATGGCTCAGTACCTTTTCTAGCTGGGCAGCTCACATGTTGTTTCTTCGGTGGTCTGGGCAGGACTGGCTGAGGGAGCTTTCTCCTCCCTAGCCTCCTATTCTCATTGCCCCTGCCTCTACTTCCTGTCTGGTTGACCGGCCTATACTTCCTGCCTGGCCAATCAGCGTTTTATTAAAATACATGATTGACAGAATACAGACAATTCTCCCACACCACCACCTCAGCCACATTGATCTCAAATATTCTGGTCCCAGTTCTGCATTTCCTATTTTGATATGTGAGCCATGGTAACTTCCCCACTTACACATCAACAGAACCACTAATTCATTAACGTCACCATTGTTCCACTTTCAGATGATGACCTAGCCTTCGAGTCCATAGGATACAGAAGAGATCGAACAAAATAACTTTTCCATTTTGTCTGCCAGATTGAAGTTACTAGATGTAACCAGATATTCTGCATTTCTTCATGATAGATAACAGGTTCCCAGTCTTCACCTCAGCAGTGGATCACATCTGTACTCTCAGTTTCTTCATGTTTCTGGATTTTGGATTTTACTACTGCATCGTGTAATACCTAGATTTCACAGCCTGCTGTCATCACCATACACTCTCCATCCTCAAGCTCCATCCCATTGATTGTTGTGGTATCAATGTAGGAATGTGGGGATTCTCAATTCATCTTCTAGCATCTTGCTTATCTGCTTGACTTAAATGAAATTTCTTATAGTTAATCTGTCAACTGTTCAAAACTTTAGTTGTTTTCTTAACTACCTATATCTCTGGCACCAGTTTAGACTACAGAATTTCCTTTTTTGGTCACAGAGACAGTCTGCTGCATGCTTTCTCCTTCTCCATTTTAATGGGTTAGAATCCAACTCCAAGCCAGAGTTCAGAAAATTTTGTTTAACGTCTATACTATTTTCCTATTATTCCATGCTTAAAATTACTAGGTAAGAAAATTATTCTGTGCTTAAAATTACTAGGTAAGAGTTACTTACCTAGTAATTCTTCTTACCATGGCCTTCATTACCTACACTTAGACAATGTTCTTAACCTTTTCTCCATTTCCTGTAGAATCATCTTGCTTCTCTACATCAATGTTCTTGATATTCCAGACCTTCTTTAGTTATTTAATCTTCTTGAAGTGCTTTTCCTCTAGAACATAGTGGTGCCTTAGCCTTTAGCCCAATGTGGCTTCTTCACACAGAATTCTCCATCATCACTTCAGCTAAGGCAGTTGTGTGTTTTAAAACGACATCTTTACAAATATAGTATTGCATTATTTTCATCATTGAGGTAAATAATAGTTATCTCAAGTCATGTTTTTCTGTGTGTTAATATATTCACCTATAAGAAATGAATTTTCTTGACAGGAGGAATGTTTTCCTACCTGTCATTTACTACTTCACACCTAGAAACCTATCTGCAAACAGAAAGCAATTAGATACTTGTAGTCCAGTGAACAAGTTAACAGAACATAGATTTTATATATGTCTATATAATCTTTACAATACATGTACAACCTCAGAATAGCAGGAGAATATAATTGGTTTGGGAAAATGCTTAAAGAGTTAACTAAACACTATATTGTCTACATACCAACTTGAGAGTTTTACTTAGTGTCAGAGACTTATAATTTAGGGCTATTATACACTGATATTTTATGCACTGCTGCTCATGTTAGCAAAATGTGACTATTTTCTGTTAAAAATAATTTTTACAATCATATACATGAAAAAAATCCTGGTCATATAATTGCACTTAAATTATTTTATTGATAGACTTAATGATCTTTGTTGCTGATGATTGCTTTATTTTTATTACTTAAGATTCCATTATCTCTCCAGGCTATAGTCTTACTCATATTTGTTCCACCAATTTAGCATTAATAGCCAGCAGGCTTCTAAGAAACTCCTCCAAAGAACCAGAAATTCTGTCTTCAGGCATTTTACTTACTTTTAGTGATCTTTTTAAATCAGTGACATCTTTAAATTACAAAGGAGTAGTTTTTGCCATCAATGAAAAATTCAAACATGGCACAAAACAGCCCAACCAGCTCCCAACATAGCTCAGAAGTTTGTGTTTAAAGTCAACACAGAAGATGACACTGATAGACATTTAATTATGAAGCAGGATTATCCAGAATGAATGTTTGAAAGGCTTCTAGTTTAGTGAGTGTTTGTGAAACATCAGTTTGCAGGAACTAGAATACGAAAATTCTCCCCTTTCCTATGACAATATAATTCCAATTAGTTATGTTTCAAGAGTGGGGCAAGTATATTATGCTGTGCATGTGAAGTCCAGAAAACAACTTGTGGGATTGGGCTTCAGTTAAAAATACTCTCCATATTTATTAGATAATAGTGACATTTTCTAAAATATAAAATATTTATATTTTATATACTTGCATTACGGCTAAATAACATATACACTATTTATATCCTTGCCATGTTGATGTTTAGAATGTTTAAAATCACTTTTCTTGGGAGTTTTATAAGGTATTATGTTAGCAATATACTATACATATAGTCTTTGAATGTATAGTATATCGCAACATATCCCAGCTGTCTTATAAATTATATTGGCAAGGTTTCACATTCTGTTCTTGCTTATTGTGAGCTGACACTGAGAACAAGTGACAGGCTCCCTTGCTTAAGAGCATCAACACTCCCTGGATGGTGGCAAACTTCTCGCTGGCCCTGTCACAAGGAGACAGGTGAGCTACAGAACAAATATTAAACATCTCATTGCCTCTGAGAAAAGTTAGAAGTTAAAACATCTATCTCTACAAGAGGTTAGTGTACTTTCTTCCATGACAACCATGCCTGCTGGGAGAATGAGAGGCCGGGCATCTACCCTTAGAGAGGACAGAGAGCACTCCGACCTGAAATCTCTGTTAGGTACTGCTTCAACAGGGTTCCACCATTTCCTTCCAGTTTGTTTATTTCCCAATTCTTTGGCAGTTTTGTACATATGTATAATGAATTATTTTCATGATATCTGGTGCTTCTTTTGACATAGGGTCCTGTGCAGCCTAAGTGGACTCTTACCACACTACAATTTGGGAGGTAAGAAAATGAAGAGAGAAATGATGTAATTATATTACAATATCAAAAATAAAATAAATAACAGCTAATGGCATGTTTAAAATGTGCTATCCTTTTCAGAAACAGTCTTGTAGATTTTACCTCTCTGTGGGGGAGGGATGTGTATTTCAATTTTTCCTAAGTATGTCATATAATTTTATTTACTAACTCTATTTTACTAAAACATTTTGCATTTCTATGGAAATTAATTAATTTAAATGTAGTCTAATAGTTTATACTTAGAACTGTTCATGCAATTGTCATTGCTACCATTTAAAAAACTATTTTAACAAGATATAACTATGCCCTCCCAGAATGCTGTTATTTAACAACTTCTCACCCCACAGTTTTGTGTGGGAGGGACTTATTAACATATAGCTATATTGATAATTATTTGCTTTACTGTTTTTTATGTAAGATTTTATATGTCAATTTTTCTATCATTTTAATTTTACCCCACTGATACTTAGATACAGAAAATCCTTTTCTTTTTTCTCAAAGCAATATATCATATATTTTTTAATTTTTTCAATTAAGTTTTTACTCTGCTTATGATTTAATGCTTCTATATATGGCACTTAGGGTGAAGGGTGTGTGTGAGTGCTGGTGCATGTTCACACTGCATAGGGGTGAGGGGTGTGAGTGCTGGTGCATGTTCACACTGTTTGGGGTGAAGTGTGTGAGTGAGTGCGGGTGCATGTTTACACAGTTTGGGGGTGAAGAGTGTGATTGAGTGCTGGTGCATGTTCACACCATATGGGGGTGAAGGGTAAGTGTGAGTGCTGATGCATATTCATACTGTATGGGGGTGAAAAGTGTGATTGAGTGCTGGTGCATGAAAACATTGTGTGGAGGTGAAGGGTATGTGTGGGTGCTGGTGCATGTTCACACTGTGTGGAGTAAAGAGTATGAGTAAGTGCAGGTGCATGTTCACACTGTGTGGGGTGATGGGTGTGCATGATGATGCATGTTCACACTGTGTGTGTGTGTAGATGATGTGTGAGTGTTTGTGTATGTTCACACTGTGTAGGGGTAAAAGGTGTGAGGGAGTGCTGGTGCATGTTCACACTGTGGTGTGAATGAATGGTGTGTGAGGGTTGCTGCATGTTTACAGTGTGTGAAGGTGAAGGGTGTGAGTGAGTGCTGGTTCATGTTCACACTTTGCATGTGTATGAAAGGTGTGTGAGTCTGTGCATATTCACACTGTGTGAAGGTGAATGACGTGCATGTGTGCTAGTGCACGTTCACACTGTGTGGGGGTGAAGAGTGTGAATGCTGGTGCATGTTCACACTGTCTGTGTGTAGGTGAAGGATGTGAGTGAGTGCTGGTGCTTGTTCACACTGTGTGTGTAGGTGAAGGTTGTGCATGACTGATGGCTCATGTTTATACTGTGTGAGAGGACAAAAATAATATGTGTGAATGCTGATATACGTTGACAGTATGTGTGGTGGGGGCGGTGCTGAAACAATTTTGGTAGTTGTTTCTCCTTTTCTATCATTACCAGTATTAAACTCAGCTTGTCAGGGTTTGTGTGTTGAGTGCTCTAATCCATTGAGCCAGTCAACAGCCCTACCTTTTAAAACATTAATTTGAAATCTTGATTTATTCTTTCCTTGTAGATTTCCTGTGTCATTAGATTTTACATGTAAAGGGGATATTTTATATACAAATTCAAGAAGGCAAGCGTAGTCAGGATGCATTACCAGAAAGCTGTATAAGCTGTATTTCTATTTAATAGCATGATCTTACATTTAAAACATGAATCAGTACAGTTGATTAATAATGATTAACTGTATAGAAACATTTGAAATTATATCTGGAGAACTAGAATGAATATCATAGGTGTCAAAGTTATGTATGCATTTTCATAAGGAAAAATGCAAACTTCTGGTATAGCTGCTTTAAAAATGTAATGTTAACTAGACAAAACCCAAAGGCACCATTACACACTGATCACTGGAGTGTTTTGATGGTCTATGTGTGAAAGCTCAGCTTCTCTAAGGAAAACACTTTTTAACCAGCAACAGACACTTCTTCCACTGTCTGTTCTCCATAAATAAGCCAGTGAGAGAAATCATTCTTAGTACCATAGCCATGGGAAATCTGAAGCAATCCAAAGACTGATGACCAGAGAGCCAAGGTATCTGAGCAGATGTTAGCAAAGGGCCAAGACTCCAGGAGAAAATAAGTATGACAAGGGCTAAGTCATCTTTACTCAAAGCAGCATCCAGAGTAGATTTAATTTAAATGTTTTTCTTTCCTTATCAAAAAGGCTTGACCAAATAAATGACGACTCAGGCAGTACAATATTAATTTTGGCCACTATGTAGCTACCATACACTTGTCAGAAACAAGACAAGCAAAATTTAGAAAATGGGAAGATAATGTGAACTAATTCTTTATTTGTACATTTGTTAAAGAATGCAATGACAGGACTCTTCTGTACTTTTATTGATTAGTACTGAAGAAGTAATTTTGTTTACAGTACTTAACACAAGGAGGCAGCTAGAGACAAAAGCAAACAAAAGTGATCCAAGTTATTTATAAATTAGTCATTTACTCCAAATAATACTGGATTGGAAATCCCCTTAAACTTCTATGGTTTGCTGAGACAATACAAATATAATTACATTTTGGCAAATACTTCTTTACTTAGTTTGTCATATGTAGCAATTGAAAGGAACTAAAGGTTTGGAGCAAAGTGGCTTTCCTATACTAACTGAACTCTTCGTGTGTGTCTCACAAACACTTCAAAAAGCAATTGGGACAGGCTTGTATTCTCAGATTAGTTGACATTAAAGATGACTCTCACAAGATGACTTGATTCGGTATAATACTTATAAAATTTGTAGTGACTTTCTGAAATGGCTTCTGTGATGAATTCTTCCTGAGGTATCGCTGGGCTTACAGACACAGATTTATCTTGGCTTTTAGACACTCTTATCTAAGGCAATATAGGAAACTGATACATTGTCACTCAAAATTCATATAACAGTCAATTTCCAACAAGTGTTTTCTCCTGGGAGACTGTATACGTCTTTTATTGGGAAATAAACATCATATAGCAAAGTGTGTATCCTTTCCTAGGATGGGGTAGTAATCTCATATGTCATTTCCCAGTTATCTGTTATACAATGGAAAGTCAAATTCTATGGAACGTACACTGTAAAGGCAGTGCATATGCAACAATGTGCTGTCAAATACAGCCTTAAAATGTTTCCTCCTAGTCAAACAAAACTGCCCGGTTTCAATATCTCTCCACAATCAGTATTTTCAGTGTTGGAAATATTTGCCTCTTCATATGTGTACTGTTTGGTTTATAGATACCCAGATGCCGATCACCTAGTAAGATATCCTCAGTGTGGCAGGCAGCCAAGAACTGAGTGTCCAAATAACAGTCAGAGGCACAAACTCCCATCTTCCATTGAACTTCATTATGGTGATCTGTGGCTCCATTTTTGCATGGCCTAACCTTCCTCATTTTCTGATTTAATTTTCTTAGAGCTGAGGGGGTAGATACTTCAATTGTACTGCAACTTACTTATAAACCTCAGAGTTCATTTTTATCCTATTTCCATTAAATCTAGGTTTATGATCCACTTTTATAGTCTAAACTTCTGGTTTTTTTATGTTATTTCTTGTTTTATATAGTATTAGATGTCATCAAAGCCTGAGTAAAGAGCAGTGAAATAAAATGAGTGACGTAAAACATATAAGCAAATGTGCAAAAAACAAAAAAACTTAAAAGAGAAAGCTCTACTTTTAATTTTTAATTAATTAATAATTTTATACAAAGTCTCACCATGTAGCACTGGGTGGCCTGAAACTTGCTGTGTATTCCATGCTGGCCTAGAATTCAGAGATTCACATGCCTCTGCCTCTAAGTGCTGAGATTAAGGTTGTGAGACAGCACACACATCTCATATTTATTTTTAAGGAACACTATAAGACATTTTGTTTTAAAGTAGACAAAACACTCCATGAAAACTTATGTAGTCATATTTTACCTAGTTTTTCATGGAGAGTAAATATAACTTATGAAGAATCTGAGATATATATATCATTTCTGTGTGAGAATATAAAATTAAAGGGATCCCAGGGATTAAGTGAAACTGAGGGATGAGGCTGTATAGTAGAAGAGGTCATTCTGATAGAGAAAATGTCCCAATCTCTTGTGAGAACTCAAAGGTCAGGTTTTGATGTGGTCATGTCAGCAGAGAGGGAGATATCACCTCAGGCCATAATACAGAGAGACCTTGAACACTCTGCACACCTGTATTCACAGCGCTGACCACCAGGTATTCCAAGACAGAAGCGAGCAAATAAGTACCCCTTTAAAATAAGTTAAACAAATCTAAACTGAGACTTCAATAATGAGTCTTGGTATTGAGAAAAAAGCTTTCAGATCTGTAAACCCTGAAGATTTTGTGTTTTGTGTTATATTCTTAGATCAAAAAAATAAAAAACAGTTGATCATCAAGTTATTGAGTGAAGGAATGTAGCCTCTCTACAATGAAATATGGACTTGGATAGCCATAAAAATAACTTGTATGCAAGCACACATACTAATCATATTAGCAAAACCTTTTTTGCATACTAATAAAATCTATTGAAACCTTATTGAAAGAGCTAAAGGAACAGGGAGTTTGCTGTAAGTTGTGTCTTCTAGAAACAGCATAACCTATACACATGAAGTCTCAACAACATGGCTACCTAAAACAATGACCTGAATGAGGATAACAAAAATAGTCACTACAAGGAAAGGGCAAGGTTCAGTAGTCCTCAACATTATAAGAATAACTACAGGCAACTACACAATTCTGAGGGCAGGACTAACAATCATCCTCATGGAAGAGCACAGCATCAGATAACCAATACCAAATAGTGAGCAACCTTTTTCAAAATAAAAACAGGAGTCATAAAACACAGTATGCAAAGCACTACTATAACAGAACAACTGGAGAGGAAGAAAGTGGTCTTTGAGAATGAAGGAGAAGCAGCTGAGATGTGTTTAGTGACTTTGCGGGGAATTGTGATAGTTATTGGAGAACCCACAGTCACTGTCTAAAGCTAAATTTTACAAATGGAGATTTGTTTTGGTGGACTGTAGTCACAATTCTCAAAGGACATTCTATGATGAATGATGCTTACGAAGACTCTAGATTAGACAAAGTGCAAAGAACAAAGACTCTGATATCTGACTTCTTCGTTTAACTTTGAATAGCCACAATGCTCTACCTGCTTCATTGTTGGAGAACTTTAAGTCAGTGATTTTCTTGGGTCTTCAAGGGTCCTGCAAATGAATTCTTTGTGGTGGTATTTTTGTACTTTGTGTTGGCTCACAATAAAAGAAAAGTCCTTATGTAGTACTTGATGTGAAGAACAACACTCAATAAACAAAAATAACATATGGATATCAGTTTGATGTTTCCCACTTTATCACATGCATGGGCTCCCCATGATATGCTAAACTACTGTGAACTTGTCTTTAGACATTTCATGCTGCGCTGATACTTGATCTAGGAAGGAGGTGCATTGAATGCATGGTGTCTGAGCAGATTTATAGCAGCCAGTTACAGGTCCTCAGAGTGCAACATTAACTCCTGGCTATGCAATGTAGCATGTGATTTTATTACTGATGATGCTCCTTGGCCTGCAGGAAAGTGAAATGGGTATTTTCAACGGGAAGCTGCTAAACAACATTAAGGAAATTGCTATGGAAGCAAAGTTAATGATCTCAGTTGGTAGCATTTAGCAAAGGCATTTAGACTAATAGCAACATCACATTGAATTTACTGTAACACTGCAGCTCTCTCTGCTTTGCTTTAGAGTTCTTCATTCTCCAAATAGCAATAACAGTTAAAGACTGAATTTTTTCGAATGCTTAACAAAATTCACAAATTAATATACTGTACCATTCTGACAGGGTTATCATGCCCATTTGATTATTTTTAAAAAGTGAGAAAAGGACAATAATGTGAGTTGAAGAGAAAATAATTAAACTAAAATAAGCTCCAACACAGTAATTCATAGATATTAGCAAGATAGAGCCACTAGTTATGTCTTGAATATAATAAAGCGTGTTTATCATATGTACCTATATCTAACATTTCTTAAATAATTTCCTAAAATCAGAAACAATAGGAGCACTTCCAAACTCCTTCCACAAAGTCATCATTACTCTTACAATTAAACCAGGTAAAGATATCACAACCAAAATAAACTACAGGCCAATTTCTCCAAAACACTTAGATACAAACAATTTCAATAAAATTCTTACAAATCAAATACAGGCATAGAGTAAAAAGACGATTCATCATGATCAATTTCCCTTTCTCCCAAGAATAGAGGTATGATTCAACCTATGCACATCAATAAATATAAAAATATATAAATGGGAGTAAAGATATAATTCATGGTATTGTGTCAATAGACAAATAAAATACCTTTAATAAATTCAAACATATTTTCATGATAAATTTCCAAGAAAGACAGGACTGGAGCTATCATATTCTGACAATAGAATAAAACACTAATACTTAAATTCTTAAACTATTTTCTTTGTATTTTGAATGTTATCCTTCATTTGATGTGGCAATGCATGGGATATTAATTCTCACACAAAGTCATTATGTTGAAACTGGATTCCTAAAATGATAGGATTAGGAGGTATAGAATTTGCTACTGATGAGGTGCTGAAGACAGAGCCTCTATGTATACACAATGAGAACCCAGATCACCCATCCTTTCTTACCCAATGAGAATACAATATCTGCAATCCATAAATGTTGGACTTTCAACCTCCAAAGAGTTTTAATACCACAACTCACAGCTACTATAGCAATGTGGGGAAAAGAAAAGAGTAGTCAAATTGTTTATAGAAGAAATACTTTGGTCTTATATTTCTGAAGCATATTTACCACCAGCCATAGGGGCTGTCACTTTTACACAGAGACTTTATATGAGATGTAGCCGTGAGTACAGCATGCCCTCTCCTAACATTAAGGAGGTGTGTAGTGTGAAAAGAAGAATAGTAAGACTGTTCTTGTCTTTCATAAAGGGAATGCATTGGGAATTTTTCTTTTGTGGTGTCCTGGAATTGTGCTGAGTCGTAGTAAGTCATTCTGGTATTGAAATGTATTTCAATATTCCAGAAGCTTCTCTTTCAAAGTTGCATGTCTTGTTTGGATTCTATCTGCCATTAAGAAGGCATCATGGATTTTAGCTTATTTTTGGGTGTTTCTAGGTATATATTATGAGAGATTAGAGTTCTCTTTCAGTTCTACAAACTTATAAGGAATTCTTTTATATCTATATGAAAGTAGGGCTTAAACTTGATGGCAAAATTTTCTCGGGAAGAGTAAGATCTCTGTTTCAGATTCTCTACAGTATATGCCGAGACAAGAAAGACATAAAGACACTAGTCTTTATTTTCTGTTTCACTAAGAGTGAATGAAGTGATACTAGGTTTAGTTGAATAACAAGTATTAAATGAATTGCTCAGATACCAAAATTTGAGAAAGTGGTGTGGTGTGTAGTCTAGAGCAGGCCATTCAAGGCAGTAGGCACCTCCCTGGGTGACGTACTGGAAGAACCACAGTGGGAAACTTAGCAGTACCAGGACCTATCTAGATTATGCTTTCCTTTTGTGTTGTGTTCTGCAACAGTGCCACATGGTACCAGAGATAATCAGTCTTTCCAAACAGCATGCCCCTTTGGTGTAGGAGGATCTTCTATCTATGTGTTACTTTCATTGATTAAATAAAGAGACTGCCTTGGCCTTTTGATAGGGCAAAAAATTAGGTGGGCAGAGTAGACAAAACAGGATGCTGGGGGAAAGAAAGCAGAGTCAGAGAGAGACAGCTGCCAGGTGAGATATGCTGAATCTTTCCCGGTAAGCAACGAGCTCATGGTAACATACAGATTATTAGATATGAGTTAAAGCAAGACGTGAGAGTTAGCCAATAAGTGGCTAGATATAATAGGCCAGGCAGTGTTTAAATGAATACAATTTCCGTGTAATTATTTTGGGTAAAGATAGCTGGGAGCCAGGTGGCAGGAGGCAGCCTGCTGCCCCTTTTACAACACCCCTTTCCTCTCCTACATCAGTTCTATAATGGGAGACTAGTATTAGGTTGAATAAGGATTACTTGAACTCAAGCACATGAAATAACATGATTAAATAAAACTAATTGAGACCATGAATGACTGCAAAGTGACTAGCAGGCAAGTGTCAATTCACAGTCCAGGTAGGAAGGAGTAGGACAAAAATATTTCATCATTTTGCTCAAAACAGAACACAGTTTGAACCCTATGAATTTTTTATTTCTGTAATTTCCAATTAAATATTTTTTGATTCGGCTGACCACAGTAATAGGAAGGAAAACTGCAGAGAGAGGAGAACTTCTTCACATGGGGCAAGGCAGCTTTCACATCTCAGCATGGAAAAGAAGCCTCCCAACCTTGCCATCAGCAGCAGCCTAGTGTGACTCCTCTTCCTCCTACTTGTCCCATGGCACATATGAAGTCAAGAGCTAGTGAAGTGGGTCTTGGCTAGCAGAGCAGTTGTATTTTCCTACACTCCAAGAAGAGTGAAAGCTACATTCTGAATAGCTTGGATCCAAACATTTAACACCAACAGGTGTAAATTATGCAAGTAACAAGACTTGAAAATGTTGTCATTGTAGTATCTTCATCCAATAGCTTACTAATGGGAAGGGAGATTGATGGGAAATGTTACCAAAAGTTTTGAGATATCAGTAGGTGATTCCATGTGATCTGTGTCTAGTTATTGTCCTCGAGAAAAAGCAGAAAACAACAAAAAAGTGGCAATCTGTGGTGTGGGAGGTCCTCCCATCTATGTGTTGCTTTTATTGGTTAATGAATAAAGAACAGACTTAGCCTATAGCATGGGAGGAGGAAGGCAGAGTTAGAGAGAAGTCGTGGAGCCACCAGAGATAGTCACTGGGAACTTTAGCTCATAAGCCACAGCCACGCGGCAATACACAAGTTAATAGAAATGGGTTGAATTAAGATGTAAGAGTTAGCCAATAAGAAGTTAGAGCTAATGGGCCAAGCAGTGATTTAATTAATATAGTTTCTGTGTGGTTATTTTGGTTCCAGATGGATGGGAAGAACAAGGGGCTCTCTTCTTCCCTAACAAATCTATAAATGGAAAATTTCCTACCAAAAAGTATTTTAATATTTTTTTCTTTGGAAGTCTAATTAAAGTTATTCTATTTAAGTTTATACTAGTTGTTGAAAATATATTAGCTTGAAATGAATAAATTATTATTATTTTGGGTAGGAAATGGGTCTTCTTAGAAAACAACACAGGCCCTCTGTAGATAAAAGGTCAGTCAATGGAAATTTGCGACTGAGAACCCTCCTGGGTTTAGAAGAACAACAATAGAAATAGTCTTCAGTAGCTTTGAAGGCTAAGATTTCAGCAGAAATCTTGCCTGAATGGGAAGAGCTGGGTAGAGACAGAGTTGAGGAAGAACCACAACCACTGCACACGCACACACACACACACACACACACACACACACACACACACACACATACACTCACACACACACAAGTCTTTGGCAGCAGTTTAAACACAGGGCAACAGCCTACTTAGCTAATCTCATAAGTAAGTCTCTATGTCCTGACTGATTCAGAAAACATCATCTTCTTCAAGAAGAAAGATTTCCAGATCAAACACATGCAGAATGAGAGGGAGGGAGGGGAACTAAGACCCAGTGGTCTGATTTGAATAAACACAGCATACTGGTTTCCCTTCAGAGTATTTCTCTTTCTTTTATATGACAGCTATGAAGATCAAATCCAGGACCTCACACATGCTAGGCAAATGCTCTGCAAGTGAACCGTTTCTCTAGTTCTCCCTTTTGTTCCTGATGTAGTCGATATAAATGTTAAGCAATGCCAGTAGTTGCTTAAATTCTGATAAGCTGGTTCAGAAACAATTCTCAATCAGCCCCCACAGTGGTCAGAATCATTGTTTTTCTGAATGTGGGCAAATGAGTTTATGTGCACTTTCTGAAGTTTAAAGTCAAGCATGTGTGCCTGAGAGTCCCAAATTCATTTTCATCGAGGAAACTGAAGCTTGGAGATGACATTTATTAATATTTAATATTGGTCATTTCAACTAGGGTATGACTACAGAAGCAAGATACAGTCTGAGAGCCAGTGGACCAAGTATTCCAGTGGAAGGGCCCCCCTAATGAAGAGAGAGTGGTGTGCTGTAAAACGGGGTGGGGATCACTTGTTATGGGCAGAATAAGCAATAACAATGCTTACTTTTTTCTCAGTTGAAAGAAAAAAATAGTGCATGGTCTTGGATAAAGCTTAATGACGGATGTGTCTTCTGTGTCGCTTTCATGAAAGCTGAGGATCAGTTTCCTGTGGTGGCAAGGACTCTGTTGATGACCCAGGTGGCAGGCTTATTGATTTTTATGAGTAAATGAGTTGCTGCAGCTTCTATGCATAACTAGGCTTAAGTGTTTCCCTGAGTGAAATTGACAGTTCATTTTACTTGGTTTGCAGTTCTTGCCCTTTGCTTTGCACATCGTATAAACAATGTGAGGAGAAGTTGCTTTCCACTATTTTCACCGGGCTGGCAGTGTTTACTGTTCAGGGCAGTGGTCAGGTTCTAAAGGAAACATTGGGAGGATGGAATATACTTTCCCAGAAATAATCTTATGTGTTTCCTTTTCGTTTTCCAGGAGAGTCCTGTATGTCAAGTGTTCTCCCCAATTCAGCTTTCTACCCATTTCTGTAAATATTTCTGGCATTTTTTTTTACTGCTAGCATAATAAAGTTGAATGTGAAGTAAAATGGTTAAAATCCCAAAATAATCTTTCTTCTTACATTGAACACAAAAGAATTACTGAGAGACTTATGTTAAAGTATAGTTAATAGAATTCAGGTACATTGGGATAATATGTCATTAACCTAAGCATAATATTTTAAAACAAAATTATAATGATTCTGTGCTATAAATTTCATCTTAAATCCATTTATACTTAGAAACATGGCTAGGTTGATGGTTTCAAAACCAATAATCTTGGTTTTCTTATGGAACAAATCTTTATTAATGTTACTTCCCTCACTTTCTACATAGTTCCTACAAAATCTACTCTTTCTACTTTTTTCTAAACTACTTATTCCAATTCTGTCATGATCTCAAACATCTTGTCTCCCATTTTTGTGCTTAGACTCTACAATCTGGTTTCTTACTGTTCTTAATGGAACCGTTCAATGGGACAAATCTCACACTGTACAGGAATTCATTCTTTTAAAGTTTCCCATGTCATCTAGTGGGCATAGTAAGATGAGTAGCCATGACCACAATCAATTTTGAAACCTTTTATTAGCCTCTAAATACATCTGTCTTAAACACATATTTCCTTTGTTTCTGATCACTGTCTTCTGAGTCTGGGAAGTCAGTCATCTCTTTTGCTCTCTGTTGATTTGCCAGTTACATAAACTCATAAAACTGGATCCACACAGGGTTGAAGAGGTGGCTCAGTGTTAGAGCATTGACTTTCTTCAGAGGACCTGATTTTGATTCCTAGAATAGGTATAAGTAATTCCAGGTCCAGAGGATCTAACACCCTCATCTCACCTCTGTGAGCACCATTCATACAACTAGGAAACAGATTCATGAAGACAAAACACCTATATATTTGAAATAAATAAATTCAATTTAAAATAGAATCATGAAGCATTTTAATTTTTGAGTTTCCAGAATGTTTTACTTGCCATAGTTTTCCCTAAGTTCATGTTAAGCATGTAATGGCATTTCACTGTTTTCCCCTACATGATAATACTCATTGTATTTTATCTTTTGCTTATTCACTCATCAGTTTATGAACATTTGAGTTCCTTTCATCTGTCAGCTATTATAACTATTGCTGTCATAACGTTTCGTGCACACCTTATAGGTTATAACCTTTCCTTTCATGAGTCTGTATAGAGGCATAGAAATTCTAAGTGATATAGATATATGTTGAACTTTGAGGGGAGATTCCAGGCTGTATCTGAGAGTTGATTATCATTTTGCAAAGCCACTAGAGAGCTAGGAAAGTTCAACTTATCCACAGATGCTCACATATCTATTATTATCTGTCTTTTGATCATGGACCCTCTGTTTTATATGAAGTGTTGTATTGTAATGTTGACACCATATATGCTTATTTAACAGCTAGATAAGAGAAAAATGATGTAGAACATCTCATTCCTTTACTGCCTACGTGAGTCTCCTCAAGAGGAATGTGCGATAAAAATCTCTCTTATTTTAAACCTGAATTAGTTGTATTTTTATTACTGAATTGAAAGTGCTATTAAGTATACAGACAGAAAGGTAGACAGGCAGATGAAACATAAAGTATCTTACGAACCACATGCTTTGCAAATATTTTCCTCCATGTGGTGAGCACTGCTTTCATTTCTATGTTCTTATCCTTTGAAGCTCAAACTTATAAAATGATTATGAAGCATAGATTATTTTTCATCTGTGTCTTATGTTTTTGATGTTATATCTAAAATGGCTTTCTTAATTCAAAATTATGTATACTAAGCTCTATAATTTTGTTATGTGTGGAGTAAGGTTTTGATAATATGTTAAGATCTGTGATACATGTGATGAGTAGGATATATGTGAATTCTCTTGTATTCAGATATCCAGTTGCCCCAACATCAGTTGTTGAGAATAATATTGTGTACCCATTACTTTTCCTTGAGACACTTGTTGATTTTTCTCTGGTTGTTTAAGGGAAATATTTTCACTATCAAATGTACATTTTCTCTCTCTTTCCCTGACCTAATTCTACATGCTACAAAAGTAATCACTTAACCTTCTTTCAATCTGTTTTCTAGATGCATTCCTATCCCCTAAAATATCCAAAATATCACCCTTTAACTCACACCAAAGCTGTACATACAATTTACTAAGTAAATCTCTCATGCCCTATAATCAAGAACAGTCATTATTAATATGCTTGTACTGTCACATGTGACCTAAGATATAATTCAATTTTACTAAAAGACCAATTACTTTTTTCTACTGAATATCCCCTAACTATATTCTTCAATGTTTCTTCTTTTTAAAAATGTTCATCTTCAATCTAAAGATACAAAGTTAGAATCCATGTATGAAAGAGAGCATTTGGCATTGGTCTTTCTTTACTGACTTGCTTATTCAGAATAATTATTTCCAGATCCATCCATTTACATGTAAATTTCATAATTTCATTTTCTTTATAGATGAGTAATATTTAAATGTATATGTGAACCACATTTTTACTAACTATTCATTCATGATGGACATTAAGTTGGTTCCAATTCCTCGCCACTGTGAGAAAAGCAGAAATGAATATAAGTGAACAAGTTTACCTGAAGCAGGATATAGAATGTTTTGGGGAAAAGCACAGAAATGGTATTACCAAATCTCATGGAAAACCTTCTTCTAGGTAGAAGACTAGGATCTATTAAGGCAGAGGTTCTCAATCTTCCAAATGCTACAGCTCTTAATGATATTGTTGTGACCCTTCCAATCATAAAATGATTTTGTTCCTTCTTCATGACTGTAATTTTGCTACTGTTTTTAACTGTAATGTAAATGTCAGATATGCAGGATATCAGACATGCTACCGCCAAAGGGGTTGCAACTCCCAGATTGAGAACCATTGCATTAAGAGGTAACGAAGAGAGAAGTGTAGAACTCAGGTCATGTAAATGAGAATAATAGAACAGAAATGGTACAGGGAGAAATAGAACTGGAAGGAAGAGGATGTGCTGGGGAGTTTTTTTTTTGTCAACTTATCACATGCTAAAGTCATTAGAGAGAAGCAAGCAATTAAGAACACGTCTCCATTAAATCAGGAAATAGACAAGCCTGTAGAATATTTCATTAATTAGTGATTGACACAGGAGGGCCTAGACCTTTGTGGGTAATGCCTTCCCTGGGCTGGTGGTCCTGAGTTTTATAAGAAAGCAGGGTGGGCAACATGAGAAGCAAGCCAATAAGCAGCACCCCTCCATGGCCTCTGTATCAGCTCCTGCTTCCAGGTTCCTTCCCTGTTTGAGTCCTTGTCCTGAATTCCTTCAGTGATAGAATATCATGTAAAGGTAAACCAAATAAACCCTTTTCTCCTTAACTTGTTTTTGGTTATAGTGTTTCGTAACAGCAACAGGAGCTCTGTATAAGGCAAGGGAGTGGTGTGGAGAATGAAGACTGAATGCCTTTGAAAATGCTGTATAAAATCCACTACTACAGAAGCTTGCTAAAATATATGTATATACAATATAAAATAAGTTTAAATAGGATTACCCTAAAATGGGTCAAAATGACTCCCCCAAAACAACAAAAGCGAGCAAATGAAAATCCCAGTGGAAGTTACAACTTGCTGTTTGGGTTGTTGGTCAGTGGGGTCTCTTACAACCACCCCAAATTACAATCTACTGCCAATTCTCTTGGTTACCCACCAGAACTTGTAAGACCCTACTTCTGAAGATACTGCAATAATGAGTCATAGAACATGATGAAATCAAGCTGGTATCAAGATAGAACCTCATCCCTACTGGCTAGATTTCATAGTGCTGGATAGTATTCATTTGACTGAGAAAAATTAATCAACAGTCTGGAGATGTGGAAACTGTGAGCCAGCTACAGTAATTACTTGAGAGATGTGCTGGTTTGTTCAACAGTGGCCAAATATCGTCCAAACAACCCATCACTTTCTGATCACATTCAAGTTTCACCCTACAAGAGGCAACCTATGCTTGCTACCATTAAATAGGCCAAAATGAGTGGCTGGCTAGGTATTATTTAAGGAATCTCACGCCAGCTATTTAAATTTGAATATAAGCATAAAAAATTGCAAAAAAAAAACAAGAAAGAAGAAGGGGACTGTGTATCAGTGTGGGGGAGAGAATTAGAAGGAGATATTAAGCTACAGGTGCTATGAAAGGAGACAATGGGCACATTGGCCAGGGGAACCTTTTACTGAGGAAGGGGAGGGAGAGTAAAACAGAGAGAAAGAGAGAGCATGAGAGGTAAATCACACTAAGTACACTTGGAAGAGCCACAGGGAAACATGATTTTATAAATGTATTAAACCACACAGCCACTCATTCACACGAATACAAATACGTAACTATAACTTGAGTTATATGACATGGGTGATAGCAATGCTCCCTTCAAGACTAGCCCTAAAGCCCCAGCGTCAATCTTCCTTCAAGACGTGTATCTGGGGGTGATAGACACACATTCCTCTACCAGTAAAGGTTGTTGCAATTGCCCTTTGTTGCCTCCAAGAACTTTTAGGTTAGACCTTAATGCAGATGATTACACAGAAGCCTGACATAGGGTTTAAAGAAACTGAGCTGGAAACCCTCTTCTCTGAGCACTAGTTCTCAGAACATTGGCATCTGTTCTGTTGACTGCCAGGCTAAAATAACCCTACCCAGCTTTTAGGCCTACACCCCACAAAAGGGACTGGCTCAACACAATATTCCGTATAGTGCAATACCGGCACTTTTAACTTGGGAAAAAACAACAGCCGTCTAATTGTATTGGAGGCCGGTTCAATAGGAAGGAATTTATACCTACTATTATAAACCTAGACAACTACTCATCACTGGAGTGGTAACCCATCCCAGAGGAGAAGGAAGCAACTACTTCCGTTATCCAGAATCAATATAATTCCCAACTGTATCCTTTATACCTACACAAGACAGGAGCTGTTACTGATCATCATAGAAATATCTTTTTACAAGAGATAAAAGTGTTATAGGGATATACAACTGGTCAGAACGTAGAGAATAAAAGGCCAAGTGGCCTTGGTGTTCACAGTCCTAACTGACACATAGCGCAACCTTTACACCTATGGCTCAAGGTACACATTGAAAGAGGGAACAGAACGGTGCCAAGAGCCGAAGGGCTGGGATGCATTCTGGTGGACAGTGTCTTTCATGATATGACATGGAAACTTTACCAATGAAATATAAAACATTTCTGCTTAAAAAGATATGCATAATGAGAACACTACTACACATACTAGCATGGATAGAAGGTATTTCCCAATGCTTCACCCCCACCCCAGATGAAGAGCTTCAGGTAATCAATGACTGTTGAAGGGGGAGAGTCAGGTTTCTCCAGACCTACTTGATACGTTATCCCAGAAGCTCTAAGAAAAATGTATATATCAATAGCACCAAATGGATTCAGTAGGATACCTGTGTGTGTTGTGTATATAACAATATTAATTATATTGGAAGAGGTATAAGTGATACAAATACAGTACTCACGGTTAACATTCTCAGAAAAAAAAATTGAATTTTGAACTTGGCTTGTCAGTCTTACTTATAGAGGATAATGCAAAATGTTAGAAACAATATAAAAATGGATGGAATAAAGTAATCCAAATCACAGGATAGTGAGCTTCACTGTACATTATTATCTTAACTGTGGTTAGAAAACATGTGCATTAAAATCTGCACTTGATACGTTTTAAGGGGAAGGAAGTAGAACCATGTTTCTGACAGTTAAGCCTCCTAAGCCCCTTCTCAGCCTCACTTCCCTTTTTCTAACTAAAAGCATAGACTCTAATATCAGGTTAGGTTTATAGCCTTCAAATGGATGGAGCCCATTTAACTCGGTTTGCTCCTTTTAACTGTATCCATAGCTTATGGAAATCTGTAATTATCCACGATAAAAATCACGCAGTCCTAGTCTCACTGCCTTTAATATGTCCTCTTGATGAATCTTAACAATCTCTTATACGTCCTATCCTTCCTCTATCCATCCGCCAAAAATGAATAGTAAGCAACTAATATTACTTAGTAAGTAAACATTAAAAGCTCTAATGAGAGTTTGAGTTTTATGGACTGTACACATTGTTCTTTTGATAAAAGTGGACACTAAAATCATTACCATGCTAATTTACAGAGCCTGGGAAGGAAAATAATCTTGATTTGTTCTTCTTCCTGGATTTAGATTGTAATCTCTACTGTTTCAACACAAATTGCTGACACCACTTGAATTTCAATGTCACTCGAAAGAGAATCAGTATAAAGAGGTTGTAAAACTAATGCTCCCTATAATGTATGAGTAGAATCTGCTCCAGGGCAGAAGAAATTCACTAGATATAGAACCAACATGATTTAACCAAAGCTCAGCCACACGAACATGGATTTGACCTTGGGAAAGTCATTCCAGTTTCTGGTACTTCAGTGGTTTAGGTCTACAAAATGGGAAGAGAAATACACATTTCAACGGATTCCTTTGCAAACTTAATTTGACAATGGGGCTAAATACCACTTAGCACATTAATTACATAGTAAATTACAGTATCATTCAAACCTCAGAAGTTAATAGGTTTTATTTATTTATTTATTTATTTATTTATTTATTTATTTATTTATTGTTTTATACCTTGGACAGAATTTTTTCTCTCTCATCACCTCCCAGCTCCATACTTCCCACCCACTTTGTTTACTGTGATTACTTAGGACAGTGTCGTCATGTTGAATTTGTATTTGTTCTCAACAAATATGATGTACAAACCACTTATTATAAATTACAGTTCTCTTTCATACAGAAGGGAGAACATGATATGTAGTACAGTTTCTCAGAAATGTAGCAAACTCAAAGTGCGGAGTCAGCCTTTACAGTCCTACTTACAAGACTGTCTTCACACTTCTGCATTGAGGACCTTTTTGAAGATGAATGGATTTTATGGAATTTGAAAGAGGCACTGGCGAAATTTCTGGACCACAGCACCTTCTGCCATACATCATGGGGAGATAGGTTTGTCAGATTTGTAGTGTATTTTAATGAAATGAGGGCGTAGACAAACCCTGTAGCTCTTGAGATGATTGCACATTACTGCTATGAGAATTGTTTGAATGCTATTAGCAAAATCATAATTTATAAGTCAAACACTTCTTGTTTCAGTTCAGTGCTTGAGAAGAATGCTTCAACTTTAAAATTCAAGCTAATGATAATGACTTTTCATTTATTTACAACCAATCCTTTCCGATGTCTTAACATTCCCTTTGTGTCACAAGTCTCACTCAATGTATTTTCCTCTTTCTCTTATTATCAAGGAAACTTAGGAAATTCAATACTTGTTTCTCCTTTGAATGGGAAAAAGTCTTTACGATTAATGTGTCAAAGAAAAGGGACAGTTTGTGGGATGTTTTAAACACATTTAAATGCAACATCTGGTTCCCTTCTCAGTTAGAAAGTCCTTCTCAAATTAGTGAGCAGAATCTGAAGTATCAGTTGCAGCAAACCTATGCTGTAAGCAGATTCTACAAGGTAGGTGATTTACTAAAGTAATTCATTTTCAGTTTACACAAATTAACTTGGATAATATATGACACGTGATCTACTATGATAATTTCTGGGTGTCTGCTTATGCGTAAATGGCCACCAACATAGAGAACTTTCTCTATACCTGAAATTATCTATATATGTCACAAGAATTACTTATTCATGTTATCTGAATAAATCCATGCTGTGCAGTAATTAATATCTTATAGAACATTAAAACATCAAAAATATTAGTGAATGAAAAATGTAGTGTGGATGATTTCTGTATTATATAGTTGGCATAGATATTGCTTATTTGGTGGATGGGGTGACAATCTTTCCTCAAATTCTGTACTTCTGTTTATGGCATAGAGCACAGCACATGACAATTTTGAGATGATGTGAATTATGAATGGAATCATCGACATCAGTGGCAATATACACAAAGACACACGTGTACTCAGAAATTCCCATTCCACATAACTTGGGGTCTATCATACATCATCTAAATTGTCTTCCTTTGGATTTGTGTCTGTACATCTGTTCACCTCTGCACACATACAGCTTCCTTCCATGGGTATGTGCATACTTTTAAAATGTTTTTCTTGTATTTTTCATCCTCTGAGGCCTTGTTTCTTGTAAATTGCTCTAATATAGTATATGAAATTCATTTTAAGTCTGATATATATACAAGACTTAAAAAATATAAATATTATTGCCAGACTTAAAATTTATATATATATAATTATTGATTTAATCAATAATTTAATCAATATTTAATCAATAATTATATATAAATTTTAAGTATTAAACCAATAGTTATATTTATAGTTATTATATATGTAACTATTAATTAAGTTACATGCTTAGGTATATATTGGTTGTTGTCCACTTCACAGTATGATATACAATGCAATAAAGTTTCTTTTTTTGTATGCCACATCTTGTCTTTTCTATAGCACAGATTCCCAGGGAAGAAATTGTTAGCCTGATCAGAATATTTGTTGAACTAGAAAGACCTAAATTCTTTTCTTTATCCATCTATGGGCATGCATATGTGTACATTAATTTTAGGCTTTGGTTATAAATAAATATATAGATTCTGTCAATGTATTTTTATCACATTATTAGAATATTAAATGGAATTAAACATTTTAATATGTTTTAAAATAAATTTCTATAATTATTTTCTTGAATTATTTTTTCTCAGTGTTACACTGTGAGAATCCTAATATGTTGATAACCATTGTATTATATGTGTACTTGTATTTTTAGCTGTATTATGCATTGATTTTATTTAATGTGTTTAGTATATTTCAATATTTTTATTATGGATTCTGGGGTTTTAATTTTTTCTGCCTTTCACATATTTAAAAATGAGTTTACCATACTTAACATTTTGAATGTGTGTACTTAATATTAGACGACTACTTCATTTAAACTGACCACCCAAAACTATATCAGTGAAAGGGGGGTAGAGAAGATGTTAGCCTTTTACTAATATATGGACTGCATTAAAAGCATCATTTACTGAATAGCCCTCCTATACTCAAATGCAACTCTGTGACAAGCCGTGTTCTTAATGGATATTATACTAAGGTATACATTCAATACTTATTTTATTCTCCAGTTGAATATATCTCAATTGTTCTTTTAAATAAGGTTACTGATTTCCTAGAAAATATATCAAGGAAATGTTATCCTTGTAATTTTGGGAAATTATATTAATAATTTTTGATTTGGTAATTGGTATTAAACTAAATACATCAAACATAGATATGAAAAATTATATACATTTGTGTGTGAGTACAAAGAGGTTCATGTGGAGAAGATGTAATGCTGTGTCAGATACTAAGGCCTGGATTACTGCATCTGAAACACAATCCCATTATTATGCAAGTTCAGGCCAAATTCATTTATAGCTCATATAGTAGTATATATATTACAGAATGCTAATGTTTTAATTAAAAAGGAAAAGAATAATTGGACGTGTTATACCCCTGTGTCAACCCTTGTATTTCCTATGTGTTGTATTGTTTCAGTGTAACAAGCTACAGGGGAACACAAATTATAATAAGAAAAGTTGATTGAGCATGAAATAGAACAAAGGAAGTGTATTATTTAATTCCCCATTTCATGATGTGATGGATCTGATGATCCAATACAGATCACAAACAGGTTGGTCTGGATAGATGTTTCCTTGCAAATCCTTGCCCGTTAGGTCTGTTGGCAGTAATTGTTTTTTTCTCTGTAAACCAATAGAACGGCAACTGTTTCCTAAGTACTTACCACTCTGTGTACAGATCACTGTAACTCTCACATCCCATCAAAGAAGCTTCTTTTTGCAATAGATAAACACTATTACAGTGACTAACAGCTGGCCAAAACACAGAAAATACGTGACTGTGGGGTTGTCCAACCCAAACGAATGCATCTTCAATTTACATCCTATTCCTAAACTTCCAAGTAAATGGCAAAAGAAGGGCTAAAGATTGTAAAAGCCAAGAGATTCAAGTCCTCTGCTGCTGTATACATATGGTTCAATCACATGTGGTCAAGTCTGGACACATACATACAATCAAGTTAAGTGGACTTAGTATGTTATATATACTTGTGTGCATATATAATTATATGTATAAACATTCATACATTTAAGATAATATATCTATATCTCTATATATACATACATATAAATCTGTGCACACATGTTACAATAGTAATAGTGGAGAAGAACTCATGAATTTGAGAAGGGTAGACATGGAAGGAGCTGGAGTGGGAGGTGGGGAGCAGGTGTAGAGATGAAATACACAATAATGGTGTTCTCAAAATATTAGAACAATTTACAAAATATGAAAAAGAAAACAGACTCTATAGCAAGACAGAAAGATCCTTGGAACATGGCATGTCCAGTCAGCTGGCAGGATGCCTACACTCATTAGGTAAATGTCCAGCACCTTGCCACACAGGATGTAATTCACACACTTTGTTGATCATGCAAGTGGGGACTCATTTTCACCACTATAAATGTCTTTGCTTTTTGTTTATCTGAGTTAATATTAAAACCTTATACCATCAAAGTTCATTTCAGTCCTATGCAGGTTCCCCAGCTGTCCAGCTGTTTCTGTGGGTTTCCCCATCACGATCTTGACCCAGTTGTTAATAGTATCTCCTCAGTCTTCGTGACCGAACAGAACTCCAGGAGCTTGGTCAAGTACTTGCCTGTGGATATCTGCATCTGCTTCCATCAGTTATTTGATGAAGGTTCTATGATGTCAATTAAGGTAGTTATTAATCTGATTACAGGGGAATGGTAGTTAAGGCACCCTCTCCACTATTGCTTAGATTCTTACCTGGAGCTATTCTGTGGATTCCTGGGAATTTCTATAGGGCCAGATTTCTTGCTAACTCCATAATGGCTCCCTCTCTTAAGATATCTCTTTCCTTTCTCTCCCTCTCTGACGTTTTCCCAACTGGACTTTCTAGATCCCTCATGTTCTGCTCCCCTCTTCCCTTCACCATTCCCCTCTCCTCCTTTACCCCCCCCCCACATACTCCCAATTTACTCAGGAGATCTGGTTTGTTTCCCCTTCCCAGGTAAATCCATGTATGTCTTTTCTAGCATCCTTTTTGTTTCCTGGCTTCTCTGGGGTTGTGAACTGTAGGCTAGTTAACCTTTGCTTTATCACTTAGGGGTGAGTACATACCGTGCTTGTCTTTCTGGGTCTGGGTTACCCCACTCAAAATGTATTTTTCTAGTTCTATCCATTTGCCTGCAGATTTCAAGATGGCATTTTTTTTTTTACCACTGAGTAGTAAACCAGAAAATGGATTTTTTTTCCTAGCATCACATATTCCTCTACTCCTCCCAATTCTTCTCCATACCCCTGCCATTGAGATCTACTACCTTTCTGTCTTTTATTAGGAAAGAATAGGCTTTTAGGAGATAATGTTACCAGACAAGTCTCCCAGTGGTGGTACTGGGATACCAAACCAATTCAAAACTTTCTACCCACACCCGTTCTGCCTTCAAGATGTGCTGGGGAAATGGTGACTCAGGGCTTGCTGGAGTGGGCAACTAATGATTGGTCTAACTAGAAGCCCAAGTCACAAGGGAGGAACTCAAGCCTAACACTGGCAGAAAATGGAAGGCTGGTAGCTCAGAGATCTAGGGTGAAAAAAAAAAAAAACCAACACCAAAAACGAAAAAAAAAAAGGCAATGATTCCTAATGATGAGGCTTCCTCAGGCAGCTGATAGGGGAATATGCAGAAACCTACATCCAAACATTAGGTGGAATTGTGGAAACCCCACTGGAGAAGGAAAGGCTGTAGGAACCAGAGAGGACAGAAGATACCAATTTAACACATCCAACAGAATCAACTAAGTAGGGCTCATAATGGCTCACAGCGACTGAAGCAATGAAGAGGGAGCTTACATGGATCTGTGCTAGATTCTCTGCATACCCCCTATGGTAATTTATCCTAACAGTGGGAGTGGTGATGTCTCTGAGTCTTTTGCCTGCTCATGGGATATTTTCCCTCTTGTTGGATTACCTCTTTTCAGCCATGATGTAAGTGTTTGTGGATAGTCTTATCGCACCTTGTTATGCTGTGTATGGTTGCTATTGCTGGGAGGCCTGAATTTTTCTGAATGGACTGGCAGGTATGGAAGGAGATTAGTCTCCAGTTTAGATGTATTTTATTACAGAAGAATAAAGGAAAAATATATAGCAAAATAAAATATAATAAGATAAAACAAAAATTAATGCATTGAAGTTGGACAGGACAAAATATCAGAAAGAGCAGAGCCCAAGGGAAGGCACAGGAATCAGAGACTCATTCATTTGCACCTAGGAATCCTATAGAAACACTAAACTTGGAACTATGATGTATAAGCAGAGGATCTGCGGCAGACCTATGCAGAGCCTGTGCTTGCTGTTTCAGTCTCTTGAGTTCAAATGAACTTGGCTCCTGTTGATTTAGAGAACATTTTATTCGTATCCTTCATCTCTTCTGGTTCTTAAACTGTTCTGCCTTCTCATCTGTGGGGTTCCCTTATCTCTGAGGGGAGGATTTAATGGAGACATTCTACTCAGGAGAGAGAGTTCCAAGATCTCTCACTCTATGCATGCTATCTGGTTGTGGGTGTCTGTGTTTGTCCCCATGTGCTGCAGGAGGAAACTTCTACAAGATGGCTGAGCAAGGCACTGATCTATGAGTATAGCTGAGTGTCACTAGAAGTCATTTTATCACTACTTATTCTGTATTTTTGTTATACTTCTCGTGTTTATAGCAACATCAATGTGACAATAAGGAACCATAAGAGCAAAGTAGTAAGTCTTTGGAATCTTAGGAATCCTCATTGAGGAGTGGCAGTGGTGCTTGGTATTAAAGAATAGCATAAATTTGTAAAGAACTGGATAGAAATGATGAAAAAATATTGACTATTTGGGAAGATAAAAGAATAACTGAACACTTCAATTTCTATAGCTAACTGAAGGCAAGCAAATTCTTACCAGCAAGAAGATGAACTTATTTAAAAGCTGAAGCAGATAAGAGCCACAGTATTTAGATTCCTGGGGTAGAAGAGGCCGGACAGAGCAAGAAATGAGAAGGAGCCATCCAACCCTAAGGCAGATTGTGCCAGCATGCTGACAAAGAATGGCAAACCTTCACTGTGCACCCTAAGAATTTGGACTTTTATGCTGATTAATTGGGAAGAATGGAGAATTCAGAGCAAAGCAATGATGTGACCTCACTTCTAAGATAATAATTTTCTGCTGTTCTTCAATAAACTACAAAATCACAATAACTGCATTCATTTACTAAACACATCTCTAAGGGCTTAACGAAGTTGCAGTTTTATCACCTGCTCTATAAACTAATGAATCATGAAATCAGTAGACATACTAGATATCCTTCACAAAATCCATTATCCTCTCTTTTTTTATGAATTAACAACCATGTCATGTGACACTGAAGCAATGAATACAAACTCAGTTAAAGTACAATCTGACAAAAATAAAACTGCTAGTAAAGATATAAATTGATTGACACAAGAGGGAAAGATGCCCACTAAATCATATTGTATTTATTTTAAAATGGGAGAAACCAGTCTAAAACCTGTTTCTAGATTGTTAATTTTTGCTTTATACCACTTTATCTTTATCCAATAATGTGGGGCTTGCCTTGCCTTTACTGCCATATTTTACAAATTGGCTAACTTTGTGTTAAGAACACCAATAACTAGCTAATTAATGATCAATAAGAACATATGATTAATCCTGTATGGTATTGTTTAATTGAAATAGCATAAAAAGGGTATCATTTATTTTAGAGGTATGTTATGAATTATTCTCTCAAAGAATTTCATAATGTAGAAAATAGACTTTTTGATACATGATTCCATTCAGTTGTTAAAAGTGCTTTATAATTTTCATTACTTTGGGAAGAGTTTAGCCCTGAGAATCAACATTATAGTAAGTGATAAATTCCATATTTGTCATCAGTATATTTTGATGACTTAGATAAAATTATTTTCTTAACATAGAAGTATGAGAAACATGAGATTTTTCTTTCTCTGTGTCACTAGTTATATTTGTTTATATATGACTGCTGTTATGTAGAAGAGCTTGTAAGTATTTAAATTAAGTAACTGATAAGAAAATGTCTGTAGTCTTCTCAAAGGAAAGATATTATTTCAGATATTACTCAGATATGTGAATTGAAAAATGATAGAAGTCAAGGGAAATTTGCTTCTTTATTTTAGAATCAAGGAAGAGAAATTTTGGCCTAAAATTAGAGTTATTTTTCTACAATTAAACTCTTCCACTATTTAGTTGTGAATTGCTCTTTAGTAAGAGATTCTTAATGTATAGTTTGAAAATGAAGCTCTAAAATTATTATTCAGTATGTATTTAACATATATTCCTAAGAAAACCCAGGAACTTCTTGTTTAACCAGGTAGTTGTGTTTAATTTTATGGATAAGACTGAAGGGGAATGCATCAGATTGGGGGGAATATAAACAAAGGAATCCCATACTAGCTCCAAATAAGATATAAAAAGGGGTTCTTTGTTAACGAAGAACTCACAGATCAAATGGGGAACATGAACAGTATCCAACATCCAGGTGAGGCAAGCAGGGAGAGAGAATGAGTGGGTGGACCCACCTGCTTTTTGGTTACAAGGCCACACCCAACCTGGTTCATCCTTTCAATGTCTCTTGGCTGAAGGAAGTTTCCTATCACCTCCCCCTTTTGTCTATAAGAGTACCAAACCCAATGCAAAACTATATACGATAAGAACAGATATCAGATATAAAAATTAGAATTGCAACAAGCATAAACAATGTTAAGCAAGAAACATATGCTAAATGTTTTAATAATAATTCTATTCTAAGGAGTCTAAATCTTGTATTAGACATGGTTAAGTTATAGGAGGAAAATAACTATGACTATCTAATCTTCAACTCCATGGAAGGCCTGAGAAGGGAGGTAATATTACTTGAGTAGGCAGGAAGTGCAATCAAGCAGCTTCCAAAATGTGTCATAGATAACAGAGACAACTGGCTACCTGGACAATCACCCAAAGTCTCATTTCCAGTGTTGGAGCAACTAACTTTGGCTAAGGCCTAAGTAAGAGCAATTGACAGACCATTTTCAGAGGCAGGGAAAAATTTTAAAACTGTCTTACCCTGTCTTGGCAAGGTTTAGCAGTCTTTTTTCTTGTATCCTGCTTGTCCAGTCTGGACACCATACATTTTGTCATTGGTCGATGCATGGGCAGTTTCTTGCCCAAAGGCCAATTTTGTCAAGAAAAGAAGCTCCAAGTGGAGTGTCTTTGATGCTCAACATTCTCTCAGGAATAGATTGGTGCTACCAGGAAGAATCGTGTCTCACGTCAACAGAACCCTAAGTTATTTCAATGCCATATTTTACAGTTTTTTGAAGTGGTTGAAGATTACTTATCTATGCAGAATACAATCTCTATGTATCTAAAGAACCTGATTAGTCTAACTGTAAATATGATAAACATGGATGACTATTGACTATAATACTTGATATCTGTATAACTTAAAGAATAAGAATTTATATCAAAATATTAAACAATCTTTAAACAACTGTGCAACAAATGAGGACGATAACCTCAAAATGTAAACAATGTATAAATATCTTGATCAGAGTTAGAAATGTATAATGATATATGATATATGATAAATATATCCTAAAATTGTATCAATATACAAAATGTCTTAAACAGAGGTAGAAATATGCATGCTTACAATCTGACAAAATAACTTTTCATAGGTGTTCAAATATTGTAAATAAAAATAGATGCATATTCAATATAACAAATATAATTTGAATTTGTATCAATATAAAAAGCTATACCAGTGTAAATTGTCTATAAAAATAGCTCACAAGTATTCACTCTATTACTCACTATTATTATTATTAGTGTGAGTAAGCTCACACTAATCTACCTATTATCCAATTCAATTTCTTCTTTTTTGTGAGATCCCTAAGCTTACTAAATTTCTACCGCAATCCCCAATCCTATTCCAGTTATAATCAACCCCTAATTGATGTCCCTAACTCTGAGGACAAACTTTGTTAGGAGAGTGTCTGTCGTCTTCTAGAATTACTTCCAGCTGTTATGGGAGCGATTATTGGATCTTGTGCAACTTTGCAAGGCATAGGGATTGCACAAAGTTGGCCATGGAGATAGCTGCTATCAGCGGTAAAAAACAATGACATCTAGAATTTTGCATGCAAATGGATGGACATAGAAAACGCTTTACTGAGTGAGGTAAACCAGAAACAAAAAGAGGAATATGGTATGTATTCACTCATAAGTGGATTCTAGCCATAATTAAAGGTCTTTGAGCCTATTATTCGTGATCCTAGAGAAGCTATATAAGAATGTGAACCTGAAGAAAATCATGTAGTTATCCTCCTGGAGATTGGAAATAGACAAGAGTCCCAGGTAACCTCGGGTGCATGGGGGGGGTGGGAGGGTTGTTGGAAGGGGAGAGGGTTAGAGAGAAGGGAGTAGGGGAGGAATGGGGAAAGCTCGGGGGATTGGGATGGGGGGAGGGAGGAAGGATGGATATGGGATCAGAGAAGAATATATCTCAACTAAGGGAGTCATTTTAGGGTTTACAAGAGACTTGATTATAAATGGGATCCCAGGTCCAAGGAGAGATTCCCAGATTGTTCTCTGGACAGAGGAGAGGGTGCCTGAACCGGCCTTGGCCCATAATCATACTGATGAATATTTTGCTTATCACCATAGAACCTTCATCTGGCGATGGATGGAGATAGAGACAGAGACCCACTTTGGAACACTGGACTTAACTCCCTAGGTCCAAACGAGAAGCAGAAGGAAAGAGAACGTGAGCAAAGAAGGCAAGACCAGAGGGAACCTTCATCCGACGATGGATGGCGATACAGACAGAGACCCACATTGGAGCACCGGACTGAGCCCCCCAAGGTCCAAATGAGGAGCAGAAGGAGGAAGAACATGAAAAAGGAAATAAGGACGGCGAGGGATGCGATCACCCACTCATACAAGGGGACTGATCTAATGAGAGTTTACCAAGGCCAGTTGGACTGGGACTGAACGAGCACGTGATCCAACCAGATTCTCTGAATGTGGCTGGCCCGGAGTCTTTCTGAAAAGCCATTGACAATGACACTGGGACTTGTTTCCTCTGCATATACTGGATTTTTGGGATCCAGTCTGTTTTGATACTCACCTTCCTGGACCTGGAGGGAGGGGGGAGGAACTTGAACTTCCCACAGGGCAGGAAGCCCTGACTGCTCTTAGAGATGGAGAGGGAGGAGGAGGGGGAGTGGGGGGAGTGGGAGGGTGTTGGGAGGAGGGGCGGAAATGGAAACTTTTATAATTTAATAAACTTTGGAAAGAAAAGAAATAAAACAAACAAACAAACAAAGAAACAGGAGAATGAACATGCAGTGTGAAATACGGTGTAGCTGAGAGCATAGGTAAAAGCCACGTGTACAGATTTACCTTTAGAATTCTGAAAATGTTCTTGGCATAGTGCTATTAAGTCCTTCATTTTGTGTGGAAGCAGTGAGGCTAATATTGAAAAAAACAATTCAATTCAAATGACTGTTATCAAGTACTTTGAAAAGATCAATTCTTATTATCTTTAACCCTTCTGCTTATAAAGTTAATAACTTTAATCTCAATAACTTTAAATAAAATTTTTCTCTAAACTCCATATTTTTAAATACTTATTTGTTGGTGGGCTTTCTTTAGAACTGACATAATAAAAGTCGGTTAAGCAAACAGTGATTACTCAGCTATTTGTGTCTTCGTATTTAGAACTGGATTTATGTCTGTCTTCTTAAATCCTCAAAAGGATATGTGAGTAATCTACCTTCCCCAGTGCAAAGCCATTCTGCACATGAATCATGGAGCTACTCAATAAAGAATGAGATCACTTGTACTCTGCACATGGATCCTGGATCTAGTCAGTAAAAAAATGAGACCGGTTATATTCTGCACATGGATCGTGGAGTTACTCAGTAAAGAACGAGACATCAATTATATTCTGCACATGGATCGTGGTGTTACTCAGTAAACAAAAAGACATCATTATCACCAGCATGAAGTCTAAAGTAACTAACAGAAGAATCAAAGGGAACAGATGGATTATCTTAAAAAATATTTATTCAAATATTTTCTTAGTAATTTCCTCTAAATGAAACCACCCCCACTTCAAATATAAAGCCCCATGATGAAAAGTGTGAATGTTGGATAATATATAGAGTTCAATGAAAAAAATCATGTGGAAAAATCACATAAAGCAATACAAATAATAACAAAATAGTTTTTATTAAAAAGTATTATTCTAATACATTATTCCTTCTATATATGTTGTTAATATATTTATTTATGTTAGATGTTTCTTTTGAAATAGTAATTTTCTGAATCTCTTTATAACTTAGGGCAGCAATAAACTATAAACCATGCAGAAATTTTTACTTATTTCTACCAATACTTGGATAAAGCCTTTCCAAATTATCAACAGAAATTTATCATCACTTTTATTCATTAAAAGCAAGCAAATAAATATTATAGTGTTCTATAATTGGTCAAAAGTATATCAGACTTCAAGTTGTTTTTACAATACTTTATGTACACTTAGGATTACTACATGTTTTTTGTTGCTTTAAGCAGCTTGGCTAGTGATTAAATGTGTACTCCAGCCCTATTATCATTCCATCCATTCAATGTAATTTTTAACTAATTCCTTTAAGGCAAACACAGTAGCAATGAAATGTGAAATGCAAAAAGAAGAATCGCATATCATCACCAGGGGTATTTGAGAGAAAAGCATGTTTCAATTCTTCTACTACCAGCAGGAAGGGATATATATTCTGGTGAGGACTCCTTCTCAAAATATTAGCTTAATTTTGGTTGAGTGGCAGAGGACGAGCTTCTGCTCACCTGAGGATCATTTATGCTACAAACAAGACGTTCCCAAAGAGCACCACCAACTTAAGAAGTGGCTGCTAACTGATTTTAAAACTCTGGAAAACTTGTTAAGCATTGCCAACTGACCCTCAAGGGAGGCCCTTGGCCCTCTATTGAGAATGCGGTAAGACTGCAGTGCACACAGACAGGGGCTTCTCTAGCAAATGCTCCGAAACAATAAGCATGCACAGATTGCAATGCTTCAACACTGACGGGTTTATATCGTTTATAGGGTTAATGCTGTGGTGCAGACAGAAATAAGACTTCAGTGAGTTTTGTCTGTTGTTACCACTCTGCTGTAGAAAAATAATTAAACCTGAGTATATAGTTCTGAGTAGATTCTGAAGAGTCAGAACGTTTCATTGCAAAGACTGATTGCTTTGTAAAACTGTTTAGATAGATGGCATATATATATATATATATATGTGTGTGTGTGTGTGTGTGTGTGTGTGTGTGTGTGTGTGTGTGTATAGTTGGATGGATAGATAGATGATAAAAATGTAGACTAAACAATAGGTGATAAATTGATAAAATGAGAGATACAAAGATAGATACATATACGTCACTTTATGATTTTAGGTTCATTATTATTGCTAGGAAACTGCCACATTCAAGTGTATGCACAATATTTAGTGATTTTGTTTCATATTTTCTCTCTGCCTTTAATACAGTACTGCATGTAGGCAATAATGGAATGAAAGAAATAATAGCTGTCTAAGCCAATTTAGTTTTAATTTTGGTTTGAGCTTTATGCATTTGGAAAAAATATGTTCAACACATTACCAAGTTGAACACAGATTGTCTGGGAAAAATATTTGACTTATTCAACTACTTCCAATAATTGACTCTCTGATTGCTTTGTGTCAGTGAATAAAAACAATGGAGCATTGTTTAGGAACAAAATTTTATGTAATTATCTCTACCAGTCAACCCATCCTATCAGAGGAAAATTAGCGAGATGTTATTTGAGTTATTTATATCCCGAGAAAAGAGAATATGGAGACTAAGTTTAGCAAGAAAAATACTGTGCTCTTTATATACAGTAATGTGGTATCTTATTGATAAGTGATATTAAGAGTATTAAAGACAAAAGGCAGCCATCATCAGTAAGATATGTGACAATGACTGTGGTAGCTTGTGTGACAAAATTCCTGATGTTATCCACTTGCAAAAAAAAAAGGATAATTTTTGACTTACAATTTCATAGCTTTTAGCCTAGGGTCACTGATACATTTGATTTCTGTCTCAGCTGACTCTCACATTGTGACAAGAGTTTACTGCACAGCAGGGTAATTCCTCACAAAAGCCATGACCAATGGAGATAGAAAGTGCCAGACATGTTTTAGACGATGTCATTTTCTCCATATAGGTCTCACCTCTTAAAAGCTCTACTTCCTTCCACTGGAACATGAGATGTGACTGATTGAGGGAACTATTCAGATCCCAAATTTAAGAGTGAATATAACTTTTAATTAATTTGATTTTCTGCGAGAAATTTACAACAAAATAGTTCTGTAAAGCAGGAATATTAACATGTACTGTATAAAACTTTGGTGTGTGTATTTTTGTCTTGTACACTTAACTGTTTAAATTTTAGTTTTGTTCTTCCAAAGTTTAGTACAGTTTTGAAACTCATAAAATATTTTCTGTGAAATAAATAGGCAGCTTCCATCTCTGCTTTTATGAATTTCCCGCAAGGTTATATAACTTATGAAACAAAATATTTGAAAGCTGAAGATGTGCATCTCAGGGGTAGTATGCTTACCTAGAACATATGGAAAATTGGGTCCTATTTCTACAATCATAGAAATAATAAAACTTGGAAATTTTCATATTGTAGATATATCGATTGAGTCTTTCTCCAGAACTCAGTATAAAGAATACACATTTGTCTTAATTAATGTGGATTAATCTGTTAAAAGAGCCACATACTTAATATTGACTTTCAACTTCCAATCTTTTAAAAATGTGGTTATTTTTTTAACTCTTTATGATTCAATATTTTTATGCATATACATGAAAACATCCTAGTACTGTAAGCCTGGTTTGCAGAGATTTCCAATATTTCCTTTGAAAGCTGTCATTCTGCAGATAAGACAACTACATTCATTTATTTTTTTCTTAAATTTTCTCAAAGGAGTAAAATTTAGAGGACTGAAAAAAATCTGTATACTATTCATATGGATGTTTTCAGATCTATTTGTTATTGGACAACCAAGTGATGTGCTCTTCCCTGGGGAAGATTATTTCTCCTACCCTCAGTATTCTTTGGTAAACTGTAGTTATTTGTGAAGGGCTAAGGCTTGTAGGATTTCTCCAATCTCTTTTTGCATGTCTAGTATGGCCATCGCTCAGTGCATGTGTAGACAGTCATGTTCATGAGACTTTGCGGATGTAGCTTCTGAAATCACAAGGAGACAGGGTCTCCCAGCCAACTTATTAAGTTTTTGCTCTTATAACCTTTCCAACCCCCTTCTTCAGTGCTCTCTGATCCTTAGGTGTGGGAGCTGTCTTGTAGATGATCCTTCGAAGCCAGCACTGCAACTTTACATTTTGATTAGTAGTGGCTCTCTCTTCCCTAAGAAAGCTGACCAATAGAATGTGAAAAAATTTACCATTTACAAAATGAACGGAATTAGAGAATACCACACAAATTGATATTAATGCTGAACCTGAAAAACAAGTATGGTTTTTCACAAAGGATGAGTAGTACTACAGTAATATATATGTATGTATATATACATTTATTCATATAACCATAATTAATGAAGTGGTTATGAATTTGGAGGAGAATAAGGAGGGAAATATGGGAAGTCATGGAGGGAGTAATGGGAAAGGGAAATTATGCAACTATAATAGAATCTCAAAATTAAATGCATAATTTTTAAACATTATGAAATTCACCTAAGCATTTATACAGAAATTAATAGAAGAAAATGTGGTAATATGACACAAATATATATATATATGTATATATATATATTTGAATACTATTCAGTATTTTTAAAAAAAGAAAATTAGTCCTATGCCTTAAAAGAGATGGTATACATTCCCTATTTCCACACAAGAATATATGCCTCAACAGTCAGGAGTCCTTACTACTCACTGCTAAACTCCTCGATAGTTTAAAACTCTGGGAGAATGGGAGTCATCAACTTTGGTTGAGTATCATTGGTGGCAATATTAGTCTTCAGGGTATAGTTACAACGCAAGGCTCACAAAAGTTGCTGTGCAAACAAAATGGGTCACCAAACAGAATTAAAAATCATGAATCTTGGATTGGGATGAGTAGGGACAGTGTGTGTGTGTGTGTGTGTGTGTGTGTGTGTGTGTGTGTGTGAGAGAGAGAGAGAGAGAGAGAGAGAGAGAGAGAGAACTAAAGATGGGAAGGAGATGGGAAAAGGTGATGAGAAAGTGTAAATAGATTGTAATACATATATGCATAAAATTGACAAAGAACAAAATTGAACTATAAAAATAAAAAAAATCTCATTTATAACATGGACAGCATTGAGGAATATTATACAAGTTGAAACTAGTAGTCAAACTGAAAAATAAGTACTGATTTTTCTCACTTCTAAGTAAAATCTGTAACAATGGAATTCATAGAAACAGAAAGTAGAGTCTAGCTTGGCAAGTGATAAGATTATGTTCAAAGTGTATAAAATCTCACTATATAAGAAGATTACCTTTTTGTACTCTACAGTGTGAAAACCATATTTAATAAAAAAGTATCATTTGTTTTATAATTGCCAAATGGATTTAATACCAATTCTTCCAACAAAAATAACAAATATTTGAGATCAGGATCTTAGTGAGCTTTGTTTAATCATTCTTTATTATCATAGGATCACTTCTAATACTATGAGTGCAATCATAAATCCTCATTTTAACAAGCACAGATGACAAATGGAAGGAAGGCTGCAATTCACTGACCAGCTGATGAGCTCACTGCTTAAGTCTTTCCTGGAAGCTACGTACTAAAGACACACCATCCCCTGATTTTAGATAATTTCATTTCACAAGTCTAATTTAATTGGCACATTGAAATTAAGAACAACCACAGTATATAGATATGAATCATATTTTTCATATATTAAGTTAAAAATTAAATTTCTTTAGGTGCCACTTAAAAGCCTGATATACTTTTTAAATATTTAAGAATATTCAGGCAATACTTTGCCAATCATTTCAAACACTGAATGAAGAAAGACAGAATCAATCTGGCATTTAGTTTGTAAAGTGTTTAATTTCCCAAACTATGTAAAGATATTCCTTACTCTTACCAAAAGAACAAAAAATACATATAGAATACCATAATAGTGGTAGACAACAAGAGTTAATTCAAAGTATTGAACAAATGATTTAAAGTAAGTAAATAAATCCTTTAAATAATAGTGCAAGACAGTTTTCTTTCTTTTTAAGAACACATGCATGGACTTTGTGTGGTGTGCACACATGTGCTATGGTAAATGTGGAGATAAGAGAACAACTTATATAAAAATATATTTTCTCCTTGAATAATGCACGCCCTGAGGACAACGCTAAGTCTCGGGCTTGTCATAAAGAATGCTCACCCAGCATGCCCTCTTGAATACCCAGCAGCCTTCTTTTTGTTGTTAATATTAACATTGTTAAAATTGTCATTAAGCGGAAATAATAAGAGACCTTTCTAGATATGGATATCACTAGATCCTATGTGTCGTATATCTCTTCGATTTTACCAGCTGTATAATATTAACTGGCACTGAAAATGCTTTTTCTTTTATGTTGTTTAGAATCTTGAGCAGTGAATGGAAGTACACACCTATAATCCCACAGTAGAGAATCTGAAGAAAGAGGACCTTGAGTGTGGTTTCACCTTAGGCTCTGTAGCATGATTTAGGTGAGCCGGGGCTACAAACAAACAAATAAGCAGATAAAGAACATAAACAAAAATAGAATCCCAATCTCACTGAAAGTCCCAAAGTTGCTTTGCCACAAATTTCCTCTACCATTATTATTTTTAAACAAATGCAGCAACAGAGGTGTTTTCTGGAGAAAAATGATGAGCCCTGGCAAAGACACAGGCCCTCTGTGGGACACAGACTACAAATCTGAATGATTTTCTTCTAAAGTAAAACCGATACTTGACCACAAACTGAATTATGAAACTGATTTGTAATTCAGCCACAAATAAATTTTCCCTGCTTACTGGGAGTGAATGGCTCTGTTAAATGCCCATGGGAAAACAAATATGTAATGCCAGTGTTATACTGAAGTAACGTATTTTTCTGTTTAAAGGGATGACACACTGGCACACAAAATTAAATAGCAATAAAAAGACCGGCTTACATAAGTAAATATCAGACAGCTATGAAGAGATGAAAAGAAGCTGTCACTTTCTAAATTGTTGCCCCTACATAGCCTAAGACTATGTGAATAATTATTTGATAAGTTTGATATTTGGTTTGATTGATATGTTGTCTCTGCATAAAAGTTTGGATTGTGTTCGTGTGTGTGTGTGAGAGAGAGAGTGTGTGTGTGTATGCATATGTGGTGTGTGTGTGTGTGATAGCAGAGGAAGAAACATTTGAGATTAAAGTTGAGGAATGATCTAAATAACCAAGATGGGAAAAACTATGTCCAAAATCTCTTCAGAATGTATATCAATAAAAGAATTGTGAAAGAAAAATTACATGGGATCAGAAGATGATCATATGCCTTACTGCAATGGGAGTCAGCAAGACCCTCAGAAAGTATATTCATCATAGTATCTTAATTATGTCAATTTTCTATATTTTATTTTATAACATGAGTGATTTTTATTTACTTCCTAGGACCCCTGCTTTTGGTATAACTGGTACTTACATCATTATTAAAATGAATAGAGATGTGAAGTAGATAAACAAAAATATAGAAGCAAGTCATAGAACGTAGTTAATGTGAAAGGGTGGGATCTCATCTTCAGAGAGATATCTGAGTCATTTTGGCTTGATTAGGATTCCAGTTCAGGAAGATTAGTCCACTGAGGTTATCAATCGCAAACAAGAAAGACAGGGAAAGGATGTGAAAGTCATGGTGTCGGATACTTAGACTAGAGGAGGCAAGGAGAATCTTCAGAGGAAACAGTAAGAAAAGGAGAGGAGGCTTCAAATATAAATCAAGTGTAGTTCATTCTCATGGTATGAAATGTGGAAGGGGGAGGGGAGTGGCAGTGAGGGGAGAACAGAAAAAAACTTAGAGCTCAATAAAAATTAATAAAATATTATTTTAAAAAAGAAAAGAAAATGCGATAAAGAAGCAAAGTAAAACTACAAAGATATACAGTTTTGAAACTATAATTGTGGTAGACGTAATAACTAGCAAAAGGAAAAGACAGCTTTTTGAGACAAAATTAGACTTTTTCTAAATTAATAACAATCACTAAACCCTGGAGACAGGAAACACATAGAACAAGAAGCAGGATCAGTATTGATATCAGACATAAAAATCCTATAAAAAGTTAAAAGCACATGGACATATTATATTCAAAGTTCAGAAAACAAGTGCAAATTTATATGTATTGAGAATATATGGCTGTGAGTCTTTATCCCAAAATCTTTGCCAATGACCTCGGTAAGGCTCTGGGAACATCACAGAAAAGGAAGAATGTAAGAGCCAGAGGGTAGAATTGATGTGCAAAATGATGTCATCTGGGCGGACCACGGTTATTGTGCTTATGAATTCACAGCTGTTGTTATGTTTGCCTGAACAAAGTCAAGACATCCCAAATTTCAGCACAGATAGGGAAGGAATTTACAAGACCTGACCACTATCTAAAGGGCAGTTTCTGGGTCCTGGAGAGGAAGTGAATTCTTCCTTGGGGAAATCTGGTAGTGGATGTAGAGTGGATGTGTCCAGTGCTCAGTGGATGGTTTCATAGCTATGTATGAATTAGTAGGACTAATTGGAGTCATTACAACTAAGACATAGAGTATTGATCGGGGTGTGCTGTGAACATCTGAGGTGAGTGGGAGAGGAGAAATGTGGAGCTGAATGTAATATTTTTCATTGTATACATGTATTAATTCTTACAGGATGAATGTTTAGAATTTAACAAAACAGAATATAATACACACATATACACACATACATCAAAATAAAATGTTTAAACAGTTTTAATGAGCACTCATTTGCCCTGTGAGTATTACATTCAAGTTATCTATCATCTACCTATCTATTACTATATCTTCTATCTGTATATCTTAGATGACTCAATTATTTAAGTTCTCAAATGGCAGCTTTCCTGCTCTTAAGTATCTTCAGGGATGCAAAGGTAACTCAGGAAAGAAATTTACTAATATTTAGAAAATGATGAATACAAAATAACTATTCCTAAGAAAGCCTAAAATATACAAATCCAGATTAGTGTTTTTCCCCAAAATTTGATGTTCAATTTTACTATCTGAAATTGGAAAGGCCACGTTGCTTCTTCAAATGAAAATAAAAAATTCCACATAGAAACAGATTGTTTGTTGAAAATTTATGCCTTCTTTCTAGATGACCCCATGAACCAGGTTCTTGCCTTCAAAATCTACCACATCTTATCATCCAGACAAAGCTTTTTTTTGTTGTTGTTCTGAGAAAAATAATATTGCCCACTATTGCCAGAAACAATCTTCTAGAGATGTCTCAGACTTTGTGTGAGTACTCAAAGATCTTTATAAATACTTCTGTCGAATGCCACGAGAAAACAGGTCAATTTGGGTAGAGAAAGACTTTGTAGAATAGTGAATAAATATCAAACGAAATATTAAAGTAAAATTAGAAATTTGCATTATTCATATAAAAAGTCATTCAAAAGAAAGTTATCAGAATTCTAGTAGCAAATGAATTAATGATATAAATGCTTTAACTGAAAAGTCAAGCCTCTAGAATAATCCATTGTACTTGGGGAGAAAAATTATTTACAAAGTCACAGTTTGAGGTCTCAAGTAATACGCAGCACATAAAGGTAAGTTTCAGCCCAGTTAAAAATGTAAATCTTTTTTATTTTAAGCAAATTACTATGAGATATTTATTATTATAGCCCATTACTTACTATAGTATAATTTTTGTTCATAGTTAAACTGTATCTTAATGAACAATCATATCTCATTACTGGTAAAACTTAATTATTAATGGAAATGTGTTGCAATCCTTACACATGAAAATTAGTAACCAGGGTTGTAAAAGTAGCAACTAAAATATGAATTGCAGAATTAATGTCATTAAAATAAAATAGATTTTTCTATGGTTTATAAATACACCAAAAGTTTTATTAATGAGAAAAATTTTCCAAGTTTGATTTGTGATACTCTCAAGTACGCAAGGAGGAGAGTAATCTTGCTTATACAGAGTAAATAAAAAAGGGAGAAAAATGCACTGGAGAAAATATATGAACATAAATTTGATAAATTTTTTCATAATTTTAACTCTAGATTTTAAAGTGAAACTATCTTCATCAAATTCCAATTCAAACTCTTGGGTTTAAACATTAATTAATCAATTCTTTTATATTGGGATCAGTTGTACAAACCCTTACATATTTTCCACACTTCTGTTAAAAACAGATATCACCTATGTGCAAAGTATAACATGAAAACTTCTTAATCAGAACTGTATTTCTTAAAATATAGCTTCAGAAGTATTTCCAAAAAGAAGAGAGAGGTATTCAGAAAAATTCAACAAATATTAGAACAATGCACCTCTCAATACAAAGAATTATAGACACAGAAGAAACAGATCATAAATATTAGTGTCTGCAGAGATTCAGGGGAGGAGGGTAAAATGTGCTATGTGTGTGAGAAATCCTGAACTCAAGGGGAAAGGCAGCTTCTCTTTAACTTCAGCTGATGACATCATACTAAAAGGTGGGGCACACAGATGTGCCCGCTGCCCTCTTGTGGTTCGTTGTTTATCTTTGTAGAAATCTGTTTATGTTTTTAAAATAACCTCTGAGTATAAAAATAGTCTGCAGACTAAACAAAATATATTCTCTAGACACGGGTTTTAAGAGCCTGGTGGTTTTAACACCTTTAATCCCCATGATTCATCAGATCATGTACCGCAATCTCCTCTTACAAACCTGGGGTGAGTATGGGTTATATTATCTTCATTGGACAATTTAAAGTCTTTAGTAAGATAATTATTCTTCAGCTAACACTCATTTCATCCTTCCAAACTATTAGTAAATTTTTGCTTTTTATTTCCATTTGTTGTTACTATTATTACTTAACTCTCCTTCAGACTACCATGCTACTAAGTCAAATTATCTGATTGGAGACAGGATTGTGTAGAGTTCTGAAACAGTGATCAGAAAGCCTCTTGATTCCTGTGACTGACATTATTGCCATAATGCCAATGCTATCTGATTTGTAAAAATCATTAGCAGCAGATTTTCTTGATTATAATAAATTTACTTGCTTATTAGCCTGCTTACTGCAGTTCCTAATTTTAATGTTTTCTTAAAAGGTCTGCTTTACGAAGATGAATATTTCTTGTTTCCTTAAATCATTAAATGGACTATATGGTATTAAATGTATTTTATTATGTTCATACATTGATGATCATGGAGATTAATAAATTGTCTTTATAGTATATTATTTGTCTTTCAGGTTGTATGCCTCTTAATAAGTTTCTACATTAGTTGGCAGCACGGTTAATTTAAAAAGTGCTCTACCTCCTGTTTTATACTTAGATTTTTCACATGTATATTGTATGAGCCTAAGCTATTGGAAGTGAGTTTATTAGAATTATGCCTGAAGTAGAATATGTTCTAAAATTGAACTGGCATGTTATTACACATGAGCCTTGTTTCCATAGAAATGATGGAGTTTTGAGAAAAACTATGGTTTACATGTGTTTCTGTACCTTTTCTAGACTGCATGCTATTTAAAACACATGAAACAAGTATGCCTTAGTGGAAACAGAACACTCTTTCCAAAGATAGATTTTTTTTAAATCATAACTTTCAAAAGCCTGTGACCTAAGGTAAACCATTTCTTTGTAGCCTTAGTGTTATATTTGAAATAATAACAATACCTTGCTAAACAATAACCTTTGAACTATATAATTGTGGTTTTGTAAGTGAAGCTTCCCACACAATCATCACATCAAATATCTATGAAGTAAAAATTGTCTTATTTGCCAATATTCCTACCATACAATGGTGACCTTCCTGAAAGTTATTCTGTTGTAATAGGGGGACTAACTAATACCAGCAACAGCCAATGCTGTGAGACTCACACTGTCTGGGTAGCTGTAAGGACCACAGCACCAGGTAGATGTCTGACTGAGCTTGGATGGTCAAAAATCTGAGACTGCATAGGTCATGAGCTTAGTACAAAATCAAATACTAGTGTTTTGATAAAGGAACATAGCAACAAATGACATTTTTTATACACATAAATAACCAACATTCTAAAAGCTTCCTAATGTAGTAGATGGGAATTAACACAGAGACCCACAACCAGCATTGCACAGACAGTAAGAAATTTTGGAACACTATTTCTTATGAGTAATGTCTTCATCAACGTCTTCCCTAAGGGCTAAAGGAGTTATGAAGAAGAGGAGGCAGAAAGAGTATAAGGGCCAGAGAAAAGACATCATGGATACAGAGCCCTCCAGCCACAGAGGACTGATGTACATATGGACTGACAGACTGGGCAGCATGCCTGAGCTGCCAGGTTTAGGGATATGCGGCCTGCCCAGTGCTGAGAGGAACAAAGTGTCATATGACACAGACTCCCATCCCTAATCAAGAACCCATCTGGACTGATGTTTACTTACAAAGAAAATTACTGGTATTCTCCAATGGAGTCTCATTGGCTATATTAACCATATTTCAGGGTAAGCCTTACACCCTACACTAGATGACCAACAAAAGATGGATTTAATGGTACTTTTGCAGATATTTTGTTTCATATTACTTTGTCTTTGTAGTTTTGTCTTATTCAAGTTTTGTTTGCATAATATGATTTGTTGGTTTGAAAGACAATAACTTCTATACTTCTTAAGGAGTGGCATCCATAGGAGGTGTGACCTTATTGAAGTAGGTGTGGCCTTGATGGGGAAGGCATATCACCGCAGACGGACTTTGAGGTCTCAGACGCTCAAACTATGCTCACTGTGGTAGTCTCTTCTTGGTCGCTACAGAGGCAGATATATTTAGTGACATTTTATTTGTGTTTTGATAAATAATGCTTACCTGAAATTCAGAGAGTAAAACAGGAGCACTGACCATTTTTACAGACCAGGTAAGGGTGACACACCTTTAATCCCAGTGACCATGCTAGTTTGCCATAGAAACTGGGTAGTAGTGGTGCCTGTTTTTGATCCCTGCACTAGAGAGGAATGAACATAAGACTGGAGGAGACAGCTCTCACTCACAGTCTTATTCTGAGATTCCTAGAGGAGGATCGCCCTTTCAAACTGAGGTCACGATATGAGCCAGTGGCTGGCTGCTTTGATTTTCTGGTCTTCAGGTTGAACCCTAATGTCTGCCCCTGAGTTTTCATTAATCGTGCTTCAGGTGTAGAGCTCTCAGCTCCTCCAGCATCATGTCTGTCTGCAATGCCACAACGCTTCCAGCCATGATGAAAAAGGACTAAACCTCCGAAAGCCCACCGCAATTAATCACTTTCTTTTAGAAGAGTTGCCATGATCATGGAATCTGTTCACAGCAATAGAAACCCTAACTCAGACATTTGGTTTTTAATTTAGTGTATTTGCTGTGGGGTTTTTTTTGGGGGGGTGGTCTTGTGAGACCTTTTTCTTCCTTTTTTGGGGGGTTGGTTTTATTTTATGTTAGTATACTTGTTTATTTTCTTAAGAAAAAGAAATTAAGGGCATGAAATTTGGTGGGTGGAATGGTGGGGACATCTGGGAAAAGATAAAGGAGGCAAATTAAATGATCAGAATATAGAGTATAATTATTTGCTATCAAATGTCTAATATATATTAAAATTGATTTAACATATATCTTTGGCCCAAAATTAAATATTATACATTAAACTACAAAGAATAAACACTGGAATAAAAAGAAAACCTTTTCAAAGGCTGCATGAAAATTTTTTAAAAACCTATATTTTAAATCTATGTGAAGGAAACATACTTAAAGAGTTTAAGTATGTGTAAGATGTATTTAATAATAATTGTGCATATTCAATAATTTAAAATATATGCAGAAGTAAAACTCCATTGATAAAATACTGTTCGAATTTTAGCAAATTCATGAAGTAACAACAGATGTCTAACATCAATATTATACTAAGCAATTGTTAGATTGACACTGTTCCACACACCTCACATAGCTGTCGGCTCTAGTATCCTAAAATCTCTGCAAGGGAGATATTGTATATCTGCCAGTGAGATAGTGTATTTATCTGCAAGGCTTGAATGTATTTCTTAACAGATTCAGACTTAAGTGACTTGATGAGGAGAGTGGAAATCAGACCCAGAAAACCCAACCCCAGAGCCACAGGCTGAACCAGAATTCCTTCTGACCCGCCCAACCATCCAGAATTATTACTTGTAATGTATACATCTCCATATTTAGTGAATTCTATATAACCATAAGGATCAGGAAAAAAATGGCCATTTCTCTTTGCAATAGATAAAGACCAATCTCAACGGATATATCTACAAGATAACTCCCACACCTAAGACATTGTAACATTGTAGATAAAGAGATAAATATAGGTCATAAGAGTCAGAGTTTCAGGGAGTTTGCTATGAGACTGTGTATCCTAGTGATGTCAAAAGCCACACCCATGAAGTGTCACCAGCACGACTTCTGAAATGAAAGCTGAAAGGCAAAAACAATAGACAGGCTAAAGTGGACAGGGGAAGGCCCGGGAGGCCTCAGACCTACTCAGCCCTACACAGTGAACTATGGAACACTGTGGGATGCTAAAACTGAGAGGAATAGTCTTCCTCAGAGAAGAGCACACCAGTTGGTGGAACAATACTAAATGGTCAGCCCTGAAAACATACATGTAAGTAATGTTATCCAGACTGTGCAGGAACTATACATATAAATGTGTGTGTTATACATACAAACATATTTATATAAACACATTTATATATGTATTTTATACAACCGTATACATTCAGGGTTGTATGCACAACTGTATATGCATACATTCATGTAACAACAATTAATATAAAAGAGGCCATGGTTTTGGAAGAGAGAATGGAGAGGTGTGCGGGGGAGATACGGTAGGGATGGAAAGGAGAAATGAAGTAATCATAAAATAAAGGACACACATTTCTAAAATATAATCAATAATAAGAAAATATGAACTTACCTTCTCTGTGTTAGAAACACTAAAGTCACTGGAGAAAATGGTCAATGACAACTTAGTGAGATGAGACTGCACACATCTTCCTGAGCACACACCTGCTTCATTGTCTATCATCTCACTAAAGATATTTGCACCTGAGACTATTATAGGCTACAGTATATTGAGGAGCATTAGTTTAGCTCTAACTCTTTAAAGCCGGTGAGAAGATTAAGCAGTTCACACTTCAGTGGTAAGCAAATTGGAGTTTCCAAAGAGCTTCTAAAAGGTCAAGGCCCAATAAACTGAGCTATTCTCCAGTAAGTAGGAAGCTATAAGACAGGGTGCTTTTGTAGTATAAGCAGCTAAGGGCCAGAACAGCTAATTAGAAGTATAAATAAGAATTGGTAAGGGAGACAACATGGTAGTAATAAGTATGGACTTGAATCTTTGAGATCAGAACATCGTGGGGAAACAGAATGCATGCATCTGGAAATGCCCGCTTGAGGTCACACTATGCTGCAGACATCTTATTGCACATGCACTCTTGACACACAGTGGGAATGTTCTTTCCTACTCAGTGATTAACACAGTCTCACTGGGAGTTTCTAAAGAGCCAGACATTTGACTTGACACAATGAGAATACTAAAAACAATTTAGCTGGAAAACTACAGTATACACTAGTTAAGATGCATAAACCAAGAGTCTACCTTTTTTACACCTCTAGATATGCCTCATGGCTTCATCATCCTCAAGAAATATTTGAATCATAGGAATCATGTGCAGAATTCCCTTCACTGACCTAGGAAAACAGAAGATGTTATTAAAACTTCTTTATTTCTCTGTACATAGGGCACATTCATTTTGTAAATATCTTCAGCGGATAAGGAGTACACTGCAGAAGACAAATTGCCTTGAGCTCATCCATGGCAAAATCATCATCATGAGTTTAGAAACGTCTCCGGGATTCTACTCACTTTTTCTTTTTTAGCATTCATAGACTTTCACGGATCATAATTTTTTTCATGGGTTGAACTAAGTGTTTAAAAGAAATTGTCTTACTAGGTTTGTAAAGCTTTAAGTAGGCTCAATTTAAGCTGGTGAAGTAGGCAAAGGTAGCTATATCAGCGGATATTATATGGTTCATTACATTACCTTAATTAAAAATAGGGTTATTTTATGGGTGTGGCCTCTCAGCTGTAAGAACAAGGTCTACTGTGTCTGCTAATGCTCAAGTGTACCACTTGTGTGCAATTTTTATGGAGGTCTAAGTGAAGGAGTTTATGTTTTATTTCATTTCTTCTGAAATGATATAGGCGCTTATACACCTACATATGACACATCTATACTATGTTAACATAAGTGACAGTCCATTGGCTATATAGCAACCAACTTCTGAATTTATTGCTGTTGTCATAACTGTTGAAATAGAATAGTGTTCTTAGAATAGCTGTTGAAAATTAAGTGATAAAAGTGAGTAACCATCAGGATGTTTGGGCACTCTTAAATAAAAGACAAAATACTTTGTTCCCAAAGTGAGGATTGGTAATAAAAAGTCATACTGTAACAGAGTTTTTATTTCTTTTATATAGATAAAAATGTTTGCCTTATTGTTCTAGTCACACAGGCAATTGCAATCACCAAGTTATTATTTATGATGCAGGCCACTGTAAAATAAAGTTAGGTGGAGTTTGTATGGGTATGATAGAAGGGAGTTAGGACATTCTGGATGATTTATTTGGCACAGTAGTGGGCAAGCTTGATGTGTGTCTTTCAATCTGGACATCATTCCATCTCTGCATTTATAATCACAGACAACTGCTCACGGGTAAAGCAAAGTGACCATCGGGTAGGGTTCCCTCACTTGCACCACCACTCAAACAATGGTTTTGCTGTCTATGAGGCTGCCCTACTCTCCTGCAAATAAACTTAAAGCTCACATGTTGGAATAATTTGCTTTTGGTATCATTCTGTGGGAAGTTTTTATTGTTGTTCCGTTGAGTGAGATGTGATTGATATTATCTTTATACTGGTGAGATACTTATGTTTACAGGATATATATATATATATATATATATATATATATATATATATATGGATAAAATTAAAAGTTGATTATATAAATGATATAAATAGAACTGGATCAAATAATTTGATTTTCTAAAGGATATTTTTATTTAACATAGCAAAAAAAGAAAACAAACAAAAATATAAGAATAAATGTTTTGCTGGCTGGTAATCCCTCATCCTGGTTCAAGGTCTGGGAGCAGAAGGAAGAGGCTGGTTACAGAGTGTGTACAAGTGGTGCATTTGCTACTCTCAGATTTCTGCACTTTCCTGTAAGAATTGGCTATGCTAACATTTGCTCTAGTTACTCAGCAATTAGAAACATTCTTACTATATGTGTACATATACAAACACATAGTGTCTATCTTAATATGGCAATATTTGTATATATTTAATTGAAAATATTTCCCTCTTCCTTGTACGGAAACTGATATATTTTTAACTTTCAAACTGGAAAAAATACTGAACAAATGACCTTAATTAACTAAATCACACTGTAGTGGAGCTGTTGAACACTTAGCACTTTTAAATTCCAAATGCTTTCTAAGTATCTAATTCTGTTCTCTGGGGAAGAGTGTTTACATCCTTATAGCTGTATTCTTATAGATACAGTTGGTATTTCTTCAGATTTTTGATTCATAGTCTCAAAATTCCTTTTTCTCAACAACTTCTTAAATTGAAAAACATTGAGACAAGCTGAAATTTGTTATGACTTGTTAGGAGCTTAATAGTTAACTCGTTTACTTCTGCAAAGTACTTAAGAGATGACTTTATTAAGTGATTATGTAAGAGAAAACTTATAATGGTTAGCAATATGTTACTGAACTAAAAATCTGGCAATGATTGGCTTCTGAGAGTCCTCTTTCATTTTTCATTTCTCTTCAAAGAATTTATACTTTCAAAGACTGAAAAGAGGCTGATATTCCTGTGTATTTCTTCAAAACTAGAGTCTGTAAACTGAGAATTGTTCCATGATTCTTACAGGTATCAAATAATGCTCACTGCTTTCCTTTGCTTATTATGTTACTTGGTTGTATCACAGGCCGCACTGTGGGTAAGAGAGAAGTATCTGACATTTCCCTCCTACTGATGTGGAAAGGCTATTAGGTAAGTCTAGCAGTTGCTTTTAAACTAAGTAGGCATTTTATGAGATTTTCCTTGGAGTAGTTCTGCTTTCCCCATTTTAGTTGTCTAATATACCGCTGTAACTCTATGTAAGATATTGGTTGAAACATCCTTGAGAATAGCACAAAGAAAGAACCAGCAAAAGCCAACCATTTTAATATTGCATCAGGAAAATGAAATGGAAAATGAAGTGGAGGACTACAGTGAGCATCATGCACATTAAGAGACTGTCCTCTTATAGTGGTAATGAACTGAATATTCATGTCATATGTCTTGCAATTATGAGAGCATTCTCCTCCACATGACCTGATTTCTATAATGTGTGTTCCATTAACTGCTAGGAACTGACCATGAATACAGCTTTTTTGTATAAGCATTTTGCCAACTTTTTTGTCTTAAGTCAAACTTTAACTTCTGTCTGCATGAACGGAATCCAGTGTATATGCTACTTCAAAGGAAACAATTTGGTGAGTAGGATATACCTTAGGGTTACGTGACTTACCTAGCATGTATAAGAACCTGAATACAAATTAAAACAAAACTACCCTCCTCCTCCTACTCCACTCTTGTTCCTCCTCTTCATTGTACTTTTCCATGGCATCTTCTTCTCCTTCTTAATGCTGGCTATGCTAACCTAGGCTAGGCTAGGCTAGGCTAATACTCTACCAATGAGATACATTCCCAGCCCTATTGTTTCTTACTGAACTTTTATTAAATAAATTATTTTATGAACTTTCACCATGATCAGTGTTATTACAATTACAGTGTAAAATGTAGTAATCATTGTTACTATTCTCAGATTAATGAGATAACCTAGATTCTTAATCACATTATTAAGCATATGTGAAACCAGACCTTCCTAATGTTTTCTTATTCATTCAACACTACTGCAAAATAGGATACATGAAATCAATATCAATGCAAGAATCAGACAACCAGAGAGTGCAGTTTAGTTTGCCAAATTAGACACAGCTAGTGTTTGGCAGATACAAGATCCTGAGCAGCAGTGTGACACTGTGTTGTAATGAGTAGGAACAGACTTTTTAAGGTTTAGTGTAAACACTCAGATTAGGAAGAAGTTGAGATTTCAAATGTTTTCCTATTAACTTTATATTTATTTCAAGTAGAAAATAGCATGTTCCCATCAAAATAGCCTCTTATTGGTACTAATAATTGGCTTCTACAGAGCAAGCTGCTATATTTATATAGCACAGGTTCAAGAGGAATCATACTTGTGGTCTAGAGAGGGAGTGGGTGAAGAAAGAAATTGGGAGCATCTGACTTCTAAGGACTTAGGAGGAACATATAGAATGTATATGAAGAAGGGAAGAGGAGAAGTGGTACAGGACGCTGATTTCTGTGAGCGACAGTGACAAGGCTCTTGCAGTCGTGAGCTCACTGCATCTGTGACCTCCACAGGACTGAACACACTGCCACAGAAGTGGTAGGGACTTGTAGTGCACCTAGTCTTGTAAACAAACCATTTTTCATGTTCCCATAGTTAGCCATAATGAAACTGACTGGGTCACAAAACATTTAGCTGGGAAGAAGGGTGTTGGTAGGAATGTGAGGGGATAAAAGAGGACAAATATGATCAAAATCACTTCTGTACATGCATGAAAGTGTCCTAGTGAAACCCATTATTATGTAGAGATAAAACACATTAACAAAAACCAAAAACTGAGTTCTTAAAACAGTCTCCATGAATCCCACTAAATGGACAGAGTGGGTTCTGATCCATCAATACATTTTTTATCAAAAGTTGGGATGAAAAAAATAAGTTAGAGGCATTTTGAGTAAAATAAATGTTACACAGATATCATCTGGGGTTGGGTACACCTGACATCCTAGATGTCTAGAGCAGGGACTGCTGAAGAACAGGGCACCAGTATCTCGTTGGTCTCTGGTAGAGTTCCTTCATGTGGCCTTCTTGACTTCACCTTTCTTCCAAGTTGCAAGAGAATGCAAACTAGGTTAGAGTGCAGTCTTTGCAGTGGACAGCAAGCCTCCTACAAGAAACAGTTTCTCTTGGGAAGGGTGAATGATCTTTTGGTAGGCAGACATTATTGATGGAAAGCAGAACTGAGCTGTCTTTGTTAAATCAAGACAGGCTTTTTATAAACTGAGGAGCTAACAGACAGGCTATCCATAGTGGACAATCTAGACACAGTGCCAAAAAAATGCCAAGTCATAAATAACCCTTCCTGTGTGGAATGGGTGGAGAAGGAGAAAAATAATACTCAAGCAGTAGAAACAAGTTGATGGTGCTTGTTGTACTAATGGTTTCTCTCCTTTTTGTTTATCCCATTTTTCTCTGACAGTATGAAATGGAGTAGAGGGAAAGAAAGAGAAGAACTCAACACTTTTGGGTCTAAACTGAGGCCTGATGAATGTTGGAGCATGTCTAGATCATGAAAATTTATTCACAAGAGACACTGATTATTTTGACCAAAGTCAACTTGACCCTTAAATGGAAACCCATATCATGTGCCTTGTTTAATATTTATTTTTGCAAATGTATTTGATATTAAGGACTACAAAAATAGATTTGTCATGTTGTGTCAACATTTTAACAAACTAATTCTTTTTGTAATCCTTGTCAGTTATTATCCATTGGTTGGGGTTATGTTATTTTCCACAGAGAGCCAATAGTACCACACCTGGATTCCATAAATATCTTTTGCTGCATATTATATAGTTAATGTTGTGGAAATTCTACGTGTTGCCTTAGCTTAATCAAACAAAAAACTTTATGAGGTAAAACTGAAGTAAGGTATAGCCATTACATTTTTTTATGATTGCATGCCAGAAAATGCATCCTAAATTTTCCTAAAACGAAATGGTCCAGAATTCAAAATAATTGTTATGTATAAGTAAAAGAGTTAATAATAAGTTAATAATAAGTAAATTGTTATGTATAAGTAAAAAAATACCCATTTTGCTCTATATTAATTACAATAATGCTAGATCTAATGTTGTTCCTGTATAAATGACATGAATTCTATGAAGGAAGTCTCATTAGATCAGGAGTTTGATTTTCTTTTAGATAGAATCTCACTCTGTAGTTCTAGATAGTCTAGAATTCTGTATTTAAATAGGGTAGTCTTAAACTCATAGAAATCTACCAGACTGCATCATGGCGCTGGGATTAAAGGAATACATCACCATACCTGGATCAGATCAAGTCTTATTTATCATAAAATAAGTAATCATTTCTAAGAAAATTAACATTTTGATTTAAATGCACCTTGTCTCCATGCTACTTGGTTTTTGAAATAGTGCCAACCAAGCATCCCAAGCAGGTCTCGAGTATACGGTCCTCCTGTTGCTTTGAAATTACAAGTTCTTTTAATCCCAAACTCTGAGAAGCAGGGAAGAAACTGGTATACTACTTTTGATTCCTGTTAATATAGATGATATAAACAGAGAGCTCAGGTGGTCAATGACAACATCACAACCAATTTAAGAATGAGAACAGCCTGAGAACAATTGTGTTAGGAAGACATGAGGGGAGGGAATTTATAGAGAATGGATAAATATATACAAGAGACTAATCTTCTCCGTCACTGAAAATATGGCTTATATTATTGAGAACATTAAAAATTAATTTATGTCTCATGTTATAGTAAATATATATAAATATATATATAGTAAATATATATAAATATATAGTATATATATATATATATATATATATATATATCACACACACACATGACAATCTGGAAGAGATTCTTCAACCGTTTGAACTGCCTACAACTTGTACAGAGCTCTAGTTTTCTATATTTTGCAAGTTGTCACCCATACTGGCTTTGATGATCAGCTGCCTTTCTTTGAGTCATTTTTTTCTCCTGTAACTAATCCCTTATACATATTCCTATAAGTAATTCCAATAAAAATCAGTACTGTGCCAAGCTGGGTTTTGGTAGTATCTTTAATTTAGTACGTCATCAGCTGGGTATCTGGAGTGAGGAGATGTTTATGTTTTCACAGTAACAGTATCATACAGCAATAGGATAACCATCACTCATCTCTTTGCCACAAATACTGATGGAAAATTGCATGGCTCTAGATTTTTGTTAGTTTCTTACAAGTACACAAAGCATACCACTGCTTTCTACTATGTATACTTCAATAGGATAAAGTAGAATAGGTCAAATAGCCCTATGTAGAAAATTCCTAATATATCCAAGTGTGGCTATGTTGTCTATTCTTGATTCTACCTTCCATATCCACAGAGTCTTCACGAATAGATTTGACCAACTACAACCTGAAGGACTTGAGGGAAATATGTCTGTATGAAACTTCATTGCTATTCTTTTTGTTGTTGTTGTTGTTGTTTTCTTTTTTGAGACTGGGATTCTCTATAGCTTTGAAGCCTTCCTGGATCTTGCTCTGTAGACCACATTGGCCTCGAAGTCACAGAAATCCACCTGCTTCTGTATCCAAAGTGCTGAGATTAAAGGTGTGTGCCATCACAGCCTGACTACATTGTTATCCATTAAGCAAAACAGTATGACTAACATTTATAGAGCATTGTAGATGATTTCTGCCTATACAATACACAAACATCGTATCACTTTATATGAGAAATTTATAGATTCATGAATTCCAGTTTCTATAAGAAAATTCTAGGATGAACTATCTTCTCATACTGAGGGGTACAGTCTGGATTGGTCAACTGGCAAAACTGTTTGCCACACATTTTATGAAGACTGTTTATTATTGTACTGTTGTCTTCTTGCAGCCATGATGTCAGTGTACTTCTTGCTTCCCTGAATTGTGTACAATTCTTAATCAAAACTGCCCTCTTGGTGAGAATATTCTGATGATGATTTAACAATACAACCTGAAATCCTCACAGTTCAATCAGATATCAAGATAACTGAATGGTACATTTGTAGTGAAGACATGATTGATCCATAACCATTCTTGAATTGGACAATAATTTCCAAATAAGAAAATGTCCAAGGTAGGAGAATAATAGACTGAATCTACTCATGGATCAAATGTAGTGAAGACAGAACATCATTGTCCACCTCTACAACCACCTTAGAATTATAATGCTAAAGTGGCTGTATATTAGTGTCCTAATAATTGCTTCGATTTCTAAATGAGAAATGACTAAATACAATGTGTTCATATTTTATGTACTTCATCTGTATGTCTCTATTTAGTCATGAACAAAAATTGATAATTAAATAAGTATTACTTTTCACAGATTTCATAATTAAATCTGTCTAAAATGCTACAGCGTCACAATGTCTGTTTTTAATTTCTAGAAAGCAGATACCTGGCATTGCATCTAATATCACATTTTACTTTCATATTTTTGACTTTTAGAAATTTTAGACAGGGTCTTATAATATAAGCCTGATTTGGCCTCAATCTTCCAATCCTCTTGCCTCAACCTCTTGAGTGCTGAGATTACAGGAGTGTGCAAGCTTTCATTTGAGCAGATTGATAACTACACTGAGTGATTACTTAGTTCTACTCTGAAGGGTCCTGTGAGAACATCTTGATCAAAATATAAACCTTCCTCATAGGACTCATTCTTGGCCCTATTTCCCAGAGTGCTAAATCTTATTTCTGACAAATACATCGCACCACCTTTTCAATAATTTCTCAATCCTCACATAATCACACTTTAGTCTTCATATATATTTTCTTAGGCATCTTTAATGTCCTTATCATTTGTTTCTGGCTAATATCCTATTTTAAATTGCAAATTCTCAAAGCCAAGAAATACTTCTTTAATTTCCTCTCTTAATCTTGACAAAAACTGTCATAAAGATCTTAAATGTAATGAATAGTCAATTATACAGATGGAGGAATAATGGGAGAAAAAGTAAATACAACTGGGTGGTTAGACACTCTACCTTCTAATTTTGTTGATGGGTCTCATGGTAAAAACCAGTCTTCTTCCTCTTTCTAGGATTTCTTAGGGACAGGGATACTCATAGTACAGCTGCTGGAACAAAAGCACCAGCATCATGAAGGCGCTTGAGAGTAAAGTGTATTCTTAACCCTTTGGAAAAATAGCGAGCTCAAAACTCTGCTACAGAGTCAAAGATTTGTTCTTGAAGGTGGTTACAGCATTACATTACCACATTGAATCTTTATTTATAATCAGCATTGTGAATCCCTATTACTCCTTCACATATAGTCTAGAGAATGCCATTTTTAACATCTGTTGGAAACTTGTTGAAAAGTCAGAACTTCAGGCTCATCCTGATCCTTCTAAGGAAGAAACTTACTTACTGTAAGTAAGTTTTTAAACTTTAAAAAGTTTTTAAACTTTAAAAAAGTGTAAATTCTTACTGTAGCCTCCTGGAATCCTCATCCTGACTAGCAAATCCCAATAGTGCTGAAAGACTCTGTTGTGCTACTAGGAGAAAAAAGTAATTATTAGTGTTACAGAACAGCAAACCATGGAAGCAACAGTAACAATTAGACTGAAAAGATATTCCAACCAGTGTCACAGTGATATGACTGTTACAGATGTAACCATCAACCACTTTCATTTACTGTTTAAACCTGTTCCCACAAGACAGAATCATGCCTTGTACTGTTAACTGAGCTAAAATAACTCTGGTTGACTATATTTTAGGCTCTAGTTGAGGGCCTAACTACTATTATTTTGGTAAAAGAATATATATTAAACAGCCTGATGTGCTCATATGCTTACATCCATAATTAGTATATTTCTTGTGCTTCACTAGAGAACTTTCTTCTCTAATGTAGACTGAAATGAATATAGAGATCCCCAGCAGGTCACAGTGCAGACAATATGAGCCTATGTAGTATTCAATTTTAAATGTTATATCCATACCATACTGCTTTTCAAAGGTCACCTGGATCATCATAGAGTAGGGGAAGAAAAATTATCAGAGCCAGAGTCAGTGGAACTTCACAGTAAAATCATCTTCACTAAAAATTATAATGACATTATACACAAGAGCTCACAGAGACTTCCACTGGCTCTACACAAGACAAAGCCAGTCCAAATCAAAAGAAAAAAAAAGATACTGGAGAGACTCATGAAATCCCATTCCTATCTGGCATGACATGAGTAATGATGGTTGCTGTGATAGAGCTTTTTGTGGGGGAGGGAATTCAGTCTCTGAAAGACTACCCATGCTCCAGTAGGTGGTTCCATACCCAAGTACACCAGGTAGCACTGAGTGAACTTCCATGGTTATCCCATTGTTTGTTTTTTAAAGAGCAAATGAATTATGGATGGAAAAATAGACAGAGAGCTGAGGAATGGGGTGGGTTTGATCAAAACTAATCTTCTAGATGTTTGAAATTCTAAAACAATAAAAATGATATGAGGTTTAAACATATATGTGTGTTTATTTGCATATTAAAATTTAACAGGCTAGTATAGATAATCATATTCAGCCAAAACTATTAGAATCACTATAAGAACATCAGCATTTGGTAAATTTTATTATCTAGGGAAAAGTTTTCAGTCTTGTCGGAGCCAACTGTGCAAATATTTGATGAGGTCATTGACCCCAAGTTGACAGTTTGAAGTCAGTCATCACAGTAACATTTATACCTCAAATCAACAAATGCTACAAGCTGGAGCTTCCAGTCTTGTCTGCAGCTATATCATATGCATAGAATGGGAGAAAAGCCCATTCTAGTGCATTTCACTCAATCTGGTGTGGTATTTTCAGTTGACAAGCGTTTTAACTCACAGAGGAACTGTTACTATCTTTCTAAAATGTCCATTCATTTACAACAGTATGAATTTACTAAAGTTTGAATTTACACCATAGTTTCTTTGTGCTAAATGGAGAATTTGCTTGTTCAATTTTGTAATTATTGAGGTTATTAAAATAAACTAAACAGAGAGATTCTCAGCCCTTTCATTCATTTGCAAAATCAAGGTCAAAGTAATATGCTATAGTATTTATAGAATTATTGAATAATTCCCAAGAAAATATGATTGACAACTTAGTAACTACACCTAACAACATTATACCAATCATATTACTATGAATTATTTATTACTTGTATAAAACTAAGCATTCTCCTTTCACTGTTAATCAGATGAAGGTAGATGGTGTGCCCTTGGTTAGCTGTATTAAGCTATGTCTCCTTTAGAAAGTATAAAATGAAAGTAGATGAAGGATATTTCCATTTCCTGCAGTGAAATTCTCATTAGGGTAGACATTGTGATGTATACAATTTCACTTCCATAACCTTTATGCTATGTTTTAAAAGAATATTTTTCATGAGGTGTGTTCAATAGCAGAATATGATCAGGCATATGAATGCCTGTGAGGTAGACAGAAAGAGATTTATAATCACAGAGCATGAATAAAGCATCCATCAAGAAACAGAATACAAAGATTAAGTTTCCTCAGAAGTTTGGATTCAAATACCAAAAAGTTAGCCCTGGACTTTTCATGAGAAAACTTAAAATAATTGTGTGAAGATAAGGCTGGAGATTCCTGACTGACTACTGGCAGAACTTACTTCTTTCAGTGGTTTAGTAGCAAATGTCTAGAAGTTCTTTCTAATGAAACTGTAGTATATATAATTTAATTAGAATTATTAGTCTCATTCATTTGAAATTCTGTTATACTACTATGAAAAAAGAGGAGAACATAAATGTAATAAGTATGATTTTTGTTTTCTATTGATAACAATTTAATGTCACTTTCATATCCCCCTCTTGTAGGTGGAGACTGCTCTTTTGTTTTCTGACTACCCAGACCTGAATAATCACACAGATACTATATTAATTACAACACTGTTTATCCATTAGCTTAGACATTTTCCTAGATAGCTCTTACATCTTTAATTACCTCACTTCTATTAATCTGTGTATCATCACGAGGCTGTGCTCTACCAATAAGGTAAGGTTCCAGTGTCTTTCTTCTTCAGCAGCTACATGGCGTCTCCCTGACTCTGCCTACTTTCTCATCTATCTCTGTTCAGATTTCTTACCTCACATTACTCTACTAAGTCATTGGTCAAAACAACTTTATTCATTAACCTATTAAAGCAACACATATACAGAAGGATATCCCACATCACCCTTCACTGTCACTTTGTGAAACAGGCATCTTTAGCTCAATTAATAAAGGGTTCTCGCAAAATCTCCTGATGTTATTATCAGCAACAAAAGGATGATCTTTAATATTTTATCTGAATTTAAAACTCTTACCATCAGTATTTCAATACAAACAGTGTAATCAGTCTGCTTCCAAATGATTTCAAAGTGGCACAGTTACTATCACGCATCATTGAGATGATGCAGGGACAATATGCAGTAGCCATGGGATTGTGTCCACATCTATAATGTAGAAAAGACACAAATGTAGAAAGAGAATATATACAAATATTTTATCAAGTGCCAATAGTTCTATTAACAAAATAAAGCCATTTATTATTTTATTTATAGAGTGAGTGTTTTGTTTGTGTGTATGTTTGTTCATAGTGACCATGCAATGGGCAGGCAAAAGAAAAAAGAGGGCATCAAAATCCCTGAAACTGGAGTTACAGATGGTTTTGAGCCACTCTGTGGGTGCTGAAAACACAGCCAGGGATCTATGTATGAGCAACTAGTGCTCTTAGCTGCTGGGCTATCTTTATACCCCTATTTTATCTCTCCTTTAACATACAGAGGTAATTAAATCTGACAACAAATAAAGAAAATGTCTGAGTTCATCAGTACTAAAGAGCATCTCTTATTTATCCAGTCCATGCTCAATACAATTGTCTTCTTCACAAAAGAACCACCCACTGTGAGGATGAAAATAGAACAAGGTCAAATGTAATGGAATGTGAACTCTCACAGGAAATACTTTTGATTAAGGTAAAAAATTACCAAATTTACAGAAATTATTTTCTGTTTTGTATTGTATTTTGAACACATGCAACAGTACTTCCACTTTCTAAAATTCTATATGAATAAGGAGATTCATTGTAAGAACATAAAAAAAAAAATCTTCGTGTCTCCTGCAGCCAAGTCTGACAACTTGAGTTTGATCCCTGGAACCAACATGGCGGAAGGAAAGAATCAACTCTTGCAATTTTTCCTTTGACTACTTACGCCATTGTGCATGTCCACATACACAAACACATTTGCACATGTGTACTATATAAACAAATAACAAATGTAAATTAAAAATTTTAACTAGAATATTTTATAATTAGTTTTCCATTATGGATAAAATTACCATGAATTAAAATCACACACACACACACACACACACACACACACAAAGACCCTTAACCATGACTTCATGATTCCATTGAAATTTTGCGGCATTTAAGCTAGATCTGCTTAGAATTTCAGAGGCTAAAACTAAGACACAATTATGATATCCTTCAGAAGCTCAGGGGAGAATTTGTATATTTTTCTTTCCAATTATTGTCAGAGTTGAGTTCCTGGTGACATCAGGACCGAGGTAAACTTTGATGGCTGTCACATAAAATTCTTTCCCTACTTTTATTGTTAAAATCTGAATCTCTAATGAACTCAACATTTTCAATTTTCATCTCTTGCTTCCTAATTGCTAGCATTTTTAGAGAGGTTGTGTAACCTTTAAGAGGTGGAGTCATTAAGGTGAGTTTTTGAGGATGGCAGTCACTTCCTGGTTCAATAGATGATTACCTCTTCCCTGATCTTCTAATTCATTTCTGATCCTCGGCAGTGTTGTAAGTCTGTGTAATTATACCAGTTCCACCTGATGACCCAGGACAATGTTGACAGTGATTTAAATCATTCTGTGATAGGAACAAACAGTACAATGGATGAAGAAATTCCATCTCCAGCATCTTCAGTTCACAACTGCTCTCACAAAATAACAGGGGAATAATGTAGAGATTTGATGATAGAAATCAGGGGAATGTCCTTATCAAAAATAAAAAAAAAACAACTTTTGATGTAAAATTATGAAGTATGAATTGCCAAAGAATACTTCTTTTTGTTTCTTTTTTCTGTTCAGTGTTTTGAGACAGAGACTTACTATGTAGCCCAAGCTAGCCTATAACTCACTATTTATGTAGCCCAGAGCTGACTTCCAATTTTCAGGAATCTACTTATCTCAGTCTCCTGGGTGCTAGGATTACAAATGTGTGGGAGAAATCACATGTTGTAGACAATTAAGCTTTTTCAAGGAGATTATTGATGATACACTCAATTTTATATACTGTAGAGTGGCTGCCTTCAAAATAGTTCAGAGGTACATAACAAGTTTGCAAAATTTCTCAATCATATTTGAAAGTGAGCCTGTTAACTTTCATGTATTTTTATAATATAAGTGGAGAAAATTGATGCAGTTATTTTTTTTCCTAGATTTCTCAGTATTTTCAAAATACAACAGCAGGGGCTGCAGAACCAGTTCAGAATTTCAGAACACTGACTGCTCTTCCTGTGGATCCCAGATTGGATTTCAGTGACCAAGTCAGTTGTCTCGCAACCGTATGTGGACCTAACTCTAGTGAAACTGTGTCCTTCTCTAGCCTCTGTAGGTACAGGCTCTGGAAGACATATACTTACACAGACATGTGAGCATGTGTGTGCAAGCGTGTGAGTGTGTACATCTAAAACAATCAAAGTAGATGACCATAGTCTGAATGTTAAAGGGAAGAACTACCTGGTGGACATAGTTGCTCACATAACATTTCCTTATCCAATGTGTTAATCGTTGTACGGTAACACTTTATTCTCAGTTTTACAGTTCAGAAACTACAAACATGCTGACCATTTCTGAAAACTGAAATGAACAGCTCTGCCAAAGCTCAAAGGACGAGCAATGCATTCACCCTGTTCACATTCATACACACAGAAACCAGATATTGACATAGTGCCCTGGAAGAAATATGCATTCATAGCTTCCTCTCAATAAACACCTGTGAAAGAATGGCTCTGTGTGCATACATGTATCTATCATTAGTTGATAATCACCTTTAAAGGGATCTTTTAACCAAATATATTTTTTTAGATTTTTTCCATATTCAAGCCTAGTGTTTATACACATAGAGATGTTTAAAGACAGGCACACAGTTTGTGAAGTGTACTTAATACATGATTTCTTATCTGTGCAGATCAAAGTCTATTACTTACCCAGCTTTAGACAGCACAGCCTACTATAGTCTAGATCATTTTATCTGTGTACGCATAACATAGTTGCATGTTTCGATATGCAACCTTCCACAGACAACACATGCACATGTGCATGCACAGTGCTATAAGGCCCTTAGCATAAGAGGACACAACACGAAATCAAATATTATATTGAACAACAATGTATTTTCAGCTCCTGTTAACGTGCTCTATTGCTTACAGTAACTCTTGTAAGTAGAAGGAATTTTCACTAAAAATGTGCTGAAAACTATAATATAGAAAATACATGAATCAACAACACATTGGTTTATCCTTCTGTAAAACTACAGAACTGTGGAATTTATATTTTTATATGAATGGCAGCAAAATAGGCTGATTCATATTAGCAATGCCACAGACTATAATACAATGCACTAGACCTTACAACTGCTCCTGTTTTGTTAAGAAATAGGAACCCCTTGTTCGCGCTGTTGTAAATTTACAGGGCCCATTATCCCCATGTAGCCAATTACTGAGCAACATGGAGATATGTAGAACATACTTATATTCAAGCATAGATGGAATCAAAAAATCAAGAAATAAGAAGATGGCTCATTCAATGAAATGTCTGTCACGCAATTAAAAGGACCTAAATTCAGATCCACAGAACCTATATGCGGTATTCTGAATGAGATTGACCCAGGCTCATATATTTAGATGCTTGGTTCCTAGTTGGTAGAACAGGCTTGGAAAGATTTGGAGATGTGGGCCGGCTGGAGGAGGTTTATCACTGTAGTCAACTTTGAGGATTCAAAGGCCAGTGCCAGGCCACATGGCTCTCTCTTTGGGCCTCAAATTTGTGGATAAAATGTAAGCTCTCAGCTACTTCACTAGGGCTTGCCTATTGCCATGCTGTCTGTAATGATGTTCCTGGACTCAGTTTCAAAAACCATAAGCAAGCCCCCACTTAAATTCTTAATTTTAGCAGTTGGCTTGACCATGGTGTATCTTCACAGCAATGGAAAAGTAACTAAGACACAATATAACAAATTTGGGTATGCTGGAATGCTATGCCCACAATTTCAGGAATATGGGACAGGAAGATTCCTGGAACTTATTGACAGGCCAACCTGTTGGAATCAATGAGTCCAAAGTTATCCTTTCTCAAAAAGTAAAGTTTAAAGTTTTAGTGGAACATATCCAATAACAGCTTTTGGCCTCGATGGATATGAGAACATAAGGGCATGCAATTTTGCATTCATATGTACACAACACATGCATGAATATGTGCATAAATGTATCTAGAAAATTATGTCTTAAATGTGAATTATCATTTTCCTGGAGTTGTGGATGAGTCATCTGGAATGATTTTTACCAAAGTGGTCTTTAAAATGAACTTGTCTATAAACATCAGTAGGGATATTAGGAAATGTGCACTGAGTCGTATGGGCTGGTTACACATTTGTTGATTTTCTTGAATAGAATTATAGAATTCACATTTGAAAATATATCTCAAATCATTTGGGGCCCTTAGTAAGGCACTGATTATGGTATCTTACAAAATTGTACCATAAAAATCAATTCTAATTACAATATATTTCACAACATAGGCAAGAGATAAGGAGATGAATTGTTAGTGAAAAGTGATTATGTATTAAACTGCAGGGTTTACGATAGGAAAGTCTCAAGTTTGGTGTTATTACTACTGCTAATTCATTTTTATTGAGGTTCGTTGAGCAAATAGCTCAAGACTCATAAAGGAGTTTCCCTGAAATCATTTGTAGTATTCATCTGCCCAGTTTCAGTCATTCAACCTCAGTTTATTCAGAGCATTCTCTACTAGATACACTCTGCTGGGTACCAAAGGGATATGGCAAAGGTGCAGTCCTTAGAGCAGTGTAAAAGGTAAGGGGGAGCATGGCTATTACCACAGTCACATCAAATTTTTAACCGCCTTATCTATTACTAATTATGATGTTTATACTATACACATATATGTATATGTTATCTTTAACTAATTATAACTTTTGTAAAGATAGAAATTTATCTTTTTTATTATGGTCTCACCACAGGCCTAGTCCAAAATCTTGACAATAATACAGATGCAGTAAACTGCACCATAGCTGAATGAGAGCTCTACTTGTTTTATCTTGACAAATACTGGCAAGGCACAAGGATTTCCGTGCCAAAGTACAGTATGATAGCTCTGTGCTTTTTCTACAGAACACACACAAAAGAAATGGAACTGTTAAGAGAATGTCAATTCTTCTCTATAGAAAACAAAAGGGTATTGTTGATAGAAAAGGTTTATGTCTGGCTTCAGTTAACCTAGATTGCAAACTTTTGAAGGAACAAAACATGCTAAGACTTACGGTAAATTAAATTGTAATCTACATACAAGTAACTTGATTGCTATCACAAATTTTGTAATTCATACCAAATTTTCAGATGTCCTTTCCATAGTCTTCACTTTCAGAATAAAAATCTTTCTAAATGGCACCAGATTGGATGCATGAACTCAGAGCAGACGTGGTTATCTGCATGGGACCTCCACAAGATTAGTCCAGTTAAAACTTCATGGGGGAGTTTTTACGGGTAGGGGAGGACAATATTTACTGTGATATCATTGTAGCCGAGGAACTTCTAGATGATAATAGTTGAAAGATTGGGAGAAGTTATGGAGAGCACTGTTAGGTTATCCATGCTCCAGTGGACAGTGTCATGCTCATGTACACATGAGAAGTACCAGTTTTACACAGGAAGTTATGAATGCAAACTAATAAGTGGGATATGAAGTCATCAAGTTGGATAGGTGCTGTGTTTAGGGAAAAGAAAAAGAGAGGAGGATTGGAGAGGATATGATTAAGATATACTGTATAAACGAAAGACATTTTCAAAGAATAAATTTAAAATGTCATTTAAATATATAATTAAATATTTAGAGTTGTTTCTCTAACGCTGGAGATAGTGATACTGAAGCCTAACCTTAGAGGTTGTAATGATGTTGGAAGCAACTTGCCACTCCCAGCATGACTCTTCACTGTGAGGATGAAGGTCACAGACCTATCTCATCCTGAGTAGGCTGCCTTCAGTTCCAGTAGAAGATCTGGAACTTCTGAAACCATGTCACTCACACGCTTCCTTGCATGTCAAGGAGGAAGAGATAAAACACATTTTCATGTTTCTCTGGTATCTAAGACAAATCACTGAGTTTATTCAGTTAAACCAAAATGTAAATCTGGGATATGGAAGCCTCAGAAAATGAAGTAAAATAGTTTCTACAAGAGAAAATGACACTATGGGTAAGAATATCTACATATTAGGTACAAAATCTCTGTCACTAACCTCAAACTTTATCACTGGTAATATGACAAGTATAAAAATTCATGAGCTTGTTTAAAGCAAAAATAAAATGCTTTGCTTTCTAAAGAAATTAACAAATAAAGCCATATAACAGTATCTAGTGTACGCTATGGAAAATCTTCCTACACGTATTTTATGACGGTAGATCTTCCCCATAGATGATCTGATGACTGTGTAAGGCATCACTCATGACAAGGGAGAGACTTACCCTTTGTTGTGGCAGACAAGCCTAATATTCTGTACTTACTCCCTGCCCGAGGATTTTTATTTGTTTGCTATAACACATCTTTTCCGTCTGCTTTGTCTTTAGTTATTTCTTTATGTGCTTTCCTGGCACAGGCATTGACAAGCAGTAACAGATGGACTGTTAATACACCTGCCTTGTCTGGAATGTGTGTCAAGTGGTGATTCAATACTGAAAGGTTGAGACTTTGCTTTGAAGAAATGAATTCCAGGCAACAATAATGCAGAAACTCTACCAAGTAAACTGTAAATTAAGTGGTTTTGCAATATGTCAATTCCAGAACCTTCTATCTTATTTTCCGAGTGACAAAATTGTGTTCTTATCTGTGACATTGCACTAGTCTTGAAGCGCTGTTGCCAATGTCTGAATAATAATGCCATGAGAGATTCAATCAAAAAAATAAAATGCGTGTTGATGCCTACATGACATTTTCTTCTTAGGTGCAGCACTGAATGTTGTAGGCATTTGAAAATCAGTAATCCTCTGTCTTTCTTCCTGACAACTGTTTAATGGAATACCAGTAGCTGTAAATTCTGGTGGCCTTCACTTTGAATTGAAATGTCAGGTATAGTACTCAAATATGAGCCTATCTGTTTAGACAACATATTAGATAATTAAAACTCCTATGAAAGTTTTAAGATGTATCAGTGTAGACAGAATGCACTTCAGAAAAGAAAACTAAAAATTAAGCAATGATTATTTATTTCTTGTTTGCTGTTAGCTATGCTTACGCAGGCCAACGAAACTATGCATGAGACTTGGATTTGTGCAAGACACTGAGTCACTAAACAAGTAATGATCAAGAAAAACAAAGTAGAAAATGTCTCAGATACTGAATAGAATAGGGGTACAAAAAAAAAATTGTGTAGACCAGGATGGTGATACAGTAAAACACGCTGCTCCACACATTATATATATATATATATATATATATATATATATATATATACTATATATATAACTTATTTATTGATTATTTTCCAATAACTTATTTATTGATTATTTTCCAGCCTGGTCACAGTTTTCCCTCCCTCCCTCTTCTCCTCCTAGTCTCTCCCCTCTCCATGAATTCCTCCTCCTTTCTCTTCAGAAGAGGGCAGCCTCCCCTGTACATCAGACAGCCATGGTCTGTCAAGCTGCAATGAGACTAGGCCCCTCCTCTCCTGGGCTCTGCACACATTATTCTTAAAGGTAACTACAGCAAGCTCTTGAGTGAGATAGCTTGGCTAGTCAGAGTCTGTCACACTGTTTCCTTAAAGATATGCAAATAGGGAATTGGAGACCACACAGAGTCCTGCCCTGAAGCCATTCAAGTGCCTTGGCAGGTCTGCTCCTTTTCCATAACAATAGAAAAAGGAACTAGAAAGCTTCATTGGTCTCTTACATATTTAGTTACTTAAAAATGTTTACTACCACTTAAAGTGATTTCTGCCATTTTTCATATGTGGGAATACTCTGTGACAGGTGAAACATTAAATGACCTCTCTTTGTGTGTAAAAGGATAGCAAAACTTTCTTATTTTGATGAAGTTGACAGAGAAGGTGTGCAAACAATGGAAACTTACTGACATATTTATAGTACCAATGTTAATTTCTTCATTGGATATGTGGAAATGTGGAAATTATTTCAAAATCAAACATTGAAATTTAGTAATATAAATGTATCATAATTACAAAATCTGGACTTTATATCATTTAGAATTTTTTAAAGTTAAGAAAATATTGCTTTCAACATTTTACAAATTCTTATTTTTTAATCTGTATTTCTCTTCAATATCCCATTAGATAATACTGTTCTTCAATATACATTAAGTATACAACCTCCCAATTGGTCAGGAAGGATGAAAAAAGAATGTATCCCAAGAAAACCAGACTATTACCCACACATTCCTCTAATTTTTGTTACCACAGTTTCTGGAATATTAGCACTATTAGCAAAGATTTGACTCAGAACTTTGTGGTATCATTGAAGAATTTTCCCTATGCTTTTATTTGGATTTCAGTTTTCACAATTTCTAAAGGTTGGCATGATTAGAATTTAGTTATAAATATTCCTTAGTTCCTTTTGCTTTCTCTTCCATTTCTCTTCTAATCATGAGCAGGTTTTCCTTAGTTGGAACTGATTGTTGAAATCTGCTGATCTGGCCTGTCACCTGGTTACCCTGTTCCTTTAATGATTCCAGCTATTCCCTTCTGACTGTGGTAAGGGGAACTCCCATCTTCTCTCCGACCCAGTTCTCTCTCTCTCTCTCTCTCTCTCTCTCTCTCTCTCTCTCTCTCTCTCTCTCTCTCCCTGTGTGTGTGTGTGTGTGTCTTCTGAAGAGGTAACTCTCTACCTTCTTTCCTTCTAATTTCTTTCTTTTGTCTCCCCTCTCTTTTCTCTTTCTCTGTCCAGCGCTTCTCTCTCTCCCCTTCTCCCTGCCCATCCATAACCCCTTAGTCTCATAAATAAACTCTGCAAAGATAAACAGTACAGTGAATATCCCAAGGTCCATGAGGTTTTCCAAGGATAGAACTCACAGAGGGACATATAACCTTCTTATACCAGAAACAAGGCGACTGATAGTCCTGTTCAGCTTTTCTCTCAAGGGACAAAAGTCTGACTCATTCACCACTCCTGCCCCCTGCCCATTCTAGACACTGAGAAATCAGTAATTCCCCTGGAGTCACATCTTAAAACGACAAGAAGATCCTTTGATCTTTAATCAGAGCTTTCATTGCTAGTCTTTCCCAGGTTCTCCTACTTCAGACCTCTCAGCAAAAGAACAATTTCCACAACTGTCTTCTCTCAATCGGATTGAATTTGAAAAGGAGGCAATTTGTATGGTCTATTTAAATGGAGAAAAATACTGCAAATGCAAAAATATATCTGTAGTCTGATTGGTTGTGGTGTTCTGGAATTTTCCTTACCTACTCCAAAGAGAAATTTCCTTGATGAGAGACTAGACTTCTCTGTGGGCATAAGGACAAATGTTTAGGTTGTTATTAGAGATTATGGTAGTTTAGTAAAGTGATGGTTTGCAGGATCTGCTCTAAGATACGTGACTTCACTAGCAATGAGCAGTTGACTGGATTTCTATTAATCATGGTGCTCCACTTGTTGAGTTGGTCTTAAGACCAAGTAAAGAGCTGGGAGTTACTGCCAAGGTGTGCTTGGTACTACTGCCTGTTTATGGTTATGGTGCCACATTGGTTGGCCAAGTAAAATGCAGAATTGTGGTGCCCAGTCTCAACAGATACATCTACAAAACAGACCCAAACCTAAAATTCAGGGAACATGGACAAGCTCACACTACTCACTTACAGGAGTGGCCTGCCTTATTGGCATTGGTGTTTGACAGTTTGTTTTAACCACTGAGTACACACACTTAAAACACTTTGCAATGCTGATAATGCATGAGATCAGAACATTGAGGTCTCCAAACCCCCTTACAAACACACACACACACACACACACACACACACACACACACACATACACACACACACACATACTCTACTGTGCCTTATTACTACTAAATTAATGTTTGCACATAGAGCATTGCTCTTGATTATAGACCAAATATTTCTAGGTTTAAAAGTACATACATATCCCAAATGTGACTGTTTAGAAGGTGAAGTCACACTGCTTCCTTAGGCTATGCACAATTACACATGCACATTGTAATATATTAGAACAGAGGCCCATATCTACAGCACTTCTATGCTGACAGGATGCTCTGACATCGCAACCAGTTTTGATGACCTGTTACATCATCCTATGGCTTTCTTGTTTAAAATATCCATTATCAATGTGCTTTGAACATCACTAAATGCTTATTGATCATCTGAGTTCCATTGCTGCAAAATTCCTTCTTCGGCATTTTTTACTTTTATTTTGAATTTTGGTCATTTCTAAACTTATTTGAGAAGCCCCACGTGGATCCTTGACACTGACACCTCACAGGTCGTTCGCAATTACCTCACCTCAGTTTCTAATTATTCATTTTACTCAGGGAGAATAACTGAGCCTCTGTGAGGACTTCAACATTTAATAAAATTACAGTCGTCCCCATTGTGCTGATGAATTTGGAAGTGTGACATGGTTTCAATGACTCCTCATATGTACTTTCAGTGTGTCTATAGTGTGTGTACATGTGAGTGGGATGAGTGTGTGTGTGTGGTTTGTGTGTCTATGGTATGTATGTTTGTGAGAGAGAGGGGTGTGGGTGTGAGTGCGGTTTGTGTGTGTGTCTTTGGTGAATAAGTATGAGTGGTGTGTGTGGTCTATGGTGTGTATGTGAGTGTGATGTGTGTGTATCTATGGTGTGTGTGTATGTGTGTGTGAGTGTGGTGTGTCTGTGTCTATGGTGCATGTATGTGTGAGTGTGTGGTGTGTGTGTGTCTTTGGTGTGTGTGTGTGTGAGTGTGTGGTGTGTCTTTGGTGTGTGTGAACATGCTTACATGAATATTTGTGAATATTTACCCACTGTGAGTTGGTAAAGGTTAGAGGACAACCTCCGTGTGTGTCCTCACTCTTCGCTTTGTTTGAAGCAGGTGTATGTGAAGTAAGTGTGTGCCTCTGTGCTGCATGTGCCAGGCTAACCTGGCAGAATGTTTCTGAATGTCTTTGTCTCTCATTTCACACAGGAGCATTTGAATTATAGTCCCGTACTACTGTGTTCAGCTTGATATAGGCTCTGGGGATTTGACCTTGGGTCCTTCTTATGTATCCAGCATTTTACTCACTGTGTTTATTTCATACTTTGAAGCTGATTTTTCAACCACTAACAGTGTGATCAGAATTAGAAGTAAGATAATGAAAACTTAATTTTATAAACATAATTGTAGGAAAAACTCATTTTAAAAAATAGTAGACATTATAAATCAAAACCATAATAAGGTTGATTTTAAAGAGTGGGTTTAAAGCTTTAGCAAAAAGTCTAATTACTCTGTTTTGTCAAAAACCTAAGAATTTGAGAGTTTGAAATGGGATTTTGGGGCCTTAATGAAAATAAAGGAGTAAGCTACCATGAAGCCATTTCACTTCCACTTCAGAGGAAAGAAAATAAAGGTAAATTGAAGATGAAACTCTTGGTACAGCAACAACAACAAGGAGGAGGCACTCTGCTCTTCCTCTGAGCACACGGCAGCTGAGCGTCACTGTGTCTTCCACACCCTGTCTCTCATCAGCAGCCTCCAGTGCTCCTGGGCTTTCAGGAGAGGCACAGACATATTAATCTAGCTGATTGTCAAGGATCACTTTGCAGAAAGTGTTCAAGTGGAGTTGCAACATCAGCTGCTTTCCCAGAGAAAAGAAAGTAGGCTGGTAAAACTATCTCTTTCCCATTATTGGGAAATCATATGAACTTGAAGTCTTTATTAATCAACAAGAAACCTGATGTGCCCATATAAATGTGTGTATTATCTAAATAAATAATTTTGTGAAAAATTTAAATATAGGCATTATACTATATTAAATAAAGAAATAAACCATAATTTACTACATGTTATACGAAGATGAAGTGCAAGCATGTTTTGTGCATATCTCTGTAAACAATACCATGGGTCTCAGTAGATTTCCTAGAGAGCAACATTTGAAAATATGACTGATGGTGATTGTGTTTTCGAAATAGAACGTGGGGCCAAGAGATGGTTCAGTGTTTAAAGGTACACACCGTGTGATAGAGGTCCTGAGTTCAGTTCTCAACACCTATGACTGACAGCTCCAAATGTCCTGTAATCTCAAGTGAGGGTGATTCCATACTTCTGGGTGTGGCTTCCACTGGAAAACTCAAGTCAACAATGTGTCACACACAATTCAGGTTTCCTAACCTAACACTCTTTTCTACTAATATTTTTTTTTAATCTATTGGATCTCTGCCCCTTTAAGCCATGACTTAGTTTTTCATTGGTCCACCTCCCTAGTGCAGGATTCTAGGATAGGAAAATACCTCCCTCGCTCTGTTGATCTCTTCTTAGAGGCTGGGTTTATAAGTGATTAGATTAAATTCAACTTAGAAAGATGGAATTGATTTTGTTATTTCTTGTACAAAGAATTTATGTATTTCTGAATATAGTTTACTTCCATATAAAATATAAAAAGTTGAAGGCCATAATAAAAAATTTTATCTGTATTAATAATAATAATTATTAACGTTTGCCTGCTCTGCATTTCAGGCTATTTCCCACAATCTTCCTGTGGAGTACTTGTTTCTGTGTCTCTAATCTAAAGGTCAAAATAGTTAAAGCTTAAGGTAGTTACAGAGGCAAAATTTCCTAGGATGTAACAGTATTACAAGATCTGATGGCTTTAAAACTCTTGCAATAATGTTATTTAACAATAAATAATGTTATTTCTTGTTCATTATTATCCACTGTGATGGGTGTCATAGTAAAGAGCTTCAGAATAGAGAACAGAAAAATACTGCTGAAGCTTCAAACTGTTTGGTTTATGCAACTCTCAGTGAGAACTGCTACATGTCTGAAGTCACAAACAATATTCAGTTGTATTCTATTTCATCTAGAAAGCAGACTGAATAAAATCATAACTTACTAGAAAAATTAGACACAATTAGAAGTTTAAGTCAAAGATGCAATCATTGAAAAATGTTTAAGCACATCAGATAGAGTATAAGTGATGTTACGAATAAATGTTGTAGGAATATTCTGAATCTCTTCAGGGCCAGCAACATGGCTTAGCAGGTAAAGGCACCTGTTGCTAAGAAAGACTTCAGCCAAATTTCAGTAATACAGACCCTCCTACTAGAAGTAGACAACTCACTCCACCTGGCTGTTCTCTGACCTCGACATGGGTGTCGTGGGATATGTGTTATATATATATATATATATATATATATATATATATATATATATATATATATATATATATATATCTGGTGTACCTTAAAACCTTTAAAAAAGACTTTTAACACTATAAAAAAGAATGTACAAGTACTCCTCTAATTATATAACACATAGAAAGATAGGTTGATCAATTGATCAATCGATATATAGATGACAGATAGATTTTTACATAGTTCAGAAAACTATAACTGTGTCCTCACTTTGTTTAGGCATAAGAATTTGATTCATTGCTCCAATTTATCTTCTGTTTGTGATTGAGTTTGAATGATAACCATAAAGATATCCCTGCTGAATGAATCTTGGTAAATAAAAAAAGACATTTGTTTCTAATAAATGCTACAATGCTCTGAAAAAGATCTGAGGATGACACTTTAGATTACACATTTTTTTTTGTAAGGAAAACTTTGACCATACTCACATAAATGCAAAATTAACAAAAATGCACTTTCACTTCAGAATTCAGAGAAAAAATTCTAATACTCATTTTAGTCATCTTTGTGCTTATTTTATATCAAGATGAATAAATACTTAAACCTGAATACCTTGAATGAAAATCAGTTGAGGCTATTAAAAACCCTATCAGTTATCAACATGGCAAGTGCTTTAATTGTCCTCATATTTCAACCAAGTATCTCAGTTTTTGCGATTTTGCATAAAAATTAACTTTATGGTAAATACAAAAAATAAAAAAAAATATACATTTTTCAATTTAGACTTCACTTTAGTGAGACTTTATATTTTACCATTATAATCTTCTCATTATGGGACAAGAGGCAAAGAAAAGGGCTTAGATGAAAAACAGCAGCCTAAACTTACAGACATTGTTCACTCTAAAATGGGAACTGGAGGTGTATTATAACAATTATGCTTTCAAATATGTCTCTGCTTTGTTTTCTGCTTCACTGACCTTAGGTTTTACTCATGTGCATTGAAGATTGAGGATGGGGAAGAAGGACTGGATCATTGCTGGAATTATTTACTCAGATTTCACTGAAGACTAAGCAAAGATAACACACTGATAATTAAGGATTTGACATGTGACATTTTCTTATTAGAGAAATAAAAAAACGGCCACCTATTTAGATATTTTCTTGTTAAATTGCCTAAGATAAAACTTAAATTATGATAACAGTAAAAGTTAATTACTATGTAACTCATCCTGCAGTACAAAAAAGGAAAGGAAATGCCTAGTATTATTACTTAGAATCAATGAAGTTATAAAACCGTGGTAGAAGTAGGGAGAGAAAAAGAAAGCGTGTGGTGACCTCATGGTGGAACAATGTTAGCAGGACTTGGAGTTCCCTGAGGGATTCTTGTGGGTTCTGCCTCCATTAGGTTCGACACTCAACTCAAGTGTTCTCTGTTCCACAAGGGGTATCCCAGTTTAGAGTCTATTTTCTAGTTTCAACTTTCTTTGAGAAAACTGGCAAGGAACTTAATAAAGAGGATTATAATTTTCTGAAAATCTCCAGCTTTCATACCTACCAAGCTAGGTGATAGAAATACTTTCAACGTTTCTATTCATAGGGAAACGACCAACCTCTCCTTTTTAAAAATGTTCACACATGGGATTACAGTGAGTATGGAAACCACCTGGTGAATGAGTCAAAAGAAGGCTAGATAGATCCATTGTAAGAAATGTTATCATTTTTAAATATACCTAGAGATGGGATGAGTATTATAAAGGTTTGTGATTGTCATGGTAATTGACAGCTTGATGGGATTTTGAAATCATTGTTGACACACACACACAACCCTTATGATTATATCTGGAAGAGATTATCTACATTTGGTTGATTGATGTGTGTAGTGACATAAACAGGTGCATCCACCACTTCCTCCTGAGAAGCTCCAATGTGACCAGCTTCCTTAGGTTTCTTCCACCTGCCTCCCTCTTCATGATAGAAAGTACCGTGCAAACTATGAGCCAAAAGAAACCCTTCCTTCCTTTGCTCAGATATTTTGTCACCGCAAATAGAAAACTAACTAATACACAGTAAGAATGGAGGAAAATGGAGACGTTGGTGTGGAAAGACATGAGTTGATTCTCTGATACCCAGCTGGTCAATGGATAAAGGTGACTGTGGCATAGCATCTGAGGAATCTCCAAATGATGACTGATAGTTTTCCTGAGCTGCTAAGGATTTAATTATCATTCCCATATATCCACTAATTCTCTGTTTTGTTTATTAGGAAAAATGGATCCCAGGCATTGATGTGTGAAACAGAAGAAAAGTTTCAGTTGCTCAATTTCACAGTCTCGGAACTTATTGGGTTTCAAGGGATAAGATGAGATGCACATCAAAGTCTCTTCCAAAGCAAGATCCATCATGAAATCCATAATTTATCTATCTGAAGTGAGACACCCTCATTGGGAATCTCCACTCTCAACATTCTCAAACAATTATGGTTTACCAAAATGGTAGACTGTGATCATGTGAAGTTGCAGGTTTGCAACAGACTAATGAATAATAATAATAATAATAAAAACACATATAGAAAGATACATGTTCTTCTTTTCTACAACATTTGAATTTAAATTCAAGAGAGATGACCAACTTAGTCTTTAATATATGTAAGAGAAACACTAGAGGAATAGTAACCATAACTTCCTGAATGCAAATACATGTGAGCTGTCATTCAAAAATTTAGGGCCATGGATTTGACATATTGTTTGGAATATGACCCTAAAAAAGTGAACTTTTGAGAGGGTAAATCACAATATGCCTGGAAGCTGACTGATTATCTAAACTCACAGAAGAAAAAAATGGAAAAATGTGTCTATGAAAAATTACACCATGTCACTGGTGAATAGATTGTAAGTATTGAAGTCTTTATATTTTAAGAAAGGACAATAACAACCACATAAATAAAAAATGGGAAACCTATCAAGTCCTAGAAGAGATAGAAACTTGACTTCTGAGTAGTTTAGCTATTTCTTCCTATGAAATGATAGACTAATAAGAATGGAGCTGACCTGGCATAAACAGACATTCTGAGGTAAGTCTGCTTACTGCCACTGTTTAGCCCATCATTTAAGGGGTAGTGTGCCTCTGGAATGTTGTCAACTTTACCACTGGAGATTGTACTCTGCGGCTTTAAAAAAATAACTCAAGTATAACCTTGTTCCCGTAAGGGATTCACCTTTATTCTTTAATTGCCAGGTCTTCATCTTGATAAATTCTTTCCCTAAAATTTATTTATTCTGAATTAAAACAGTCACTTCTTTAGTGTCTTAGAACTGAGAAAATTGCCTGATCTAGATAAAATTGTGGATGTGGTAGCTGGATCTCTTTTTGGTATCTGTGTTCTCTGTTTAGAAAACATTCCAGTGTGATATATATTTGCAATTTACAGTCTTCTAGATGTTTCTATTACCAGAATCCATTTGTCTACTCAAAAATTACAGTATAAGGTAATGCTTATTCCTACAGAACACATTATGAGTGACGTGAGTTAATCAGAAGACATTCTGTATCGAGGAGATGAGATCGGCTAGTGAAATCTGATAGTGAGATAAGAAAATGAATTAAGATATAGGGCACACAATGAAAGGTCCCTGAGTGTCATAGAAAAGAAGCTTGAATTTGTTCTACAAGAAGTTGAAGAGTCACACACCAATTTTCCAATCAGAGATGGCAGGGTTGTGTCAGTAATTCCTAAATATAGCACAGACCATCAAGTTAGCACTGTGAAACTCTGACCTTCACTAGCTCTCTTTACTGTGGGTTAAACAAAATGTACACAGGAGTTTTCCAAGAGTACCACTTTCCTTGAGATTATGCAAATCTTATGTGACTATCTGCTGATTTTCAGGGAACTCTGACTTGTGAAAATACCTAAGGTAACTTATGATTTTCTGAATTTGGCAAGTATAACTTTTTCTGGTACCTAAAGAAGTAACACAAGCACATGAAATATCAGCATGTGATAGAAAAGAATAAAAACTATCTTATGGTTGAATGTGTTTCAAAGAGATAAGTTTTATTTCTGTTAGAAGAACAATGAGCTAAATTCTATAAGAGCACTGCATACTTAAACTGGGTGTCTGCTTCTCCCCTATTGGCTAGAAACAAAAGAAAATGACTTGAAGAAGGGAAAGACAAAACTCATGGTGAAATAAAATGGTCTTACTATTGAAGTAAGTGGTCCACAATAAGACTTGGTAAACAGACTATACTGTACTGCTATTAAATATGGTAAAGATTCATATTCCAAATGCAGTAACAAAGTGGATATTGAAACTCAAGAGACATACTGAAATGGGTGATGACATTTCTCAAGCTTGGTTATAGTGGATATGGCAGCCAGGTTAGTAGTTTGACAAGAGAAACAATTCATGACTTGAGGTGCTTATCTTGCCTCTCTATAAAACCAGGTTCAGACAGGTACCTGATATAAAGTCCTGATACCTTCTCTTAGTGAATTAAGCAGGAACAACAACACTAAAGAAAAAAAAAGCAAGTACAGATCTAAACATGAATCAAAGTTAAAATGAACATTAGAGAAATTGAGTAAGAAGATAATTATATCATTTTATTTAATAGTTTCAAAAAGTAACAACGACAAAGTTTAGACACAGAGTTGAGATAAAGTATTTTCTCCATTTCTTCTAGAATGTCTAGTTTATGGCACAATACTGTAGATCCATCTAAATCATTAGAGTATTAACTTATTGTGTGTAACATAGAAACAAGCATGGTAACAGGCAGATTGTACTTAGTAAATATTCAATACATTTTGTGAAAAGAGATAATTGTATTCCTTCTAGACACACACATATGTATGTATATACATATATATATATACATATATATATATATCATAGTGGTACACAGAAATTCATAAAAGGACACACATCTGGGAGAAAAGGAAAGGGAGTAAGAGACAGAAAAAGAGAAATAAAGGGAGGGGTAGGACAGCAAAGGAAGAAAGGAGAGGGAGGGAGCGTGGGAAGAGGTGACATAATAACAAAAGCAGTTAGGAATCAGTGTTCTGGAATATTATTTAGATGGTAATTTTCTATGCCATTATTAGTTAATTTTTCCCTTCTAATACTTTCAGATTTTGCTCTAAGATATTTTGATTTATTTTGCTACTGATCAATTGTGTTTATGTCTTCCATATGTGGATAAAAAGATTTTAGAGCATTATTTGTTAAAGAGACCCAGCTTAGGCACTGTTCTCAAGAACCAGATGTGAATCTCTATACACATACATTTCTAGGAACTTTCTGGTATTGTTGGTACTTACTTTTACTTTTCTGAGTTCCATGCTGTTTGAGATTCTGTGTATCCATTGTATAATTTAATGTCACCTATTGTGATAGTTGAAATATTGCTTTTTCTCAAGATTGCTTTAGTTCTTTGTAGTCTTCTGTGATTCCATATGAATCTTAGCATTGATATTTCTAGGTCTATAAAGAATTCCATCGGAGATGTGATGTTGATTGTATTCAGTAAAAAGTGACTGTGAAGAATTTGTTCATTTTTACAATATTAATTTGCTGAGCCGTGAAAAGGGAAACCTCTCTATCCTGTAGTGTGTCTTTAATCTCTCTAGTTTAGAGATAACATTTCTCCCACTCAATATAGTCTAAGCAGCTTTTAAGCAACTGTGAAAGAGAATAATCTCCTGTCTGTTCCCCTCAGTGCATTTGTTTCTGATATATAGAAAAGCAACTTATGTAATATTTATTCTTTTTGAGAATTTCATGCATGAGTACTTCACATCCTTCCACCCTCCATTCTCACTTGTTACCTCCAGTGTCAAACTACTGTCTCTCAAATCCATGCCTTCTTCTTAAACTTGCTGTAATATATATACATACATACACACACACACACACACACACACACACACACACACGATATACAAAACCTGTTTACTCTGTTTGCCATTGTTCATATGTACATGTTTCTAGGCTTGCCCCATTTTGAATAAGCAAACAATTTAGGAGTTCTTCCCCGAAGAAAATGAATTCTCTTTCTCTGTTTCCCAGTAATTGCCTACCTATAACTCTTCATTTATATGTGGAAAGTGGAAGATAATCTTCCCAACCAGCTAGCATGACAGCTGGTATTGTCATTAGTCAGGTCTTATTTAGGAAACCATATTGTTGAAATTTGATAGCATCCCTAGAATATACTATTCGGCAGATTGTGTCCTATTTTATTTCCTAAAATGTTTCTATTCCGCTTGCTTGATTTTTCCTAAGCCTTGGTTATAGGGATAGATTTTAGATGAATAAACCAGGATTAGGAACTCTATGGTCTCTTGTTCAGGATATTGACCAGTTAGGGATCTCTGTGATAGTTTCTATCTGTTGGTAAAGGAAACTTCTTTGATGATGTATGAGAGCTACACCTTTTTGCAGATATCAAGATAGGTATTTGGACAAGAATTTTAAGTTACACTGTTATGGGAAAATGGCAATAGTAGGTTCTTTTCTAGGGTCTGTCATCTCCAGCCACAGATAGTTGGCTATGCTTACAATAATCTAGCTAATGCAATTCTAAGAGCTTATAGGTAAAAGTGCCTGCATTTGAAAAAAGAAACAGAGCAATCTCAAATAAGCTAATGATGTAACTCACAGTTCTATATAAATAAGAACAAACCATACAAAACAAAGATGTCAAAAAAAGACAATGGGACAGAAACTAATTAATAAAAAACTAAAAAAAATAATAGAATAAATCAGAGCTGATCTTCAAAATGGTTAATGAGATTGACAAACTGTAGCCAAACTAATCGAGGGAAAGAATGAAACTAGAACTTAATAAAATAAAAGGATAAAAGCAAAATTGTTAGAATAGATTCCAAAAATATTGAGAAGTTAGTTCAGGAACAACTTGAAAATTCAAATTTGATACATGCATATAGAACAAATAGATTCTTAAAGTTCAATGATGCCCTATTATGTCTCCTTCAAAAGTCATAAACAACATCAAAGGTCCATAAACACTGAGATTGAAGTTACAATTAAAAGTCACCCTACACAGAAAATCCCAAGAGTGGGCAATTCATTGCTGAGTTCTAGCAAACTTTTAAAGATTTAATGCTCACACATCACAGAAAGGGAAGAAACAATACCAAATTTGAGCCACAAGCAAGATTCTCAACAAAAATATTTCCAAACTGAACTCAAGATTAGGTCATACATCATGACCAATTTAGTTCCATATAGGAGATACATTTTTCCTCATTGCATACTAACTAATAAGCAAAAAAGAGAAATATAATTTAGGAAAGATATCTTTTGATCATATCTATTAGTCTGAACATAGATTTGACAAAGTTTAACACATGTTTATGAAGAAATTACAAATATATAATGAAGTATATATACAAAAAAATCTCTATAATCAACCTTATGATCAGTAGGCAAAACAGTATTTTCTCTAAAAAGTAAAGCAATGATCATCTATTCCCTCCATTCTTATTCAAAATAGTGTTCACTGTATTTATTATAGCAATAAGAAAAGAGATATAAAAATGAATGTTAGAAAGGAATAATTCAAAATATCCCCAATTTCAGGAAGCATGATTCCATACATTAAAAAACTGATTGGACTCAACCAGAAATTACCATGTGACCCATCTGTACCATTGCTGAGTATATACCCAAAGGACTCTAAACAGAAACTACTCTATGTCCTTTCTGTACTATTGCTGAATGTATACTCAAAAAACTCTAAACAGAAATACCATATGGCCTATCTGTGTCATTGCTGGGTGTCTACTCAAAGGACTCTAAATCTACTATAGAGGTTCTTGAATATTCATCTTTATTGTTCCTATGTAAACAGGGACTGCTTTTTCATTTCCCTGCTGCTCAGATGAGAATAATCACAGAGAAACTATATTAATTACAATTCCTTTTGGCCAATGGTGCAAGTATATTCCTAGCTAGCTCTTATATCTTAAATTAACCTATCTCTATTAATGTATCACCATGAGGCTGTGGCCTACTGGTAAGGTCCTGGTGTCTTTCTCCCTCAGCAGCTACATAGCTGCCTGACTCTACCTTCTTTCTCCCAGCATTAAGGTAGTTTTCATGCCTAACTCTATTCTGTCCTGCCGTAGGCCAAAGCAGCCTCTTTATTAACCATTGGTATTAAAACATATTATAGCACACAGAGGGGAATCCCTCATCATTCCTCTGTTCATATAAGTAAAGAAATAAAATGAACCTAAAATGCCTTCCAGTGGATGTGTGAATAAGTAAAATGTAGTACATATGAAATTTATTTGACATAGTATATTTTTATTCCCATTAATGAAAATTAAATTTATAGAACTTACAGGAAAACGAAAAGATCTCAAGAAGACTACATTATTTCAAGAAACTTGTACTCCAAAGACCAAGGCCACATATTTTCTTATATACCCATTCTAGCATTTGATTTTCATACATGTATAATTTATACCAGTGCAGGTATAAGTCTGAGTCATGAAATTAGGAAGAAGACCATGAGAGGAGAACAAAACTTTTTAAGGAAGGGATATCAGAAAATTTTAAAATCCATGAGACATGAAGTGGAAAAAAAAAACCCCAGTGGCCAGAAGCATGCATACAAGCAGATGTGAGTGCTGGCACCATATTGGAAAGAAGGATGGAAGAGGAGAAAGCAAGACAATGCACAAATTTCAGAAAAATGGAAAACATTCTAGTAGCTTAATTTATTTGAAAACATCTCTAATTAGGTTTTCCATACATTTAGCTTCCTGCTTACAAATACCAAGTATGTGCAACTGTTTCAGAAGAATTAAACATGAAGAAAATCCTGCAGCAATATAAATTATTTTCTGAAACCAGCAAAAGTGATTTTTAGTTAATAGCAGTCTAAATAATTTCTGTCCAGGATAGAAGCTAACACAGATGTTACTGTTTACTACCTTGAAGACATTAATCAGTGTTGTATCTATTACGGCACTCATACCTCATCGCTTTTGACTAACCCTTATAAATCTGTTCCTTGGTTCTGGTTTGAACTTGTCCTAATGCTGTACTGGCTCTTCAGTGTTTAGTGGTCAATAATATCTTTGGAATAAAGTCAAATGTTATGTTTTAGGAGCATCTCCTTAAAGAAAAACATTTTGAGGATATTATAAGCACAAAGTTCTTCAAATGATAGCACAGATCCTTTGAGTAGGTTGTCATGGGGATTTTAGTATTATGTTTCCTTATAAATATGTCTTCCTTGGATATCTAATTCATTTTTAATTAACATTTCTTTGCTCAAATCCTAAAGATTCTTATAGATAAGGCTAAAGGAGAAAGTCTGAATTTCAAACAACCTCACTTTGACTGACTTTTGTCATGATTACCAGGTGTTTACAGTGATTTCTGTCGATGCATATGAAGCCTCTCCATTGCATGTTCATATGAATGGTTTAAATACAAAAGCTCCCTGCCCCACCATTGTTTCGCGCCCCATATAGAACAGAGGAAAGCATCCAGAAGAGACAGGCTTAGTTATCCCCTCGGGGGTAACAGAACAGTTCCTCAATGGCCACCTCCCACCCTTAATGCACACACATAGTGTACCCTCACCACAGGATTGAATAAAGCAACATTTCCTTGTAGCCAGAAGCACACACTTTTTGGCAGAGTTGGTATCATGATTTTATAACTTAAAAATAAGTAACTATTAAAATTACTTACAGTTTCATTATTGCTTAAAATCTAGGGGTTAATAAAATGCAACATTTGCAAAGCATTATATAGATTGTGTGTTTGTGTATGTGTGGAGGGTGTGTGTGTGTAACAAAAATGAGATACAAGTTACAATCCTGTAATAAAAGTTTTCTACATTGAAATTCATAATTGTTTAGTTGTAATTAAGTGGTCCTGGGAAACGTTTGTAGATTTCCTCAGGTACAACTTACAATCAGGAATTCTTAATTTACTCCAGATAAAGATGTTTTCTATTCTAGACTTAACCACATATTTACGTGCAATCTTACTGCATAACTGAAGCCATCCTTTGAATAAACATATCAGCAACAGTACAGCGAAGTCTTAAAGTAGTGGTCATCTTACAAAGAAGAGATTGTCTTAGTAGGTTGGGTAAAAAAATGGCAGTTCTACTCACTGAAGTTATTCATTGTCTTGCAGAAACAAGGATGGTGTAATCTTTGAAAATGGTGTTATATGACTTCAGTACAAAATCTGATATATCTAAAATTGATTTTAAAAGAAGATAAAATCAATAAGCTGCAAATAATAATATACACATACTAGTTGAGTTTTTATGTTTTAAAAAGTACTAATCAGAGGACTGGGGGTCTGATCTAATGGGAGCTCACCAATGCCAGCTGGACTGGGACTGATGGAGCATGTGATCAAACTGGACTCTCTGAATGTGGCTGACAAGGAGGCCTGACTGAGAAGTCAATGATAATGGCACTGGGTTTTGATTCTACTGCATGGACTGGCTTTGTGGGAGCCTAGTCTGTTTGGATGCCCACCTTCCTAGACCTGGATGGAGTGGGGAGGACCTTGGACTTCCCACAGGGCAGGGAACCCTGACTTCTCTTAGGACTGGAGAGGGAGAGGGAGGGGTGAGTAGGGGGAGGGGGAGGGAGATGGGAGGAGGTGGAAATTTTTAATAAAACAAAAGTATTAATCAGAGGACTGTAGAGATGTCACAGTGCTTAAGTACACTTGCTGCTCTTGTATAGACCTGGGTTCTAATCTCAGGACTCACATGGTGCCTCACAAACCACCTGCAGTTCCAGTTCCTAGGGCTCTGAGTCTCTTCTGGCTTCTGCTCTCACCAGATACCCATATAGTACATTATACATACATGCAGTCAAGACAGCATGCCTAGAAAATAAAACAAATAAATCCAAAAACAAAACAATCACTTGAAGGAGCCCTTTGATAAGTGTTTTCACACTGAGATAAATCCTATAGTACGTGACAGTTGCACAGCATAGGGTGATTATAAGATGATAAGAGTGAGGTACCAAGTTAAGGTCCCCAAAACTCTTATGGAAAGCTAGGCATGATGATACATGCTATAGCACAAGTTCATATATAATAGTGTTGAATAGCTTGATAGAGTAGGATTGCTATAATAATTTTCATAAATTAAAGCGAGATTTAAGGAATATATTGTGGTATGCAACAGCACAAATTATTAAAATTGCACTCATCTTTTTACAATGTATGTTGCAATCATGAAGTAGTGTGAAATGCCATGAAACGATATGAAATAATTAACTTTTGCCCTTCAAATCCTAACTTATCAATTGCATTATCTCTGAAGTAAATTTTATTTTGTGTGTGCTTTCTACAAAAGGAACATGGATATGTGTGGGACAAATATCTGAATTTATTGACTTTACTAACACTATTTTTAAGATTGGAAATCCTGAGCAAATAAAAATTCTAACCTTAATAAATTTACTTTTTTCATATTTAATACCAACTTTATAGTTTGGGGTATTGTCTAGCAGATGGTTACTATCCAGAATATATAAACTTAATATGTCTTACATTAATAAAAATATATCCAAGCTAGGAGCAACAAGACACTACTTTAAACTCTATAGAGATTAAGGTAGGTATACCTCCTTGTATTTGAAGTCATCCTGATCTACAGATTAAGATTCCGCCTAGCTGAGAGTACATAGTGAGACCCTGTCTCAAAACATGACCAAATTTTAAAATGGGAAAATAATATTAGTTACTTCTAGTAGAAAAAATACACATGACTAGCAAATATCTTAAAAATTCTCAAAATATTTAGTAATTAGGAAAATGCAATGCTAAACTATAATGAAAATCTATCTCAACCCAATTAAAATGGTCACATAAATTAATAAAAGGCACAGCAAGTGATAACAAGCATATGGGGGGGGGGATAAAGAATGAACCTTATCCACAGAAGACAGGAGAATAAACTACTAAAGAAATGATGGAAAACAGTATGGCCATTTCTCAAAAACCAAGGATAGAACTACCATATGTTTCAACTATCCTACAGCTGTGGAGACAAAGCAAATGTTCTCAGACCTTTTCTAAAGACGACAGGATCCAAAACAGCCATTAACAATTGAACATAGAAAGAAGAAGTCATACATAAAATGGAGGATTGTTCAGCCATGAAGCAGAATGAAATCTTGTCATTTGGAAGAAACCAAATGGACATCATGGGAGTGAAATAACCCAGGCACAAAATGACCTGAGCTGAGTATTATTTCTGTTTGTGGGGACCTGGAAGGCAAAGGATTACTAGAGAATGGAGAATAGTGCTCATAAAAAAGAATGGAAAGAAGGGAAAGAGAGAAGGAGAAGGACATCAGGAGTTAGTGACATTGTGAATCCCAATAGAGGTATGTAAGAAAGAAATACAATGAATCCTACAATTAACATGTATCAATTATATTAAAAATTAATCATAACTCTCAGTTTAAATTAAGTAGATTAAAGATTCATTACACAACTAAAATAAAAGCAGCCTTATTTTGGAGGTGATGAGAGTGTTCTTAAAAATATAACAGATACCCACATTCATTAATGTATAAGAAAAAATTATTAAATGCTTAAGTATGTTTTTCATTATGTATCAGATTGAAGCAATAAGCAGGTATCTTTGCCCATATCCTTAGCAAAAAGTAAATCTCAGTTAAAAATACAAGTGCTTCATATGGGTGCCTTGAAGTTATATCAGATTTCTGAGTCACAGGGTTGTTGCAGTAAACTTGGTCATCTAGAGATTTACAGAGGCATTCTAGGAATCCCACTGTCCCCAGAGAGCTGTTGAATTGTGAAGGGATTGTGGTGTCCTCTGTGGTATATCGGAGCTCCCTCTTTCCTGGATGCTCCCAAAGGCTTTCCCTGTGCAGATGAAATGCAAAGTCCTATGTCAAGGGACCTGTGACTGGGATGGCAGAATCCATTTGTATCTAAACAGTGTCCTCAAATCACTTTGATCATGACACATTCTGAGAATGGGAATTTATGAAATTGACCACCCCCAAAATACTTTCTCACTTAGAGAGAGGTATGCTGAAATGCATAACTGTAATTACTTGGTGAGTGACCCTTATACGTGTTGCTTCCCATTTAGCTTATAGATATAGGTGGACATGCCAACTAGTGAGACTTAACCAGCCATGAGAAGGTGTTCTTGTGTCTATAATGCCAAAATTTTCTAGTAATTCTTGTGATTTCTAAAAAAATGTTTTTCAAATTTCTCAAAGTCATTTCGATTTTCAGAATCCCCCTGACACCTCAAACCCTGCCTTTTTTTTTCTGATCTAGTTCTCAATAAGTACTTTAAATGTTTTACTTATTATTTTACTTTATGGCTTGCATGCAATCATAAAATCTGGCATTAGATCATTTTATGATCTTCCCTTTTTCCCCACACAACTTCTTACTGTGTTCCTCAGTTCTTTTGAAGTTACACACAAAGTTCTGGCCTACCCATGTGTAACTCATGGCTCAGATCCTCTCAACCCTGCTCCCTCGCAGGAGCCAACAGAGGTTATGTGTTATCTTTCTATCCCTAAGGTCACTGTACATTAAGTACATGCCTGCACATGAAAACTGCAGCTACAAATTAAAATAGAAAAAAAGAAACACTAACCATATTTAGAAAAACAGTATAGTGTACTGTAAATTGCCGATGGATAATTTAAACTGTTTAATGTAAGGCGTTTTACGAATAGAAAAGAATAAATTAAAAAGAAACACAGCAAACTTTTTCCAACCTCTTTTACAATGTCTTAAAGACAGGAAATAACATGACAACCCCTATGTCTAATTACAACACAAAGGACAATAGTGAAAATTAGTGTTATGATTAATTTCCACAATGTAGTCTTTTAAATAATCAATGATGTAAACTGTCTTTGGGAGTATTCTTTCTGTCAGTGTTCAGATTTGATTAACTCTGCTTAACTCCTCTGTGAGTGCGGACTTTTTCAATGTGCACATCCCTAAATCTTCTTTAACCCAGCTTATTAGACTACACCAGCAATCCCAACACTGGGGAAGATGAGCTGGTAAATCATGAGTTCAAAACCAGTCTGAGCTACGAGTTGAGATGGCTTTAAACATCAACAAAAATCTCTTCCTTTATCTTACATGTAAAGGAATTTACCTAGAAATGAAGCACTGTGTAGAGACAACTAAGTCAATGACACACTTTTCTAATTTAAAATGGTCAGGTCATCATCATCTGTAGCAAGGTAGGACTAAAAACTGTTTTCAGTGGTGTGTGGTGTGTGTGTGTGTGTGTGTGTGTGTGTGTGTGTAAGGACTGGACCCAGCCGTGTCATAGGTTAAGTCAGCACCTCACCATAACTGAGCTATGCGCCCAGCCATATTCTCTCTTTTTGTTTTGTACTGGGTCCCAGTAAATTGTTCAGCTGGACTTCAGCTCATACTGTTGCCCTTTATCTCGTGACACTTCCTCCTTTACCTCTCAGCCGCTAGCAATGGTTACAGTCTGTGCTGCCAGGTCAGCCTCTCATTTTTATATTTAGAATGATGATTTCTAAGTCTATGATGTTACTTTGAACAATAGAAAAAAATGCCAGTAAGTGGCTACTATCATGTAAAATAACTCATGCTAGACTTCAAATTTAATAAGATACATGGGATTTATTAGCAAGGGTCAAAGATTGAAGAAGAATGTTCATTTATGTATTTTTTGGATCATTACTGAGTTTTACAAAACACATTTTCAGAAAATCTTCAATACAGCCTTTTTCGTAAATCATGTTATGCTTCAAAATGTTTAAAACAACTCCATGTAAGTTCAGGCATTTGCGGTCTTAATTAACTTTCTGTCCCATGGTCTCTAGCTGTTAATCAGATCTGGCATTGGCCCTGTGTTTTGATGAGAACTTTGCTGCTTTGATTAGGAAGAAAGATTTTCAACAAAAGTCTATTTTCTCTTATCAAGGGTCATTAAGAACTGGGCTATCCAGTGAGAGAGAAGCTGGAACTCATTAGTTCCTTAATAAAACACTTATGAGGACACCATGTACTGAAAGAATGACTATATTTATATGGCCTTTTAAATAAACAAAGCAAAGCCAAAAATTACAAGCAAAAATGGCATAAAGCAGATTTATTGAAAGGTAAAAGTTGAGCAGCTAAAATAGCCACCTGCATGTCATTATTCCATCAATCACAAATGCTTCCCTTTAAAAGAATAAGAAAGCTCTTTCTAGCATTCTCTTCATTCTGTGACATGTTTTATTTAATACAGTGGTTGTTATTTTGGTCTTGAGCCTTTTTACCTTTCAAATATTTAAAGTGAAAATTTAAATTTTTTACATGTATAAACACACACACACACACACACACACACACACACACACACACACATCACAAACCCCTGCTATGCTAGCTTGACTTGGATTTTCTTCCACAGTTTCAGAAAGAAGTTAGTGCCTCTGCCAAAGAAAGTGGTACTGTTTTCTGTTTAGGAACAAGGTCCTCTGTCCATTCTGCTAATTTAAATTACAGGAGAGTTTGTGTTGTTTAAAAATAGATACCTTAATTAGTTCCACACAAAAATGCCTAGCAATATGTGCTAATGGGCCTTACAATAGACAAATGTACATGGGAGACGGATGAGATAAATGGGTTATTGGTCAATACTTTTCATGGTAATGAGCTAGAGAGTTTCAGGTTCAACTTTACCTTTCACAGAGGATGCCATCAAGTCTATTTTTAGTGCAGCCACTTGCTCACCTTACCCAGAGATAAAATTCACATACCCAAAATCCTTTTAAAAATGTGTTAACAACTTGGAGAACACAGTAGCTATTAGGTAAATGAGATCCAACTATGTATGTTAGCTGAAATTCTACTCAAAAACTACAAACATGTAAACGATGCAAATAAAATCCTACCTTCTTTGATATTTCTAGTGTCCTGAACCCACCAGGAAGTCCTTCCTCCTGAGACAGTCTCTTTTCACTCACTGTCCTTCCTCCCCCACTCATCCTCCTTTGGCGCATTTCAGAGATCACAAAAAAGCTACCCCTGTCATCCTTGCATGCCAGAGTCTGCTCCAATGTCCCAGACACACACTCTATCATTCTGCTGCATTTTATCTCAGAAATGCTATTCTTTGGGCAGCTTCCCAAGCATGCAGTTGTTCTTGAAGAATGCTCTAGACAACTGAACTTTAAGAATATTTGGCTAGTAACAGAAATGTTGACATTTAGTATTTATCTATATGGAAATGTAGGGATGTAATTGTAAGCACCATGGATGATAAAGAATATCCTATAAATTACTTTTAACATACAGAAGAAACAACATCCCTAAAAAAATACATGTATTATATAAGGTGTTTATAAATCAGGGAACTTAATGCTTGGTTGATATTAAAATAACTGTTGAGGTATTTAGAGAAAAACTGAAGAAGAATTATGATAGAAACTGGGAATAACACTCAACACTGGAATGTGAACAGGAAACTCCTCTCAAACAGAATATTCCTGTCAAAACATGGATTATATGGAGATGATTTCAGGGCAGTGGACAGCCCTAAAATCATGTAAATACAAAGAAGTACACAAATGCAAAGAGTTTAATTCTACATTTGAGTATATATATAATATTATGCAAATACATGTAACATGTCAGGGGCCGGATTGTTGGGGCTTCTGTCCTGCCTGGTACCCCAACAAGCCAGCAAGTCCCAAGGAAAATCACACGCAAGACTCCATAAGGTTATAAACTGATTGGCCCATTAGGTCAGGCTTCTTATTAACTCTTATAACTTATATTAACCCATTATTCTCATCTATGTTAGCCATAATGGCTCCGTACCTTTCTCAGCTGGACATGTTACATGCTGCCTCTTTGGTGGTCTGCGCAGGAGTGGCTGAGGAACTTCTCTCCTCCCTAGCCTTATCCTATTCTCATTACTCCGCCTCTACTTCCTGTCTGGTTGACCCGCCTATACTTCCTGCCTGGCCAATCAGCGTTTTATTAAAATACATGATTGACAGAATACAGATAATTCTCCCACACCATGTCCCTCTTTTTTTTTTTTAAACAAAGGAAAATACCCATAGTCCATTTGTTGGGAATGTGGGCGTAGTATTTCAGGCTACTTCCTGCTGGTTGGGGGCGCTGATAATCTTATGGGGACCTAAAGAAAATTTAGAGTTATAATTAAGTCATGACTGGAGTATCCTGTGAGTCTCGATCATCTCAGGCAGCAGTCTTGAATCTGTTCTGGATGTAGAACTCAGACATCTGGGCCATCTGTTCTTGTTGGAGATTTCTCAGGTGGCCTCCCTTGATGGAACCTGATTTTTCTTAACTCAGAATGAATCCACAGCTTCTCATTTTCTGTGGAAACAAAGGCAAAATCTCTTCTCCAAAGTAACATACCTTTTGACTTTAATTTTGAAGTCAAGCTATTTTCAAAATACCTATCTTGGGTTAGTTCAGCAGCATTTATAAACAAAAGTCTTTTAGCAGCTGTTGCTCCTTCCTCAACAATCAAACAATTCAAAGAGAGCATAATAACATACAGTATCAAGATTCTCTTTGTATTTTCCATCTTTGTGTGGCTTTACTTTAACCTCTATTTTTTTTTATTTTTACTTTTACTTTTTGAGACAGGTTCTCTGTATATCTTTGTCCTGGAATAACACTGTAGACCAGGTTGTCCTTGAACTCACAGAGATCCTTCTGTCTCTGCTTCCCCAGTGCTAGGATTAAAGGTGTGTACTACCACACCTTGAACTCAGAGATCTGTCTGTCTCTGCCTCCCAGGTATTGGGATTAAAGGTGTGTGCTACCACACCTTGAAGTCACAGAGGTTAACTACCTCTGTCCCTTAAAGTCACAGAGGTCAACATGCCTCTGCCTCCCAGGCATTGGGATTAAAGGTGTGTACCACCACACCCTAAATACATATACATATATATATATATATATATATATATATATTATGAATGAATTTGTGAGAACAAGGGAGGATGTATGTAAGAGGTATTCAAGGGAGGAAAATAAAATTTTTGACATTTCCCCCTTACCTTTAATGCCTCTAAACCCTTACCTACTGGTAGTCACTCTCCTTCCAATTCATAGCCTCCTTTTTATTGATTCCTATAAATTTGTATATGTATACACATATTTGCTTCTAAGTATAACTTACTCAGTCCATTTAATGCTATTAGTTTGTTTTTCAGGGCTGATGTATTTTCCACTAAACTTCTTCAACGGCATAAGATTTAGAAGACTGAGGAGAAAGTATTTAGAAAATTAATTAAATGGATTTATAATTAATGCTATGTTCAGTTAATTCTATTTACAATGAAGATGCTCTGAATACAATCTTCTCAATCTGTATAATGGTGCTTATATAAGTATTTTCAGGGTTATTGGTATTGCTCAACCAATTTTCTGTGCTCTTCCCTGGGGAAGACCACCTTCCTGCTCCCAGTTTTCCTCCATTGCCCATAGTTCTTTGTAGAAGATTGAAAACCCATGAGTTTTTCCCATTCCACTTTGTTATGTCAGTTGGTGTCTTTGTTTAGCTCACATTTAAGCAGTCATGATGTTGAGACGTTGTGGGTGTAGCTGATGACATTACTAGAAGACACAGTCACACAGCAAACTCTCTGCTCCTCCGGCTCAACAGTCTGTCGGCTCCCTCTACCACAGTGCCCCTGAGTCTTAGATGTGGCAGTGGTCTCTAGATGTATACAATGGGACTGGTCTTTACAATTTCATGATTTATGTAGTGTGGCTTTCTGAACTGGTTTCTGTTTGTTACAAAAGGAAGTTTCCTCAATGAAAGATGATGACTACACCTATCTGTGGATATAAAGGAAAAATGATTATAAATTGTTAGTGATTCTGCTGGTGTAGTAAAGTAGTGGTTGTGATATTTTAATTTCAAAAAATAAAATAGTTAAAATTATAAACATGCTGTTAATGTTTTCATTTTTCCTTAAAATCCATTTTCTTATGACATAATTTGATCATATTCTTCCCCTCTTCCAATTGTACCGAGGTCCTCCAAACCTCTAGACATATCCAATTTTATGTTGTCTCCTCCCCTCCTTCTTTTCGTCTGTGTCTCTCTTTTGCTCAACAAACAAACGAACAAACAAACGAAAAAGGAAAGCGAAACAAAGCACCAATAACACAAAAAACACAAAACCAAACCAAAAAGTGCAAACATAGACACAAACACACCAAACAAAACAAAAATCATTGAATTGTTTTTTTTTTTTTTCCTCTGGGCCAACTAACTACTCCTAGACTTGGAACCTGCCTTGAAGTACATTCAAATGACATCTAATGACACAGGTGATTTTTCTTTTCCCAGAAGGTATCAATTGAAAGTAGTTTCTCGGTTGTGGGTGAGCCTTCTCCTTCTCAGTGCTGGGATTTTGTGGGGGTTGAACTTGTCCAGGTCTTGAATGTGAGCACAAATGTGCATCAGTCTCTTGTGTCTAGATGATTGTGCTCTTTCCTTGGAGACATGCACTGCTGTAGACCTCTTACAATCTGTCACCCTCTTCTTCTGATGACTGGACTTTGAAGGGAAGAGTTTAATGAAGACATCCCATATAGGGCTGTGCCAAACTTTCTCTCTCTACAAAAATGTCCAGTTGTGGATCTCTGGGTAATTAACATCTATCTCGAGGGGTTTCTTTGATAAGGATTGAATGATGCACTGATCTATGTGTGTAGCAATGTGTTCTTAGCAGTCTTTCAATTCTTGTGTTCCTTTGTGAGAATGATAGCAGTAGAATTTCCCCTAGGCTGATTACTTATCTAGACTGAGATTCCAACAGTTTAGGAGGTTTAGGTATAGGCTCCATCTGCTACTTAATTAAAAACAGGAAAAATGATTAATGCTTGTGCGCATTTTACTTTTTTATAGAAAACTTATCTTCAGATACTTTATTAAATTCAATGCTTTGTCTAATTCTTTACACATTTGAGAAATTACTTTGAGAACATTAAGAAGGACTTCAATGTTATTCAATTAAAATAATAGTCAAGCTCATAATTGCCCTCAGTTTTATTAAACCTTGCTTTATGGAAAGTCATTGAGTTTAAAATTCTGAAGTTGCCTAAGATATTATCAGTTTATAGCTAATAATATTTTCATTGACATAAAAATACATTTTTCAATGTATTAACAATGATTGTTAATGCTTAAAACCAAAGGAAATGCCACACCAAATAAACCTATAATGATCTAAAAGTCATGAAATTCCCAGATCTTGAATATTGCCTTTCCTGTACTGAACACTTGTAGGAAGGATGCTTTTCCTTCATGCATGCTTATATACCATGTGTGTATGTGCTAATCACAGAGGCCAAAAGGACACATAGGGTCCCCTGGAAATGGAGTTACAAACAGTTCAATCAAACAAAACAGTCAGTTCTCTTAACCACAGAGGCATGTCTCCAGCCCTTAAAATGAAACTCTTTAACAAATATTTTTTATTTATGCTCAACAGAAGTCCTTTTAAAACATGTATTGATTATAAATTTCATTCTCACCAAACGAATGCTTTTAGCCCTTTAACCTTAACGAATCATTACAAAATCTTTGTTTGTATTTGATAACTAAACCTCAATTTATTCACTTCAAATTATAAAAAGACAAGTTTTTCTTCTTTGTTTTCTTAAGATTTCGTGTTTCATCAAGTCAGAAATTGTAATATCAACAGGACACTGGGAACGTTCACTGTGATCTTCTGGTCTGGGGTAAGAATAGAGCGGCTGAGCCCATTCCAAGTGGAGTGTCCAGAGCAGTTTCTCCCAGTGCCATTGTTTCCATGGCCGCACAGTCACTGCGCTATCCCTATATAATTCAGGGCTTTATGGAAGAATTTAGAAATTCAAGCTCAATACGCTGTTACTACTTACTGAATCTCATGGGACCACTGGTTTATTTCCTAAGCTAATGATGTATTATTACCTTTAGAATTAAAAAAAAGAATAGAAACCCCTCAATACAAACAAAACAGCAAAAACAGATTTTTAAAATAATTTCCCATGCCTTCTATGTCCTTAGAATGCTACTGTAAGTACTGTAAGTATTCTATGTTGTTTCCATGAACCTGATTAATCTGTCTTCCAACATAACTTTCCTCATTTTAAACAATTTTTAAATATATAAACAACTTCTCCTTGCTGGTTTCCATCTGCATGATTTATATGTTTACCCTATATCGTTTTGCTGTTATTGTCCTAGGTCCTATGACGGGTTAGTGGAGGACTTCATGCTCTGTAGCATTTCGTCCAAACACTAAACTGTTCTTTCCCCTTCTTTTGTTGTTCTAGCTATAACACACACACACACACACACACACACACACACATGCACATACCCGTAAGTATTTGTATTTCATTAGTCAAAAGAGATAAATATTTCATGAATATAATAAATATTCTTTCAATGTCCCCATTATCATTCTGTGAAAGCTTTTAGCACTCTATCCATCCTCCAGCAAACCCCACTTGCTGCTCTCTCACTCTCAAGGATGTGTCTGAGAACACGGTCTTGTCCTACAATTCATTCTCTACTTTTAGTTATAGATTAGTAAACATACTTTGAAGGTACTTTGAAAGTAAAAGAGTTCCAGATAACTGATAGACGTTATGACAACAAAGGAGGGGAAGTGGGAGCAAAAGAAGTGGGAGGGAAGGAAAGGGAACGGGGGAGGGGAGAACAAGAGAAGAATTCAAGCCCAAACACTTCAAGAGAAAAGAGCTGCATGTCAAAATGCAGAAAGTCTTGGAACTGAATGGAATTCTCCTCTTGATTTTCCCCACATAACTTGACAAATTCACTAAATTTCTTGACTTCAAAGAATACATATATTTTCCAGCATCATTGAGTTTAATTATTATGTTTGAAGTTGATGACAGCCTAGAAAGCTCACTGTTGAGGAAGAGCGAGTTAGGTAGACCGAAGAAGTGATTCCGGTTCTGACTATAGCAGGACATGGGAAGATATCATTTCCTATCTTTTGTATGAGCAATCATTCTGTAGCTTTGAAAAATATCTGAGGACTGAGGGAGTGGTAGACAAAGGAAACATACCTACAGGACATTTTCTTTCTGGCCACATAGTAGACCTTTATGCATAAATTTGATATAGTCTGAAAAATGAAAGAGCTTCAATGTATGGGAAAAAGTTTTAGACATACCATCTGTATTTTGTTTTTAATAATTTTCCTTTTTTTCTGCTGTATTGCATTGATGTGAATTATTTGTGACTATCTCTACTGCAGAAAGGTCTTTTTCCCTGAGTGAAACTTAGGGGACTGTGTGACTTTTAGGTATTGTTGGTACGGGACAGATAGAGACAAAAGTCTATTACTGTTCTCAGCATGGTTTCCAGGAAATGACACTGGTGTACCGTTCTTCAGGGAGTGGAGAATTCTCAAGATGTTCCTCTTCTTTGACCTCTGTAAGCCATGAAGAAAATGCTCTTGTAACACTACAATTTTATTTTTCTCTTCCATATATTGGTTTTCCTATCCTGGGTTTTCTGAATGGAATCATTTAGAATTATTGCATATATATATATATATGTATATATATATATACATATATATATATATATATATACTTCCACCTTGACCAACAACTTCTTTGCATTGGAATGAGTGTAGTTACTTTCAGATCTCACAGCTGTCTGCCCCTGAATCATATAACTTATTGTATTTATTCTGGAGCCTAAGCTTTGTCACTTAGATTTCTCCTAATTCCTGGTTTCTCACCGCCCCTTTTCATTGAAGAGCCCTCACCAATGTTTTGTTCTTCACTTGCATTACACATCGTTTTCCCCACTCCTGAACCTCGCATTTTCCAGAGATCAATAAATGTTATTACTTCAAGGACGATACTAGTACTAAGATGAATCAATAATTCCTTATTCTTTCCCTTTCTTTTCATGATGCATGAATAGTATATGGCTTATTTTTGCCTTGCTGTGACAAAGTACCTGATACAAAGAAACTGAAAGAAGTAATTACTTCAGAGTTGGCTAAGCAAAGGAAGCTGCCAACAATATGATGGACATACTGCAGAGGAAGAGAGGAAGAGGCTAGAGGTGAAGCCAAACGTGGAAAGTGCCTCTTGTAGCTATTTTCCTTCAACTTCACTCTTCCTCTTCATTTCCAAACCCTTCTCAACTAGTGCTACCAGCGAGGATCCATAAAGGAGGTTTCTCTTCTGGTTTTAAGTTCTTGACTTACCACTCTGAGGCTTATATTAATGGCAAACTGTTTGTCTCACGAGGTGTGGCTTGTTACCTCACATTTGTTCTCTGGCAACTGCTCGTTTCTCCCCACCCAACCTTCTCTTCCATTTATCTTTTGTTGGATTTCCCACCTGGCTCTAATTTCCCTGGCTATTGTCCAAATCAGTTTCTTTACTAACAAATGATAATAAAACATATTCACAGCATACAGAGAGACATCCAACAAGGATCTGGGACTAAACATTCAGAAAATGAACCTGGATAAGGCATTCCATACCCATGTGGTACAGAGGAGTTATAAAGTAAATCATGTGCATAGTTTTTTTTTTTCAACTCCTAATTGCTCTGGAATAAGGAAAACTCAGTGAGACCTTGGCCACGTTTGCTGCTCAATCTTAGGAACTTTCTTTCCTAATACAGGATTATAAAAATCACTCCTACAGAATTTTGTATGTGCTCAGCACTTTTAGAAATTTAACAACCATTTTCTTTTTTCAGTAAAAAAGAATAAGTACATCAAGCTATTTGAAATATTTCTTTTCTTTTGTCTCTCAACGTTTAAATTCGGGTTATTTTAACATGTCCAGCCTAAAAGTAACGTGTAATGACATAAAAAAATCACCTAATTATACACTTAATTATGGTATGTTCCAGTCAACTTGAGCATTCAAACAAATACTGTTTACTAAAACTCCCCTTCAAATCTAATTATAAAGTATCATTTTAATATGAATTTCCAGTTAGCTATTTATTATTTTGTTTCCTATAATGTGTTCATTATTTGTGGCATTCAAGCTCAATACTGTGACATTGCTTTCATAAATACTCAGAAAACACAAATATTGTAACAATACATAAGACTTAAATTTTTGTAAAAAGGCATTTGTAAAAATAGATGTGGAAGTAGAGAGTTAATAAAAATGGGTATTTTTATTGAAGAGTTGGGAAACCTGTCTACTTCTAAGATTTGGCCAGCTTCAGATAGAGTTCAGACTGGATTTTCCCACTGGTCTTCATGCAAAATATTCTGCGCAAGAGGTTTCATTGCAGTGATCAAATGCAGTCTGCATGAAATGGGATCCAGCACAACAATTAAAATGATGCTTCTGCTTACTGCCAGGCAGAGCAGTTGCTCCTGAAAACCTTTTGGCAAAAGATGTCTCTTTATGCTGTGCTACTGATGGATGAAAGAAAACACAGAATCATCCAATGTGATGAGACACACAACACAAATTATCCAGCAAATTTTCTCAGTCATACAGACTACATAATATCATAGAAAGATGGTCATTTACAAATAAAAAATACTAAAAATATATTTATACATATGAAAAATCATATGTATTATTACTGGGGGGATATTTTAAGGGTATTCACAGTGGTCAACATGTGGATTCAAAAGAAGTACTCATTTGTACTTGGGTAAGTGAAAAACATCTGAAATATTTTATTAATTTTGTATTCTGTTATATATGTTGTATCAATATCATTGATATTGAATTGAAATATCATTCATCTTCAAAAGAGAAGGAAATCTTGTGATAGTGTTAATATTGATGAAGTTGAAGGTCAACAGACCATGCAAAATAAATTAAGTTCAGGGAGACAAATGTTGTGTGATTTTTATCTGTATAAAATTTAAAACAAATTTATTAGAGCAGACAGTGAAAATGGTTGCTGCCAAAAGCTGAAAGTTTGGTACAACAGTTCTAAATATATAGAAGTTGATTTAGATAGGTAAATAAACTGTGGGGATGAGCTGTAGAGTATCATGAGCATAATCAAAGTGCTATGCACTAGAGTGTAACATAAGGGCTGGCTTGTTGGGGTTTCCGTCCCGTCCGGTACCCCAACAGCCGACAAATCCCAAAGAGAAATTACACACAGGACTCCATAAGGTTATAAACTGATTGGCTCATTAGGTCAGGCTTCTTGTTAACTCTTGTAACTTATATTAACCCATTATTCTCATCTATGTTAGCCATAATGGGCTCAGTACCTTTCTCGGTGTGACAGCTTACATGTTGCCTCTTCGGTGGTCTGTACAGGAGTGGCGAGAGAGCTTCCTGTGTCCCAGAAAACTCCCAGTCTCTTTGCTCCACCTCTACTTCCTGTCTGGCTTTCCCGCCTATACTGCCTGCCTGGCCAATCAGTGTTTTATTAAAATATGATTGACAGAATACAGACAATTCTCCCACACCACTAGAGTATTGCACAAAGTGGACCTTTGCTATTCTTACCACTGGAAAATTAAAGACAATTGTGTGAAGTGCTGAATATATCAATGAGCTTGATTATGGTTGTATTTTATAAAAGTATGCAATAATTTGTCAATTGCAACTCAAAATTAATGGAAAATGTAACTGTTTCCATTAAACGATTTATAAATAGTGCTTATATTTTTATAATCAACTAAATATGTTACATCAATAATCAGCAGCCAGAATAAACACATAATAGTAAAAATCCACATATTTATTTAAACATAGTGTCATATATTTCTCAATAAGATGTCTGAAATGCCCTTGAAAAAGTCATATTATTATGTTCTCTTTTTGGAATAATTTAATCTTATTTCCATATACTCCCAGGTAAAAAAAATTATATAAATTTATTTCCTCAGTTGCTATAAAATCCTGGAGCTCTTGCAACCAGAAAATTGCACCTTTTGCCTTCAATTATATTTTCTTATTATTAAAGGACAGCATACTAATACAGTGTGCACAATATGGTCTATATTCACTGCACTCTGCTCAGATGATATCTTGTTTTCAATAGCTATTATTTTTCTAAAAGCAAATATTGTTTTTGTTTTTCATTTCACAAAAAGGCTCAGAATTTACATAATGAGGTCTCTCTAAAGATGTGAGAATGAATGAGGAATAAATAAATTGCAACCTCCTAGCAAAATGACTCTACCTTTAAAGATGGATCACACATGGTCATGCTTAAATGCATTCAATATATCAATATTTATTAAGCAGACAGAAAGTCAATTGAAGCATAACTTGCTTTCTACTAAGAAAGAAGAAACATAGAAGAGGATATGGGAGGATTATTAAAAAGAAACCCAAGAACCCTGCCCAAAGTCAATTCCAAAAGCTTCTAATGAATTTCTTTCCCCCAAAAAATCATTACAGAATTGAATAACCCATCTACACAGGGAATAACAAAAGATAACTAAATATGAAACAGCCACAGACTGTCATAAAACCTCCTTGAGCTGGCAAAGCAAGAATTTTCAACCTCTAGCTTTAAGACACATCTTATTATTCCTGTGTAGTGCACACACATTCTTTAGGCTGTATAGCATTACTTTGCTTCTCCAACTAGAATGCATTTCCTGAGAACAGGTCAGTCTTACATTCTAGAACTTGCAAAGAAGAGTATCTCATAAACCTGAACACATCTATCAAGGAAAGCAGAATGAATGGATTTAAAATGTGTCAACACGTCTACAGGAATACACCTAAGCATGGATCACTCCACTCTTGGTTATAATGATAGCAATGTTCACTCTGCATTCATTGTTTCTGGTACAACACAGATGTTTCCTTCCGTTACATAACCCTATTAACTCTATGGGTTGGGCGTCATCATTTTGAATGTACTGATTAGTAAATTGAACCTTAAAATGTTAGATGATTTTGTCTTAGCATACAAAGGTGTGCATAAACTCTACATATCAATCAATTGTATTTGTTCTTGACCGCATAGTTAGCTGAAACTGTTAACTACCACATTGCATTTTCTGAGGCACAAAGTGATTACCTTGAAAAGAACTATCTGAACAAGTGTGACTGGATAAAGCTATGGTACTGAGATAACTATCAGCTATCATTCACCGGATATAACAGTGCAGTCTTGTGAGAAGGAAAGTGGTCACTTAGACTGTGCTGACTCCACATCTGAATGTCATCTGGCTAATGGCAATGGATCCTGGACTGCATCTTAGAAGAGAAGGAAAGACGTGAGTGATAGAAATAGATAAAATTCACTTTAAGTTTGAATTTTTCCTAATCTTAATGTGCCCATGTTCACTTGTTAGTCATGAGAAGTGCATTGTGATTATGAGTATGATAACATCAGAGTGACTAGGCAGGTTGCAACATCGGTACTATCTCTGAAATCTTTTTATCAATATACGTTTATTTCAAAACAAAAATGTAATTTTAAAAAGTATAGCTTCACACATGTGTAACATAAACACACACAAATGTGTGTATGTTTATATACTGGTATCAAATATGAATATAACAGAAGCTTGAAGTATTTAACTTTCAATATTGAGGAAAGGGAACAAATAATAGCCCTTTTACTTCATGCATTCCCACACTTCTATTGTAGACACACACTCTTTAGGTATTGATGTATTAGACTTCCTGCCTGAGCATTTGCTGTCTATGTTTTTGTTTTACACTCTCCTTCCATTGCAAAAGCCATGTGGTTCAGTGTTCTGGGTAATCTTTTCAACCTGACTAGATTAATAGGCAGCTAGGAGATTGATGACACGCTCTTCCAGCTGTGATTCTATCAGGATGTCTCCAGAGGTCATCAGACTGACCAGGCATTGAGGGCTCAGGGCTACTGAAAGTATTAACACTTGAATGAATTCAAAATATGGCTTTTTAGGGAAGTGGTTGAAAAGAGAAGATAAAGGCTTTGTTAGAAAAAGAGGTTACAGGACACAGGCCTGGGGACATGTTCTGATTTTTTTTTTTTTTTTTTTTGGTAACACGTTTCCTTTTTCCCCATCCTCTACGAAGAGAACAGCCTCCCTTTCTGCTCCCATCTTGGCATTGGTCTGTCTGAATGCACAGGACTGAACTCGCCTAGACCAAACCCTCTGAATCAGTGATGATCACCAAGTTCTTCCTTCTCTTAAGCTGTTTCTGTCATGTCTCAGTGGGGAAGCCTGTCTGTGTGCTCAGAGGTAAGAGAACAATGCCTCACAGCAGAAACCAGGAGAAAGGGCTTCAATCTTGGCTGTGCAAAAAATATTATTGGGTCAAGAAGAAAATACTGAATCTCAGAGAATAAAAGCATACTTTATAATGGGAAAAAGGCTGTTAATACAAGACACATCTTTAGAAGGATGGATATTTTTTAAAGAATTTATTTTGGGGGGCAACTTCTACTTTTAATCAATCATACCACGAGTGGGATCTTTTAAAATCATAAGAAAATATTAATCATTTTACCTTCTTATCAAATATTAGATGTGCAAAGGAGCAATAGGAGTAAATAGCATACATGTCCAAGAGGCTACCCCTTTACATCCACTCTGGGTCTTCATCTTAAGATTTCTCTAAATTTTTAAAATTATGTATTCCTAAAGTAATAATTTCTGGGATTTCTAAATGAACACACTCAATGTACTGAATACCACAGTTTGAAAGGGAAGTGAAACAGTGACAAAAATAAGTATTTGATAGCTAAAGAGTCTTTGGAGACACCAATGACTATGTGATTTTATTGAGCTCTACATTTTTCTCTGCTCCCCTCCCTGTTTCTCCCTCCTCTCTTCAATCCTCCCCCAAGGTTCCCATGCTCCCAGTTTACTCAGGAGAGCTTGTCTTGTTCTACTTTCCATGTAGATTAGATCTATGTATGTCTCTCTTAGGGTCCTCATTGGTATAGTTTTTTTTTTTTTATAGGGTCTATGGAGTAAGGTCTAACTGAAGCCCACAGAGCACATTGGGCACTAAAGAAGCACCATTAAGCTCCTCTAGCATGGAGCCTGCTCTAAGGATTTCCCTAGCTATGCCTTCCTTCCAATTAAGCAGGATGAAAGAGGAAGGAAACAGTGCAGTGCAAGCACCTTGTGCACTACTAATTCCTTCTTTTCCTGTCCTGTAACACCTCCTGCAAGAACGCCCCACATTTATTTTTAAAGCCATGTTGTCCCAATACAACCAGAGGTTTCCAGCTCCACCAAGAGAGGTTACAAAGAATATGAATTCTATTTCTTACCTGTTTAGAGTCTCATATAATATGCCATCTTTAGAAATAGACTTCAACTTTTGAAAAAAAGAAGCAAGAAAAGAAAACCCAAAGCCTTATGAAGCAGTGGTCCATTCACACTTCATTTAATTCCAAACTGCTCATTTACTCCATAGCGTCTTGCAATCTACTTTCCAATCTCACTGCTCAATTGAAACAATCTCTTAAAAGTCACAGCTGGCCTTAATGGATATGGCCAGCTCGCTTGCTCTCCTCAGTCCACATATTTTTCCATCTTTCTGCATCACTTGAGAGAAGTGACTTTAAAAATTATCGGCCTTTTTATCCTTGGACCATCTAGTATCCTGGGTACACTGTGTCGTCCCAGAAAGCCACTCTTCTCAGTTCTTCATGGAATTCTATTGTTTCAAGCCACTATCTGAACATAGAGCAATATATGTGAAGAAAGGGAATTATGGACAAAGAATTTTGCGGCATTTAAACAAAGTTAGGAACATTTGGGGACAGCAACCAAATGATTTCAAAACATCAGAATCATGAACAAAATTGATGTTTAACTGTGGAGGGAAAATGCAGTAAATAATATGATCAGTAAGAATATATTGAGGAAACTGTGACCATAGGTATAAAATGATAAGTTTATTTGCTTTGGAGTACTATTATGTACCTGGAACTGAAGTTTTATTATTTTAAAATGTTGGGTAGTCCAGCATCATAGTACATGATGTTTTCGTGATTATAGCAAGGGATACTGAAATAACTACCTGATTTAATGATTGTGACGGGTTGGAGGGAGAGGGTGGCAGATGCTCTATTTTTAAGTGAATATTAATACAGACAGATTTGGCTCTAATTCCATTATGGGTTTTACCCCAAGTTCTATATATTTCTATATGCTCGTTTTCATAAAAATCATTGGGCAAATAAACTCATATAGTATTTGAATTTTAAAAATGCTCAAATACCTTTTGAAAACTTTTCAGATATTTTATTTTCTATGTTTTGTAGAAATGGTATCGTGTGCTGCCAGAAGGAACCCATGATAGTAGATGCTGATGACAATGACATTTTCTTAGTATGAGCACTTGGATATGGGAAATGAGTCACATAGTTATGCTGAAAAATTAGTATATTACCATTTTTAAATATCTTTAAAAATAGAAATTATTTTCTATTAGATTTGACATAGTAATTAGGATTGTACTGGTTATGTAGCATATGAAGGGGCTTTGAAATAATTTAACAGAAATTTCAACCACAGAGATCAATTGCTGATATCATGGACTGTTGACAGAGGTTTCTGTCCCACCAGGTCCCATATTTGTTTAGTCCCAAATAACTCTTAGGAAGCATTTGTAAAATCTAATTTTCTCCACACTAAGCACTGTTGAAATTTTCATAAACATTATCTACATATTTACTGCATCCCTGTTAGGTTGCAAGACTTATTTTACAATGAACACAAATGGTTATGTCACCCCTTTTGTTATGTTTTAGAGATGTATATGTGAGTATGGTAATAAATCTTCCAAGATACTGGGTTCACTAGACACAGCTTGAAGCAAGTAAAGTCACACCATATCTTTCTAAAGAGCACATAATAAAATGTTATATTTCTAGATCTTTATATAGGTGTGCATTTTTGTCTAATTGCCACTACAAAATACTATAAAAAACGAATTTAAGAAGTGAAGGTTTATTTTGGCTCACAGTAACAAAGGATATAATACCAGAGAGAAAGAAAGATGTGGTTGCTAGAGTAGGGATAGGCTGGTCACATTGTATTCCACAGCCAGGAAGCATAGAACAGTGTATACCTAGTCTTTTATTTGTTCTTCCTTCTGAATCTAGGACCCTAGCTCATGGAATGACAACACCCATGTTTAAAGTAGATCTTTTACTTCTGTTTTAATTTGTGGTGGTTTGAAATCCCATCAAGTTAATGCTTGGGATTGATCATCCCGAGGTATGTCACAGAGTGAAGTGATGTTAACACATGAGGAATCTTTCTTCACTGCTGCTCAGCTATTTTATTTATATGCCTGCCTTTTTAAACTCAGTTTGACATGTTCTGGGGAACCTGATTTTACAAACTGTCATTGTCCGGAAACCTATCAATCACAGGACTTTCCACAAAATCAGCACTAAATGTTCATTGGATGTGTACGAGGATTGATATATCAGTGGTACTCACTCCCTGTCTGGGCTCTGAGGCTCTGTGCATAAGAACTTTATCAGGCCTTCAGACGCTAGCAGGCCAGCTCTCTTTGCTTTGTATTTGAGCAATGCTGCCTGGTCACTACTGATTACTTGACAGACACCATCTGGAGTTTCACCATCTGTGACCTAAAGTGGGGTCCTTAAATTCCCCACTTGTTTCTTATCTCTGATGACCTCTGACCCTGAAGAAACTCTGCTTAATAATTTAAATCCACTTTGTTAAAATTTTAATGCTATTTCCAAACATTATTTTTTCACATGCCGACCCCTTGCTTGAATCTGGGTTTCTGCTTTTTCATTCTGAATGCTCAAGATTCTTTGACTTGTTTTGTCTGTTTCAAAACCAAGGATTCTTCAGGTCCCTTTATGTCTGAAAGTTACTTTTTTTTTTTGGTTAATTTGCTTTACCTCTATAAGGAGTTCAATGTTCAGCCATTCTTTGTGCAATATTGACACTCCAGAAAGGGATTTTGGGTCTCTCTTGATAATAGACTATCAAGCTGAGCTACCCATGGTTTTCCCCTTCCCTACCTAAAGCTCCACTTTGAAGTGTCCCAACCCCTTCATTTCCAAGGCCTGTTCTAACGTGTACACATTTGAGAACTATAGGAAAGAGGTTCAAACAAAAAAATAATAAAAATGTTAATTAACAAAAAGAAAAAAATATATGTGACAATGTAAAGGGGAAAGCTAAAAATTGCTTGTAGTTAGTAAATGGAATGCAATTCTGATAACAAGAATGTTGGCTACTTTGTTAAACGGGCTAATGAGAAGACTATGTATGGAGATGCTCAACAACTGGCCATCCTCTACTTTTCTTACAGAGTCCTTTAGGTGTAACAGAAGGAAGGATCTTGTCATAAGTGAGAAAACTGAGAAGATTGAGATGCTGATGGAAAATGATTTTGAAATACTATGATTCTTCAGCAAACAAAAATTGTTTGAATTTCAAAAGTGAATGAATTATTACAGATTACCCCACACAGCATAAATGTGTAGTTGATCATTGCTAGCAATCATAAAGTTCTGATTATATCATATAGCATAAATGTATAGTTTACCAACAACGACTACCATAAAGTAAAGGTGTGTCACACAGCATAAACATGCCATTGATGAAATCTCACCCACATAAACTACAGACATGTCATACAGCAAGACAGTAATTCACTAACTCTTACCATCATTAAGTACTGATTATATCACAGAGCAAAGACAGTAGTTGACAAACTCTCACCATCACAAAGTACATATATGCCACACAGCATAAATGTCTAGTTAGTTAATCTTGTATCCTGCTACATTACTGAAAGGGTTTATGATTTGTAGAATTCCCTTGGTAGAATTTTTGGGTTGCTTATGTAAACAATCATATCATCAGCAAACTGAGAGTTTGACTTCTTCTTTTCTGATTTGTATCTTCTTGATCTCCTTTTGGTGTCTTATTACTCTAACTAGGACCTCAAGAACTATATTGAATATATATGGAGAGAGTGGATAAACTGGTCTTATTCCTGATGTTAGTACGATTTCTGTGAGTTTCTCTCCATTTAGTTTGATGTTGACTGTTGGCTTGCTGTATATATAAAGAAGATTTTACTATGTTTAGGTATGTTCCTTGTATCCTTGCTCTCTCCAAGACCTTTGTCATGAAGGGATGTTGTATTTTATTGAAGGCTTTTTCAGCATCTAATGAGATGATCATGTGGTTTTTATTTTTATTTTTCAGTTTATAAGGTGGATTAGACTAACAGATTTTCATATGTTGAACCATACCTGCATCTCTGGGGATGAAGCCAACTTGATCATGTTGGATGATTTTTCTGATGTGTTCTTTGTTTCAATTTGCCAGTATTTTATTGAGTATTTTTTTCATCAATGTTCATGAGTGAGATTGGTCTATATTTTTTTCTTAGTAATGTCTTTGTGTGGTTTGGGCATATGGGCAATTATAGTATCATAAAAAGTTTGTCAATCTTCCTTCTGTTTCTATTACGTGGAACAATTTGAGGAGTATTGGTATTAGTTCTTCTTTGAAAAATCGTGCATAATTCTGAGCTGAAACCTTTTGGCCCTAAAACTTTTTTTTGTTTGGGAGAATTTTGATGCCTGTTTCTATTTCTTTAGCAGTTATAGGTCTATTTATTTGCTTTTCTGGTCTTGATTTAATTTTGGTCAGTGATATTCATCCAGAAAGCTGTCCATTTCCTTTAAGTTTTCCAAGTTTTTGGAGTACAGGTTTTATGAAATATGACCTAATGATTCTCTGGATTTCTTCCGTGTCTGTTGTTATGTCCTCCTTTTCATTTCTGATATTGTTAATGTAGATATCTCTCTCTGCCTTTTGTTTAGTTGGGATAAATGTGTGTCTATTTTCATGATTTTCTCGAAGAACCAACTCTTTCTCTCATTGATTCTTTGTATTGTTTTCTTTGTTTCTACTTTGCTTATTTCAGCACTCAATCTGATTATTTCCTGATGTCTAGGTCTTCTAGGTGAGTTTGCTTCTTTATGTTCTAGAGTTTTCAAATGTTCTGCTAATTGACTAGTGTGGATTTGATAAATAGTCTGAGAAAGAAATCAGAGAAATATCATCCTTTACAATAGCCACAAGTAGCACAAAATATCTTGTAGTAACTCTAACCAAACAAGTGGAAGACATGTATGACAAGAACTTTAAATTTCTAAAGAAAGAAATTGAAGAAGACAATAGAAAATGGAAAGATCTCCCATGCTCTTGGGTAGGTAGAATTAACATAGTAAAAATGGCAATCTTACCAAAAGCAATCTACAGATTCAATGCAATGCCCATAAAAATCTTTACAAATGTCCAAAGAAAAGTACTGAACTTCATATGGAAAAGCACACAACCCAGAATAGTCAAAACAATCCTATACAATAAAGGAACTCTCTGAGGCATCACAATTACTGACTTCAAACTCTGCTAAAGAACTACAATACTGAAAACAGCCTGGTATTGGCATAAAAACAGACAGGAGGACCAATGGAACACCCAGAATATTAATCCACACACCTACAAACACCTGATTTTTTTTTTACAAAGTAACAAAAAATATAAAATTAAAAAAAGAAAGCATATTCAACAAATGATGCTGGCATAACTGGTTATCAATATGTAGATGAATGAAAATAGATCTGTATCTATCACCATGCACAAAACTCAAGTCTAAATGGACCAAAGATCTCAAAATAAAATCAATCACACTAAACCTTATAGAAGACAAAGTGGGATGTATACTTGAATGCATTGGCACAGGAGCCCACTTCCTATATATTACCCCAGTAGCACAGACCTGAGAGAAACAATTAAGAAATGGGACCTCTCTAAAGTGAAGGACATGGTCAACAACACAAAATGGCAGTCTACAGAATGGGAAAAAAATGTACCAATCACACACCAGACAGAGGATTTATTTCCTAAATATACAAAGAACTTAAGAAATTGGTCATCAAAAAAAAAACAAATAATCCAATAAAAAAATGGAGTACAGAGAATTCTCAACCGAGGAATCTAAAATGACTGAAACACACTTAGGAAAATGCTCAACATTCTTAGGTATCAGAGAAATGCAAATTAAACAACTCTGGAATTCCCTTTTACACTGGTAAGAATGTCCAAGATCAAAAACACTTACGACAACTTATGCTGGAGAGGATGTAGGGCAAAAGGACATTACATTGTTGGTGGGACTGAAAATTGTCTCAGGCCCTTAAGATATTAGTATGCTTACTTCTCAGAAAATTAGGAAACAATATTCCTCAAGACCCAGTAATACCACTTTGGGGTATATATCCAAAGGATGTTCAATTGTGCCACAAGGACATTTGCCCAACTATGTTTATAGAAGCATTGTTTGTCACAGCCAGAATCTGGAAACAACCTAAATTCCCCTTGACCAATGAATGGATAAGGAAAGGGTGGTACATTTATACAATGGAGTACTATACAACAGAAAAATATAATGACTTCTTGAAATTTGCAGGTAAGTGGATGGATCTAGAAAACATCATCCTGAGAATGGTAACCCAGACCAGAAAGACAAATATATGTGTTCACTCATAAGTGGCTTTTAGTCATAAAGCAAAGAAAGCCAGCCTATAATTTACAATCCTAGATAGCCTAGACAACAATGAGGACCCTAAAACAAACATACATGGATCTAATCTACATGGGAAGCAGAAAAAGACAAGATCGCCTGAGTAAATTTGGAACTAGGGGACCATGGGAGAGGGTTGAAGAGGAGGGAAAAGTAAGGGAGGGGAGGAGAAAAAATGTATAGCTCAATAAAATCAATAAAAGATTTTGCATGAAAAAATAAATGTGTAATTAACCAACTCTTACTATCATAAAGTACTGATTATATCACACAGCATAAATGTGAATCTGACCAATACTCACCATCATAAAATTCAGATATTTCACACAGCATAGCATACAATTGACCAAATCTCACCCTCCTAAACTACAGATATGTCACACATATAGACAGTAGTTGACCAACTAACTTACTACCATAAAGTACTAAAAATATGTACTATGTACTTGTAGCCTTCCTGTACCAGAAAAAGCAGGCCACCATTATAACTATCATAAAAATTAATGGATTCACATATACTACTGCATTCTAATTAAAGAAGCAGTCAAAGATATTTTTTAATAAAAAGGGTAGAATAAAAGTGGAGAAAAGGATTTGGATCTTGGAGGATTTGAGAAATGAAAAGTAGTGAATATGATTGGATATGATTTAATAAAAATATTATAAAATACATTCAAAACTCATTTTAAAATAAATTCTGTTTGATTTTTGAGTTGATCTATTACCGATCTTGAAGACAATGCCTCAGATTTTTTTGTGTTTTATATTGAAGAACAACATTAAATCTTAGAATTTCTACTATGGAAATTGTACAGGGAACATTTCATTCATGTCCAGAGAAGAACTAAAACTTATAAGTTCACGGCTACAATACTGTGTTCATTCCTTTTTGGGCATTATATTATCAAAAGATAAAATTAAACACAACCTTAACCAAAGTACTAATAACTAATGCAAATAATACATTTGAAGATTTTTGAATAAAAAGTCATGCATAGAAAACTTCTCTTGTCCAAGAGCCAAATTCATATTTATTCACTACTTTGTAAACCAACTATATTACTGCACTATATAATTCAACCTTCATAAATCAAAATTAATGAATGCATTTTACTACAGTCCCACCAGCAATGAAAACAATAAACTCCTATACTTGTATACAACACTGTAGCATATAAAATCCTTAAGAACCAGCACTATTTTATAATGGCCCTTATAATATCACAACTATGCAAAGTGCACAGCACATGCTTTAGAACTAGATAAACTAAGTTGTAAGTTAAATTAACCTAAATGTACCAAATCAGAACAAACTTTGGTAACTATAAAAAAACTGATAATTTGAAAAAAACTAATTTGGCATCTATTACTGTATTTTTTAAAGGTTCTAAAGTAGATCTGTGCATAAATGTAATCTCATTATATAATCAGGCTTTCAGAATGTTATATCTTGGTATGACCCAGATATTAATTTAAAAGCAATTCTCATAGATACTGTTATATGTTATCACAGGATAATAATCTGGTTCCAGAGTAGTGGGACCAAGTCCTTTACAGAGTATATTTATGAGCCTATGTCCCAATTGTTAACTTGAATAAAACATTTTTACATGGACTGATACAGTATGACCTTATATTTGCATACATTATGAGCTTGGGTGTTCCTGTCACACATATGTTAGATAAATAAATTCACATGCTTGAGAAAATACTGTTTCAAACAGCCTTTACTAATGACTCCTTAGAAAGTTTATGATTTTAATTTTGATTTTAGATACATGCAATTAAGACAAATGGTTACATGAAATATTCAGCTAGAATCAAACTGCAATATTGCAATTAGACACTTCAGAAAAGAAGTGTGTACATACAGTTACAAATCATACTCTAAAAGAAAATGGAAATTGTCCATATTTACATGAATTTTTACTGCATTGTATCATTGTTTATTGTTGTTCTCTATGGAAAAATATTCTTTTATAGTAGGAATGTTAATGATTGTTATGGCTACTTGTCGACATTTTGTATTTTCATTTAAAGGTGTTATCCATATTTTATATTAACTCTTTTCCTAGAGAATTGTAAACAAGCCTCTAACCCCTTTTTTAGGGCTAAAACAATAAAGCAAAGTATATTTCATCAAAGGACAACTTGGGGAAACTAATATGTTTCTTGCACGTATAGAACATAGGTTAGAAGTTATGTACTACAGCATGGATGAACATGATAGCTAAAAACTGCTGCCCTAATTGCACATGGCTTCCATGTTGTTGGGAGTTGCTATGGTATAAAGATTATGGAAGGTTTAAAGAGCGGAAAACACCCTCTCTACTGCTATAGGAAAGTTGTCATCTATGTTGAAGTGAGAATCTTTGGTGGTGTATCTGCTTCATGTTCAAATCTAAGGTTCAATGGTATTTATTTCCACAAACTGCTTACCTGGTTAGAAGCATTATGATGGAATCCTTCTCATTCTAATTATAAGTTATATTTTAAGTAAAGCACTGTATATCCAAATAGAGGGAGTCAAATACACTTGTACATATGAACTAGGTTATTTGTGGGTAGGCTTAGATTGATCACTAAGATAAAATTGGCCATATTTTTATAGCATTGTTCAAAAGTGTGATGTCTACACATCTGTCAGTTACATTTGTCGTTCTAGACATGTAAATCATCAAATCCACTCCATGATAAGAGATCTTTTCCAACACCATAAATATGGAAAATAAAATCAATAACTAACAGAATACATGAAAGGTGTACCAATAATTTACAGAATAAATATTGATTCTCCAATATTTTGAAGAAAAACAAACCAAAAAACACTTCTAAAGCCTGTGGTTAAGAGCCCTGGGTAGTCTTCCAGATGACCTGGGTTCAATTCCCAGTACCTAATGACAGCCCAAAAGTGCCTATAAATCCAGTTTCAGGAGAAACCAACACCTTTACACAGACATAAATGCATGTAAAACACAAATGCCTGTGAAAATTTAATAAACAAATAATTTTTAAAAGTATTTCCTTTTAACACATTTTATCAGGCTAAAATTATACTGTTACCAAAATCAAAGACAGCTCAAAAAGAAAATGTGGATGAATTTTCCTTATGAATGCAATGCACATGGGCTCTGCTAAAAATAATAGAAAACAAAATAAAACATAAAAGCAATAAATATTAATATTTTTAAATATTAAATAAAATATTAAGAATATTAGGAAAACAAGGCACTATTATATATCATTGTCAAGAACAGCTTATTCAAAGAAGTTAGTTTGATGCACTAAAAAAAAAAATTAGTTAATGTATTTTAGGAGAAAGAGAACACATGATCATTCCAGCAGAAGTGGAATGAGAAACATGGGCCTGAGTACTCAACGCACCTTTGTGATGAAAATACTCAGTCTACACATGACGGACACTGTAGGCTTCACATGGAGGACAGAGAGCAGAAGGAAGGACTCATGTCTTCATTTCCACTCTTGAGTATCAAAATCAAAGTCCTATTCCTAGCAATTAGTTTTAAAAACAAATGCAACCAAATTGGAAAGTAGTATAAAAAATCTTTATTTCAAGATGATAAAATAGTTTATAAAGACAAAAATAAAGAATGCACCATGCCACTTGAGCTATTAACATTTTCAGCAAATTTGCACATTGTAAAATTATTGTACAAAATCTGATTATTTCTATACAGCAATGAACAATCCAAGAATGAAATCACAAAAAATAGTTCATATACAACATTCAAATGAAGAAGAAAATGCCTGTGAAAAATCTAGGGATGTGAAATGCATGCCTGGTCAATATTATAAAGGTGAATGAAAGAAATTAAACATGAATAAATGGCAAGACAGGAATTGAAAGTCTTAGTATCATTAGAGCTATGCTCTACAAAGTAATCTGTAAATTGAATGTTTATCACAGGATTCATAATGGCCCTTCTTAAAGAAATAGAAACATGAGCCATGAGCCAGCAACCAAAACAAATCTAAATTTCCAAAACCATTTAAAAACAGTAAATTATTTAAATCCCTAGAGAAAACAGTAAAAAGTTATTGAAGTCTTTTATGAATACTAATGTGTAAAATTTTCTTTCACACACACACACACACACACTTTTTTTTTTCAACAAAGGGTTTCTCAGTTTAGCCTTAACTGTCCTAAAACTCGCTCTGTAGACCAGTCTGGCCTCAGACTCACAAACATCTGCAAGCCTTGCCTCTAGTGTGCTGGGATTAAAAGCATGTGGCAACACTTCATGGGCCTAATTTTTATATTTTAATATCAAAGTGTTAAAATTTGTATTGATCAATTATTCTTGATTTGCTGGGTTTTGGAGCTAACTTTATATAGCATTATTTCTAAATCTGATTCTTTTTAAAACATCATTGTAAACATTTTGTTTAGTATCTAGTTGTTCATATAGTATTAACTTTAATAGAACAGTATTTTGATACAATATTAATATGGAAAATTTTGACTACAATTTCTTTCTGTGAAATACTGTCTAACCAAGTATCAGAAAATATTGTTCATTTATTTTCTTATTTATTATGTGCCAAATATCCATGAATGACTTATTGATCTAATAATATACTCATATACTAGGGAAAGAGGAAAAGTTACATACAATCCTTTTTTATGATTAAAATCATGAACAATTTGGTTTTAAATACCAAGACCCTCTATTATTCAATTATACAACAGCTTCTGCGATTACAGATGTACAAACTTCTTGACATTGGATTATCTTTGATGTAATCTAAAATTAACTTTTTAGCAAAAGAGGTGAAAATGAATCATTAATTTATACATATTCTTGAACTGAGGACAGTGACTTCCAGTCTTAGGCAGAATGACAGGATAAATATTAGTGTGCTCTTTCGCTGACTCCATCCCAGTCTTTGACAATCTTTAACATAGCTCATAGCTATAGATTTGCAACAAAGACAAATATGTTTATTTTAAAATAATTCTTTTCTTTTCCTGTTGTGTAGTACTCCATTGTGTAAATGTACTAAACAGCAAAAAAAAAAAGAAAATCTTGAATTTTGTAGGCAAATGGATGGAACTAGAAAACATCATTTTGAGTGAGTTACCCCAGACACAAAAAGACAATTATCACATGTACTCACTCATAAGTAGTTTTTAAACATACAGCAAAGAAAACCAGCCCACAAATCACAATCCCAGAGAACATAGACAACAATGAGGACCCAAAGAGAAACATACAAGGATATAGTATGCATGGGAAGTAGAAAAAGATAAGATCTCCTGAGTATGGGGACCTTGGAAGATGGTTGTAGGGGAGGGGAGAGACAGGAAGGGGAGCAGAGAAAAATGTAGAGCTCAATAAAAATAATCTTGATTTATTATTTTATTTTTGGAATACTAGTCTTTGACATGAATTGAAACTCATTTCTGAATTGTCCCTGTATAGCCTCGGTGCAATCATGGCCCTTCCTTCTCTTCTACTGCTAAACATGCAAGTTGTTAAGCCTGTCTTGTCTCCTGTTTCATTTTATTCTCTGCACTTTTGGAAGAAAACACTTACCCCATCCTGTAAAGAGAAGACAGAACCAGCAAGTTGCTTATTTTTGATGATGAGTATTATGGGGAAAAGACCAAAGCTGTAGGATGAATCTACCAAGTAAAATGGAACAAATTTCAGCAATATAAACCACAAAGCATTGAATCGGAATTTATTGTAAATTTACTAGGAAGAAAACCACAACTAAAAGTAAAGCTTGCCTTTCACCTTTTCATAGTACAGACTAACATCACAAATACATGTCTTCCCTTGGAGAACAAATCCCTTCTTGTTTCAGCCTCTGGAAGAACTTCCTGTAAGCGTGATGCTAATATTCTACTATGAAATGCCTTCAGCTTTACTGAAGAAAAGGTGGTAATTAGTCACAATGCTAATAAATATCATCTGTAGCAAGTCACTATACATTTATCGGATCACTGCATGTAGAATATCTTGTGGTATTGTAAGATTATTTGTTTTGATGAAACAGTTCACAGAACAAAGTATACTTCACCATGCTTTCTGAAATTGCTATGTTGGAAACTGAAATAATAATTAAATAAATAACAAAGCTAAAAATGTTTCACCTATGAAACACATTTCTTTTCATGGGCTAGGAAAATACAGTAGTACATTTAATGCTGAATTATTTTTAGTTGGGATTCTTAAATATGAATTTTGAGTCTCCTTACTTTAATAATAGTACAATGACCTCAAAGAATACAATTCTTATCAGAGGATATATTAGTTTTCAAAGGAAAAATCTTAGATAAGGCAGTGAAACATTAGAATTTTAAGTGGCAAGAGCAGGTAAGAATGGAAGTTAACGACAAAACAAAATGTCCTAAATTTTTGGAATGATTAGGTGCATTGTGGATCACAAATTATTGCACTTTAATTTTTAAATGAGTTTAGACATCTGTGAAATTTAAGCCCCAGGGCCAGTGATTTGTATGGCAGTATGTTATAAAAGGAACAAAGCTTTGACATGCAAATTTCAGCTTCTGTTGTATCAGCCCAAGTAACCTTGCAAACAACCTTCATGCACACACTGTAAGCTGACTGATGGCTCCCATATGGGTCCATTCTTCCTTTCCCCTTCCCAATCAACTTGACAGCAATTCTCAGTTCATTTTCTAAACGGACTGATAAAAGCTAGGCTAAGCCTGTACCTGTTATTAACCTCCCTTGCACTATTATTACTCATATTTTTTCCTTTGAGATAAGCAGCTAAATGCAGAAGCTGATCTTTGCATATGGTGGGCTGTTACCCCCCAGGAAGGATCGCAAATGTCAACCTGTTATTGGGTCATTAGTGTCAGGTCATGATATTTCAGAGTTTGATGTTTTTAACCTTTGCCGACATTAACCTATATGCAATATACTTTTGAAAACTTTATTTATCCTTGGTAACGGTAGATTCATGCTCCATGAATACTGTACCGATATTGGGCATATGCATTTCTCAAGGATCATTAAGTATATTTATATAAACACTTCTTCAAACATTTGTTTGGACTACCTGAGATAATGCAAAATTGTTGATGAGAAATATTCTTCATGCTACTGACAGAAGAAACAAAGAAGAAAACACATGACTGTAGAAATATTTCCAAATAATGAATTATTGTTTAGATTAAGTTTGCATGGATAATATTATCTAATTTTATTTGTCAATGAAAGTCAAAAGTGATTCCTGTTATAAAATCCTCTGAAGGCTTCATTACAGGATGCATATTTGCTATATACCATTAAAGTCATATTTAAAGAGATCAAAGAGAATCTATAATGATATCATGTAAATAAGGGATTTGCACACAGATCTAATTATCCTTACATAGCTCAAAATACATGTAATAATTGCAAAACATGTAAAACCATGGGGTGGAGCAACTATTTCTTTGAAATCTCATGTCCACCCTAGGACATGTATTAGTGTAAAATATACATATATACACACATATACATACAAATATATACTATATATTCTGTATATTATCTGAAATATACATATATACATACATACATATATATTATAAGATTCAAATTCACCTCAATAAATTAGGTTATACGTATATTTTAAATGAAATTAATGAATCACAGGTTCTATGATTTAGTTTATGGTAACAATTGTTTTATTTTTATGGTAGCCCTCCTTTCACTTTCAATCACTCAGGTTTTGTTAAACTGTTTTTAAAAACTAGTAAGTGGGATAACACATGTAAGAATGAAAATCTCATTGCAGGGGGAATCAAGTTTATTCATTCTCTTATGGATAAAAAAATTTTTGTCAATTTTCTAAAGGGTCTCTATATATGTCATTTATTCATTAGATAACTAATTTATTTGAAAAAACCTCTCAAAATTATTGTATTTGTATTACATTTATTTATGTACTATTACAACTATTACAACATTAATTGTGGCTTAATTTCTAAATCTATAGAATTACTTTAGCACAACCTACTAACATCCTGTTAGTTTTATAGGGATGTCAATTTTAGTCATTACTCTGACTTTTCTTTTGCTGCAGTTATTTTGAGGTGATAATTTCTACAGTTTACTCAGTATTTGTTACTAGCCAGTAGAATAAATGTTTCCCATTTGTCTCCCTGTGAAAACTCAGGACATGCTAAGAAGGTGTTTATAACGGTATTTATGAAGAAGGAAGTGTTGCACAGGGATTCGTTTGTTCAAAGACATATAACTATTAGGAGTTAAACTGTAGACACAGGATGGCTAGCTATGCAATTGTATCTCAAAATCCATTTGGGTGGAAGTAAAAAGTCATAACTCCTTGGTTACCTAGCAGTTAAAAGAAACCTACCCTAAAAAAAATAAATAAATAAAAGAAACCTACCTTATGCAGTCATAAGACTCAGAATGAAAATACTGTGCTAAATAAGATAATCTTACAATCTAGAAAACATTGTTTTAAACTTAAGTAAAAGAATATACTATTACTTAAATAAATTCAAGGACTAAATAACAAAGACATATTTGTGCTAGAGTGACATGTACCCTTCACAGAGAGCCCAGGGATGAGGAAACCTTCCTGAGTTCCCCACCAGCTGACCTTCTGCCTTCTCAATGCTAACACAGCTTTACCCTCTCATTTCTAGTTCATAGAGTTGTATCCTTCCCCACAGAGAAGACTGTGTCCTGTTCAACTTGGAGCCGTGCTATGTCTCTAACATCCTACTGAGTATGTGAAATTACCTCCAAAAATGTTCTATGAACTCCCAGTGGGATCATTTCTAGAAGTGTTTGCTTTTGATTCTCATTGATTTGGCTCCCTTCACTTTTCAACACACATACACACACACATACACACACACACACACACACACACACACACACACACACACACTAACCTGTACTGTTTGGGTTTTAATACTTTTGTTATCTTCCACGAATTATGGACTCTACAGCATTAACAGTTGACCTTGACATTGATCATTGGCCAAGCAAGGTCCCATTCCCAGTCTCATGCCATCTCATTGCACAGTTGGGCAGCATTCCCCAGGGCCAATCCTCCACAGAGTCTCAGTTCTGCATCACTGAAAGCTTTAGCTGACCCTGTGTGATTTCCTGATGTGTTGGTAGGGCTTTAAGTCATAAAGATGGCAGAACATTACTGTTTTTCCTTAGCAATTTCAATAGGATGATCAGATTTATTTCATACATAAAAATGCTACCAGACAGTCATGCCACAGGCAACGCTTAGGATACAGCTCTGAATGTTTATATCCTCTGAGTCACCCTCACAGTCTGTGTTATGTGGATGCTATACCCCATTATCCCAGTCCTGTGTGCTTTTCTCTACTGTTTGGATTATAAATAAATTTTTGTGTGGTATATGTGTACATATGTGCAGATGAATATGCATAATGATTCTGGAGGTCAATGTAAAGCATTGACCTTAACATTTCACAAAGTCACAAAGTGACTTTAAGCATTGCTTAAACACACTTAGCATTAATTTTGGGGACAGAATTCCCTGTTAACCTGGAGCTCACCGATTAAGCTGCCTTATGTGTTCAAGTATGGGGTTTTCTTCTCTGTCTGGCTTCTCAGCACTTGGTTATAAGCACTTCGTCTGGCTTTCTTTATAGGTACTGGAATCAGACTCAGAATCCCATGTTTCTTCAACAAGCATTTACTTACTAATAACTCACCAGACCTAGATTCCAAGTATATTTTTATTAAAATATTTGAGAAGAATATATTAGAATCAGATAATCAAATTACATTTTAAACAGAAAGTCTTATACTCCAGTACTGACTAATAATTTTAAAATCTAACTAATCTAATCTAACTCTACTAATAGTATAGAGACATGGGATTCAGGCGCTCCATCCCTCACTCCACTAGCTGAAGAGAACAAACAGACTTGTTCAAGACAGATAATTTGTCAAATTACCAATACCAGGGGTTCCATCAAAGTCAATCAAAGGACTAGTGCCCTCTATACCATAAGGAACCTATTTATTTCTATATTTGTGAATATTCTTGCCTTTGGTGTTCATTTTCAGTTTATAATGCATTATGACAAAATACATTTTACATTCTAAGAAACTGTAACTTTTGCTGGACTTCACAGCCATAGTCAATATGCCTTGTGGTCACTTAAAACTGAGAATTTTACCCATTATGTATTGGTTTATTTGTTAAAATTGCCTTTAAGACAACCATGTTACAACCAACCTTGCATGCATTAGATTGCCCATATAATCAATTTTTATAACCTAAACTAACACATAGAAATATTCTTAAATTATGTTTTCTTTTATCCTACAAATCCAGAGTAATGTATGTATGCTTGTACATGTATTATGATAATCATTTACTGAAAATAGCCAGTAATGGTTGAAAGAAGTATTTTTAAATGAATATACCCAACAAATATATGGATATTGCTTGGCAAGCAATTTTGTTTGTGACATTGTTTGTTATTTGGTTCATTGGGTCATTTGAAGCCAGTGCAGTGACTTAATCCTGTGTGTCTTCATTGTTTTCCTATTACTGTTATAAGACACCATGACGAAGGCAACTTAAGAAGAAAATCTTTAATTTAGAGATAACGATAGGAGGGTTAGGGTACATGACGGTGCTGCAGACATGGTGGCAGGAACAGCTAAGTGTTTATTTGTCAATTCACAATTAGGAAGCAGGCAGACCCCCGCCCCCCCCCCCCCCCACACACACAAAGAGACGGAGAGAGAGAGAATAGCATGAGTCTTTTGGAACGTAAAAGCTCACCCTCAAGTAATTAACCTCTTTGATCAAGGCTACACTTTTGAATCCTTCCCAAACAGTTCCACCAACTTAGGCCAATTGTTCAAATATATGAGTCAATGGGGGCCATTCTCATTCAAACCATTTCACTGTACAAAAACCACATTAAAGATTTTGATAAAATACCTCTCATTCCTGTATAATATTTTTTGTATTATTCAAGAAAGAGAGGAAAATGCTTTGTTGGGGATAGACAAAGGCACATAGAAAAATTAACAAGACAACCTTCAGGCAGGCACAGATTGAGACTCATACAATAGACAGATGGTATGTTTGAAGACATAGAGAGAGTGAAGAAGATAATTCTAATCTCAGCTCTATCTTGGTCAAATGGTACAAAGGGGAAATGCTTTATTAATTTCTGTTGTTAATACAACACTGACACACTTTGGGTACAATGAGTGAACTATGAATGTATTCAAACTGTGTTTTGGCATCCTGAGAGAGTTCTCCCTGATGTGTTAAAGCCATGATTTCAGATGTGTGAGGGTAGAGGGAATGGGAAAACCTGTATAGCAGAGAAGAAATTCTGTCTTGAGTCATTCCCTTACGATTTATGAAGAGTAGCACTTCTTAGATTATTATACCTTTATTTTTTCAACATCTCTACCTTCTGTGTGTCTATTCCAGATTCCTTCAGAAGGGTTTTCTAGTCTTGGCAGAACACTTTTATAAAATGCATCCTTATTTAATTGAAAATTCTCATCAGAGGATAAAAGCTGAGATGTGACCTTTGTTTATGGCTTGCTGTGCCTTTTACCTAGAGTGTTCTATTTTTTTCCATCTGTCTCTTGCTCAAACAGACAAACAGATTTTTTCCCAGGAGACTTTATATCTAGCAGTATATATTTCCAATCTCTACAAAATATCATTTTTTTTGATTCCTGAAAAACATATCCAAGGGCCAAAACAGGAAATGTACAAGTCAAGAAAGCACACACTTAGAAACAGATTTTCATACCTATCATTATTACTAAGAAATATTTTCCTCAATTGAGAGATCACTTTCATTTTAAACTATGTTTAAATGTGAACCCAATTGTAACTGTGTTTTAAAGAGGCCACTAGTTTGTTTCCCATATGTTTGATTTTCCCCAAAATTTTCAGCTTTGGCAAAGCAAAGTGGATGATTTCCCATGACTTTGCTCTCTACATAAAGTTACTTGAACATTATTCATGTGCAAATAGAAGACCAGAGATTTACTTCACAATGCAGGAGAACCAAGGACTGGGCTCCAAAGAATGTCTGTGGAAGACTCAACTCTAATGAATATCAAATGACAAGATAGTTGCAAAACTCCTAGGAATGATTGAAGGTAGCATGTTTGCTCTTTGAAATCAAAAGAAAATCTATTTAAGAAAATATCCTTTAGCATCTAATAGTGATATATAATGCTATGAACAATATAATAATGCTAATATTTATTTTCATTTTACACATGATTAAGTATTGTATAAAAAAGCAGGACTAAATTAGCTTGGCAACTAATAACATGCTAGAATTTTTTTCTTTTTATGTTTTAAGGTAGAAACTCAGCTTTGTGATCTGCAGAGAAACCTTTAAATGAATGAACTGAGTTTAGAATTTCCAGATGAAGATCTTAAACATAAAAACAAGGACTGTTCATCTCTTCTTCCAATTATTTATTATATTATCTGTGGCTTCTACTGAGCTTTTCAGCCATTGATAACATGTCTTACATCTTCAGTGAGTCCATACCAGCTAATTAATATGTTCTGCTAATATAGCATGTTATATCACTGTAAGTATGGTCCCTGTTTTCCTTATTGCCTGATATAGGACTGAGGGCATAGGAAGCTGCCAACTTAGCATCAGTAGCAATCTCTGGAACAAAGGATGAGATATAGTAAAAAGGCTGGCAAAAGAAAACAATTACTATCCTTCATGTTTTAAAATAAAAATAGAAATAGTAAGACAATGTTCTACTTTCATTTGATTTCTTTTTAAATTCTATTATCCATATAGTTCCGAAATTATCCTGAGATAAGCAATCATCTCCAGATCTACAATGGTGATGAGTTTCAAGATCTCAGTTGTTATCAAATTCTGTCAGGGCTTGTGTCTCTTAGGTAGTAAAGTGGTGAACGAGTAACATGTGACCAATACACATCTTCTTATATCATACCTCATCTCTAGCTGTTTTTGTAGCATAATGCAATTGACAGGTAAATAGTTGTCTTGATGTATTATTTAGGAAGCGGTGACAAAAAATATTTCTATGTTTAATATGAATGCATTTTTGGAATTTTATTAATCCACAGTAGGTTGAATCTATACATACAGAGTTTGCAGCTGTGGAGTCCGTGTTATGTGCAACAGATAATAAATGCTATCACAGATACACGGTTTTATTACTTAGGAAACTCAGAAAAGGTTGAAGAGAATATGGCATCTCTAGTGTTTGAGAACAAAATTGATGGTAAAATGACAGTTATTGAAAGCATCTAGAACAGAAAATGTGTCTGGACAAAAAAACATAAAAGACTCTTAGTAGCACAGAGCCTAAAGTGCAGATGCAGTATAGACACCAAAGGCAGTGAAAAAATAGGCTACGGAGGACCTTCCATATCCTGCTAAGGAATTTTCTTATGAGGGATGATGAGAAATTATTTTCTTACCGAGCCAGATTGTAGATATTTTAATAAGATCTCCATCTCCTCGACTCCATCACGACTGTCCACGCTGTCTGGCCATGAATGCAGTGTGTGACCAGCGGTGTGACAGTTGGTGCAGTCAATTTGACTGAGTCTACGACTCACCTGGGAGAAGGGCTTCTGGGTTTGTGTATGGGAGACTGCCCTCATTGCGCTGACTGAGGTGGGAAGACATATTCATCGTGAGCTGGACAATTCCTTGACCAGAGATGCTGGACTGTATAAGTAGCAAAGGAAAATTCAGCAGCTGTTTGCATTCACTGTTCTCCTCTTGCCACGGGCACAATCTGTAGAGCTGCCTCAGAAACGTGCAGTCTGAACTTCCCCGCTGTGATGCACTGGGTGTAGAGCTGTGAGCTAAAGCAAACCTTTCCTCACTTAAGTAGATTCTTTTGGGATATTTTATCATAGTGACAGGAAAAAAAACTAAGACAAATGAGTTCTAATAAATCTTTACTCAGCAGAAAACAAATCTAAAAACATAAACCAGCTCAATGATGCAATTTTTGCAAAACATTTAAAAAATTGTATCATAAACTTCCACTTTCAGTGATGTGCACAAATTAAAAGATTTATGAAGCTATGAGAGTTCTAATTTTTATAAACTTGAAGACACATTAGAATCTAACTGCAGAAAATAAATACAAAGAAAAAATTGAAAGAAGCTAATGAAAAGGTGATTAACACACATACAGAAATAAAGCTTGAATAGCTATAATCTTCTCATAAGAAATCAAAGATTGCAGTAGATAATGGAAAAATAATATAAAGCTTTGAGAGGAAATAACTTTATTATGATTTCTATTCTTAAAATAGTCTTTAGGCATGAAGATGGATTTAGTCTAGGACAACTAAAGGAGTTTGTTTTATTATTTCTTCTCTAAGAAACCTCAAAGGAACTTCAGTGAGAGGAACTTGGATATCACAGGGAGCAAAGAGCAAAAGTGAGAAAAATCCAAAAGAGGAGCAGAAATGGCAATGCCTTAGAAAACAAAACTCATTTTTGTGGAAGTACGGTATCCACAGCAAGTGTATTATGTAGAAAATGTAAGTAAAGGGAATGGAGATACCATCTTAGTAAGTGATGAACATTCTGTTTATCTACACACTGTGCAAAGCACAATGCATTGTAAATATCCCCAAAGTCCCATATGGTAAAGATGTCATTGCTAGCCTGTGATGCTGTAGGATCGCGATAGATATTAGGAGCTAGCACCTGAGGTGAACACCCCTAATCAGTGTCATACCCGCTAAGGGAATATTGAAATCCAGCCCTACCACTGTCTCTAGCTTGAGTAACGTTGCTCCAGCAAAGGTTAGCCGTAATGCTCCCTTCCCCACAGAACCATAAACTAGCATCTCTGGAAGTCTGGGGCAAAATAAAACCCTTCCTTAAAGCTAATTGCTTCAGTCATTTTACCACAACACCAACTATAGGATATCAAATTAGTATTCCTAGCATTTAATAAAACCTTTTTGGAAGAAATATGGCAAAAATAACATATGTCCAAATGTTTTTATGAAAGTATTTAAATGCTCCAAAATGGAGAAAGAGGAAATGAAAATAGGACAAAGAAAAATTATAATCCAAATAATAACAATACCAATTCTGAGCATATTAGATGTTGGCACACCAATCCAAAAACATTGTCTGATCATACAAGAATCCCAATTGCAAATATATGCCTTCAAAGTGTCTTAGAGATAGAAGAGTGCAGGTAGGTTAAAACTTAGATGTAGTGAAAGTGATGTCATGATAACTCTAAATAAAGAAAACAACAGTCAGTGTACAAGGCAGTCCAGCAGAAACGGCCAGAGAGTAGGAATTGCTAAAGGGATTACTTCACTAAAGAAATAGAAATATTCTCACTTCATAGACATCGAAAACCAGGGCTCCAACATATGTCAATTAAAAATTCGCAGAACTGCAAGCAGAAAGAAACAAATTCACTTGGAGCTGTCAACATTAATATAACATGCAGACAGAAAGAGAGCAAGGAGGCAGAAGGCTTGACCAACACAAGCAATAAATTAGACCTAATTGATATGTATGACTGATAAACTCCCAATTAGCAGAACATACATTTTTTTTCCAAGGGCTCTCCTCCTTCATTAGCAGAGTCTTTGAAGCTAACCATTACACCAATTGTAAGGAGCATATTTGGATTTAACTACTGAGAAATTTGAACAAATGTTACTCTTTTTCTCTACCTCTGAGTATACCCATTATTGTACTCAATCCCCTGTAACATTCACTTGTACTTTTAACCTCTGAAAAAGAAAGTGAATGCAGATGTGTCAGTGTGACTCTGAGTGATGGGTCACTCTCAGTTCTAAATGTCTGGTTACGTTCATTTTGTCGTATGTGTACTTTACTTCCGTGAATACTCTGACTGTTTTAAGGACAGAATCCATTAGCATGGCAAAGCTCTCGTTCCCCCATTTCACATTGATCTAACAGTAAAGTTTCTCACATTTTCATAACCTGACATTTGCTGCATATTAATGACAGCCATACTTCGGTCAACCTTTTTTTTTCCTGACATTGGTTTTCCACATCAATTAATAACATCGGCACTGATTCTTTTAATTAATTTTACTATTTAATGCATGTATGCAGGTGTGTAGACACTAAAGAGCCAAACAAGGTGCTTGTGTTGAGGTCGCAGAACAGTGCTCAAAAGTTGGTTCTCTCCTGCTACTTTGTGGGATTGAGGATAGGACACAGTTTCTCAGACAGGGCACAAGCGCCCCTACCTTGATCAGTCTTCCCTGCCCCATTTCATTATTTGTTGGCTTATTTTTATCAGTTACTCTCCTCCATTGCCCATTCCAGTGCTTCCTCCGTTCTCATTTTGTTAACTTGTTTCAACATGGTTTGTATTTAGTATCTTTGTTGTGTGACATTTTGTTTACATTCCCTTGCTCCCAGGGCTGCCAGTAAAATTTGTTTTAAATCAGAGGGCGGAGCTAGCTTCTAACTGATCAAATTTAAACATAGGTGTTTTAGAAGACAGATAGACACTGGAAGAAGTAGGGTGGAGCTTAGATAGGGGCTCCACCCACTTTGGATCAAAGAATGAAAGAGAGAGGAGGTCTCTGGTTGCTTCTACACCACATCTCTGGTTATTCAGGTTCTTACCCCCATGTCTGACTCCTGAGTTGTACTGATAAAGAATGATTAGGTAAAATTTTCACATGTTGATTGAACTTATGTCCCCTGATTTATATATTTACTCATTTTGTTTTTACTCCAGAGCATTATGTTCAGTGTATATTGATTTCCTTTGTTATCATCCTCGTGTTCTTGCCATCAGCCCTCGTCTGATCAAGTTTATAAGCAAAGGCATTGCGCTGATCCTCTTATAATTCACGGAAACTTCTATAAATGTCTAGTTTATGGTTTTCAAGATAGCCTTTTAATGATAGACACAATCCTACATAATTTTTACCACACAATCTCCTCCCTCTTCCCATTGCATTGAAAGGTTTTCAAATAAATTAAAACTACTAATATATTCCCATTCAGAACTCAACATTAACAAAAGTAGAGAATCATAATATTTTAAAATGTCCTCATCTTAAGCATGGAGAATAAGAGATTTCGATTATTTGTATTACCTTCTAAAGTATGTATGCGTTAGCATAAATATTAATAAAGATGAAATTATGCTAAATCAAGGATGCATGAGAAAAACAAACTTTGAATTGATGTGAGCACGTTGGAGGGAGAGTGGAAAGGGAGAAAAGATGCAATTGTATTTTGAGGTAAAACATACTGAATTGAACAGCCATCCAATTTGTTTTTTCACTGATACTTCAATTGTGGTTTTTAAATTAATAATCAACACGACATGCAGCTATTGTATTTTGTTGTAGTTCTCTTAGCCAGCAAAATAAAAGTATACATATACCATATATATTAATTATAACAACAAGGTAAAGAGTATAAAAAGATGAAAATGAAGTTTAACTTCATACACTCCTCAGTATAAAATGCCTCAAAATGATGGTTAAACTAAATCTAGTTAAAACTAGATTGTTTTCCAAGAAAAATATTGTTGATATTGTTTAACATGACTCAGAGCTCTCACAGGTCACTATTCCAAAAGGCAGGCCATTTTCTCATTGTTAAAATGCATGTGACGTATATATATTGACAAAACAGAGCAAACTCAAGTCACATGACAATATTTCAAAAGAAAACTAGTTTGCAAATCCATGAGATGACAATACAATTATGAATTGTCTTCCATAGTGCGTCCAGTCATTAGAATTAGAAAGCTACTGGTGGTTTTGCTTGAAAGGAACCCAATTTGATAGTTATTTACTATAACTGTACTTCATATGGTGACATAACAGAATTTGTAATAAAATATTTATTTAAATTTTTATTAAAGCATCTATTTTTTAAGAAAATATTTTCTTTGCAGGCAGTGTTTTTCTTTATCATTAAGGGAATGATTTCATTTTTTCTATGTTTCTGTGTTTATTTGTGTATGTGTATGCCATATAAATGCAGTGACGATGGAGGCCAGAGGAGGCTGTCAAGTACCCAGGAGCTGGAGCGACAGGCCTTTGTGAGTACAGGGAACTGAACTAAGGTAACACCAGGATCAGTTATCACTCTCAACTGCTGAGTCTCCTCTCTTTGCCTTTCCATATTTCCTTAAATTAACAAAGAATCGTCAGATACACAAACAGGTGAGCCTCAGATAATGCAGATATTTTTCAAGTTGTTGCTCAGTTTGTCGTGGTTTTTTTATAGACTGATTCATTTTTCTTAAGAAAAGTAAACTAATATTTTAAATTCTGAAATGTAAATAAAATTAAATAAATATTTAATAATCATGTTTTTATTCAAGCTAGTTAGGAGCTCTGTACTACAATTGCATGGGGCTAGTAATTATAGGTTACAAATTCTGAAATATTATTGCCGTTTTTTAGAATATTCTTAAAGGAGAAGCAGCCTGTTGTACAAATCAATGCCCATTATTCTGAGTTGTTGGTATGTAATCCAATTGTGTAATTGCCACCAACACCATTACCTAGACTTTCTCATATAAATCCTGAAGAATTACTTTTCTATTATCAACAATAATCAAATTTCAGATTCATCATATTATTGAAATGTGTGAATTGTATTATCATTATGTTGTAAAATAAGATTTTTTTGAGACTCAACTTTGCTAAACTGTGAATCAAGGAATCAGAAGCCATAGCCAATATTTTCCTTTAGTCTATGGTCACCAAGGCAAATACTGAGCTCTGGTATAATCTCCATGAAATATTTGTTAAAAATTTTTAATGCCTATTAAAATGATATCATATTATGTTATCATGGAACTTATTCATGGTCATGATAGCTGTTTCCCATGAAGTGACAGTGAACTCCGATGAGTAGACACAGAAATACTGCTCCTAGGGAAAAGAAATACAGACTCAAATTTCTGTGAGCTTGTGGATTTCAACAACTGACCAATATGTATCTTTTCTGTTCTGTGTGTGCTTCTGTTTATAGAAGCTGCATTTAGCAGACATTACTTGTTCATTAAATAAAGACTGAATTCATGACCACCTATGCCATTAGTCAAACATTGAATGAATTTCACCATACATACTCATTTTCATCAAAAGTTCTATCAAAGGCTTGTGCAGAGAAACACCAGGCAGAGTTTCATCATTTCACTTTATTTCCATTTAAACAGAAAAATGACCAAACAAAGCTATAAAGCATGTCACACACTGGAAACTATAAAGAATCTTTATAGATGTGACAGAAGGAAATGAAAGGAAATATATGGAATGACCATAAAATGAAAATTTGAAGTAAAATGTCAAGTTTATCAAAATTATGCTATAGTCAATAAAATCAAAATTGAATTTCTAATAAGTTTTATTATACAGTTTGAGAAGATCCCAAAACATATGTGGAATTATAAAGACCATAACCATGTCAGAGAATCTTGGAAAAAATAGAAAAATATTAGTGGGTCATAACCTTATACTTCTCAATTTAGTAATTTATTTAAAACCTAATTATGACTGTGACTATGGAAGTCATAAGATATGTAAAAGTAAATTAGTTGAAATCATTCATACATGATCAATTTACTTTTGGCAAAAGTGCCTTGGTAAGTCAATTAGGAAAATAATGTCATCATTTTATAACAAGATTCAGAAACTGTAGAAAAAGATAGTTCATTAACATATGAAATTTTAAAAAGTAAACCTTAACTATAATTTAAAGTAGAAATAGCAAAATGATGAGCAACCATGTATAGCTCGCAGGGTGACAGCTGGACAAACCCCTCATGTCTCTTATGGTAGGTTGTAAAGTCTCCAGGCTGATTCTAAGTTCCCTGCCTTGGATGACACCACCAGAGCCCGATGTGGACAGCTGTCAAGCCAGTTGACAGTTTTCCTGAACACAGAACCAAATTATTTACTACTCTTGGCTTTACAATGATTCCTGGGTAGAAAATAATGGTTGAAAATGATCAGTTATTTTAATATCAGAATAAAAAATCGAGTTAGTGAGCTCTTAATCCCCTACAAATGTGGAATTTATCTGATTCACAATCACTGAAATTTTTCATTCTTATAAGGTTTTTCAATGATATGTATAAGACTTTTAAATAACTAATATTGAAGCTTTTTCTAGATCTAAAGTACAAGCGCTCAGAGTTGAAATTATGACTTCCAAATTTATTATTATTGATTATTTACTAAGTCTATAGATCCAAAGAATGACTGTCTCAAATTAACTAAAATACCTAAAATTTAGAACAAAAGTTAATTAAGGATATATTCTAGTACTGTGACTTCAGCATAACACTATTAAGTAGTAATTAGATAAAGATTAATATAGTTTAAAGTGAGCCTGCTTTGTTCAAAGTGTCTTATTAACATATATGATTATGAAAAATATTTGCCAAATGGAAACAAAATTCTGTGTATATTTTATTTGAATATAATTTTATATGAATATGAATCTAAGAAAATACGCATATGAATATACATTATTTTTGCAATATATATATATATATATATTCATATGTTTAGACATGTAATTATTTTGTGAGGGAGAACCCAGTCAACAGTACTGCCAGGTAGCCCCTTGCAAGCTAGCAGTCTCACTAGCGCCTCTAGAGGATACACTGAGAAAACAGTAGGACCCATATGATTTCCCATCTGGTTTATGTCAGATATCTTCCACATCCTTACGTATATAAAGTGCATTTGCTAAAAATTTTATCATCAGGCAAGTTTTTTAAAGGAAAGCAATCTATGTTTAAGAGTAATTTGTTTTCTCAGTGAGATTTCATTTGGGGAAATAAAACAACTAAATTTTAATTTGTAAGTGGTTATCAATTGGAGGTTAGGAGTGAGGGCTTGTTCCTTTCCTCCTTTTATCTCTAGGACCTAATCTGATGCAGATCCATGCAGACGCTACATGCTGCCTCTGTCTCTGAATTAATATGACCTTTAATTGTGTTGTGCTTAGAAGGAATTGTTCTCTTGATGTCCTCCTTCTCCTCTGGTTCGTATACCCTTTCCGTCTCCAGCTCTGCAGGATTTCCTGAGTACTGAGAGGAGGAATTTGATGTAGAACTCCCATTTAGGACTAAGTGTTCCAAGGTCTTTCACTCTTGACATATTGTTTGACTGTGGGTCTTTTGATTTGTTTCTATTTGCTACAGGAAGAAGCTTCTTTGACGATGGCTGAACAAGATGGTGATCTATGAATATAGTAGAATGACACTGGAAGTCATTTTAATGTTATGTTCCTTTAATGGAATAACACTATTTGATTTTATCACTAGTCCCAGGTATACCTAGCCTCATATTTCTGATTATCCAAGGAGTGTCAGGAAAGGGTTCCATCCCATGGATTTGGTCTTCAGCCAAATCCGATATCGGTTGGTTACATCCACAAACTTTGTACCACAATTGCCCAATCATATCTTTCAGGCAGCTCACTACTGCAGATCAGAGGGTTTATAGCTGGGTTGTTGTGCAGGAGTTCATATAATCCTTAAGTATTTTTGGAATTAAAATAAGCATATATATAGTTAAGTATTAAGGTAGTTTATAACAAGCACAAAATCCAAATACAGATTTCCTAGCATCTAATAATAAACAAATAAACCATAGCCATGTAAGCATAGAAAACTTCATTTATTATATATTTATATTATTAGTATTTTATTCTCTAGTAACATTGGAATATAATTTTAAGGTAATAATGGTGAATGGAAAACAATTTCCTCCAAAGCATATCTTTATTTTTGTAAGAAATTGAGAAAGTCATTTTTATATTATATTAATATTCTATTACATTTGAAGGGAAATACATGTTTTGTTTACAATATGTACAAGTATTACTACAATGCTTTCTTTTTGTCTCTGAATCAGATCAATTTTATTTAATTTTATTTTAATTGGCTAATGACTATGCTTATGGAGTACTGTGTTATATTTGCTGTGTGAAATTTACAGTGTGAAATGATTAAAAGGAATCAATTAATAAATCTATACCTCCACACACTTTCCTGTAGTAAAGTTATTTGGAATCTACAGCTCCTGCAAGTTTGAAAAATGAAGTACTTTAGTATTTACCATGGTTACAATTCCACTTCATTATCACAGCTTTAATTGATCTCAATAGTGATGGAATTCATTTAACTTTCTAGAACAAAATACAACTGATAGCTTTTCTACTTAACCTTTATCTTCCTACTTTGAAAGATTTTTACAAAAGTTATTTGTGTGAAAATATACAGAAAAAAAAACATTTTCAGATTGCTTCAAACTGAGTTTTATTCAGGAAACACAAGTCCAAAACTGAGGGCAATGTATTACAGTTTTGCTCTCATTCATAAAGGGTCATAATATGTAAGCACCCCAATACAATTTCATCTGATGTTCTCATTCAACAACGCAATTCCCATCTTACCACCACTTTATAATTCATAAAAGACAGGAAACAGAAGTGAAATGACCAAAGAATATTACTCTTGTAAGACAGGATCATTCTTGCTCTTAAATTAAGAATGAAAGAGGAAAAGTAATACAGACTCACACAGTGTTGGAGAGCAGGGGGGAAAGAAAACGTGTTCTATGATGTTGACGTTAACATTCTCAGAGGAGGGATAAACCAGCTTGCACGAAGATGAGGCCAGGAGGCATTAGCATTGTTATAGACTTGGATGTGTGTTCTCTGTGGCAGGTGGATCTACCTAGAGAGTTTGTGGCCAGCTAGGCCTCCTACATCATGAGTTCCTGTCTCAGAACAAACAAAAACAATCAAATAAGAAAACAACAAAAATGTGTATTTAAGTCTGTTTCCTTCTGTTTACCTCTTTAATGCTGTTTGTAGTTATCTAATCTTGTATATAATAGGCAGTGCCATCTCATAACATTAAGAAATAGGGCAGTGAATAGTGCAGGATTAAGAGCTGAAGACTTCCTTCTATACGGAGCTTATTATACCCAGAAGAATAAAACAAAAAAGCATATGACGAGTAGGCAATACCAGAGTGATTTTCTACTCTTTAGTCCAATTTTATTTATATTACTCTATCAACTTCATTAAATACACACACACACACACACACACACACACACACACACACAGATCTGATTATATTAAGGAATCATTAAGCACACTTGCTACTATCTAAGCTGTATTTTATCAGTACCTGCAAACTTTTTCCATTCAAAAGAACATATAATGAACACACTAAGAATGCTTTAGCTGTGTTAGTGATGGTGCACACCTTTAATCCCATCACTCTGGAGGCAGAAGCAGGCAGATGGCAGATCTTTGAGTTTGAGGGTCTTCAGAGTGAGTTCTAGGACAACCATTAATATACAGAGAAACCCTGTCTTGAAAAGCAAAATAAAATAAAAGAGAGAGAATATTCTGGAAATGCTCATGAGGTCTCTACAGTCTTTGTTGGCTTCTTGGCCCAAGCTCCTTCACTGTAAAATAAAGGCAGACACTGACATATATATATAGTCTTTTTATATCAGGTCTTAACCCAACATTAATATCTATTGGATAAAATCAATTTAAAAACTTCCCCAAAATGTCATATTATTCAAATAGTCCATGTTGTCACAAAATGAACTATCCATTAAAGCAATAAAAGTAAACTACAAGTGCTCAGTGTTGACATTTCACTGTGCAGCATCTCCGGTAATAAGATTCTGGCTCCATTTCTAGTTATAATGCACTTGTAAAATGCTAGAAACCAAATACAAATCAGATATTACAAAGCATCTCCAAGTTCCATAGCTGCCCAAGGACCTATACAGCAGTGTACCTTCTATTTCTCTCCCTTAAAAACAAGCTCACATTTTTTTCTTTATTTTCTTCCCATTTATGTTTATTATATTAAAGCTATAATTTTTGCAAAGGAAATACTTGACTGCAGATATTGTATTCGTTATATAGTCTCCATGGATATTTTTAAGAATATACCAGCGTTACAAAACTTACAGTGGAAGGTGGAGGAAGCCTTGAGTGTGTGAAAGTCTGAGTGGATGTTTGTTGCTGGTGAGCTCAGGCCCCTGGGAAAAAGACGATGCGCTACTCCTGAGGGAAGCACAGAAGGATGTCAAAGACTTCCTCTTGTCCACGAACGTTGATAGTGTGTGTAGACAACACTCAACATAGCTTTCTTCCCTCAGCTATCTAAGACCTGGAGGCTATTTTCTTACTGAGATTAGCTAGTCTCACCTCCTTGATTCACCTCTGTAGTATGAGTCGTTCTTCCTTTATTCAGTAGTAAGCAATAACCCCACCTTTTTGTACAGTTGTATTTGACAAACATACTTCTTCTTCTTGGATGCTGACGGTTTTCAATCTGAGAGCCCAGCTAATCTGATCCCAGCTCTTCCGTGTGTCACTGTTTGTCCTTTCTCTTTTCCTCTCTCTGCCAGAGTTAAGTCCATCCCTGGATATTACAACTCACAGTAAATATTATGCCAGCAAATGCCAAATGGGGATGCTTGTGTTTATATTGAGATGATATTCCAGATGTGGATTAATCATTTATTTTGGATCTTATATATAATAATTTGTTATATGCTGTTTTCTATTCTCATGTTGATTTAAGAACTGCACATAATGATTTGGGTTTTTTTGTTTTTTTTTCTCACCTAGGTCATCCATTTTATTGGTGTTTGTTTTCTTGCTCTAAAAACACTTAAATTTTTAAAAGTAGCATACATATCTGCATTAATATAAGCACACTCTGTGAATTGTGCATTAGTAAGTCAAAGATGATTTTTTTAAAAAATTTATGTTAGAGCAGGTAAAATGTACATCACTTGTCTTTTTTAAATTTATTTATTTATTAAAAGTTTCCACCTCCTCCCCGCCTCCCTTTTCTTTCCCCCTCCCTACCTCTCCCTCCCTTTATAGCCCTATGACCAGTCAGGGTTCCCTGCGCCGTGGGAAGTCCATTGTCCTCCCCTCTCCATCCAGGTCTATAAAGGTGAGCATCCAAACAAACCAGGTTTCCACAAAGTCAGTCCATGCAGTAGAATCAAAACCCAGTGCCACTGTTCTTGGCTTCTCAGACAGCCTTCATTGCCAGCCACATTCAGAATGTTCAGTTTGACCACATGCTCCATCATTTCCAGTCCATCTGGCCTTGGTGAGCTCCCATTAGATCAGTCCCTCTATCTCAGTGGGTGGATGCACCCCTCGTGGTCCTGACTTCCTTGCTCATATTCTCCCTCCTTCTGCTCCTCATTTGGACCTTGGGAGCTAAGTCTAGTGCTCCAATGTGAGTCTCTGTCTCTATCTCCATCCATCGCCAGATGAAGGTTCTATGATGATATGCAAGATATTCATCAGTGTGGCTATGGGACAAGGCCAGTTCAGGCAGAGATGTCCTATCATACTACAAAAGTTCAACTATGTTCATAGCAGCATTATTTGTAATAGCCAGAACCTGGAATCAACCTAGGTGCCCTCAATAGAAGAATGGTTAAAGAAGGTGTGGAACATATACACATTGGAGTTTTACTCAGTGGTAAAAAACAATGACAACTTGAATTTTGCTTCCAAATGGATGGAAATATAAAATGCTTTACTAAGTGAGACCCAAAAAGAGGATTATGGTATGTACTCACTCATAAGTGGATTCTAGCCATAATTAAAGGACATTGAGCCTATAATTCGTGATCCTAGAGAAGCTAAATAAGAAGGAGAACCCAAAGACAATCATATAGTTATCCTCCTGGATATTGGAAGTAGACAAGATTGCCAGGCAAAACTTGGGTGCACGGGGGTGTGTGTGGGGTGGATGTAAGAGGAGATGGGTAGAGAGAAGGGAGAAAGGAGGATTCGGGAGAGTTTGGGGGAATGGGATGGGTGGGATGGAGAAAGGGTGGATATGGGAGCAGGGAAGTAAATATCTTAATTAAGGCAGCCATTTTAGGGTTTGCAAGAGACTTGAGTCTAGAGGGGTTTCCAGGTCCAAGGAGAGGTCCCCAGGTTGTTCCTTGGGCAGCAGAGGAGAGGGTGCCTGAACTGGCCTTGTCCCATAGCACATAATGATTTGAAGAAACTTCACATTGATGCTTCTCCATCTATGCCACTAAGAGTTTCTTTGTCTTTCATTAATAAAAGAAATGAGGATGAAGGTGTCTGTCTTTGGACTTACCCTGCTTCCCTTCCCTTAGGAACAAGCACATTTTCTGGACCAAGGACATCTATTTCTCTGTCCATTTTATTTTTTCATGCTTATTTTTCAAAATGTCAGTACATTGCAGTGTTTTCTTTAAACACGCTATCATTTTATTACACCTACATTAACTTATTTACAATTTTCCCTAATATTTCCCAACTACTTAGCATAGTTCATTTTATCCTTTCATTACATTTCACTAGACATGGTTTTGCTCATTTCGAGAAATTTGCTGAGAAGTCAGCAAATGAAATGGTTTCAGAAAGAAACTAATGCATGCATAATTTATATCTTGAAAATTGCTGTAGTAGATAAAGGGAAGTCTCTTGAAGAGAAATATGTCTTTACGCTTGCACACATTTGACTGTGTAAAATTCTGAATGTACAACATGTAGATTTTTAACTGAAAAATATTATGCATTAATATTCACCATTGGAAATCTATGAAATATAGTTTTATATTATTTAATTTGGCAAATTTAAAGAACACACAAATTCTAACATTTAAAGGAACATCTAAATGAGATAATAAAATTAATTAACAGTCTCTTTGTAATAATTCGGGAAGTGTCCATTAAAGTAAGAAAGTGAGTTCTAGGTCAGTGTAAACTATTTAGCCCAGGCTGGTCTTATACTCAATGGAATGCTCCTCCTCAGTCTTCTCAATGCTGGGATTGCAGGCATGAGCCACCAAGCCCACCTTCTATGACAATTTTTCTCAAAACAGTGGTGGTAGGTTCTTCTTCAACAGTTATGACCTAACAGCCATATGATTTGACCAGATTTACAGTACCAGAAATAAATTCACTCCTATTCCAGCCAGAGAGTGATTGGTTACTCCATAAGAGTTATGCTGCACCTTATTAATAAAGATTTTGTCCACTAGTGGCCTGCATAGCACTTAAAATAACTACAAAAGACAGATAACAAGGAGATAGCTATCAGCTTGGGCTTGGTTTAATTTCTCTCTGCCCTTCAATGGAAGTCTGTACCATTTTCAGCAACGCTTTGATACATCTAGTTCTAGATGAACAATAGTGAGTAACAGGAGCCAGCAGTGGTTTGGCGGCTACTGAGATCTATAACTTTAACCAGATAACTTACTTAATGATTTAATAATTTAATCTAACTGTATATTTTAATACATGCAATATCCTTGGACTATTATATATATATATACATATATATATATATATATATATTAAAAATTGTATGATTGATACCTCACAGAAACTCATTTAATATTAACTGGCATAACTGCTCTGGGTCCAAAGAATGACAGTTATTAAGAGATGGAATAACTGAAGTTAAATATTGTCTTTAACCAAGGAACATCTGAAGGTGGAACTGGCTTGTTTCCAAATTTCATTTTTGTACTAAGTCAGGAATGGAACTAAATATTGAGCTTTCCTTGTCAGAGAATTTATGAACAAGGGTAAAGAAACATGGGAAAGGGTATCTAAATTGTGGTACACAGCAATGACTGAATGCACCACATTAATTTTAAGATCTCAGTGGAGAAATGCAGACTAATCAGGAAAGTCACTAGCAGCCTCAGTTTGAGATACAGTAGGCAACAAACAGGGCAGAAGACATGACTCTGAGTTGAGGACTCTGTCTCAAGTCTTGCTTGGACGAGAACATTCTCTGAGCATCTCGAAGCCTACAGAGCTGTGAGCCCATGCTGTTGTGAAGGTGTCTGGGTGCTGTAAGAAGTCTCTATGCCACTCTTTCCGACCAATAATCAACTGAGAAATGATGCTTGACTCTAAAAGAATGAACTGCCTTGCAACATTTGTAAGAAACAGCTTAGAAGTGAAATTCATCTCCATGAAAGTGTTGGTTCTGAGAGATCTCTCAGAGGAGATTCTGGGGAAAGCTGCTGCTATGCAGGAACTTTTACTGCACCCAAGGTCTAGGAGAAGCCAAGCGCTATCTCTCTTGCATTGATTTCAGTTAAATGTACTTCAACTCAATGATACAAAGAATAATACACGAATCCCAGTCTTAATGAAGACAGAGAATTGGCATTACTATGGTAATCTAGAGAGGAAGGAATAAGCAATTTAGTTGTTTTAGTTGCAGATTAGAGGTAAGTTTCTATAGCAACGGGATCAACATAGTTTTCCATTTTGTTATGTTGAGGTTTGCAGGACTGTCTCCCATCAGTGAGATTTGGGTACCACACAGAACAGCACATACAGCAAATTACCTTGTATCTAGCCTACTAGGAGACTTAGAAAAGTGATGAAGCCTGAGAAGGCAATACTAATGGTTATCTTTTATCCTATAGGAGGTCAGAGCTAGAAAAACATAAAAATAAGGGGAAAAAATGCTTTCTCTAAGTCAAGAAAGCTCCAAGGGAGATTCTTGAATTGAAGCAGTTTGATGGACTCACAGGATCCTTTCTTTCATTGTTTTCATTTGTTTGTATGTGTGTTTGTCACCAAGTGTGTGTGTGTGTGAACCACATGTATGCCTGGTACCCACTGAAGCTGTGGTTTGTGTCAGAGCCTCTGAAATTGGCTCTCTTGTGAGCCACCATGCACACATGAAATGCTCAATCCAGATTATCAGAAAGAACAGCAGGTTGTCTCTGAGTCATCTTGTGTGAACCCCACAAGTTCCTCTTCATAGAATAGCTCACTTACAAACACCTTCCAACACAGTCACATTAGAATATGGCAGATAAGAACATTAGGTGTCCCCCTTCTCTCCTTCCTCCTTCCCTCTCTATGATTCTCTCTTCTTCCCCTCTCCCTGCCTCCTTCCTTCTATCTGTCTCACTAATTCTAGAACAGTGGTTACTAAGATGAAAAATAATATATATGCATAATTCAAGGAAAGAAGAAAAAGAGGAGCAAAAAAACAGTCTAAGCGCTCAGAATCAAATCTGCTTTCTGTTTGTCTGTACCGAAGGTTTTCACGATCCACAAGGAAATAGAAAACGAACGACGCTCTGAAAGCTTTCAGTCCAGACCAGGAAAGGAGCTTCTTCCACACACCACATTTTAAAGGGAATGTAGGAGAGACTCTATTCTGCTGCATTAAATTGAGTCTCTTATCTATTCCGTTCCATGTATCTTGTTTGGTGAAAATAGCATAGGGTTTCAGGTGTCCTTTAGAGTCCACCCAGCAGCAACCAAAGGGAAGAGGAGAATAAGATGAAGGCAGGCTCAGAAAAAGACCTTATCTTGAAATAAAGTAACTTAGAAACTAAAAATAAATGAGGAAAGTTGAATTACTAATGTAAATTGTCTTACCAACATAGAAACAGAAGTAGAAAAGGAAATTGGTTAAATTTTATCTAGAAATGTCTTATGTTATGTATAAACAAGGTGGTTCTATAAATTCATAGTTGCTGGAGACAAATTGCCCAAATAACTTTAAGAATAGTGTAATCTAAAACTCCTAGAACATTAAAAAAAATCATGTCAACCTCCATTTTCTCATGGAACACTTAAATTTTGACTCTACTGGCCTATACAGCCAGCTGACGCTGAGATCACCTGTCACTATTGCTCTGGTGCTAAGGTGAGAGGCAGGGGCCTGCGCCCACTCAGCTTTTCCATGGGTTTGGGGAATCTTAACTGTCATCATCATGCTTGCAGTGCAATTCTTTATACATTAAGCCATCTCCAGTTCCATGATATTTTTCTACACAAGTTCAAATATGAATGAAAGAGTTGCCTTTGTTGATACTGGAGTAGGTGTGAGTCAACCCTGCTAAGAATACAGCCCTACTCCCAGATGGCCTGTGCTAGAGAGATTCTTTCTGTAAGTGAAATCGCTTCCCGTCAAAATGTTATTGTGTCAAGTCTCATCATCTGTGTTAAAAGTAATGTATTTCCCTTTATTTTTTCTTTCAGACTATATTGTCTTTATGTTTCATTTAAATATTTAAGCAATTAGTAATCAGAAATGTAATTATAATGAATTTTCCAATATTGAAAAAAATAGACAACCTTTTATTTATTTATTTTTTTTACATAAAGCCTTTTACTGTTTCTGAGTAATTTGGTTTAATTACATTAAGGGAAAAATTCACCCAGTTCACAAGCTCTACAAATCCAAGGTTACTTATAAAAATACCTCTGTAAGAAAACTACCCCACTAGCTTACATAAATATCATAACTATGCATGAAATGCAGAAACCTGTGTGGGTTCTGGTACATAGCTAGGCTTTTACACATATATTTCAATATTTAAATATAAATTAAAAAATCTTAAAATTTTTATATTATTTTAATAAAATTAATATGCCTAAATAGAATAAATGAGTGTATCCAGTAAATTGTATATTTTAATGTTAGTATTAACTATTATGTGTGTCTTGTATGCATGATGTCTAGGGGTGCGCAGTTGCTATGGTAATTCATAGAGCAAGAAGGACAATTGTGGGGAACCAGTTCTCTTTCTTCTTCTATGTGGTTCATCGTCAGCCTTGTGTGATAAACGCTGTACCCACTGCCATCCTGATGGCCCTAATGCTACTATTTAGCAATAAAAGATTCTTGGCAATAAGAGTATGAAATGGTTAGTAACCCCATTTTCCTCACCAGTAGTAAGGTTTATTTATAGCACCTAGGAATACCTTTTCCTGTGTATTGATAAAATTATCAAGTTACAGTGTTTTTCGTACTATAAACTATAATTGAGCATTGCCTTGCTTAAATTTTACTTTACACAAATCTGTTGTTTTTTTTCCCATTCTTTTTAAAGAATTACCTGAAGTAAATACATAGTCATGGATTTTTTTAATAACATCAGAATTTATAAGTTGCCTGAGAGTCTATGTACAGGAGAGAAAGTCAGTTTTCTTCAGCACTGCGGCCAATGCTAATTTGCTCCTGCTCTAGTGGCACGGTTCTCAGCCTGTGGGTTATGATTCCTGTTGAGTCAAAGGGGTTGCACACCAGATATCATACCCATCAGATATTTACACTCTGATTTGTACTAGGAACAAAATGACAGTTATGAAGTAGCAATGGAGGTATTTTATGGTTGGGTCACCACAACATGAGGAACTGTATAAAAGTGCTGCGGCATTAGGAAGGTTGAGGAGCACTGTACTGGGGGAGGATGTCCTGCCTCCAGGTACATAGAGGCAGAATTAATTACAATCAGTGGGAGGAGGAGGACACAAAGTTCAGAGAGAGTAGGGGTCCTAGAGAAATTCCAAGTTGGATTTAGGAAGTGTTGGGTGGCTGGATTTATCTACATGCATTGTATTCCTGTATTAAAGTAAAAAAGAATAAAAATAAACTAGAATGTTTTAATTAAGAAATATATTTCGTGTGTATTATTTCTTCTAATTTCATCCTCATTTCTGTGGTACAGAGGAGATCTGCTGTGCAGGACCATGCCCAGAGTCATTCAGAATGCTACCATTTCACTGGTGCATTTGTTCTCAGCCACATCTCATCTAACTTCCTTTACTCGTGTGCCCAATAGTTAATCCGTTTTCATTCTATTTCTATTGTGCCTCCTATAATGTCTCTTTATTTTCTGTCTTCCATTATTTCTATCTGCATGGCTGTTAATAGATTTCCCACCATCGCATTCCAATGCCCCTCTCATGCCTGTCTATCAGCAGTAAAAATCCATTCACACAGTTCTTGTGTTACTTCCAAGGTCCAAACCCCGCAGGGACTTCTCATGGGTTAATAATTTCCAGGTTTATGATCTAGCCATTCTCACTATTTATATTTTCACTACTTTCAGGCAAATTAAACTACCTGGTTTCACCTATTCCTCTTACTCATATTTCCTGCTGTAATAGAGGGAAAAATTCCTTTTTTAAAAAACTGACAAAAATCTCCAAACTTAAAAGGCCCAGGGAAAATTCACTCTAGGTTTCCTCAGGCAGGAGGAAATTGCTGCATTCTCTAACACCCTTGGGCATGTCCATACCCTCCCAGTCCTCTATCACGCCTCACTTTTAGGCAATGCTGGTTATCTAGGGAAATGATTTCTGTCTTTCTTCTATGGTAGAACCTGAAGCTAAATACTGTAGCTCACTCATTTTAATGACATTTGGTAAATGCTAAATCTTGATTAACTGAATGAATTAGGCTGAAAAAAACTAAAAGAAATATTAACTAAATGATTAGTTAATTCTCCTTTATATTTTAAAATCACCGATTTTAACTGGACATTGCCAAATCCTATTTGCATATTTTTGCGAATGCTCAGTGTAGTTAGCACCATTTTAGTGCTAACAATAAAATAAAACCTAGAATTCTTTTTACAGAAAGGTAATTTTTCCATAAGCAATTATGGAACTACAGATTTCTTCTTGTGTATGCTACTTTATTGTATTATTGTCATACAAAAAATAGAGCCATCATCTAGACGTCTCATCAGATGTAACTTCAAGTTAAAAGATGAAAAAACATAACTATGTTGTCTATTCTTTTACCAGACTACAAAAATCCTCTTTAATACTTGATAGACACAATTTGAAAAGGTCTTTGTAACAACAAAAAATTATTCTTAGATATTTCTATTTATTACTTTCTATGATAGTTGAATTATCTATTGTTTATTTAAACATTGGTTCATTATAAATATCAACATCATACTTCACCTACACATGCACCTCAAAAGTAGAAGTAGAGGTCTGGATATATAACTTAGTAATAATAAGCTTGGCAAGCATGTGAGAGGTCCTATAATCCCATCTATGCTAGGGAACAATGTTAAAAATACCAATAAAAGTCTCATTTTCATTAAAATTCCCTTTAAAAACTCAAACCTGTCTATCACAGAGTCTGATCATGGTATTAATGCTTTCTCAGATTGAGAGCAACCTCAGCTCAAGATTGCTTGATATCTCAAGTTTCTTCTGCTTCGTTTTTTTCTTAGATAATGTATTTCAAGATAAGCTGTAACATTAAAGAATATAACCCCACTGGATATAATATTTTACATCTGATTGCATAAACACAGTTTGAGATAATTACATTACAGGGTGGGGTGCGTCATTGCTTCAAGCTACATTCGCCTGTGCTCTGCTTTATTGACTAGCAATGTGCAATAGATAACAGCCAGCTTCTTCTGGCTCATAAATGCTTTAGAAATCAGTTTTGATAAGTATACCTAGTTAGAGCTCTGAATGGTGACTTAAGAACCAGTCATTAAATATATTTTACTATTTTTATTTGATATATTGTAAGGTTTATTGTAAAATCATAGGGCTATGTTAATTCTAACTCAATTCTCAAAATAACTAAGATATAACATAATATGGGGGAAAATATGAAAAGAAATAGCTGACATAGTTCATCCATTTTCACAAATGTCACATTAACAAAGCTATTTACTAGTGAAAACACAAAACTTATAAACAAGAAAATAAAGTTTCATAAAGTAATAAATAAAGATACACCATATGTGTAGGTACTAAAATGTATGTATTATGAAGACATGCTCCACCTTACTATGAGGTAAGGTCCTAATACTTATAAGCAGAAATTAATCTAGCTGGAAATATATCTAACACACATTATCTATGGCATAGTTTAGCCCAGACTACTTTAAAATCCTCAGTAGATTGTGTGGTATCAATCACATCCCCTTCTGATTTGCTCTGAGCTGTGAAGCCATGGCTCAGTGTGCCTGTCCAATAGCATCATAAATAAACTGCACTTTACTGGGTAGGGAAAAGATCAACCTTCAGACCAATATTTCTAGAGGGTGTGTATGATTTCCACAGCATGCAAAGTAAAGTTCTTAGCTTGGCGTTGACATTGCAAGTCTAGACATGGTGGGGGTGGATCTTTAGAACCTGCCATACACTGCTGGTTGGGGATATAAACAACAGAAATTCATTTTTCTATATTCAACTGATCACAAAACCAATTTTTAAATTGAATTTTACTGAGTTCTACACTTTTTCTCTGCTCCCCTCCCTGCCTCTCCTCTACCCTTTAACCCTCCCCTAAGGTCCCCATGCTCCCAATTTACTCAAAAGATCTTGTCTTTTTCTAATTCCCATGTAGATTAGATATATGTATTTCTCTCTTAGTGTCCTCATTGTTGTCTAATGTTGTTAGGGTTTTGTCCTGCCTGGTTCCCTCAATCATTTAGTCCCAAAGATATCAAACAGAGGCCTACATTAGTTATAAACTGATTGGCCCATTAGTTCAGGCTTCTTATTAACTCTTATAACTTATATTATATTAGTCCATTATTCTTATCTGTGTTAGCTATATGGCTCAGTACCTTATTCGGTAGGGCAGTCACATCTTGTTTCTTCTGTGGCTGGGAAAGGACTGCATCCTCATCCCAGAATTCTTCTGTTCTCATTTACCCACCTATACTTCTTGTCAGGTTGCCCCACCTACACTTTCTGCCTGACTACTAGCCAATCAGCGTTTATTTAAAATGTAATTGACAGAATACAGTCCATGGTCCCACACCAGTCTAAGTTCTCTGGAATTGTGATTTGTGAGCTAGTTTTCTTTGCTTTATGTTTGAAAAACCATTTATGAGTGAATACATGTGATACTATTCCTTCTGTGTCTAGGTTTTCTCACTCAAAATGATGTTTTCTATCTCCATCCATATTTTGCATCCATTCCTGCAAAATTCAATGTCATTATTTTTTTCTGCTGTGTAGTACACCATTGTGTAAATGTACCACATTTTTCTAATCCATTCTTTGGTCAAGGGGAATTTAGGTTGTTGCCAGGTTCTGGCTATGACAAACAAACCTGCTATGAACATAGTTGAGCACATGTCCTTATGGCACAATTGAGCATCATTTGGTTATATACCCAAAAGTGGTATTGCTGGGTCTTGAGGAAGATTGTTCCTAATTTCTGAGAAATCGCCGCACTGGCAACCAAAGGGGCTATACCAGCTTGCATTCCCGCCAACAATGCAGAAGTGTTCCCTAATTTTTAAACTATGTGAAAATTAAACCCAGCTTTAATTAGAATTATATTTTATTTCATTCATGGCTTCCACATGCTTCAATAGAAGGAGGGCCTGGAGGTGTTTGAAGCTCAGTTGCAGAGTCCCTATATTGTTGTTTTATGATCCTGGAATGAAACTGAGATCTGTGCATAAGAAGCAAATACTTCAGAGCTGAGCTGTATACCCAGTTCTCAGTGTGCATTCTTATCAGCTGTTTCTTTGTTTCTAAAGAGATGATTCAGTGTGATTCACAGGCTGGCCACAAACTCACAGACTCAAACAATCTTCCTGTCTCAGGACACCTCTTCTGAAACTACAAGCACATGCTATCATCATGCTAGACTCCAATATTCATTCTTACACATGAACCAACCAAAATATTTTTCCATAGAAATTCTATTCTGAAATTTTCTCTACATTTTTAGTTCTTTTGTTTGGTTTTGTAGGGCCAGGGATCAAATCCAGTATTTCCCACATACTAGATAAATATTCTGCCTCTATGCTACATCTAAGCTATCCTGTTCTTCTTTTATGAGCCTGAGGTGACAAAGTCATTGTACATATTGTTCAGTTATAAGGCAACTCTCCTGCATGCGATAAAAAGACTGTGTTAGAATGAAAGCAGTTCGTGAAGACTTTGCTCTTCATGTATGTGTTGCTACAAACTGAAACACTGTGAGTAATTGGTCATCTTTTTAATGAGACCCACCCATCAGTGTCAGGAAATCTGTTTTGGAGGACTAAACCAAGATGCAGGGCATATTGGTGTTATTGCCTTGTGAATAAAGTGACTACTTTTTACTGTAGATTTTTTTTTATTGTATCTGATTCTCATTCTGTTACAAATTTGGGATTTAGATCCCACAATTCAGCATTATTTGAGATATGTGTGAAGACAATCACAAAGTCAAGAAACCTGCTTCTTACTAACAGGTATATGCTCATCTCTTGTATGTAAATAAAGGGATATGCCTTCCTACAATTATCGTTATTGATAGGCATTTGGTCAATGTTTAGGGTCAAATAAAAAAAGCATTGCACTTAAGACATTCTCAGATACGAAGGACATAGGATTACTACATGTTCAAAGCTGTTAGTTCATTGCTGCTCACATGAATGGAAAAAACAAGCATGGTTTTACCTCACTTATAGATAAGAAAAGTAATGGCCTAAAACTAACCTTGTATTAAAAGACTACTAATTCCTCAACTCACCTTTAGCTCAGTTTACTGATGACTTTAGTTCAGGAGATTTACTGCTGGTGTCTTATTCATAGAAAAAATAATTAACCATCTACCTACAGCCCAGTGGAAGACAAACCTTCACTGGCACCTCTGATAAGCATCAAGCTTAAGAACTTGCTAACAGGACTTTCCCCGACTCCCTTGACTCCCTGGTCACCCTGCAGTGGTGGCTCCACCCTGCGGAGCTCTCACACCTCCCATCCCAGCTTTTATCCAGGTACACCTTCCTCCCTTCCTTCCTTCCCCCTGGGGCCATAAGATCTCCCCAGCTCAGCTGCCTTGCGTGCTAGGGCTGGGCTGTGGGCGCAACCCAGCAGGAGGCAGTTCCTGTGTTTTGATAGCCTGCCTGAGGACAGGTGGGCCCTGGGTTAGCTCAGCAACATTCCTGGCCAGCAAGGGGCACTGATCTTCTAGCAGACATTCATAGGATGAGGGGATTTACCCAGCTCAGCTGCCTTGGGGGCTGGGCCTGGGCTGTGAGCAGAACCCGGCAGGAAGGAATGCCTGTTTCAATAGCCTGCCTGAGGAAAGGTAGACCTTCTGTCAGTGAAGTCCCTGCCCAACAAGGGAACCTGACCTGGTACCAGAAGATCCAATAGAGAGCATTTGAAGGAAGAGATGGGCAGACGCCAAGGCAAGAACTCCTCCAACAATCTGAAAAACAACATGAAAACACCAGATCCCAATAACCCTACAACAGAAGGACTTGAACACCCTAATCCAGAAGAAGTGGGAAAAAATGCCATTATGAAAGCAATAGAGTCCCTTAAACAGGATATGAATAACTCCCTTAAAGAATTGGATGAATTGAAACTCAATGATGGGTTCTTTGAGAGAAACAAAGTCTCTCTCTCTCTCTCTCTCTCTCTCTCTCTCTCTCTCTCTCTTGGATTTTCGAGACAGGGCTTCTCTGTAGTTTTTGGTGCCTGTCCTGGAACTAGCTCTTGTAGACCAGGCTTTTTATTTTTAAGTCTAGAATAGGGACAGCAGCTGTTTGTGTGATCTTTATTTGTTTATATTTATGTATTCCCTATGAATCTGTGTGGGCTGATGAGGCTGGGATTGAAGAAGCAGCTGCCATGGTTTAAGATAGCATTGACCACGGAATGGTAACTTTCTGTACTTCATTGATACAGCAGGAATATTTCCTCAGTATCAGCACACATGAGCCAATACAGCAATGACCAAAGAGGAGAGGGAAAATTTATCAATGTAAGTGTTGTCCATGTGGTTTTGAAGGCATGGGAGATACAAAGCTGAAAGGGTCATGGAGAACAGGTGAGAGCTGATACCGTGCAGCAGGGCTGAAATCCCTGTAGAGAGGCCCTGAGAGGCCAATGCATGGAGCAGTAGAGGTGAAACCTCTGTTTTAATAAAGAAGATAGGATACTGGAGGTGCTAAGACCACAGGATTGTTCTCAGGGAATGCTGCAGGTATAGGGCAGAGCTTATATAAACCCAAGAGAGAAGCTGTGTGTGCTGTCAGTAGAACTACACAAGCCCATTGGAGCCCAGAAGATAAACACCAGATGGTGGGCATCGAGTTATAAGATTTGGTATTTGTCTTGCTGGGTTTTGGTTTTGTTTTAATCTGATTGTTTTTGTGATCCTCGATTCTTCCTATTTGGAATGGAAATGTCACTTGATGATATAATATAATGAAAAAATGTGAATTAATTTTAATTTTACAGGATCCCATAGTTAGAAGAAATTGTACATTTAAAGTTGTATATATTTTACATTGTAAAAATTAGGTTTGGGGAACAAATAGCAGATATTTATGGTTTAAAAGTAGTATGCCTGTCAAGAAGACAAAAGGTTGAAGTGTGGTGGTTAGCTTTCACTGTTACATTTACACAATCGAGAATTATCTAGCAATCTTTGTGCATATCTGTGTGATTATCTTAACTGACCTCGGTTAACTGACCACTGTGGGCAGCATCATACCAGAGGCAATAGGTCCTAGATTATATAACAGGTAAGCAGCAAGCAAACAAGGAAGGGAACATGTGTATATTAGTTTCTGCCTATTCTTGACTACAGATGTGATGTGATAAGCTCTTTGACTCTCCTTCCGTGATTCTTCCATAATCGTGGAACAATTGTAAACTGAAATAAAACCCCCTTTCTCTTAAAAAAAAAAGAATTGGATGAGAAGCACAAAAAAGGGTTTGAAGAAATGAGTAAAGAAATGGATGAGAAGTATAACAAAAAGTTTGAAGAAATCAGTAAATTTGTGAATGATACACTGGGAAACCAAGAAAAAACAATCAAACAGGTAATAGAAACAGTTCAAGAATTGAAAACTGAAACGGAGGCAATGAAGAAAACACAAACCGAGGCCCGGATGGATATGGAAAATCTAGGTAAACGAACAGAGACTACAGAATCAAGCATAACCAATAGGATACAAGAGATGGAAGAACGAATCTCAGAGTCTGAAGATACCATAGAGAAAATAAATGCTCTGATCAAAGAAAACAGCAAATCCAACAAATTCTCATAACAAAACATTCAAGAAATCTGGGATACAATAAAAAAAACCCAAATCTAAGAATAATAGGGATCGAAGAAGGAGAACTCCAAATCAAAGGCCCAGAAAATATATTCAGCAAAATTATAGAAGAAAACTTTCCCAACCTAAAGAACAATATTCCTATGAAGGTTCAAGAAGCATACAGAACACTGAATAGACTTGATTAAAAAAAATCCCCTCGCCATATAATAATCAAAACACAAAGCATTCAGATTAAAGAAAGAATATTAAGAGCTGCAAAGGAAAAAGGTCAAGTAACTTATAAAGGTAAAACTATCAGACTTACACCAGACTTCTTTATGGAAACCATGAAAGCCAGAAGGTCCTGGATAGAGGTACTGCAGAAACTAAGAGACCATGGATGAAAACCCAGACTACTATACCCAGCCAAGCTATCGTTCACTATCAATGGAGAAAACAATATATTCCAGGATAAAAACAAATTTAAACAATTGATAGCCACAAAACCAGCCTTCCAGAAAGTAATAGAAGGAAAATCGCAACCCAAGGAATCCAACATTGTCAACACTGCCTACAATAACTCAGACATCTAGCGACCCTTCACAAGCACAACAAAGAAAGGAAACATACAAACTGTACTAAACAAAAAGAAATAAAAAAATAATAACCGGAATCAACAACCACTGGTCATTAATATCACTTAATATTAATGGACTCAACACACCTATAAAAAGGTACAGACTAAGAGATTGGATATGAAAACAGGATCCAACATTCTGCTGTTTACAAGAAACACACCTCAACCACAAAGACAGACATCTACTCAGAGTAAAGGGTTGGGAAAAGGTTTTTCAAGCAAACAGACCTAAGAAACAAGTGGGTGTGGCCATTCTAATTTCCAACAAAATTGACTTCAAACTAAAATCAATCAGAAGAGATGGAGATAGACATTTTATACTCATAACAGGAATAATTCATCAGGAGGAAGTCTCAATCCTGAATATCTATGCCCCTAATATAAAAGCACCCACTTATGTAAAAGAAAAGCATTTAGAACTCAAGGCAGTCATCAAACCACACACACTAATAGTAGGAGACTTCAACACACCTCTCTCACCAATGGACAGATCAATCAGACAGAAACCCAACAGAGAAATAAGAGAATTATTGGAGGTAATGAATCAAATTGACTTAACAGATATCTATAGAACATTCCACCCAAACAGGAAAGAATAAGCCTTCTTCTCTGCAGCTGATGGAACCTTCTCGAAAATTGACCACATACTCAGTAACAGAGCAAACTTCCACAGATACAAAAAAATATTAGTAACCACATGTGTCTTGTTGGATCACCACGGAATAAAGTTAGAATTCAATATCAATTCTAACACCAGAAAGCCTACAAACTCATGGAAGCTGAACAGTCAACTACTAAATCACCCCTGGGTCAAGGAAGAAATAAAGAAAAAAATTAAAGTCTTCTTTGAATTTAGTGAAAATAAAGACACAACATACTCAAACTTATGGGACACAATGAAAAGAGTGCTAAGAGGAAAGTTCATAGCACTAAGTGCCCAATTAAAGAAAACAGAGAAAGCACACAATGGAGACTTAACAGCACACCTGAAAGCTCTAGAAAAAAAGAAGCAGACTCACCCAGGAGGAGTAGAAGACTGGAAATAATCAAACTGAGGGCTGAAATCAACAAAATAGAAACACAGAGAACAATCCAAAGAATCAACGAAACAAAAGGTTGGTTCTTGGAGAAAATCAACAAGATTGACAAACCCCTATCCAAGTTAATCAAACGGCAGAGAGAGAACACTCAAATTAATCAGATCAGAAATGAAAAGGGGGACATAACCACAGACACAGAGGAAATTCAGAGAATCATTAGATCTTACTATGAAAGCTTATATGCCACAAAGTTGGAAAATGTACAAGAAACGGAATGGTTTTTAGATAAGCACCATTTACCAAAGTTAAATCAAGACCAGGTAAACAATCTAAATAGACTTGTTAGTCGCAAAGAATTAGAAGCTGTTATCAAAAACCTCTAGACCAAAAAAAAAGCCCAGGTCCAGATGGTTTCAATGCAGAATTCTACCAGAACTTCCAAGAAGTGCTAATACCTATACTCCTTAATGTATTTCACAATATAGAAACAGAAGATTCATTGCCAAATTCTTTTTATGAAGATACAGTTACTCTGATACCAAAACCACATAAAGACACAATCAAGAAAAAGAATTACAGGCCAATCTCACTTATGAACATCGACGCAAAAATTCTCAACAAAATCCTGGCAAACCGAATCCAAGAACACATTAGAAAAATTATTCATTATGATCAAGTAGGCTTCATCCCAGAGATGCAGGACTGGTTCAACATATGCAAATCTATCAATGTAATTCATCATATAAATAAACTGAAAGAAAAAAACCATATGATCATTTCATTAGATGCTGAAAAAGCATTTGACAAAATTCAACATCCCTTCATGATAAAGATGTTAAAGAGATTGGGGATACAAGGATTATACCTAAATATTATAAAAGCTATAAACAGCAAACCGACAGCTAAAATCAAATTGAATGGAGAGAAACTCAAAGCCATTCCATTGAACTCAGGAACACGACAAGGCTGTCCACTCTTCCCATACCTCTTCAATATAGTGTTTGAAGTTCTAGCAATAGCAATATGACAACAAGGGGATCAAGGGGATTCAAATTGGAAAGGAAGAAGTTATATTCTCGTTATTTGCAGATGATACGATAGTGTACATAAGCGACCTCAAAACTCTACCAAAGAACTCCTACAGCTGTTAAATACCTTTAGTAATGTGGCAGGATACAAGATCAACTCCAAAAAATCACTTGCCCTCCTATACACAAAGGATAAAGAAGCAAGGAGAGAAATCAGAGAATCTTCACCTTTCACGATAGCCACAAATAGCATAAAATATCTTGGGATAACTCTAACCAAGGAAGTGAAAGACCTATTTGACAAGAACTTTAAGTCTTTGAAGAAAGAAATTGAAGAGGATACCAGAAAATGGAAAGATCTCCCCTGCTCTTGGATTGGGAAGATCAACATAGTTAAAATGGCAATTCTACCAAAAGCAATCTATAGATTCAACACAATCCCCATCAAAATTCTTCACAGACCTTGAGAGAATAATAATCAACTTTATATGGAGAAACAAAAAACCCAGGATAGCCAAAACAATCTTATATAATAAAGGCACTTCTGGAGGTATAACCATCCCTGACTTCAAACCCTATTACAGAGCTACAGTATTGAAAACAGCTTGGTATTGGCATAAGAACAGAGAAGTCGATCTATGGAATCAAATAGAAGACCCAGATATTAACCCACAAACCTATGAACACTTGATTTTTTACAAGGGAGCTAAAGGTATGCAATGGAAGAAGGAAAGCATCTTTAACAAATGGTGCTGGCATAACTGGATGTCAACCTGTAGAAGAATGAAAATAGATCCATATCTATCACCATGCACAAAACTCAAGTCCAAATGAATTAAAGACCTCAACATTAATCTGACCACTTTGAACCTGATAGAAGAGAAAGTGGGAAGTAGTCTACAAGACATAGGCACAGGAGACTACTTCCTAGGTAGAAACCCAGTAGCACAGACAATAAGAGAATCAATGAATAAATGGGACCTCCTGAAACTGAGAAGCTTCTGTAAAGCAAAGGACACTGTCAGTAAGACAAAAAGGCTACCTTCCGACTGGGAGAAGATCTTCACCAACCCCTCATCAGGCAAATGTCTGATCTCCAACATATACAAAGAACTCAAGAAACTAGACACTAAAACTCTAATTAACCCAATTAAAAAATGGGGTAATGATCTGAACAGAGAATTCACAACAGGAGAACCTCGAATGGCCAAAAGACACTTAAGGTCATGCTCAACATCCTTAGTGATCAGGGAAATGCAAATCAAAACAACTATGAGATTCATTTTACACTGGTCAGATTAGCTAAACTCAAAAACACCAATGATAGCCTATGCTGGAGAGGTTGTGGAGTGAGGGGAACACTCATCCATTGTTGGTGGGAATGCAAACTTGTGCAGCCACTGTGGAAATCAGTGTGGCGGTTTCTCAGGAAACTGGGAGTCAACCTCCCTCAGGTCCTAGCAATTCCACTCTTGGGAATATACCCAAGAGATGCCCTATCATACTACAAAAGCATTTGTTCAACTATGTTCATAGCAGCACTATTTGTAATAGCCAGAACCTGGATGTTAGGAGCAGCCAGGATGTCGCCTTGGCGAGATAGTGCCAGCGGTCCTACAACCTGGAGGTATACAAATCCTTTGATGTTGCCATGCAGGCCAGTGTGCTTGGGGCCTTGTTTTGCATTTCAGAGACTTGGTTCCCTGACCTGTCCTGTGGCCTTGAGCCCTCGCAGAATGGCATCAACCAATCAGGATTCGAGCCTCTCACCCTAAAAAAGCAGCTGCCTTTGGGTTTTTCGCTCTCTCTGGCTTCCTCTCTCTAATCTCTCGTCCCTGCGCTCTCTCATCTCTCTCTCATCGCTCTCTCTGACTTCCTGCTCTCTCTGTCCTTTCTCTCTCTTCCCTTCCCCTAATTTTCCTCAACCGAGTGGCTCCGAATAAAGACGTGATAAGGGAAGGAATCTCGTTTTCGTGGCCGTTCATTCCTGCTGGTCAGGAAGCGCGCCGCACCTGGAAACAACCTAGGTGCCCCTCAATAGAAGAATGGTTAAAGAAGGTGTGGAATATATACACATTAGAGTTTTACTCAGCAGTAAAAAACAATGACATCTTGAATTTTGCATGCAAATGGATGAAAATATAAAATTCTTTACTGAGTGAGGTAAGCCAGACCCAAAAAGAGGAATATGGTATGTACTCACACATAAGTGGATTCTAGCCATAATTAAAGGTCTTTGCGCCTATTATTTGTGATCCTAGAGAAGCTAAATAAGAAGGTGAACCTGAAGAAAATCATGTAGTTTTCATCTTGGATATTGGAATTAGAGAAGAGTGCCAGGCAACATTGGGTGCACAGGGGTGGGAGTGTATGGAAGGGGAGAGGATTAGAGAGAAGGGAGTAGGGGAGGATTGGGGAAAGCTTGGGGAATTGGGATGGGGGGGAGCGAGGAAGGATGGATATGGGAGCAGGGAAGTATATATCTCAACTAAGGGAGCCATTTTAGGGTTTACAAGAGACTTGATTCTAGAGGGGTTCCCAGGTCCAAGGAGAGATCCCCTGATTGTTCCCTGGACAGTAGAGGAGAGGGTGCCTGAATTGGCCTTGACCCATAACCATACTGATGAATATTTTGCATATCACCATAGAACCTTCATCTGGCAATGGATGGAGACAGAGACAGAGACCTACATTGGAACACTGGATTTAACTTCCTAGGTCCCTCACCCGTTGATGGATGGAGATTGAGATAGAGACCCACATTGGAGCACTGGACTGAGCCCCCAAGGTCTAAATGAGGAGTAGAAGGAGGGAGAATGTGAACTAGAAAGGCAGGACCATGAGGAGTGCGTTCACCCACTGATACAAGGGGACTGATCTAATGAGAGTTCACCAAGGCCAGTTGGACTGGGACTGCACGAGCACGTGATCAAACCGGATTCTCTGAATGTGGCTGGCAAGGGGACTGTCTGTGAAGCCATTGACAATGGCACTGGGTCTTGTTTCATCTGCATGTACTGACTTTTTGGGATCCTAGTCTGTTTGGATACTCACCTTCCTGGACCTGGAGGGAGGGGGGAGGAACTTGAACTTCCCACAGGGCAGGAAACCCTGACTGCTCTTAGGGCTGGAGAGGGAGGAGGAGAGGGAGTGCAGGGAATGGGAAAGTATTGGGGGGAGGGGTGGAAGTGGAAACTTTTATAAATTAATAAAAAAAGAAAAAAGAAAAAAAGAAAAACAACAAAAAAAAGAACTTGCTAATATTGAAGCTTACTAACATTAGACAAAAATGTTACTGAACCAAGAGCCATTAACTTCCCTTGTCTGTTTACGTAGGTTGCCTGGTTACCTATATCCACAAGATTTTGTGAATCTATGTAGCTGGGTAAGAACAAAGAGAAAAGAAGAAGAAAGTACAGACAAAACAGTGAGAGCAGAAGCATCCCCCAAATTAGCAGAGATAGGAAAATTAAAACAAGAAGAAGAGGAGAAGGAAGAAAAACAAGAATATAGCAGAGATTAGAATTAAAATATTTATTGAGACAGAGAATTGGAGCTATGAAATTAAAGGCAGTTAGGTCAGAAACAATAGAATAGAGTACACTGAATAAAGAACAATAAAGAGACATGGATAGAACAAATGTGTTGTGAATAGATTTCTTAACCCTCAGGTTTTATTTCTTTTCACTTATTGTGACATCTTTACTATGAACTTTGGGAGGAAGTATTAAAAGTTAGAACGTTAGGGTTTCTGGTAATGTGTCCTTAGAAGTTTCATGAATATCTATCGTTAATCTTCCTGTGTCACTGTCACATTACTTAATTGGAAACATCACATTAATTAAAGGTCGTTCATATACTAGGCACTTGCATTATTTTCTTCTAATCACTTTAAAAGGAGAAGTTCACAGACTAAGTGTAAGGAGCCACCTGGAGAAATCCCCATTACGAGATGGCACAGGTGGTCCTATAGCTTGCAGGTATACAAGTCCATATTTGGCATAGCCACGTGGGGTTGAGCGCCCTTGCCTGCACATCGGCAACTGAGCCTTGGTTCCCTAGCCTATCCCGAACCCCCGGGCTCCAACAGAATGGTATTCACCAATCAGGACCCGAGTCCCTCCACCCTCTCTCTCACTTCCTCTCTCTCACCTTTTCCCTCCCGCGTTCTCCTGCTCCTTCCCTCTCTTGTCCCCCATTCCCCCTTCAACTGAGGGCTCCAATAAAGGCGTGATTTGGGAAGGATTCTCGATTTCATGGTTGTTTCTGCTTGCTGGCCAAGCAGCAGCGCCCTGCAACTAAGATCAGAGATATCTTTTCATTCCCATGTGGAGTAAGTTAGCATGGACATATTCTAAAGTCCAGCATTTCCCTACACTAATTCTATGGGGCAACCAAAGAATGGTCCATAAAAATTGTATTTATAGAGAACCTCCTTGAATCTCAGGAACTTCTTAGACATGTGCCATGGTCAATGGTTCATGGAGCTCTGTAGTTTTCATTTGCAGTCCTTGGGCATTGCATTCCCTATAAGAAATAATTTCAGTACAAGATCATGGAAAGATGACATGAAAATTGTCCAGTTAATTATTTTAAGCTGATAATTATAAAGTGTTTTTTTTTGCTTGGAATAGTCCAAAGAAGAAAGCTGCATTCTATTAAAAGATAAAACAAACAAACAACAAAATTAAATATTTTAGTTCAAAGAATCTTTTCTAAAGTTCTAAGTGTTGACAGGAAGTCATGACAACCTCTGCTCAAATACTGGCTGGCCAATCAAATGTAGATTTATTTAAGAAAAAATTTTAGGTTCAGAATTGAACTTTTTCAGATAAGAGTATTGAATTTTTATTGTAGAAATGAGTTTTAACCAGAAAACCTCACTCAATCAGCAAGAGATTATTTCAAGGAGGCAAAGACACTTCACAGTTGATAAGACTGAGCTATTGAGGGCAGAGAGAGCATACACCATCTATGTCAAACCAAGTTTTAGAAAATATTAGAGCTCTTCTTTTCCAGTTCTAACTCTAGTTTATTAATTCACATTGACAGATGTGCCTATTCATTGATGATTATGCTCAGTGAGTAATAAATAGGACACTCTCATGTTTCCTACACTTCTTCAGGCCCCAACGATGCACTGGTAACTAAAACAGAAAATACTTCACAATATGAGACTTAAGTTCCATGAACAAGAGACAGAATTAAAATAGTATAAATAATTATTAAACTTAAAAATATTATAGATTCACTATGGCTTTAAAAAGTAAAATTTATAAGTCCCATTTATAAGTAAAATTTATAATGTCTCATAAGGGACATCTCAAAAGTTGGAAAGAGAGAGTGAACTTTCCTTTTTGCGGTCTGAAAGTTTATTATGAGGGGGAACTATCTTAGTGTCATGTGTTTACTCCTGTCGTTACATGTTTTTATGTTTACTGGTAGAAAATAAAAAGAAATATCATTTGAGCCATCAATAGTGATTCTTGAATGTTACTCAATGTGAGAAATATGTGATGAAATAGAAAAAAATGATTTCTCAAGTCAAATTTCCCAGAAGGGATTGGTACTTTAACCCAGGAAGGAGACCAACATACAAAGAATTAAAAATCTTTGGCAATTTCAGGTACTTTTGTTTATGATGAAAACCGGACTGAGCCCCCCAAGGTCCAAATGAGGAGCAGAAGGAGGAAGAAAATGAAAAAGAAAATCAGGACTGCGAGGGATGCTATCACCCACTGATACAAGGGGACTGATCTAATGAGAGTTTACCAAGGCCAGTTGGAATGGGACTGAAGGAGGATGCGATCCAACCAGATTCTCTGAATGTGGCTGACCTGGAGTCTTTCTGAAAAGCCATTGACAATGACACTGGGACTTGTTTCCTCTGCATATACTGGATTTTGGGGATCCAGTCTGTCTGGACACTCACCTCCCTGGACCTGGAGGGAGGGGGGAGGAACTTGAACTTCCCACAGGGCAGGAAACCCTGACTGCTCTTAGGGATGGAGAGGGAGGAGGAGAGGGAGTGGGGGGAGTGGGAGGGTGTTGGGAGGAGGGGCAGAAATGGAAACTTTTATAATTTAATAAAATTACTTTCAAAAAAAACCTAAAGTAAACCTTGAAAAAAAATGATACAATCAGTACCACAGAAATTCAGGTGATAAATGTGTAGGAGAGAGATCCAGGTGGATCAGAACTCCCTTCATGATACCCAAATACTCAACCAGTCCTGCAATAGATTTTCAAAACCTGTAAACAATATTCTCTAAGATAAAGAAACACAAGTACACAGATGTACCAATGATCTTATCATACTTCTAAATATGTGAAAAAGGTTTACATAGCCTGGAAATAATAAGAACAATGAATTTTATAAGATTAAGTCAGAAAGTTCTGCAGACACACATTATAAGCCATCTCATAAGTCTCACTAATTGATTCAGGATTTATTCTGATTCTAAAACACAGTCATTTGTACATGTAATATAGCAGAGGAACCAAAGCTGATAGATTTTCTTTAAAAGAACAAATTCAAACTCTCAGTGTAGCCTAAATGACAAATTATGGCAGCGTCAATTGTGATATGGAGTGGGCTTCAGGGCCATCATGCTAACGGCAGAGGGGCTTTGATGATGATGAATGCAGCTTGCAGCTCAGCCCAAGAATGGAGGTATGAGGAAAGACCTCCAGTTCTATCCAAGGACCACACCTCATCTTCTCTGTCATAGAGTACTATGTCTCAAGGCAAACTTACCTTTCTACATAGCATCCTCTGGAATTATTGGCTCAGTGTGCATGTCCTTTTGTTTGCACCATACTACAGGGGCATGAGTTCTGGAACTTGCCTCCCATTTTTACCATTTTATTGAAAACATACAACACTTCCTGGCACACAACAGAAACTCTTCAAACAAATAAGAGAAGGAATGAAGAAGTACAACTTCTACCTAGTGGAAAATGCTTCACATCTTGGAACCCCTAAAGAAATTGATAGCTTTATTACAAGTCTGTTTAATGAGTTTAAATAATTATACTATACCTCTTGAGTTTTGTATTCCAAATGTTAATTATTCTGACTTCCTTTAAAAAGCCTTAAAAACAGCTCCATTGAGTTATAAGTCTTTGAATTCAGTAAATTACAGAGCAAAATATTTTACAAATTCAATAGCATACCAACTATTTACTTTGCATAGCAAGGGCATGGAGCATCTACAAATGTTGATGTCAGTGGAATAAAATCTTAGAACTTACCAATCATTGAAATAAAAAGGAAGATGATTATAGGCTTTAGTTTCCTAACTATTTCAGTATGCTTTGATACTCTCAATCACAAAACGAAAAACATATGTAGATTTCTATGTGTTTATACATAAAATTATACATAAAATATGTATAATTCTATGTGTTTGTACATAAAATTATACATAAAATAGTAGTGATTAAATTATTAATTCCACACACAGTCATATTACTAATAGCTGCGTCCAGTCTTGCGTTTATTAAATCGTCTTTTGAACATTAAGCAATCATGATGGCAAACTATAAGTCAAAAGTATGTTTGCTGTTACATCTATGTTTTACTAAGCTTTCCTAGAACAGAAAAAATACAATTGTCTACACTGATATGATTGACAGGGAAAGACTATAAATTGCTATTTATCAATTCAGTCTTTAGCACTATGAGGAATTTAATGTGACATTAGAATGAGTAGTTTCCCCTACAGGTGCTGGCTTCTGTGACAACATTCTGATCAACTATAAAACAACTACAACCCAGTCTTTAGGGGGTTCACTAAAGACTACTCACTATGTTGAAAGAAGAAACCACTTTTTAAGCCCCACTGTTTCTACCTATCAGCACATTGAAATGTAGGTAGAATACTGCCCAACAGGAACTCCTGCATTGAACTAGTATCATGAGAAGATAATAGCCAGATATTAAAATGGTAGAATAGATATTTGGGGAGTTAAAAAGCATAACAATGTGATGTCATAAGTGGGGGATGTCATTACATTCTACCTCATTATGAGTGAGATCACTTCAGTTGATTTTAGGTTTCTGAAACTCATGCCTTAAGGTGAATAAATTTCATCTTGTTTTTTGGAAGGTGAGGAAGTGTCCATGATGAGAAACTCCAACAGAGCTCTGAAGCCATCAACATCAATGATGGAAAAAAATGCCAGTGCTCAGCTCTCTACTTACAAACTTCTTCTTTTCTTTATCACTACTGAAGTCCAACACACATGGACTAGCCTGTAGGTTCTCTTTGCTTATTGGAAAGTAAACATGTTTATAGAGAGACATAAAATTCACAGGTATTCTTGAATTTCAATGGTTTTCATAATTGTAACGTAAAGGTTGACTGACAGAATTAACTTTTTTAAAAACTGCTACTGAGCTGCTAAGTGATTAGCCATATTTCTGGTTAAATTTTAAAATATTTAAATAAGTTATATATGTATAAAGTTGATCTCATTAAATATTTGATATGCCCATTTCTATATATATAATAGAATGTAGTTTAAAAATCAGAAATTCTAAATCAACATATAAGTAGCATATGTAAAATAGTATGCATATCTATTTCTGTTTCTTTAGCAGGTATAGGTCTATTTAATTTACATATCTAGTCTTGATTTAATTTTTGTGATATTTTGCAGAAAATTATTCATTTCCTTTAAATATTCCAATTTTTTGGAGAATAGATTTTTGAAGTATGAACTGGTTATTCTCTGGATTTCCTCTGTGTCTATTGTTGCGCCCCCTTTTATTTTATGATATTGTTAATTTGGATATTCTTTCTCTGCCTTTTGGTTAGTTTGGATAAAGGTTTGTCTATTTTGTTGATATTCTCAAAGAACCAACTTTTTGTTTCATTGATGTTTTGTATTGTTTTCTTTGTTTCTATTTTGTTGATTTCAGCTTTCAATTTGATTATTTCTTACCATCTCGTCCTCCTGGGTGAGTTTGCTTCTTTTTATTCCAGAGTTTTTAGGTGTTTTGTTAACTCAGTAGTGTGGGATTTGTCCAGCTTCTTTATGTAGGCATTTAGTGGGACTTTCCTCTTAATACTGTTTTCATTGTGTGCCAATAAATTTGGGTATATTGTGTGGTCTTTTTCATTGAGGTTTAGGAAGTCTCTAATTCCTTCTATTATTTCTTCCTTGATCCCTTGACAATTCAGGTGAGCATTGTTTAATTTCCATGTGTTTGTGGGTTTTCTGAAATAAGTGTTGAATTCTAATTTTAAGCCATGGAGATCTGATATGATACATAAAGTTATTTCATTTTTTTATATTTGTTGAGGTTTGGATTGCTAACTAGTATGTGGTCAATTTTTGAGAAGGTTCCATGAGATGATGAGAAGAAGATATATTCTTTTATGTTTGGATGGGATGTTCTATAGATGTCTGTTAAGTCCATTTGCGTCATAGCATCTATTAGTTCCTTTATATCTCTGTTAAGTTTCTGTTTGGCAGACCTGTCCAGTGGTGAGAGTGGGATGTTGAAGTCTTCCACTATCAGTGTGTGGGGTGGGTTTAATGTGTGATTTAAGCTTAGTAGTGTTTCTTTTACATATGACATTACCCTTGTATTTGGGGCACAGATGTTCAGTACTGAGATTTTCTCCTGATAGATAGAAACAGAAACAGTCATCAAAAGTCTCCCAACTAAAAGATAAATCCCAGGACCATATGGTTTCAGTGCAGAATTCTACAAGATAATCAAGAAAGATCTCATACCAATACTCCTCTACTGTGGGACAATAACTTTGTATCCTGAAAAGTTTTGTCACTTATATTGGTTTAATAAAATGCTGATTGGCAAGTAACCATGCAGAAAGTATAGACAGTGAACAGTCATCACCCAGACACAGAGGAAGTAAGATGAGAATGCCTCACTTATACAAGGTGCCAAGCCACATGACTAACACAGACAAGAATTATGGGTTAATGTAAAATATGAGTGATTAATAAGAATCCTGAGCTAACTGGTCAACCAACTAATAATTAGTGTAAGCCTCTGTGTGTTTCTTTGTGACTGAACGGCTACAGAACCAGTGGGACAGAAACCTCTGTCAACAAATTGCACCCAACTTCAGGCAACAACCTTCACACAACACCCGAGAGAGCTGGGAAATAATTCTATCTAAACACAAAAGAACAGAGTTAAGCATGTTTTCTTGTTAGTAGTACATACTTCAATGGATTATGTTTGCTAGAGGCAAGGGCATCTCATTTAAGAGAGGTTTCTTGACTCAGCTTTAGCAGTAAAACCTTGCAGCTCTTTTAAGAGGCCCCACCATCAAACACTTAAATGGTGTTTATGAATAGCCAACAGTATGTTTCTTGGTGGTGGCAGCTACCTTGAAACTTCATAGAGTTGTTCCAATAAACCTGGCTTAGGCCACTACCTCTGCCATGAAGCTAGACTTTCTAAGGAAAACTAAAGAATGGGGTGGATCCTGCCATCAAAGCCATGGTTTTATATCCTAGCCATATCATTAGGCAAATTAAAGACTCAGGTGGTCAGAAAAACAGAGATACACTGTAAAGTTAGATTGAGATTAAAAATAAAACATTTAAGTGGTTTAAAGTGTATTTAAAAATACATGTAGGCTTGGGAGAGAAAAGAAAAGGGATAAGGTCCTTTAAAAAAGAGAGAAACTAGTTGGGTGTGGTGGCACACAACTTTAATATCAACACTTGGGATGCAGAGGAAGGCAGATCTATGTGAGTTCAAGGACAGCCTGGTCTATAAAGTGAGTTCCAGGACAGCCAAAGATACACAGAAAAACTCTGTCTCAAAGAATCGAAAATTAAAAATAAAAGAAATAGTGGTTAAAATAAAGCCACATAAAGATAGAAAATACAGAGAGAATTTTGATACTATATGTTATTGTATGTCGTTGAATTGTTTGATGGCTAAGGAAGTAACAACAGCTGCTAATAGAATTTGATTATAAATGCTGCTGAATTAATCCAACATATGTATTTTCAAAATGCCCTGACTTCATAATTTTTGTCAAAAGATATATTACTTTGAAGAAGAAGTTTTGCTTTTGTTTACACAGGAAATGAGAAGCTGTGGATTCATTCTGGGTTAAGAAAATTCAGGTTTGACCAAGGAAAACCCCCTGGAAAATCTTTGTTAGGAATAGATGGCCAAGATGATCCAACATCTCAGATAACCTCTGCTGGAGTTTTCACTGAGTTCTACATCCAAACCAGCCTCAAGACTGCTGCCTGAGATGATGAATTCTCACAGAAAATTCAAGTTAGAACTTGGCCATAACCCTAAATTTTCTTTAGGTTTCCACAAAAGTATCACTGCTCCCAATCAGCAAGAAGTATCCTAGAAAACTACACCCACTTTCCCCAAAAAATGGATTGTAGAAGTTTGTTATTGTTTAGAGTAATGGTTACAAGTTGTTACCAAAAATGGTCAGGAAAAAAGCTAAACAAAGGAGATTAGATTCACATATCTTGTTTTGAAAAAAAAAAAAGGAAGTACTGTGGGCCAGTGGTCTTGTACCCTGTAAAGATTTGTCACTTGCATTGGTTTAATAAAATTCTGATTGGCCAATAGCCAGGCAGAAAGTTTAGCCAGAGCAAGTAGAATAGGAGAATTCTGGCAAGAGGAAAGGTTCAGTCTACAGTAATCACCCATCCAGAGGAAGTACGATGAGAATGCCTCGCTGATGAATGTTATCAAGTCACATGGCTAACACAGACAAGAATTATGGGTTAATATAATGTAAAGAAAAATTAATAAGAATTCTGAGCTAATAGGCAAACCAGTTTATAATTAATGTAGGCCTCTGTGTGTTTCTTTGGGACTGAATGAATATGAGACCAGGTGGGACAGAAACCTCTGTCAACACTCCTCAAATTGTTCCACAAAACAGAAACAGAAGGAACATTGCCAAACTTTTTTTAGGAGGCTACAATAACCTGATACATAAACCACACAAAGACATTGATAAGAAACAGAATTACAGACTAATCTCACTCATGAACACTGATGCAAAAATACTCAATAAATTACTGGCAAACTGACTCAAAAGACACATCAGAAAAACATCCACTATGACCAAGTAGGCATCATCCCAAAGATGCAGGAATGGTTCAACATACAAAAATCTGTCAATGTAATCCACATAACCAAACTAAAAGAAAAAAAACCACATAATTATCTCACTAGATGCTAAAATAGCCTTTGACAAAATATAACACTTTTTCATGATCAAGGTCTTGGAGAGAGCAGGGATACAGGAAACATACCTAAACATAATAAAGGCAATATACAGCAAGTCAACAGTTAACATCAAACTAAATGGAGGGAAACTCAGGGAGATTTCACTGAAATCAGGAACAAGACAAGACTGTCCACACTCTCCAAATCTATTCATTATAGAGGTTCTCCCCAGAGCAATAAGGCAACAAAAGGACATTAAGGGGATACAAATTGGAAAAGAAGAATTCAAACTATCACTATTTGCTGATCATATAATAGTTTACATAGATTATCCCCAAAATTTTACCAAGGAATTTCTATAACTCACAAACACATTCAGTAAAGTAGCAGGTTACAAGATTAACTATAAAAAAGCAGCCCTTCTTTATACAAATGATAAATGGGCTGAGAAAGAAATTAGAGAAACATCAACCTTCACAACATAAAATGTTGAAGCAACTCTAACAAAACAAGTGGAAGAGCTGTATGACAAGAACTTGAAATCTTTGAAGAAAGAAAGTGAAGAAGGCACCAGACAATGGAAAGATCTCCCATGCTCTTGAGAAGGTAGGATTAACACTGTAAAATGGTTATCTTACCAAAAAGCAATGTACAGATTCAATGCCATGCCCAGCAAAATTCTTCACAGACCTTGAAGGAGCAATAATCAACTTCATATGGAAAAGCAATAAACCCAGGACAGTCAAAACAATCCTGGACATTAAAGCAACTTCTGGAGGCACTCTAATCCCTGACTTCAAACTCTATTACAGAGATACAGTACTGAAAACAACTTGAAGTTGACATAAAAACAGACAGGAAGAACAATGGAACTGAATTGAAGACCCAGATATAGGTCCACACACCTATGAACACCTGATTTTTGACAAAGAAGCAACAAATATAAAAGAGAAAAAAAGGCATATTCAACAAATGATGGTGTCATAACTGGATATCAACATGCAGAAGATTAAAAATAAATCCATATCTATCACTGTGCAGTCCAAATGAATCGAAGACCTCAACATAAAATCAACCACACTGAACTTCATAGAAGAGAAGGTGGGAAGTACAGTTGAATGCATTGGCACAGGAAACTACTTCCTAAACATAACCCCATTAGCACAGACACTGAGAGAAATAATTAATAAGTGAGATCTCCTGAAACTGAGAAGGTTTTATAGAGCAAAAAGCATGGTTAAGAAGACAAGACAATGGCCTACAGAATGGAAAAAAATCTTCGGTAACCCCACATCAGTAAGGGATTTGTGGGTGTTCTGCATTTTAGTGTGATGCCTACTACAAAGGCAGAAATAAGACTCTAGATCCCCAGGATCTGTAGTTACAGACATTTGTGAGGTATCCAGTAAGAACTCAGGCCATCTGCAAGAGCAGTATGTGTTCCTAACCACTGAGTTCTCTCCCCAGCTCCTTAGCAGGGGAATTTTAAAGGCCCTCTCATTGTACACTATCTCCTCTTCATATTCTCATGTCTGGACCATCAGTGTCATCCATAAGTAGCACATTCTGGTGCTTTCATATGGAACTGTAATTTAATGATGCTTTGTCACATTATAAATATATTTGTTCCTACAGCCTATGACAGAGAACAATGGAGGTGAGAGAGAATGGGCTTGGAGAGCCCTTGCTTCGCTTAAACCATGTCCTGCTTTGCATCTCATACAGGCTCATAAATACCCATTTTCCTGCCTCAGTGTCTTGGGTGCTGTGGTTCCAGACACATGTCTCTGCACACAGAAGGCATTACCATATTTTAAGAATTGTATGATTTTAACTTGTGCTTTCAATCTAATGCCAATTGTGAACAGATTTACTTTATTTATATAGGTGTTGCTAAATCATCCCTCTTTTTAAAGACAGAAACGATGACCTGCCATATGCTACAACAAAGCCAGGCAGGCTTTGATTTTATTAGCTTGTTACAATCTTTCTTAGTGAGATCTGGAATATTCCGAAAATCCAATTAGATTAGAACAGTCAGCCAAAAGTAGTTTTTAGATTCATTAGTTTAGGCGGGCTTACATATCCCAGCTGTGGTCATTTTGTATAAACAGTGGCATATTGTAGCTGTTTTTGTTTTGTTTACCAAAACTAGCAATACTAAACTGTAATAAACAAGGGCAGTGTGGGGCAGAGAGGTACCTTTTGATTAGTCTTCCCACAGAATAGTTGGGACATTTGAGCAATTACCTTATGTCCAAATGCTTCTAAACATGTACTCTTTCTATTCATATAAGATAAAAGAGGTTTATGACATGGGTGTAAATATCATGGTCCTCTTGAGACGTCTATACACCTCTTTCAGTGACAGCTGTCAGCTGTGATCATCATTGTAAGTTATCAGTAGTAGCTTATTCAAGTCAATCTTCATTCACTTGAAGGCTAATATTAAAATGGACATATGGCCATTACTCACATTGTGGGTAAAGTATGCTTAGAACCATAACTACAAATATAAATAGATAATCAAACACATAAACAATGATCCAGTGCTGCATTACGCAAGCTAAGGGAGTTGTAGAGCAAGAAGATGCTTAAATTGTTATCTTAATTTCTCACTCAATTTTTGGCTGAGCACATATCAAAAATTCCTATAATGTTATTTATCAAACTGAACCATAATTTATTATTACCACTTACTAGAATTAAAAGCAGTACATACTCCTTCAAATGAATGCTGAGATATTTGCTGCATGTTGATTTTTGTTACTGTGGATTTGTAACTTAATTATTGATCTCTCTTGTAAAGCATGAAGTTACATAAAGTACAGTTTTGTTAACTAAACTGTATTTATCATGTATGACAGCTACCAAGAGACTCACTCTACTGAAACTAAGGGAGATGAATGGATAATGTTTCCACTACATAAAGTTTGTACATCTGTATTTAATTTCAGTACTTAGATGATACTTTGTTCACGTACGCTGAGATGTTGACAGAACAGAACTAATTAAGTCGCACAGGTTTTGAACTTCTTGCTGTGTTCTGCACTCTCCACTTACTCTTCCTCCTCTCTCCAGCTGGATGTTGCACTGGAAACTTGAAAGTCTGAAAGTCATGCTTTCTCAGTATGAACATCCAACTTTTTAAAAATAGTTTTCTTCAATTTTCTGCTGTATTATAAATGAAATTGTTTTTTAATTTTTTCTTCATTTTGCATACCAATCACAGTTCCTCCCTCCCCCTCCATCCCCTTCTCTAGCTTGCCCACTTCTGCCAAACCACTCTTCAGAAAGGATAAGGCCTCCCATGGGGAGTCAACAAAGCCTGGTACCTTCAGCTGAGGCAGGCCCAGACCCCTACCCACTACATCAAGGCTGAGCAAAACATCCCACCATATGGAATGGGTTACAAATAGCCAGTTCATGCACCAAGGATAGATCCAGGTCTCACTGTCAGGGTCTCAATAAACAGACCAAGCTACACAACTGTTGCCCACATCCAGAGTGCCTAGTTCTGTCCTGTGCTGGTTCCCTAGCTATCAGTCTAGAGTCCAGGAGCTCCCATTAGCTCAGGTTAGCACTTTTTCATTGGTCTCCCACTCCAACCATCCTCCAACTTGACCATTTTGGCCTCTCTTGGTCTCATGACCCTTCCCCTCCTCATTACCACTTCCCTGTCCCCAGTTTAACCAAGAAACCTCATCTATTTCCCTTTCCAGGGCAATGATTCCCCTTCTTAAAAAGTCCTTCTATTCGCCTGTTGCATACTAAGACTGCCTGACCACACTTTCCATGCTAGTCTACAGGAAATGACATGCAGCAACTGACTAACACGAGACAACAGATAGAAAGGTTCCATGTCATCCTTGACTTCTGCTCATATGAACCAAGCTAGGTATTTCACAGAAGGAATCTCACAGAAGAAATTAAAAATAAAAACAAACAAATCAATCAATCAAAACAAAACAAAAACATTCCTGCTGTTTGGTTTGAGACCCTCAACAGATATTTCACTCTGATACTCAGTCCCCTCTGCATGGTTCTCTGTAGCATCACTTTACAGCAAATATTTGTTTATGAAGATTTAATCATCTCCTGAAATGCTTATGAACTTTGAAAACTACACCACTCCTACTCTCCAGCATATGAAAGACTGGATAAGGCATCCCTACCATTTTCCAATATGTAGAAGACTGAATCAGGCTTCCCCATGACTTCCCATCATATGAAAGGCTGGATCAGGCACACCCACCATTCTCCAATATATAGAAGACTGGATTAGGCATCTATAACTACTTTCATCAGCGCAGTTTACCTAACTGAAGCACCACCTCATCACACTGGGTACAATAACTACCTTGAATACACTACATGTTAAGATTTCCCTCTGGTGAATAGCTTAATTTGGTGAAACTTTATACTGACATATTTACACAAACTTCTTTAAGTTTTCCTTAAGGAGAAGAATATTGTAACTTCTGTCAAAGATTAGAAAACTGAATCTCAGCAAGTAAACAATTTGATCAATTTGCTCTTTAAATCTTATTGAAAAGAGGACTAGAGAGCAGCTGCTTTGATGACAGAGGCCTCCGCTTTAGCTTCCATGACTGTGTGCTGCTGGCAGATTCCCTTTGAAAGTCTCAACTTCCACACATGATTCTGTAGCTAATTACCAAGATGGTGGTCTTAGTTTTCAGCAGGTCATCTTAATTGTGAGGGTTCTTACAGCTGGTTGTTGTGTAGCAAGCTCCTCTGAGATACACCCTCATCCTAAAGTGGAGTTTGGTAAGATACGGGGTGCTTTCCATGGAGATGAAATGTCCCATTCTTCTGTGAAACTTAATAATATCAGAAAGTAGAAAACTTGAGAGCTTCAGGAAGTTCTTTTTTTTGCAGTGTGATCGTCATTTTATTTTGCTTAGAATTAATGAATTATAAAGAATCCGATACTAACTCAAAGGACAGAGTCTAGATTTTACACTATAATTATTTCCTAGTACAGGATGCCATGTATGGTCTATGTACACTGTTGGTCATTAACAAGGTCACATTGAACTTTTAGGACAGGTGATGCAGCATAATAAAACAACAAAGAAAGAAAAATTCACATCACATCAAAATCACCAAATAGAGATTTTCCCAGTTATCTCGACATTTCTGACTAGTTAATGGAATGATAAGAACTAGTGTGCCAAATCTCTTAAAAGCAAGATAAACTAATTTAAACATCTATGTTGAAAATGATTGTTAAAAAGTCAGAGACAGCGACTGGGTGGTGGTGGCACACCTTTAATCCCAGGACTCAGGAGGAAGAGGCAGGTGGATCTCTGTGAGTTTGAGGCCAGCCTGGTCTATAAGAACTAGTTTCAGGACAGGCTCCAAAGCTACAGAGAAACCCTGTCACAAAAATTAAAAAAAAATGTTGAGAAGAGTATATAGTGTTTAATAACAGGAAGCAGATTAACTGTTTAAAAGGCTTGCTTTTGTTGACAGAGGGTAGCACTGAAAACTAAACACCATATTGCTTTGAGGTTCATGATTAAATGTGAGATTATTAACAACCTTTTTTAGTGTATGAGGAGCTAACTTAAACATGCCTTTGCAGTTTTTCCAAAAAGTAATAAGAAATGAGGATGGAGAGTAATTATAACTTTCTCCAAGTTTCTACTAGATCTATGCTATCAAATAATAAATATTGGGAGTATAGTTAATAGACTTATCAACCAGTGGCCTCTCATTGTAGAGAAGCTCTGTATACAGCACAGAGAAGACATGCCGCTTCAGCTGCCCTCTCCATCACTGGCTCCCAGGGTTTAGGTAGACTTTATCCGAGTGACTGAGAACAATGGCTATAGCCATGCTGTGGATATTACAGAGGACAAAATGTTTCAGTACATGCTAATGGCGATCTAAATCAGATGCAAACCATTTATACTAAAATGAGCAATACCTTCAAACCCAGATTTGTCTTGCTGTTATTTAATATGAAATAGGAAAATATGTAGTGTGAAATCACCATGTCAATTCAAATGGAATATAGTTTTTCTAACACTCATCTCTGGCCTTCCGGCATAAGGGGGTTATCCCAAGTGACAGTCTGACTTCATGACTAGTCTGCTGTACATTTACTATGAAAAATAACTATGTCATATATTTGTACAAGAGTAAACAGAACAGAATGCTGGGAAGAGGGCAATGAGGCAGACGCCATGGAGCCAGCCACCAGGTCAGACATGCTGAATCTTTCCTGGTAAACCACCACCTTGCAGTGCTACACAGATTATTAGAAATGGGTTAATCAAGATGTGAGAGTTAGTCAGTAACTAACTCTCTAGAGATAATGGGCCAGGCCATGTTTAAATGAATACAATTTGTGTGTTGTTATTTCTGGGTCTATGCTAGCTGTGCGGGAGCTGGGTGGGATGAAAAGCAGACCTTCCCGCAGCTCCTTCACTACAAATGGTGCCCACGTGGATAACTGAATCCACAGAAAGTCTGAGAAAACTTGGGAAAGAATAGAGTAAAGCATGTTTTCTTGGTAGCAGCAATTTCTCAGGTCTGCTCTGCTTGCTAAAGGCAAGCAAGTGCTCTCATCTAAGAGAGGCTTCCTGACTCAGCTTTAGCTGCAAAACCCTGCAGCTCATTAAGAGGTCCTGCCACGAAACACTTAAACTGTGTTGAAGAAAAGCTGAATGCATGCTTTTTGTTTTTCAGCCGTAGCAGGAAAAAAGCTGCGCCATTTTAAAATGCTGGCTTTCTGGGCTGTCCTGCCAGGGCAATCTCTGACTCTTTCAGGTCAGAGTGTGGTCTGTGAGCAGAATGCTGAAGCTTGCTTGCTGGCAGGGACCTTGAAACACTGTAGAGTTGTGATGATAAAAATGGCTCTGGTGGTACCTCTGCCATGAGGCTGGAAAGCTAAGGAATGGGCTGGATCTAGCCATCAAAGCCACGGCTTTCATCCTCTCCTTAAAGACTCATGTAGTCAGAAAAAGAGAGATATACAGTAAAGAGAGATTCAAAGAAGAAAGAAAGCCTATAAATGTTTTACAATATGTTAAAAATACATGCAGGCTAAAAGTTAAAGTTCTTAAAGTTAAAAAGAAAAAAAGAAAGTAGTTGGGTGTGGTGGTATACACCTTTAATCCCAACACTTGGGAGGCAGAGGTAGATTGACCTCTGTGACTTCAGGGTGTGGTGGTACACACTTAATCTCAATGCCTGGGAGGCAGAGACAGACAGATATCTGAGTTCAAGGTGTGGTAGCACACACCTTTAATCCCAGCACTGGGGAGGCAGAGACAGACAGATCTCTGTGAGTTCAAGGACAGCCTGGTCTACAGAGATATTCCAGGACAAAGATATACAGAGAACCTGTCTCAAAAAGTAAAAGGAAAAATAAAAGAAATAGAGGTTAAAATAAAGCCACATAAAGATGGAAAATACACAGAGAATCTTGATACTATATGCTATTATGCTCTCTTTGAATTGCTTGAATGCTGAGGAAGGAGCAACAGCTACTAAAAGATATTTGTTTATAAATGCTGCTGAACTAATCCAAGATAGATATTTTAAAAATATCTTGACTTCAAAATTTGGATCTAAGGTTATGATGCTTTGGAAAAGTTCTTTTGTTTTCACAGAGGATGGGACCCTGTGGATTGCTTCTATCCCAATATGGTATGATAGACTACGCCCTCCTGAAAGGTTGCTGTGAACACCCTCAAAAAATTACTTCATTCAACTGCCAACTGAGATGAACCTGGCAGACAGGTTATACCTTGAAATACCTGATTAACAGCGCCCCTATACAGCAGGAAGAAGTTTGGAGAGAAATAACTATGCCCATAATCCCAAATATTGTTTATAAATGTTCTTTTACATTTAAAGGGGGATATGATATAGATATGAATAATTTGCATTGGTATGGATTTTAAGATCAATTTTATTATATGTATATATATTTCTGATCTTGATTAAGGTATTATGATTGTGTAGTTCACTTAAAAATGTAATGTATAATTAGGAAATATAGGTTGTTAATGGATAATCATTGATAATAATCAAGCTTGTAGTCATGTTAGTTAGATTTTCTAGGTATAGAGACACATTTTAGTTAAATAGACATTCTTCATAGCTTTCAAAGACTACAGAATATGGCATTTTCAATGTTTTAATAACTTAGGACTTTTCATAATAATGAGACACGTCTGCTCCTGGCAACACCAATCTACTTCAAGAGGAAGATGGGCATCAAAGAGGCTCCTTGCGGAGTTGGTTAGCCATTTTGGGTTCTTGCCTGGACTGTTGCATAGACTGGACACAGAGAACCCGCAGGACTGCTGAACTTGCCTAGAGGTGTGATGATCTTTTGGGGTTCCTGATTCATGAAAGAGTTTGCGAGACATTCTGCAGGACACAGCAGATAGTGACTGAACTGCTTTTGAAATTTCCTGCTTCATGGAAATGTCTCTGGATACTATGAGCCTGTAGGGTGAAGATGGATGCCCCAATGGTACAGAGGAACTTTGGGTGACTGTCCAGGCAGCGAGATGTCTCTCTCATTTTTAGAGTTTTGGAAGTTGTTTACTTCTTGTTTACTTAGATAATATTATATCCTTCTGGAGTCTTTGATGGAGTTGAAGAATGGCTAGTTATAGTTATAGTTTCCATTATTATGATATAGATAAAATAGATATAAATATTGTAACTGTAATTCTTACTCGATGACTGTTTTGTGATATGTAATTTTACTATGTTAAAGTGAAAACCCTTTTTTTTGTTTAAATAGAAAAAGGGGAAATGATATAGGTGGACCTTCTGTTATGTGTTATTTTCATTGGTTAATAAAGAGACTGCCTTGGCCCTCTGATAGGACAGAAAATTAGGTAGGCGGAGTAAACAGAACAGAATGCTGGGAAGAGGGCAATGAGGCAGACGCCATGGAGCCAGCCACCAGGTCAGACATGCTGAATCTTTCCCGGTAAGCCATACCTCGTGGTGTTACACAGATTATTAGAAATGGGTTAATCAAGATGTGAGAGTTAGTCAGTAACTAACTCTCTAGAGATAATGGGCTAGGCAGTGTTTAAAGGAATACAACTCATGTGTTATTATTTCCGGGGCTAAGCTAACTGTGCGGGAGCTGGGTGGGATGAAAAGCAGGCCTGTCCGCAACTCCTCACCACAAATCAGTAACTAACTCTTTAAAGATAATGGGTCAGGCAGTGTTTGAATGAATACAATTTGTGTGTTGTTATTTCCGAGGCTAAGCTAGCAGTGCAGGAGCCAGGCGGGATGTAAAGCAGGCCTGTCTGCAGCTTCCTCACTACAATAACCCAAGACATTCATCCCCAGGTATAGATAACCTCCCGGTCTGTGAACACTAACTATGAGATGGGGCTTGTCTTGCTTTGTCAGTGGTGATTCAGCCAAGGTTTAATTTCTTTTCCTGTGCTCACATTTTCTCATCTTCAGTTACTGTCATCTTTTCCTTACCTCACCCCCAATTTTTGGTTCTAAAAAGAAAGTCCGAATTACCAACTCTTTGCTAGCCATAGCCTTTTCTCAATGACATAAATCTATTCTGAAAACTTCTAAAAGCATTTACAGACTCATAGTTTATGACTGTAACCAAGAACTGCTAATTCTGTAGTTTTGCACCTTAATATCAATTTCATTATAATTACTAAAAGACATCTTAGCCAGACAGTGGTGAGGCACTCAGGAGGCACAGGCAGGTGGATCTCTGTGAATTCCAGTCTGATCTACAGAGCGAGTTCTATGATAGGCTCCATAGCTACACAGAGAAAACCTGCCTCAAAATAAATCAAACAAATGAACAAAAATCTCTTTCAAAACATCTTAATATGTTCCCAATCATTTTCTCTATCAGGTCTCCTTATGCTTCAAAAAAATGATATTTTTGTGAAATTCTGAAATCATGGGGTCAACCTTGATCCTTCACTCTTTCTTCCTATCCAACCTAAGGACGCCAAAGGTTAAAAATGTATTTCAGATCTATTCATCTCTCCCCAGTTCTTCTGACCATAACCCAGCTCATATTTCTGTCTTCCACTCCCTCTGACACTAGGCTTCAAACTGTCTGGCTGTTTTTATGCTGATGTCTACTTATTCTGCTATGAAATGGTAGATTTCTGAGACACATATATTGTACTGGGATGACTTCTTCTTTTAAGGATGAATCATAATGGACCTATAACCTCATATCTGCAATCTTATTACTTGGTAGGCTATGACAAGTACAAGGCCACAGTAGACCACAGAATGAATTTAAATCCATCCTGGAACATTGAATGAGGTCTTGTTTCAAAATGCAAACAAAAAGAGGGGATGACAGACCTCAATGTTAAAGGGCTTGGCTAGTGTATGTATGGCCACAGGTTTGATCCTCAGCACCCCAAATGCAAATTCACAGCAACTGTAGAGAAATGGGTTATCTGAGAGAGGTCTCTATTTTCAAAATGATTGATAAAGTTTAAAAATGCAACTTGAGAGCAAAAAAGAATAAAGGAATGGGGCTATGAGCAATGCCTGTGAGTAACAAGTTTTAGGAATGAATGTGAAGGTAAAATTATTTAAAATGTGAGTCAAACTAAGTATCAAAGACATAGGCTTGTGGGCAGGTAGAAAGTTAAATTTTAGTATAAATGAATAAAAAAATGTCTGGGTAAGAATTATCAAGGAAAAGCTGAACTGGATATTAGAACAAGGCTCAGAGTTATTTTAAGCCAAATAACAGTAATATTCAGAATATTACTGAATATATTGCACACAGGAATTAAATTAAAGAGATCGGGTCCTAAAGTTAAAACGTGTTTCCTGTAAGATTTAAATATAAAGTCATTGAGTTACCAAGAGTTCATAGAAAGACAATAGCTTTTAATAGAGTGGGTAGTGTTTTAGCTGGTGTGTGAAATAAGGACCCGTAGTCCATGTTCTTCTCCATGTTGTATAATGCATTTGTTAATTGTTGTATAATTGTAGCATTGTTGTATAATGCTTTGTATAAAGCATTAATAAATTGCATGAATAATTCAGACATAAAACAGTTTGACAGTAGTTGAAGTGTGGTAAGCTAGAGCTATGTTCAGATGATTTTCTAAACCTGTCTCCTGATACAAGAGTAGAATACACTGGTGGCAGGTAGCAAAGAAAGAACTACTGAAGTGTGGGACAGAACACAACAGAAAAACATTACATTAATTAAAATGGGAATCAGATTCTCACCCTGTTCATTCAAGGGGAGATGGTTGTTGGAAATGGTCCTAAGGTAAGGAGGCGGAGGTTGATATGTCACTTAAAATAAATTAGATGCTGTCCTGCAGAGAGCTGGATTTAATATTGGGTAGAGTGGGGAAAACTGATGAAGCAAATGGATTTCTGATTTTCCCCTATTTTCCTTGGCTATAATAGCTTCTGCAGTCACAGAATTTGAGTTCAGAAAGTATTAGTTGCCAAGATGAAATCTCTTCTGCGAGAGCGAGTCTATAAGTCAGAGAAACTTCTGCACTGAAACTTATGTACACAGAATACCTGCATAAGAACTTTTTTTTCTAAGATGACATTTCAAAGCCCCCTTTACTGGAAGATAGAAATGGTATGGTGACTTCAAAGACACATATATCCCCCAGCAGTTAATCTCCATTTTAAGATGGAAAATGACACATGTCATGGTGTTCACCATAATTGCTATTGTCATAGTCAGTTTCCCAGGAGTAAAACCAGATAAAGCAATGATTTTCTAGGTGTTTTTTTATATTTATCGTTTTATTTATTTATTTATTTTTATTAAATATTTCTACCTCCTCCCCTCCTCCCACTTCCCTCCCCTCCCCTCCTCCCCACTCTTTCTCCCCCTCTTTCTCCAGGCCAAAGAGCAGTCAGGGTTCCCTACTCCATGGGAAGTCCAAGGTCTTCCCCGCTCCCCCAAGGTCCAGGATGGTGAACATCCAAACAGACAAGGCTCCCACAAAGCCAGTACATGCAGTAGAATCAAAGCCCAACGCCATTGTCCTTGGCAAGGGCTACAGGATTCCATTCCTGTAATGAGCCTCAACCATCTATCCACTCCACTCCACAACCACCATCACTGGGAGGATACACTGCAATCTGAGACTCTAATCATCTAGTATGTGATTATAAAGTATCTCTCCCAAGGATTTTCATGTAAGGAAGGGAATATCTGGACTGTATTGAAACCATTTCCTGAGAGGATCTGTTTCGTCCTTTATTTGCCTTGTACTTTGATCCACTTCTTACATAGAAAATCGAAATCAGCTACTCTATCTTGTAGCATTCACAGACTTTTCGACCACAGATAATGTTCTTTTTCTTTATTTGTTTCTATAACAATCACAATTCAGCATAATCTAACTTGGGTGATAGTTTCAAGACACCATCCCATTATTTGGCGATATCTTTGAATCACAAGTGATTATTTATGTAAAGATTAATGTAATGTTACTAGCATATTGTAAACAGGAAATAAAGCCTCGAATATAATTTATAAGGCTATATTTAAATTAAATAAATTATCAAATAATTGTTTTTATTATAGATAAAAGAATTCAATCTAAAATAAGAACTGGATTAGTGGTGAGGAAAAGAACTTGGAAAACATTTAATTTTACTGATCTTTTTACATTTCTACCATGGTTACTTTTTAGTCTATTTACGGACTTTGTCTTTAAGATTATTTCAATTTGAAGTAATAAAAATTGAATCATTAAATGACTGAAAGAATGAAAATTTGCTTTTTAATGTAACTAAGGGTTAAAATTATAACCAAGTTCAGGAGTACCTGGATCTAGACATACAGGTACCACTGTCTCACATCTTTGCTTCACATCAGAATATTGCCAACTTTTATATGTGTTTATTTTAGAAGAATTTGTCTGTATAAGGACAGGAAAGATCATAATAATTCAGGCTCACAATAACTCCAGTAATCAGGGCATATGGCAAAAGACTCTTGCCCATTAGACCAGCAATAATCTCATGCAGTTGTATCTAGTCTGGATTGCTAGGCTGACCAAGGCTGTGGCTAAAATAAAGAGCTTATATGTTCATTCTGAAGAAATAAGATCATCTTGTTCCTCTTGTGTGGGTAGAATGATGTACAGGGTGATAGTGAATGTAAAATTTGAACCCTTCTACCAAAAGCAAAGGTATCTCTAGACAGAAGTTAAAACACTAGATGCACAGATAACCATGTCAAGCATCACTGGCAGTAATTGTAATCGAAAGATGGAGATGAAAAGGACAAAGATGATGCCATCTTAGCTCATTCATGGTGTTTTGTCGAAACACCATAGAACAGGTGTTTATACATAATAGGAATATGTCTCTGGAAGGTCTAGCAAGTGGAAAATTCAAGATCGACGTGATGGCAAATTCAGTGTCTGAAGCAACTGTCCTTTATTTCTCAGTTGGAGCCTCTGGCTGAAGCATCAGCATCAGCAGCTCTCTGAGATTCTTTTATAGGCTCTTATTCCCAACCAGCCCGTGAACTCCTGATAAGTTAGTCACTTCTTTTCCAAAGGCTCCACTTCTTAATAATTGTACAGGAGGATTAGGGTTCAATATGAAATGTACATTGCAAAGTCAGACAGCGAAGAAGCAATAATTCATTCAATAATGTAAGTAATCTTTTAACTTTGAGAAAAGGTGCAAGTTTAAAGATGGTGTAGGAGCTTCATATCAGATGTGAACAAAGGGCCAATACCCAAGGAAGATTTGCTTCTGTTGCATGTTAGAAGTGAAACATTAGATCAACCATTAGGGAACATGTCATCTCAGAATACATAATTTAAATATTTTGACCAAAAAATATGTGATAATATGAAGATATATTTCTTTTTCATGCCACAGAGGAAGAGTCTGTCTAGTCAATCATGCACTGTAAGAATGATTTTAAGTCTTAATTCAAGAATAAAACTGGTACTAAACAACTAAAACTTGTAACAGCAGTATCAAAAGTTCCCTTAGATATGGGTGTATTTGTGTAATGTAAAAAATGTCAATTGATTATTCTTTCATAAAGAGAAATATATACAATAGCATAGATGGATTTTTAAAAAAACGTTTCAAAGCTAGCCCTCAAATCTAGAGTTATATATTTTCATTTAGAGAAATACCCCAAGCAGGCAGATATGTGAAGTAGGAACATAGATTTGTGGCACTGAGAATTAAGAATGAAGGAATTGGTTGTGAGGTGGTTAATGTTTCTGTGGATTTTTCTATAATACTAGTAATGTTTCTAAAATGCATTTTGTTAATAATCACAGAAGTTTGAGACTATACTAAGAAGTGAAAAATACACTTTTAATGCATAAATGTGCATGATTTCCTACTATCATCAATGATGCCATAAGCTTAAATGTCTTTGGAAATATGTATAAAACATCATATAGTATAAATGTATTTGATATAGTATGCAAAATTGTTTTGTATTATGGGGGTTTTCTATTCAGTACTATAGAGCAAATTTGAAGATTTAGCAGCTCTCAATTTACACAGGTATGAAATTAGTTTGAATGAAATTAGCCCCATAAGCTCATAGGGAAAGGCACTAATAGGAGGTGTGGCTTTGTTGGAGTAAGGATGACCTTGTAGGAGGAAGTGAGATAGCCTTTGAGGTTTCCTATGCTCAAGATACAGCCCAGAGTCTAAGTCCACTTCCTGTTGCCTTCTGATCAAGATGTAATCAACACCATCTCTGCTCAATGCTGTCATGCTCCTTGCCATGATAACAGTGGGCTGAACGTCTGAAATGTAAACCCATCACCTCAATTAAACTTTGTCCTTTATAAGAATTGCTTTGGTCATGGTGCCTCTTTAGAGCAGTAAAAACCCTAATAAGGCAACAGACTTGGTCAACAAGAAGATATAGCAAATCCCAAACACTCTTGCCATGACATCTGTTACCACAGAAAGACTCAGGGGCAGAGTATGGGGTCAGTTCCCAGATTAACCTCTCAAGGTTTGAATGTTTTCATGAATACAATAAAGAATAAGAAACAGATAGTTTAGTAAAACAGATAACTAAAGTGTGTAGGTAATTACATTGCCATGAAAAGACATTTAATGTAACAATCACACGCAGATACAACTCAACAATTTAAGTTAGCAAGGAGAAAAATAGTAACTAGAAAACAATAGTAAAATCAAACCAGACAATACAGAAATTTTTTCATGCAAAAAGGTAGAGTCCTGGGGACATTATGCAAATTTATCATAAGCACAAAAGAATATAATATTATATCAATAGGATACACACTCATAATTGATTTGTTTTATATGTCCACAGAGTTGAAACAATGTAATGCATATAATCCTCAAATAATCAAATAACAGTTTTAATGATTGAATATCTGAAAATTATCTTAGATGTTTGTAGTAGATTTTTATATCAACTTGATACGAACAAAAAAGTCATTTGAGAGGAGGAAACTCAGCTGAAAAAAAAATCTTCACAAGATCATGCTGTGAGCAAGGTTTAGGACATTTTCTTATCTGGTGATTGATAAGGGAGACCCAGTCCATTGTATATAATTCCTTCTCTGGGCTGGTGGTCCCAGGTTCTATAAGAAATCAGGCTGGGCAAGTCATGATGAACAAGCTAGTAAGCAGAACACCTCCATGGCCATTTTATCATCTCCTGCCTCCAGGTTCCTACCCTGTTTGAGTTCTTATCCTGATTTCCTTCAGTGACGAACAGTGATATGGAAATATAACCAAAACAATTTCTTTCCTCCCCAATTACTTTTGTCATGTTGTTTTATTCCAACAGTAGAAACATTAACCAAGACAATGCATGTATAAGATAAGTGTAGATAATTGTTCTGGTTATAATATTAAACCATAAACTCAAAGAGAGACTGGTATATATAGCAGAGAACAAGGTAGAACATAAGGATCAACACTAGAGACTGTCTTCTGGCTTTTATGACATACAGATAAGTCTAAGTCTTTTCCATTGAGATGCACAAGATCCAACACATGAGAAGCATTTCAAAAATGGATGATATAAGAATTAAGACACTACTAACATTACTTAAATAGCCTATATTATTTCATAAGGAAGGACATTGTATTGGTATTACAAAATACTCTCTTTCAAATATTCTCTCGTCATCCAATTTTAAGTTGTGTCTTTAGATGTCAGCCTCATCCCTGAGAGTCTATGAGTTTTGTTTTTGAAATTAACAATGTAAATTAGAGTTGCATTATAGAAACTGACTGTGTTTAAAGCAATTACAGTCTAACATTCATGACAACATTTTCTTTCTGAAAATGGAAAACATTTTAAAGTGAATTTAAAGGTGATCTTATTAAATTAGAGCTTCCAATAATATGACCCTACAATGAAAATTGCTGGCTTTCAGACAAAAACAGAGGTCAGACCTCTCTATGAGCAGAGAAAGAATGCTATTCTATGTGAGCTATCAGAAAGAAGGGATATAACAACATTTTATATTCAATAAGTGCTTCTAAAAAGAGTGGAGAGTTCTTTAAAAACCAGTGTTACAGTGTTAGCAACAATCTTAGCTTCAAGTATAACTAAATCCACCAGGTACCATCAGTGTCAAGTGTAAAAGAGTGTAGAAAAATGGATCATGGAAATATAAGAATATGACTGCAAGGGAAACAAAACAATTTAATCACAGAATGAGGAAAAATAGGAGAATCTATGAAAAGGGGCTACAATAAATTGTGATCAGTAACAACAGAGAAAAGGCCCTATGCAGAATATAAAGCACACCATCTTATTTGGACTTTGTTAGAGAGATCTTGTGTCAGAACTACTAATCAAAAGAGATCATTTTGCCAAGCTAATTATCCCCTCAAATGTAGGACAGAAAGATAAAGATTTGAGCCACTGTACTGAATCAAGAAGCATTCATTTTACATGTACAGAATTTAACTTAGCCAGAAACTTTGGAAGAAATGGATAAAAAATTGCAAAATTAAACTATGGAAGCAGTTTGTAAATTGCAGAAAATATATCCCTTTGTTATAGAATTTGTACCTAGGCAATCTAATAAATGAAATGTTTAATATTTGAATAATTGAAGAAACCTCTCTGATGATTATAGTGCCCACTAGTAGGTACAATATCAATAAGTAAAGAGAAGGGTACCTTTACTAAGAGCAGAAAACCTAGACTAAAATACCAATTTTTAAACATCTCTTCTTATTGTAATAGATGTTTTTGGATGACTTTTACACATAATTGGTTTATTTAGATTAAGATACACTTAAAACTCCTTTTAGGTAATTAAATTTTTTAAATAATTTTTTTCATTTGTCTTTTTGTTTTCATACGTTCTTATCTGTGATGGCTATTTTTGGTTGTCAGCTTGACTAAATTTGGAGTTAGCTAAATCTATGAGGGATGTTTTTCCCTTAACTAAATCACTCAAAGCAGGAAGACCCACTTTTAATCTGGAGTTATCCAAGTGGCAAAATACTCCTTGAATCTCTATCTCTGAGGTGGGAAGATCTACCTTTAATCTGGGTCACACCAGCAGCGTATATAAAGAAAGGAGAAAGCTTGCTTGTCTTTAACTGCATGTTCTAACTCCATGTAGCAAGTGCATTCCTCACTGGTATTAGAGCCTGCTTCTTCAGGATTCTAGTGTATACTAAGACAAACTTGTGGACTGAATGACTTCTATATTCTTGGACCTTCCATTGTTAGACAGCCATTGTTGGACTAGGTATACCATGGTCTGTAAACCAATATAATAAATCACACACATACACACACAATAGTCCCTATATATAAATACACATGTGATTTATTTATGTATATATTTACATATAGGAAACACACTCACATATATACACATAGACATATACATTCATTCTATCAGATCAGTTCTATTCCTCTTGGGAACACTGACTGAGGCATTCAATGGACCAGAGCCCTCAACCTTAACAACTGACCCTCATCTCCACCCCCCACCCCCACCCCAGTTCATCCTCTTCATATCTCTTAGGATCGTCAATACCATTTATGGTCAAATGCTAGGAACAAGTGCTGGCGAGTACTCAGCAATAGAAGCTGTAAATGGAGCATCTATGTTTGTCTCCCCTACCCCAGGTTCAGAAAACATTGTGGACAAGTGGGCAAAATGACTGTAAGACCCATAGGATGGAGAAGAGAGTTTGAAAATGCTGTCTTCCAGGTGATGCATGGATAGTGCATAGAGGACTATCAGAGCAGGTTGTCTTCACAAAACAAGATCACACCAGCTAAGATTCCAGCACTGATGAGGTATGGGTCCCTGAGGACTCACCCCAGCTTAAGAGTAGTTGATGGCTGCTGAGGGCGGGAAGAATCACTTCTCATAGGGGTGTAGCCACTGGTAAGCTGCCCCTGAGACTGACCTTACTATCAGACATATATAGGCAAGATTAACTGGCTTTAGTGAATTTTATTTTAACAGAAGAAGAAAAGGAGGAAGGACAAAGAAAAAAGCAGGAAAGAAAGAACATGAATTTGGGAATGAGAAAAATGTTGAGTAGGTAATAAGAGTTACAGTGTGAGAGAGAGGAAAGGATATGATCTTGGTACACTGTACACACGCACAAAAGTTTCAAAGAATACTTTTAATGAAAAATATAGAATAGATTTTCTGCCAGCCTGCACACTATTGAAAACTCCATTCGATAAACAGATGTTTGATGTAGGTCTCAGCCCATTAGTGCTTTAAATGCATAAAGTGTGAAATGCTGAGAACCATAGAAAAGTCAGAATGCCTGTTTAATCACTACAGACTTTGCTCTCCCTCATATAATCTGGAAGTTGATAATACCATGGATTTTCATTTGCCCCCGTATCCTGATTCATAATTAACTCTTATGCTTGAGGCAGGTTCAACACTGAAGGCTTGCTTTCTGATGTGGAGCCAAGGGCATTGCTCTCCATTCCCTGATATGATGATGACCAAGCACAAGCGTATTTTGTAGCCAGAGTGACAATAAAGCAATTATCCAGAGATAGGCAGTCCAAAAGATTGCACATCAGTACAAAGAGTGGCTGACATTTAGATATGATAGCAATGCTCAATTTAGTTCAAACAATTTTTAAAAGAGCACCATTCAGACAGCTGAAGAATTTCCTCAGGTCAGGTTGAAGACTGTCCTGAAAACAGCTTCAGTATTCTTGCTTGAATGGTCAATAAAGTATAGAACTTTAGATAATAGCTTCAATAACACACTTAATGATATTTGTTTATGTTAGAAATAGGTACATGTTGCATATTCTCAACTGTTTTACAGCAGCAAAGTGTACTGACTTGATTAAACAATAATACAGTTATACTTATTAAAGCACTGGTTCTGAACGCAATCATAATTAATTCACTAATTCAAAATTTACTGAACCATCTATTCTGTAAAATGCCATCATTGGAGAAATATATAGGAGTGGTAAACATGCTTTGCTTGTTGGTTTGTTTGGTGGTTAAGGAAACTCTCAACCTATGATAGGCATGGCTCTGAACACTGACAAATGGTAACTTACATCTGGCAGACACATGGGAAACACGGCTGAACCTGGCAACTGCAGTCTGACATCCATGAAATCACCTCACTGAACTCAGATATAAAGAATATGAAAGCTGCTAGGACTCTTACGAAAATGGGGAAACAAAACTGCTTTTTCCATATGACTTGACACCTAAGTGTGATATCACAGAAAGAAAAATAATCTTAATTGTGTGTTTATTACTTATTATCTTTCTTCTACTTCGACATCTATACATTGTGTCACACTCCCTGCATTTGTCTCTATGGACATGCCAATAATTATGATACAACACAGCTAACTGCATGGTGCAAGCCCTTGTTACTTTCAGTTCTATACTTAACTGAGAAGAAATTAGAAAAGGAGACTCAGAACTAATAGTCATATCAGAGTCTATCAAAATGGTTACAGTGATAAGGGCTTCATGGAATTTCACTTATTCCTTCAGGAACAAAGTCAAGGCCTAAAATTTACTTTGCCATTCTGCAAATCTTTGCATTTTGAAATGTTGCTCTTAGTTTTCTGAAGTCAGCAGACACTAGAAAACTATGCAAGCCTAGATTTGTGTATTTCCACACTTAGTGAAAATGGGCAAACAAATGCCAGTTGAATTGGAGCCATTTTTACCACATAATGAGAGAATTTAATTTATCTAAGGGGGTTTTCTCGGGTTACTATTAGGCATCTCAGCATCTATTAGTGGACTCACAGGTGTTCTCTGAACAATTAAGACTAATTAGCATCATTTTGACTAGATTGAACGGGGAACTCTGGAGGAAATGCTTAATGGCCATGTAGATAGCTATTTCACCCTTGGAACTTTCTTTGTTGGCAAAGAATAAAATAAACTATGGCAAATCATGGGAAAGGAGAAAAGCTTAAAGTATGATGGTTTGCAAGTTAATTTTTTTTAAAGGAAGACAGCTCAGTATGTGAAATTGTCCATATTCTTATTAGAACTACCTTCTTATCTACCATATACTGAGCAGCTACTAAAATTTTTCATGTAATTTACTTCAGACTTAAAAAAATCCTGCAGTCATGATCACTTTACTGACCTGATATCAGAATGTACAAGGGCTTCCCCTCTGTTCTTTTCCCTCCCTTCTTCCCTCCCTCCGTTCCTTCCCTTCCTTTCTTCTTTCCTTCTTTTCTTTCCTCTCTTCCTTCTCTCTTCTTTTATTTCTTTCCCCCTCTCTCATTCCTTCTTTCCTTCATTGTTTGTTTATTATTCCCTCCTTTTTTTCTTTCCTCCCTTCCTTTCCCCACGCCCCTTCATTCCTCAGTCTCACGAAGTATCTTTGTCTCATCTGAAACTCACGATATTCTTCCTTGTGCTTTGCAGGCACCTGATATTACTGGGATTGCAGGTTTATTACTAAGATTCTTAAGTCAAAAAGAAAATGAAATAAAATATCTTTTCTAAATATGTCATTATGTTGTTCATAAACTTAAAATTTTAAGTCTTGGAAAAGTCAAAGAGTAATCTTGTAATCTCAGTAAATATAAATTGCATTGCTGAATTTCACACAGAAAACTATATATGATGACCCTCAAGGGGACAGATGTCACAACTTAGCTATGAATGTATAATGAGCATCAGCTCCTTAAAGGATTTCAGGTAGACTGCAATCTATCTGAAATAGCCTATCTATCTGAGCACCCCACAGTGCTCAGCTGTTACAGTAAATTTGAGTTCTATTTTCTTTCTTGGAATCTCAAATTAAAAGCATTTACTCTATTCAGAATTTAAAGTTACTCAAGAAAATAAAATATAAATACAATTAATAAATCTAAAATAAAAAAATTATGTAAAGGTTTGATGATTTTGCTTATTTTTTAATTTTAAAACAAAAGCGTGTTGGTATGGTCTATGACAAAATGAATATTAAGCATATTATTATGTCTCATCAGTGTAGTATTTTAATTTAAAAACTTGTTATAAATATTATTTATAGTTTAATTAAAAAACCCTGTGATTGAAGACTAGTGACTTTTAGAACACAATCATTAGTGATGTCTCTGGAACCCCATTTCCCACTCCTGGCTCCTAAGGGAGTCTTTTAAGATGAATCAGCTGTGTTTTCAGAGACTTGCCACCCTACCTATACAAATACACTCAAATGCCACCAATTGAATTAGGAATCTCAGATACTGCTGATTGAGTTTCTGTTGTACTAGGAACATGGCTGCCTTCAAATCACATTTCTGATGCCCCTCTCCTCTTGGAGCCTGATGAAGACCAGAGTAGTTGTTTTGCTGGCTGCTCTGGAATGGGGAGTTTGTTTTGATGGAGGGTGGATGGAGACCCAGTCAGCGCCTCATACCCTCTTCCACTTGAGAAGCAGAGAGAACTGACTGTCCTAAGCTTTCTCCTTTGTTCTTTTTCATCCAGTTCTTATCACATTACACAGCATGAAGCTACCACATCCAGGGTGCATCCTCCCTTCCCAGGCAAACTTCTCTGGACGCAGCTTCACAGATGAGGCCAGAGATTACTGCCACATTGATTCCAAAACCATCCAGGTACAATGAGAATTAACAGCCATAGGATTCTTAAAAATGGTGATAATTATGCCAGGCAGTGCACTTGGAGGCAGAGGTAGGTGGATCTCTGTGAGTTGGAGACCAGCCTGGCCTATAAGAGCTAGTTCAAAGACAGGCCCCAAAGCTACAGAGAAACCCTGTCTCGAAAATACTACTACTTCCTACTATTACTACTACTACTACAATAATAATAATAATAATAATAATAATAATAATAATAATAATAATAAATAGTAATTACATATGTATTTCTTTCTGTGTGTCTATGCACCTTTTCATGTGCATGTTCACGTGCATGTGTGTGTGTGTGTGTTCATGTACATGCCAAGGGATATACGTGTATGTCAGGCAACAATGTGTAGAAGTTGATTCTCTCCTTTAAACAAATGAGTCTTGGAGACCAAACTCAGGGCTTTGGGTTTGTCAATATTCTCTTCTACCTGTGGCTCTGTTTTGCCATCCCATAGAAGTTAGGATAAATCAGTTTTACAGTTTATACTTTTGTCCAAATTTAGGACACAAATTCATCAAAAAGCCATGTGCCTGTGGCTTTACAGCCACCTGCACAGGCTGGAGCTGCACATGGGCTCCCATCGGAGTCACTGCCTTGCTAGATAGGTTCTCCTCTTTTATTTCCCCCTAAACGTCTAAGTGAGTTTGGAATTTTTTGTTGTTGTTGTTGTCGTTGTTGCAGTCTCTTTGCTGCAAACTCCATAGACCCCAACTCCATAGGCATTGGCATTCCAAATGCCATAGGAATTAGCTGATTTCACATTTTGACACTGCAGATGGCAGGCTCTTTGACTTCTTTTCACCCAGAGGGTTATAGGCTTTCCCTGGATCACCCCCACCCCTGAACAAAGAGTTTTTAGGGTTCTTGCTTTGAAAAAAAATGGATAATATAGATATGATAGGATATAAAGGTAGACAATTGATTCTACTCTGAAAAAAATGGAGATATAGAAATAGGATGAAAAGGTAGATTATTAATTCTACTTTTAAACTAAAACAGTGACCACTAACTTTAAATATTTTGCATTGATATGGCTTTTGTATATTGATACAAAGTTGAGATTATTTTGGTTAGAACTTACTGTACATAAATTCTACTCTTGTTCAAGGTATTGTAACTATACAATTCATTTAACAATGTAATGCAAATTTCTAGACCTTGAAAGTTATTATTGCTAACTATTTAAGATAATAAGGAAATTTTAGTTAGTATTTTAAGCACCTATTACAATCAAACTTGTAGTCCTATTGGGTATGTTTTCCAGGTCAGACAGATAAATATTTTAGATAGGTAGGTCATTTTCAAACACTTCAGAGATCTGCAGAATATGCCATTTAAGATGTTTTAATAATAGGTTCTCTTTTATGACAATGAGACATGATTTCTCCTGGTTGCACAAATATACCTCGGAGCAGATGATGGGCATTGAAGAAACTCCACATGGAGATTACTTTCCTTGTGACAAAAGTAAACTACTGGGCAAGAAAGTATTATTGCCTCAACTGCTGACAGTATGCTTTCCAAATTGGAAAATGTGGACAAAAAAGAAAGTTATTGCTGAACTTGCCAAGGCAAAGTAGGGCAGCCCTTGAGAATATCCTGCTTCACCAAAAGTCTGTCTGATATCCTGACATAATCATCTATATACAAATGCATGCAAATAGCCATAAAAAAGTAAATGTAATATTTGAAAATAATATTAATGCAAGGGCTGTCCTTGTGTACTCCACATATTTCTTGATAGGTAAATGAAAGGAATGTTGATTTTAAATTAAAGATTTTTGAAGGTTCCTCTAAAAGTGTCTTTAAACTAAACTCTCATATGCTTCATAATGCTGGGAAAATTTTAGTGTCTTTTCTTTCAAAATCCAGTTTCTTGATTCTTCTTGTGTTCCTAATTTTATTACCGTTTTTAAGACTACTGAACATATGTATTGCTTCTTAGATTTGTCTAATAAAATCTCCTTTTACTTTTATATAACTATTTCTATTACTTTATAGTAAATACTGTAGAGCTTTTATTTCTTTTAAATTATATTTGTTTTATATGATTCTTGAGGTGGAGCATCTATATGTAGCTGAGGTTGAATTTGAATTCACTATTCTTTTGTTTCCACCTTCTGGATGGCAGAAATTGTGAGCCCAAGAGACAGAGAATTATGATTTGTTTATGTATTTTCTGATACCATGTAATCCTTTGAAGGAATCTGTCTTAGTTTGGGTTTCTATTGCTGTGAGGAGACACCATGACCATGACAACTCTAATAAAGAAAACCGTTTAGTTAGAACAGCTCCTTTAATTTCAGAGTTCCAGTCCATTACCATCAGGATGGTAACATGGCAGCCTGCAAGTAGACATGGTGCTGGAGTTCAGAGTGCTACAAGTTGAAGGCAACTAGAAGTAGACTGACAGTCACACTAAGGGAAACAAGGGGAAAAGAAACCTCAAAGCCTACCCCCACAGTGAAACACTTCCTCCAACAAGGCCACATATTCTAATAGAGCTGCTATCTTTGGAGGGCATTTTCTTTCACACCACCACAGAATCTCACTGGGAACATATTGCCTCTCATATTACTCTGATTTCTTTGACAGTTGATACATATGGTTGGATGTAGAGGCCCAAAAATGTGAGCCTATTTCCACCTTATCTGAAGGTCAGAGAGTTTTAGCTTGATCCAGGCTATTGACAACAAGTGTGCTTATGCACCCAGAGCTAGGGTGTAGCTACTTGGTCTTTTGAACATTAAGATTGCCCATACTGGCTGATCTACTTCGCCTGGATCAGAGGTCAAGAAATTCAAGCATACTTTCTGCACCTTCTTTTGAAATAGGAGTTTTGACCTAAGAAGTGGCTGCCTTCAGAATACTTGGCCTGGGGTTGGTTCACTGCCTAAACAACAGAATGCTTTTCTTATGAATCAATGACTTGATAGCTCAAAGTACTGAAGCAAATAACTGCTCTAATTGTCCTTTGTATCATGTTAAAGCAGTCTTTTGTTTTCCCTTCTTTTGTATTGAAGTATAAAAGTGTATGGAAAATAAACACAAGTGAATTCAGCATTCAGGATTCACTGAGTTGCCTGCCTGTTACTATCCTATGTCTTAGTGATTCTTTCTTATCTCTGCTCCTTCTACTCAACATTTTCCTAATCTTCATGCCCCTACCCTGTTAAATAGGAAGATGGTCCCTGACAGTTGGAAATAAAGAAAAAAAAGATCTGGAAGACAACGTTCACTTTAGAGAAGTTCATCGATTGCACTAGGAGACTCAGTTTACTCCAGTAATTCATCTAAGATTGCCATACACAGAGTCTTCAATTTAATTTTTCTATATGGCAACCATGCATCTGTTTTTTGTTTGTTTAAGATGTACAGAATGAAATCTTGTCTGAATAAGTAACTCAATCATCACATTCTCTAGCAGCTCCATGTATGACAGTCCACTTTGCCACCACTGATCCTCTGAGGTGCTAAGCCTACACTGAGGGGTTTCCAGGCTCCCGTGGTTAAGTGTACTTCTTACCTCTCCACACTCCCTCACTCAGTCTTTCTCATGCTCTGCACCCCAATGTTTTTCAGTCTATCTCCTGTTGACATTGTGCTATCATTACTGGGAACATTTTTAAGAGGAAGAAGAGAAATTATTGTGTTGAATATGTTATAATTATGGAGGATAACGTAGCATTAAAATGGTTAATCTTTTTTTTTTTTTTTTTTAGTTTGGCAAGTAACTATATAAATAAGGAAGAATCTCCCAAAGAATCAACATGGAATTTGATCTCCAGGATACTTTGGTGTTTATTCCCTTGACAATTGTATTATATCAAGGTTAAATAAAAATAGATTTAAAACACAATGCTATCTTTAGTCTTTATTTTTGAAGATTTATGCATTAATTTTTAACCTTTAGTTAGAACCTTATAGTTAATAGTTAGACTATTAGAGCTAAGTAATATTAACAGAAATAGAAAATATGAAATAGGGCATGAAATTAAGACTTTAGGAAAAAGTTTACAGGGGCATTGGGGGAGAACTTATGATTGGCATTAGTTTATTTTCCTTAGAAATTTCTTTTCCAACTTAGAAGTAGTTCATGTTCGGGTGTATGTATACACGCATTGTTTCATAATTGAATGATAATAACTCAGTTGTCTGGAGCAAGTTTACTTTCTTTCATATGTGTCCAAAAAGTTGGAAAAAACCTCTTGTATTTTATTTCAGGTCAATTAATCAAAGTTATTAGACTTTGCTAATCACTTACACAACATTAAGCTGTTTTATTTCCAACAAATGCTATCGTTCATTTCAGACCTACCATCAGAGACTCTGAGTCCTCTGTTTCTGGATGACAGGGTACAGATCTGCTGGAGGCTCTAAAACAGTGTCCACCTCAGTCATGTCCTGTTACCAGCACTACACCATCAGGAAAGTGAACATTCAGTAAAGTCAAAACCACAACTCTTTCAGAGTCCAAGCAGCTAGAGATGACAACAAAAATGTCATTCCACACACAACTTGAAAAAAAGAGGAGAAAAGTGACATATAGTCAGACCCATAATGTGAGATAGATTAACTAATGGCATGAATTAAATAAACGGGATATAGTTAGTTTAAGTTAGGATACCCTAGAGCTATGTTTTGTTTAATAACAGTAAGAAAGTCAAGGTTTTTGGGGGGAGTGGTGTGATATAAGTCAATATTGAAACATTATCCACCAGGCAGGGCATAGTGTGGGGCTAAGACTATCTCAGCAACAGTGCGTGGTGAAATTAAGACAGCATGTCAGAGGTTCCAAACACTGCTATGGGGTTGGCAGATTTCTTACATGATTTATAGAACTCAACATGCTGCTGTTCTCAAAGATACAATTTATCAAAGAAAAATTATTTATAAAACAAAGAGAGGTTGCTAAAAAGGTCAAAGAGCATAGGTCAAAGCCAGTAAGCAAACAAACTCAAGGCTTTTTAAATGTCTCTTTTAAGTACAGCCAAAGAGGTTGTTCTTAATTCCCCCACCAATGGTGTTGTACATGTATGTACAAAAGAACCACATTAAAACCTATGAGAACAATCTTTCTATTAAATATTCGTCATGCAGGCATGGGGTAGATACATACTCAGTTTCCAAACACCTGGCCGTTGGGCATTCACCATAGACTACATTGTCAATAGCATCTTGGTAAATGGCTCACTTTTCACATCCCTAGTTAGTCCAGGTATAACTTCTCAAGTTTGCCCTGCTAAAGAGAGCATTGCAAGCTAGCTGTGCTGGTTTTCTCTTGTACATTTAAACTATAGAGCACAGTTTGTAAATGTCATGAGCACAAGGCCTAACTTCTGTAAAGCATTGCATCTCACCAGTAATCTAATTTTGATTACCAGTTTAAAGAGCTGACAGTAGAGATCTCTTCTTGGACCACAACAAAATTATCTAAAGGTTATTTTTTTTTTTACCGTATGCTTTCCTAAGAAGCAAAAGGAAGGGTTTTTGCTTAACAATATTAGCAACACAGCTTCTAAATTCTGATAGCAAGACTAATGTCTAAAGTTTGCATGGTTTCTTTTTAATAGTGCAGAAATGTTGCTCAGAGAAATTGTAGTTTTCTTCAAATGATTACTTATTTTTTCATTTTTGCACTGTTATGTTTCAAACTGGTTTTACACTGTTGTTAAAAATAATTTGATTATAAACTTAAAGTAATTTGATTAAAAAGAGATATTCAGATGTGTGCATGTCCTGGATGCTGCATTTTTTTTTCAATGTGCCATGATCCACTGATAGTTGATACTTTACTTCCATTCAAACTCTTAAAAGAAGAATTCACCTATAGATGTAACACAAAATTATCTTAAAGCGGTAATGACAGGTGTCATAGGCAGGTTTTCTGCTGCTGTGATAAAACGCCATGGCCATAAGGCACTTAGGTGGGAAAGGACTCACCTAGTTTATACTCCCACATAATAATCCATTATCAAAGTACTTTGGAATCTCAAGGTAGGGACCTAGAGGCAAGGGCTGTGGGAAAGTGCTGTTTACTGGTTTGCTCCATCATTTAATCTATTTTCTTATATGCCCAGGAGCACCTTCCCAGGGACGCAAGCATCTACAGTGGGCCAGGCCTTCCCACATCAATGACCAATACAGAAAATGTCCCACAGGCTTGTTCACAGGCCTGTCTGATAGAGGCTTCTTTTCAACTGAGTCCCTCTTCCTATGAGACTTTCGTTTATGTAAGGTTGATAAAAACACTAGTCATCCCAATAACTGAAACTAAAATGACTTTTCTATAACATTTTGTTAATTAAACTACATTTTATTTATGTTACTATTTTGTTTTGCTCTTTAACAATGTAATCTTTCATGAATTACAAGTATAGTGTCATAAAGCAAGCTTTTATTTGACATTAAAAAGCTGCTTTCTCACAAAGCCATCTTTTCAATTCATTTTTTTAAAAAATTTACTTATTTATTTATTTATAAAAATTTCCACTTCCGCCCCTCCTCCCAATACCCTCCCATTCCCCCCACTCCCTCTCCTCCTCCCTCTCCAGTCCTAAGAGCAGACAGGGTTTCCTGCCCTGTGGGAAGTTCAAGTTCCTCCCCTCTCCCTCCAGGTCTAGGAAGGTGAGCATCCAAACAGACTAGGATCCCAAAAAGCCAGTACATGTAGACAAGACAAGACCCAGTGCCATTGTCAATAGCTTCTCAGTCAGCCTCCTTGTCAGCCACATTCAGAGACTCCGGTTTGATCACATGCTCGTTCAGTCCCAGTCCAGCTGGCCTTGGTGATCTATTTTTATCATCACCAGGGTAATAATGATGTGAAGTATAGGTTTCAAGGTTTATAACAGAAAAAAGCATCATTTGCATTACAACTTTTGATATTATACACTAGGAACTTAAAATACATATCTCCTACCAGTGTTCCTAACTGAAGAACACAGGAACCTGTGTCCTTTGAGGAGAAAAAAAGAAATGAAGGGATAAATTAGAACAAGCATATCAAAATCAAAATGATTTCCTCCCATGGTAAATTAAAATTATTCTATTGATAACAGAATCATGAAGCTTTAAGAATAAGTTTCTACCGTGGATAATGATAAAAAATACACTTATGAAAGAAAGGATGACCTATTGTGATAAATTAAATTTACGTTATCTTCAGGACAGGGTGGTGATAAGTTTGCCTAAAATCACTAGGGTGCCATTAGCATGGTGATTATTTCCATGTGTTGAGCACCAGAGGACAGACCTTTTGAGTTTGTTAAGTCCACTTCCAGGAAATAAAATATTTTAGAAGTCATACGTAAACTCTCACTAGTGCTGTGTCAATATTCACCTTAAAATAACAATGTTTATTTCAGTAATTATGTCATAATTCCAGGAAAACCTATCTCTTATGAATAAGAATAAAAAACAGATGGATATAACATTATCCATGCAAGATGGTAGTTCTAAGGAAGTCTACAAATAACATTTCATAAAAAAAAAATTTTAGTAAGTCTGAAGTAGTTTTGGAGGAAGCATGAGAAGATTTCCTTCACCCAGTGCTTGGCACATACTGACACCTGAAATCTGGTTCATATGATTGATTTTTCTTGAGTGAAAATACACAGAATTTCCTATAAACATACCACATGAACAGTTAATAGTTTGAACTATTAGTTAGCAATAATATTAATATTTGGCATCCTTGAAATATTATGATAATTGGCAGAGAAATCAAACAAAATGTTCTTAAATTGGAAAATACTCTTCAGATGAAATAGAACCACATAAGAAAATAAGATGTCTTCCAGAAAAGCAAACAGTAACACAAAGGAGGGAACATGAAAACATTCCTGACACAGCTTAAGCACGTTAAAACAAATCAGTGGAAGGAAAATGAGAAGAAATTCTTTTGTGTCTCTCTAAGTCTGCTTCTTTCCTTAGATTCCCTTAATGTTTCTAGTAGTTTCAAATTAGCATTTTCTTCTCTGACCATCTGTTGTTTCGGCTTCACAGTGTGTTCTTCTCTTAATTTACTGTAATTAAACTTCGTCTAATTATTTCTATCAGGTCTCAGTTTACGCACATCTCTATTTAATCAACAATTGCAGAGGCAAAAAATAAATAACACAGTCACTCAATTGTAAATGCAAAAAGATATTTTGTCATTGTTTGCAGTTAGTTGCTTGGTATTATTGCTGCTTCTCACCTTCCTGTACTCACCAGTGAGTTCAGAGATGACAGGAGTTCTTGCTTCCTGTGTTGAGAGGGCTTTTTCTCACTCAGTACCCACAGTGCTAGAGATTAGAGAATTGATTAGATTCTGCAGGAAGACAGCCACATTTCTGCGATGTAAGAAAGTCCCACTTCACTGCACAGATTAGTCTTGGGAAAACAAAGGAAGGTTTAAAAAAAAGTCCACAGTAGCAGAGGTGAGGCTCCAACTTGTCCGTAGCCAGCTCTCAAATATCATGCAGTTCATAACTGCATCTGCCTAACTGCTGTTTAAGCTGTGTGATAGATCACGCTGATAAGACAATAAAAAGTCTATTATAGTGTTCAGAGTGATAATTTAAATGTATATTGTAGCTTTTGTCTAGGAAGCTTAAGGAGCTAAATCTTATTAACAAGAGTATAAGTGTTTTCAAGTGGTGCTGGAGATAGGAGGGAGGCCTGCCAAGTAGAGTCTAGTGCAGAGAGTCTACAAGGGAGAACTGTGTCTTCACACGTATTAACAAAAGGCTAGGGTCAATTAGATGGATAATATTGTCATCAACTATGGGAAAACAATTAGCACAAGATGTTTAATGTGGGTACCAAAGTATGGGTAGTATGTGGGCATAGTTTCAGAGACGAAGCTTTTCTATAGTTCTCTGCCACCACAAGTCTATTGGAGTAGCCATAGTGCATAGGGTCCTATGGATAGTAGTATCCATAAGAAGAAAAGCTAGATTGTGTCTGGTATATTTCTTACTTCTAGCTTTGTATTTCCCCTGAGTCTACCGTAGGAAATGCAATCACAAAGTATCAGTTCAGTAATGCTGTGATTTCTGAAAGAAAGTGGTCTTGTTTTATTCATCTTCCTTGAATAATGCCAGAAGAATAAGAAAAAAATGGAGTTATTATGCATTCAATTCCAAAGGTAGAGGACAGAAGAAAGGAGAAACATGAGGAAAATTAACCACTTCTTAAATACCATGGGACAAAATACCAAAACATATTTCTATTCCACGCTTGTGATTTTCACTTAAAACCCAGACTCATGTGCCAGGTTATGGATCAGACACAGTGGCATATTTGATGTGTCACCAGGCACACCCAAAACAATTATGTTTCTTATTGTTTTTCTCCATCATTGTGGGGGACCCACAGAAAAGGTTCAGCTTTACCTTGATTGTAGGTAAAAGAGCTTAAGCCTATTCTTGCTCCTTCAACATTATTGGCAGGAGATTTTACTCAGGATGAGGTTATCGATGGAATATCTTGACCTAGGGTGTGGTTACTTCGTGTTTTGGGCATTAAGATTGTGATCACTTTCTTCCTTTTATCATGGTAAAAACAAAACAAACAAACAAACAAAAACTGTGCTTCACTTTCGCTTTCTTCCTCTCTCGTGGATTGGGGTATTTAAAGATCCTAAGAAATCAGTACAGACAGGCTCTAAATTCTCTGGACTGCCCTGCTGGTGCTATCGTAGTCATCTCCACATCTCCTCTGCATCTCTGTTTAGTCTGTGTAGTATTTCTAACCCACACACTCTTACCCAGGAATGCACAAGCCCTTCAAGGCTGGACCCTGGCAGATGCCACCTCAGTGTGGGACTATGATACTTCATCCCTGTCTTCTCGTCCCTAAATGCTCACCCCGTTGAACTCTCTTTTTTTGGCCTTGACTTCAGCAATGAATAAACTCTTAGCTCTTTACCTAATAGTCAATATAGATTTCAATGTAAATATCATTCTCTTCAGTAATTTTTCTTTTGTTTAGTTTTTGAGACTGTAATTACAACATTCCCATCTTTCCCTTTCTCCCTCCAAACACCCATTTGCACCCCTTTAACACTCTCTTTTTTATACTACATGCTATTATTCTCATATATATTATATATATAATTGTATATATACACATACACACACATATATATAACTGTCAGTTTGTATATTGTTATTTGTATGTGTGTATGTGTACTTTTAGGGCTGATAAATTGTTACTGGATTAACACTTGGTTGTGACCTCACCTAGAGATGGCCATCTTTCAGTTTTGCTCGGCTGCATGTAATTCTTTGTGGAGAGTAAGGCAGTGTGGACTTTCCTTTGTCCACTTTCAGAGTGTCCGTAGGTGTTGACCTTGTTCAGCACATGTTTGGGCAGACATACTGAAAGACTTTATGGGTGCAGCTTACGACATTAGTAGGAGACATGACTTCACAGCAAATGCCCTGGTCCTCTGGGTCTCACAGTACGTCCAGGCCCTCTTCCAAAATAATCCCTGAGCATTAGGTGAGGGAGTGCTTTGTACATGTTTTCTTAGTAAATACTTATTTAGGTCCAGTGTGCATTTCCTCATGCATTAGTTATTGCTGGTACTGGAAGTTATGGGAACTTATGCAACAACCACTGGTGCTTTGAGATATTTCCCTTGACAGGAACTATTCCACCCATTTGCCAAACATTTTAAATTTTAAAGAAAAGTTGTGACTAGATCATTAAATACTGGATTACAGCTGCTGTTGTTGGTGGTGTAAAGTCAGGATGCATGTTCAGAATTCATCTATAGAACCTAGGGTTTCTGGAGACTGGTAAGGTGAATGTCAATATTGGGTCCAGTAGAATGAATGGGGCAAGATGGATGGATAACAGATCAAGTGGACAAGTAGGTAGGTGGCATTTCAAGTAGGTCATGTCAACAGCGGGACTGAGTCAAGCTGAAGCACATGGGAGATCTGGGGACTTTGTTAGAATAGAATATAATAGGATAGGAGTAGTTTCAGACTATAGGGATTACAGGATCATTTGAGTCATCACGGAAATGGATGTACCGCTCCCAGAGGTAGTTGGCTGTAGGATGGGATAAAGGAAGTAATGGCTTTTCCTGACAAAGAGACATCCTCTTCCAAAGTTCATGAGGAATTCCGAGTGTAAACTTTTGATTCTCTGCTAGCACTTCTTAATGGTTACCAGGTCAGAGTTGAGCTCAGACTGTCTCTTAGGACACTGTCAGAAATTCTGTCACTTTTGAACCCACTTTGACCTAACACTCTTTTACACAGAAATATAGTTTACATTATAGTCCCACTGGGCAAGAAAGAAACAAGGGGGAAAAAAGACAGAAAAAAAAGAAAAAAAAAAGGACGGAGAGTCTTTGCTTCTGCGGTAATAAACTACAAACCCACCACCTGTTTTTCCAGATGTTTCTATTGTGGAAAGTGCCAGAATCCATATTCAACAAGGGCAAGGTCCGCAGAAATAAGTAGGTCATCTCTCCCTGGTCAGTGAGGAGGGTCGACATCATTAACCAGACAGGTAAAAATCCCATGCTTACCCTGAACACTCTGGAGTAAGTTACCAAGTTTGAGGATGAGACAGTTTCAGTAGGGACTTTTGTGATTGATTGGAATTAAACTTTTTTCCTAGCCACAGCGCCTAATCCTGGTACAAACAAAATCAACAACCACTTTAGAGCTCCTGGGAGGGTTTTTGCCTGAGGATTGTCTTTCTAATTAAGCCCTCCAACTCTTTAACAGGCAGATTTTACCCATTACCTTCTAGATGAAGTGCTTTCATCTGTATCTGAGATTCACCCATTAGTGTGCTTAATCTACAATTTTTGGAAAGCTGAACTGAATTATTTACTATTTTTTGTTGAGGAAATATGAGTTCTAATATAGAATCTTTCTTTTTCAATGTTAAGTGACCAAGGATTTACAGGTTCATAAATTAAAAAGGGTAAAGAGATATAGAAGAGAAAGCTGGAACCAGAAAAAAATGATTTACTGTAAATCACTTAAACTGTCTCCAGATCACATGATCACTTTTCTGAATCTCCAACTTCAGCAAGTTCTACAAGTGAAAAGTGGGTGAGAAAAGCACTATTAAAAATTATTAAGCTCATGAAAATTCTAGAAATATTATACACTGAAGTCACTTGACCATGAGATATGTTAACAGAATTTAACTGTATATGAAGAAATAAAGTAGCCAGAGGACACTAACTCAAAGAGAACTGACCATAACCCCACTCTGAATGACTTCACTTCAAGATGTATCAACTTCTTTGCATTCTAATTACTTTTTAAATTGGTATCTCACTTTCTCGATACTGTAATTTCTACCTATTTAAAAACAGGCCTTAACCTATTGTGAGTCTTGTCCATTTGGGGAAGAGATAAAACAGTGTCTGTGTGTTATGTGTTGAATTATTGCTGTTGCTGAAATGGATTAATAAAAACGCTGCGGATCCCCGGCTGATGCAGTGTCAGAAATTCTGCAGGTCCCCAAGCAGCGGCAGTGGGCCATGTGGCAGCAGGCTGCCAACAGTGGGTCCCAAAAGAAGCCAGTCCCAGGCAGGGATGGCACAGTTCCCCGAGTGGGTGCAGCAGGCCATGAGGAGAGACAGAGGGACACGCCACAAGACCACGCCCCAGGTCTTCCAGGCAGAGGACAATGCAGTGGGGGAAAGACAGATGGATAGGCACACCAGGAAGAGTGAGGTTGGATATTTATTTAGTGGGTTATGGAAGGGAAGAAGAAGAAGGAGAAGAGCAGAGAGAGGGGCACAGAGAGAGGGGGAGAGAGCCAGAAGCGTGGAAAGGGAGAAGTGGGGAGAGGCAAAGCCACCTCTTTGAGAGGGAAATAGAAAAGGAAGGAACTCAGACTGGCAGCAGGAGATCAGCTTGCCTGGAGAAAGGGAGTGGGCATGGCTTGTCTCTTAAAGAGATATGACAGACCATTACAGTTACACTGTTTTTGATCTATTTGGTCAGGGAGCAGTCATAGAGCTTCCAGGATGCAGAATGTCATATGAAGTTGTCTGTAGCAAACACACAATTAATAGAGGTGTAAAAGATGGTGATCCTGAATGCTGTTCCTCTGTGACACTAGTACAGAAAGCACACACTTCTCAGACCAAGAGCAGTGATGGTGGAGACTATCACTACACTAGCTCTGGCCTGAATGCTGACCTCTGCCATTTACTAACACTGCGTTGGCAGCAAGTCAAGCAATATTTCAAGTTTCACTCTCCTTGTTTATGAATGAAATGGCAGTAATGGCAGTAACCCCAAGCCTGACATAGAGCAGTGGCTCTGTTTACTTGCTATTCTTAATGTTGTTTGTTATTTCTTTCAGTAATGTTACTGCATTGCTAATATCAATCCTCTGTGCTCTGTGTGAGACACTGGAAAGGAGAAGCAGGTTTCCACCAGGTAGAGTTGGGGATAATTCTAAAAGTCTAAATGGAATGATACCACCTAGAGGAAGTTCTTGTCTGTATGCCTACAGTGTTTCGCCAGCAGCTGTTGTCCACATGTCTTTGAAAGCTGGGCCGAGCTATGCAGGTACAGCATTTCTAACCCAAATGTTCTCAAACTGAAACATTCATGTTTTGAATATTGACCCGACATCACAAGAGGAAAATTCTACATCTGACTCAGACAACCTGTTAACTTCCAAGTCCCAAATCCCCCAAATGCAGTGCCACTTTAAATGCCCCAAATGACAGTCTGGGCTCTGCTCAGGCTGGACTCTGACAGTGTATACAGAGAGACTGGTGGCGAGGAAACCCAAAGCTTTGCAAGAAGTCACACAAATTATTTCAATTTCTCTCTGATGCCTTTGTCCAAAGAGCAAATGCTGATGCATTAAGCCTGCTATAATTATTCTACTGAATTATTCCAGCAATTATATTCTTTCAAATTAATTAAGAGTGTCACAGCATTTTTAATGGAAATAGACTTATGCAATCTGTATAAAAAAAGATGAAAAATCTTCTGAACAATAGTAAGAATAGGTGCCAATGTATTTGAAGTTTTACATTGACTTTATTTGATCTAACTTTGAGAACTGCAAACTTCTTGTTTTCAAGGGAGTAAGTCGTAGAAACTTTGGGAGAGACTTTCTGTCTACCACAGGAAGGTATGAAAAGAAGAAGACACAAACAATGAAATATGCCCATTTTGCCACCTTACAGGATCCCTGGGAGTGAAAAGTTGAGTACCAAAGACAAGTCCAGCTGCCATTCAGCAGGCCAGGCAGACACAACATCAGAAAACTCTAGTGCTATAACTAAATTAGCACCTAAAGCAAGAACAGTCTTAGGAGTCCAGAGGTGTGTCATTGTCTTTCTAACAAAATGGAATTTTATGTACAGGTTATTGATGTTTGTAGAGATGAGATAACTAAATGCCTTTTCTTTCTTTCTTTTTTTCCTTTTTTAAACACAAAAAATAAAGGTCATCCCTTGGTTTTAAAGTTATCTGTAGTAAGATACAAAACTTCAAAACAATAGCAAAGTCTTGAGATGGTGGTGCATGCCTGTCATCTGTGTAGTCTGGGGCCAGAGGCAGGGAGATTGCTATAAATCCGAGGCCAACCTGTCTACACAGTGAATTCAAGGCCATCGGGAGAATATATAATGTGACCCTGTCTCAAAACAGTGGGGAAATTTTTCAATTTCAACTCAACTTTGAGTTTCAACTCAAAACCAAAACCCAACCAAACAAACAGCAAGAACAAACCCAGAGCAATGGAATAAGTCCTAAAACAGTAATTACTCAGCAAAGGAGCCACGTACACTCAGGTGAGCAGTGCTTCCTTTTTGCAAAGGGAGAAACATGCTGGTGTCTCATAGGATAGATCAGAAGATTCAGTTCTGAAAGGTTGTAACAACCAACAGGAAAATTTTACTGCTCTGGCCGTGAAGGATGTAGCATCCTAGAAAATACTACAGAGATAAATCAGAGGATTGCGATCAGATGTATGAATAAAATGTTTTCTATGATGAATATAAAATGTTGATGCTGGCCACCGAATGTCCCAACAATGGGAACTAATATATTCTGGTAGCTCCAACCTTCCAGCTCTTGCTTTGGAGAGCTCCTCAGAACAAGAACAGGGCTATAAAGAAAGATGTTGGGAGGAAAGTCAAGTGACCCGAACTGCACAGGAGCTGGACTTTCTTACTCTGAGCGCCAAAATTGGGCTTTTTGCCGCTGTGACAAGGATAACAGACACTGCATTTGTGTTGTGATTTCCAAATGTCGCAGGTTATTACCTTTTTGATGGAAGGAGTTATAACATCCTTTGCTTGCCAAGGGTTGGTTTACATAATGGCTCTGCCACATTATGCAGCCATTTTAGGGGCATAGATGGAAGTTTCAAATTCCTCAAAAGGAATTATTCACTAGATAATGAATGTTGTCAAACAGGATAAGGCCTCACTTTCTGACAGATTCTCAGAGGTAAGTGTTCCACAGACAGAAAACATAAAATCTTCCCTTCTCAAGCATTCTTTTTTTTCTCCGAGCTGTCCTTCTACCCACTGAAAATTATTACAGGAAATAAAATCTGTCTTCCCGAGTTTTCCATTAAGAAACTGATTTGTAAGCTACAAGAGGCTAGGAAGTTTGTCATTTACATGCTTAATACCAAGGAACATCCTGAAAATATTCACTTTATAAATAGCCACTACCAGGCCCAGGGGCTTATCTATTATTCACGGTAATCACCAACATAACCATTTTATCATTTTCCTCGAAGCTGGAGCTTGAGTTCAGAGAGAAGTGCCCCTCTTTCCTGTAGGTCATTTGCAGAAAAACAGAAGGGAGGTTTGAGCCAAAGAAATTCTTAGCAACATTATTCTCTTCCATGTCAGCTCAGTCTTACTCTCAGTAAGATCCTCTTGCTTCTTCTTCAATCACTGACACATTGCCAGCTTGTTTTGGTGATGGTGACTCCTTCTGTCCCAAGGCTGGCAGATTACAGAAAGGATATGCAAATTGTTTAACAACAGGCGCAGTGAGTATGCAACAGGGAGCTGAGGTCCTTGCTGAGCCTGGTGAAGTCTTTAGGATTGAACCAGAACAAGGATTTAACAGTAGAGATTCACCAGCATACACACAGGGTATTAGAGGAGGCGAAGGCAGCCATGCTTCTCAGACGTCACACACCCCAGTGTCTCCACAATGGTGCCACTAGATACTGTGTCACCCTTTATATAAATAAAGGGAGGTTTGTCTTTCTTTGGTGTTTCCATTCTGATTCAACAAAAGAAAAATCTGTGTGGCATTTAATTTAATCACAATGTGAAGATGTACAAATTTCCCTGTGGAGTAATTGGCATTTTGAAAGATTGTCCTAAGGAATTTAAAGGTGACAAAGGGATACAATGATACTGCCTATGAGTTTTACTGTATTATTCCATCGTTGTATTAATGACAAACATTTTTTTAAAAAAATTGCAACATGCATTTGGAAAGAATCAATCATATGTGATTTATATTCACACCACAGGGCTACACTGCCCTTAGTCCAGTTGAAAAATTTCCCTAAATGCTGGCAAATAATTTTCTTTGCTTGAGAATGAATGCTCAGACTAAGTCCCTTGACTCCAGTCCCCTGGATACTCTCTCTTTTGTGTCAGCATCTGCATGCATGATCCCATAACCTCTCCAAAAGTGGTTTTTTTAATCTTATCTAATATGCCAACCACACATACTATTTGTCTCACTTTATCATTAGAGTTGCTACCTGGTAAACAAGACAGTCTTTTTTTTTTTATTACTTTCGTTTTTGTCTATTAACCACAATTATAAAAGAAACAATATCAATCAGGATTTTATGACTTTATTTTCCTTTCATTAATCACATTTGAACATCCACTTACTAGAACCATGATGGCATATAAAATCTACCTGCTAAATACATAAGTTAACGTTATACTTGTTTTGAACCTTTTATTTGAAGGTGTTGTAAGACAAAATTAGAAAACACACTGAATGTGCTAAACAATGAAGAACATGCAGATGTACCACCTACTGGAAATTGTAAGGTGCTCCTCCTGCAACACCATCCAAATGCCGTTGGATTTCTCACTATTTACTCACCCCCTCTTTATTTTTCTTTCACTGGCTTTACTGTGGCTACCATAGACTGGGTAACTTAGTCGATAACTCACTTCCAATCAGCCTGAGTTTATGGAGTTCCACATCACATGGCTTGTAATCTGGTGTCAGATGAGAATCCAGGTTTTGGTTTGTAGACTGAAATCATCTTGCTGTGTATTAACCCAGTGGAGGGATCTCCAAACCCCATTCTGAAAGCCCAACTTTGCTGTGTTGTCCCCCCCAACACTAACACAATGTAGATGATTAAGTCTCACTCTGTGGATTTGTGTGTGGGAAACACTTACCTTCAGTGTTTCACACTCCACACAGTGAATACACTGAGGGTCAGAAAACCTGTTATCCTCAGTTGGAGCTGTTGACCCCCATACTTAGATCAATGAAAACCGGATACACTGCCTAAGTCTATGAAACAAGTCTTCCCATGACAGAACTGATAAGTCCAGTTGCTGGCTCCTATACCTATTTGTTCACAACTTGTATGCATCAGATTGCAGCATTCTCATCCAATTTCTGTACAGTAAATTTGACATTAAAAGCTGACCTTTCAAATGAGTGTGCAGAACATGCTGAGACCATGCAAGAAGATCCAACTGAATTTTTGCTGCTTTCATATTTTTGTGTTACATTTGAGAATAATCACTCACCCCCCATTCAGGATACCATATGCTATTACTCCAAGTATATGAAGAAAACTAGCCTCAAGGTTTGGAGAAAAAGAGAGAAAGATAGCCCAGAGGACCAAAGTCCAGTTAGCACCTATGCTGGACAGTTCACAGCCACCTGCAACTCTTGTTCCAGGGAATCAGAGAGCCCTTATTAGTCCACAGACTTTCGTGCATGCACATACTTATGCCCAGGCACTATACGTATAATTAAAAATAAAATTTAACAAGAAACGCAGGTTAAGAAAATCCAAGATGCTCAAGTCCCGAATACAAAAGGTCAGAGTTTGCATATAATCTATGTTAATACAGCCTACACTAAAGCAACCCTGGATTCTTATGATATTCAATAAATGTAACGCTGTATATATAACTTATATGCTGTATTAGAGAGTGATGACAAAGACTACAGCTATTTACAATAACCAATTTTCATGGTTTTCAGTAGATCAGGATCTTCTGAAAATAGAAGAAACAAAGCATAACAATCTCCATGATGCTTCCTGAAACCGTGATTCTTTATGGATCTGGAAAAAAATTAAAGTGTGTTCTTACCACTGCAGTATTGCTGTTATATCAGCCACCAAACATATGACAGCTAAGGATTCAAACACAATTCCATTTGAATGGGATAAAAAGAGGTATTTAATTTCATAGTTAATGTGGCAGTCTTGTCCACACTTTATTTATAAATCTACCATGTCAAAAAGTGACTGGAAGGATTAACTGTTACTAAACAACTCACAGATTTAAGGTGAAGTTTATTACCACCAGTTGTTAGATTTTCAGTAGATATTAGCTCCAATTCCTTCTGGTCTACCACAATCAGTAGGCGACAAAGCTTCCCATGCCATTTTATGGATGTTTAAGATATTAAACTTTGTCCTCAGTGTCACAGATCAAAAATGAAGCTCATACCTAACCTCAGTTGTATAAATGACCTCCTAGTCTTTCAAGTAGATAACTTTATTGTTCCACTTATGTGTCTTCTGAAGTTTTCCCTATTCTAAAGTTTTGATATTTAAAAAACCCCTTAATACATAAACAATTCATGAAGTAAAGTTTTTAGTATGAGTAGTTATATGTTATATTGCTCCAAATGAGACATTAAGAAATGGTTGATATTAAATCAGGTTACTTATCTCTTTATTTCCTGTTATCTAGTTTAATTAGAATTTATGATATAATTGTGTGAAATGTACACAGAATGAATTCCTGAGAAAAGATATATTTATAGTTTCTTCTTCTTAATGTTAAGAAATCAGAGAAGATATTTATATTATTCTGTGCCTTAATATATGATCTCTCAGAAATTTGATTACTTACTAGTGTGGTCTGGTACTGTGCTCTGAGTTATTTTCCCATCGACTCCTTATTACCTTGGTGAATATTTTATAAGTTCATGGAAGAACAGTACTTCCTGTTATTGTACACCCCATGCTTTCTATTTGATACTGTACCACAATATCTATGTCAATATGGCATGTCTGTAAGTGCTGTTGATGGTTCTAATATGCCCTTACTGTCTTTTATCTGTTATTGATTTCACTTATAGAAATCATATATGAAAGTCTCCCTCTGGGTTATAAATTCAGTTATTTTACTCTGTGTCAGTTCTGGTAAATAAACTCAGAAATTGCATATTTTTTTCCAGATTGATCCTTTATAAAGTATCTGCCTTTCTTAGGTAAATTATAACTCTGCTATTAGTGATCATAACAGGTGTCTTTAGTTTCTGTGTGTCATCTTTCTCTATCTCTTCCATTGTAACACTATAGAGTGCTGATATTTAAAAACCCTTCCAGAGAATAGAGATGTTTGGATAAGAGATGAAATTCCATAATGAATAAGCAGCAGCCTGGCTGAAGTGCTTCCATTTTGGAGAATGTAATGATCAATCAGCTCTGTGTGATGAATTGCATGTTGTTTGATCTTATACTTCTGCCAACTATGGGTAGAGACTAATGACTTGCCCACCGTCAGGAAAGAGTACAGTGGCAACATCAATGAATGGATATTTATCCATATGGAATGTTACCACATATGAATCACTGTAGGAATTTAAGAAAGAAAAAAAGTTCCAATGTTATCATTGAACTGAGATCAGAAGAAAACTGGCAGCAGACAGCAGCCTTTTGCTGCACCTTTCTAGGTGGCAACAGAATTAGTAGGCATTCAATACGTGCAATAATGTAGAGAATGACTGAATCTAGGCGTGTGTCTCTCATACTTCCTGGGAAATAAACAAGTCAATAACATCTGATCTTTCTGCCAAAAAGAGATAGACAGAGACAGGGAGTCAGAGAATACAGATGTCTATAAGGCAGATTCTCTGCAGATGGGGTTCTCGACATATTAGGAACATTGGATATGTGCCTATATCTTCAGAAGTTTTTAATTATATGACAGGAGAAAGAGGCTGTTGCATGTAACATATTTTGTCTATCTAATGGTAGAAGTGCATGTTCATGGTGCTAGAGAAGACCTGAATGGAAGATGTTGTGATAATGCAGACTGTCAGTTCACGTTTGCTCCCCACAGGGGAATGTACAGCACAGGGTGGCTAATAATGAACAGGTCAACACCATTCACACCATAATAACTTCATAGAGAACTAAACAGGCAATAAAATGGCTGTTGTCTAGTTTGAGAGAAGACAAAGACCAGGAATGCTGGCTTCCATGCCTAAACCATCACACAGAAAGTGGTCAAGAGTTGATTCCTGCCTGGTAAATAGCTTGTCTTACTTTGCTAGGGTACCAGGGAAGAAGAGGATGGGGATGTAACTTGTCTATAGAACACATGGTAATATGATTATTATTTTAATTTCTCCTCTGTCTTCTCATTTTTCTTTTTTCATGTTTGAGGGAGTAAACCCAGGACTATGGTTGAACTATGGGTTCAGGAAGCATAAATGTTCCCTAAGCAAGGGACCAGAATTCTTTTAGCTCCCCTCCCCAGGACTGAATCCAAAATCTCATGCATGTTAAGTAAGCTAAACTATCACTAAACCACATCATTAGCCTTTATTTTTATTTTGTGAGGCAGAGACTCGCTATCTTATCCAATCCATTCTTGCATCTGCTCAACATCCAGGCAGGCCTTTAAATTAAAACCATTTCTGTATCCTTCCAAGGATCTGGTATTATAGGTATGCAACATTAGACTAAGTTCTCTGAGCTTTTACATCAAAATTCCTTTATGATTGAAATCATTGATTATGCTTCCATCCCATCTGGCAAAATGAACTTGGACATGAATGCAGTTGTGTTTCCTAGTGCTCAGGAAAGCCCATTAGGTTTCCACCTCTACTGAACGGAATGAGTGGGAAGAACGTGGAGGACCAGACCTTTCCTCTCTATGCAAAACACACAAGAGATACACGTTAAAGAAAGAAACTCACTTTGACTCTTAGTTAAACAGTTGCTGATTCATAGCTGGCTAAAAATACTGCTTTAAGATCACATGTCAAGAAAGAAATACTGCAGATGGAAGGCATTATGGAGGAAACCTATTCATTTCAAAGCAACCTGTAAATAGAGAAAATAGGGTCCAAGGCTTTGAGATGTCTTTCAAAGCTATGCCACTCCAAGAGAATTCTGGTAACTAGGCCCAAATGTCCGTAGTTAAATACATTTCTTCCCAATTAAATTCTGAACTTGAGTTCATTAATGAATAAAGGTATCGATTGGGTCATCCTGACCTGTCTCTGGAAACTTCTGACAGACACACCCATAGATGATCTTCACAAATCTCCTAGGTATCTTTCAATACAATGAAAGTGATAATTGAGATGAACAATCATGACAATTTTGCCAGTGGAAATTTAGAAAACATATTTGCTAAGTATAATATCCCCTTAAAATATGGATTAGTTTTGATAAATTTGAATAATAAATAAAGGAATCATTTCGAAGTAGCTTATGATTAGCCATGCAATGAAGAGATTTATACATCATATTTAACTGCCAAGAGGTACAAAGAGAAAGCATCTTCTCTTCTATTTATTTATTTATTTCAATTATTTGAGATAGGGTCTCTCTATTTTATAGTTCTGGCTTTCCTGGAACTTGTTATGTAGAATAGACTAGCCTTGAACTCACGGAGATCCATTTGCCTCAACTTCCTCCATAGCTGGATTAAAGGAGTGTGCCGCCACAACAATCTAGAGAAGGCATCATCTCTTAACTCAATTTTACTGGATGCTGAAAAGAAAGAATATGGCTCCTGCTTTGGAAACCTACCTGAATAGACACTGTAAACCTGACTGGCAGTGCTGTATGCGGGAGTGCAAACATGTACAGTCATTTTGGAAATCAACATAATAATTTTTCAGAAAATTGATCTACCCCAAGACCCAGCTATACCAATCCGGGGCATGTGATCAAAGCATTCTCTGTGATATCGCAAGTACACTTGCTCAACAATGTTGAAAACAACCTTACCCATAATAACCAGAAACTGGAAAACCTAGATGACCCTGAACTGAAGAATGGATAAAGAAAATGTGCTACATTTGCACAATGGAGTATTAGTCAGCTGTTAAAAACAATGATATCATGAAATTAGCAGGCAAATGAATAAAACTAGAAAAAAAATCATCCTGAGTGAGGTAACACAGACCTCAAAAGATAAACATGGTGAGTACTCACTTATTAGTGAATATTAACTGTAATGTAAATAAAGGATAACCATACTAGAATCCACAGCCCCAGAGAGGGGGTAACGAGGAGGACTCAAGGGGTATACTTGGATCTCCTTGGGAAGAAGAAGTAGAAGAGATTTCCTGAGTGGATTTGGGGTAGATGGTGATGAGATCATAATGGCTCAGGTGGGGGAGACATAGTAGGGAGAGCACTGGAAGAGATGCCTGGGAAGTAGGGGGGCATTTCAAGGTGAGGTAGAAACATGGGACAAGGAAAATTCCCAGGGATCTATAAGGATTTAAAAAATAAACACAAGACAAAAAGAGAGTTGTTAATGTTCTAGGACACAAGTTCAGTGTGTTTTCAATAGTTGTTATGGAACTGAGTTCTTTATTTGGTATACTTCAATTTTTTAAATTTATACTCTTTTAACTGCCCATGTCTTTAATCTTCTTTGCACTTCCAATATTTTGTGAATTTAGTTCCCTGTAAATTAAAAAGAGAAAGGCATAGAAATGTTTCGAACAGCAGCTTGGGATATTATCTTACAGTATTACCTACAATACTATCATAGTATAGAATACTATACAGTATTTTCTTTTTTATATTTATATGTAATATTTTAACAAAAATAATCTTGTTTTATACAGATTGCACCTCCTTTATGAAGAAGCAAAGAATTCTACTCATGACGTGTTCCCTTTAGGTTCCTGCCTCTAGAAGAGTAAAGGAGTAAAATGTTGGTGCTTGAGTTGTGTAAACGTGACACACTATATTCTCCACAAATGAGCTACAGGACCGCCTGTGGCATCTGTGAAGGGAGATTTCCACTTTATTAGGAAACCTTCGGCTGCTAATAACCACCTTCCCAAGTGAGCCGGTGCGCAACCATTTGTCTGTTCTAGTTACAACATTTGGCCCGAAAGCACTGCATCAGAATGATGATGCTTCACACACTTCTGAATTATAATTGTAGTCTATAGTAATTGACTATCGGATACCCACACACTTGATTAGCTGTCCATTAGCATTTTCTCCCACTTACTGCCTCACTAATCTGTCTGAAGCTATAACACTAATCAACACAGTAAACACTTAGAGGGTGAGGCGGCAGAGTGGCTCTTTTCGCATGTCAGATATGTTTCATCTGGGAATACTGGGTAAATGTGATTTGGACAGATCATTTCAGAAATAAATATTACCGCAGCTTTTAGAGAGTGCACAACTACAAAACTAGCTTGACAGTTGTCCTAACATCCTGTTTAAGAAGAAGAAGTATGAATTCATTTTTACACTTTCCCAGCATCTGGAATCATGTGCTTTCATATTTGAGACTGACATGATACAGTTTCATCCAATATCTTTATAGTGTGACTGAAGACCCAAGTATATAATTACCTTTCCTGGGAAGCATAATGATGAGGTAACATAGCCAAGTTTAGAATCTGACTATTAGTATCATAATCACTAGTGGAGAAATCTTTTCAAAATGTTTTTGCCAAAATGCCTTCCATGGTATAATAAATTAGATCCCTTTCCTGCTGTATATAATTTATATGAAAGCATCGTCCAACATAAGACACACTATTATTTTATGTACCATAAAAATTTCTGATAATTTGGTAATTCTGTAAAAATTGATCACTTGAAACTTGTACCTGAAGCAGTAGACAAACAGAGGGCAGCGTCATATCCTAAGAGGAAACCCCCTTTCACTGTTTCCTAAAGCACTTAGGTTTTGTTCCCGGAGTAAAAGAGAAACAAGTTCATTCTTCATACTCTAAAGTTTGCATCAAGTTCATCACTGTTTTGTGCATCAATTTTCTTTTCCAGGGACCTGAGAATAAAAGCTATGTATTTTATATTAGTTGTGCAAGAGAGATTCATTGTGTTTAATTCAAGATATATGATGCAGGCCATGGACACTATTCAATTGTAATATTTTGTTAGAAATGCCCACTAGCTTCCACATGGCCAGTAGCTGTGTCAAACTGTGTTAGTTATTCAGTTTAACCAGGTGTCCAAATGTGACTTAAAGCTGTTGAAATTCCATTCTGGAGCACCTAACTCATTACTTTATGTATTTAAGATGTAGATATTTATCTATAGTAATATTAAATTTCTCTCCTCTTAGAGAAAAGGCATAAATAATGACAATTTAAATTAATGAAGTATAAAGTTCATGAATAATCTGAATTATGCAAATTCCATAGCATTAACATTCATTAGAATCTAGAGATGGCCATGACATGCCTGAGGAAATGGAAAACAAATGAACAGGACAGTTCTGGTCACTGTGTGTTGTGGTGTGTGTGTGATGTGTGTGAGTGTTTGCATATTCCTATCTATATGAGTGATCTTTATTTACCCTCGGTTTATGTTCCTGGGAAAGGTATTCTTTGTAATTCATGCTTGAGACACTTATACTCTGAAAAGATAAGAGTAGAGCCAGTATTATTTGATATGAAGACAGAGTGATTATTACAGATGTTGCTTCTCTATGCCACCTGACCAAGGGTTGTCCAATCATCAAAATGCATGCATCTTGCTATAATAATTAATCTAGTTGTGAATGTGCAGCCTAATCTTGAGCGTTGAAAAAGATTCTCTCAGAACCTTCCAAAATAAAGCTGAAATGATTTTCATTTCACTTCTGCTCAAAAAAGTATAGGAATCCAAATACTGGAAAAATCATAAATCACCATTTTAAAGTGACCCAGATGAGACAGCTTGGAGTATTTTGTTTGCAACACAGCAGGGAAATAAAGGAAGAATGGGGATCTCTCAACAGTTTAACCTTCTGTCTCCATATTAAGAAAGACTTCTACAGCTTCTGTAGGCCAAATTACCCTTATATAAGTTTGCAAGTTTGAATAGATTTTTCATGTTTAGAGCCAATATAGCACCTGATGTTATAGTTATTTTAAAAATGTTCCATGTACCAGTATATGAGTAGGAATGAAAAACCTTCTGTGAAACTTAGTCCTGTCGAGGAACAAAACATTTATAGACCATTCTTGTGGACTTCTATTGGGATGAGCAATCTTCTTCCTGTTTCAGTCTGAATTCATGTTTTAAAAGCGGACATGTGAGCACAATTGTATTTGATACTTTAGAAAATGAAAATGTAAGAGTAAGAAAATTCAAACAGACCCAAAGTCATACAGTCACTCAGTACGGATGTGGATTTATGTCATCAAAATAAAACTTAGCCAAACCTACTTACAGTTTCAGTAGTACATTTCATTAATGAGACCACACCAGACAAAGATTCAAAAAAGAATGGGTTATTTTCATCTTTATATATTCAAGGAATACAAGCAATTCATAGCAGATTTGGTAGCTGTGTGTGTTTATGTTTGTATCTGAGCACTTGTGTCTACGTGTTTCTGTGTGTGCGTGTTGGTGTGTGTGTCCGTATGTTTGTACATTTTTTATGTGTGTGTGTGTGTGTGTGTGTGTTGGCATGTGTGTCCATATGTGTGTACATTCTATGTGTGTGTTTCTGTGTGTGTGTGTGTGTATGTGCGTGTGTGTCCATATGTGTGTACATTTGGCTTTGTCTTTTACCTTTCCTTTCCAAGGAATCTGAGACATAATGATATTATATTGTATTCTACAGGATATTTCATTCTTTAAAGGTCTAAAGTGGCTTTAAACTATAAAACTGGCACATACAGTATTAACATTTGTGCTTGAATTTTAAAATAAAACTTCAAAGTTTCTCAAATAAAATCTACCCTGTCATTTTAAGTAAGTGACTCTCTTGGGTTTTGATACAGAGAGATTCTCAGGGTAAAGCCAATATAGATATTGCTAATAGCATTAGACTTCTGAGCTTTAATTGTTTATCTGTATGATAGTCAATCATGAAAATTATAAAAATAATAAATATCCACTTTGAAATTTTAGTCTTGTGGTGAAAAGACAGTATTTTGTTTCTATCCAATATTTTAAAACACAACAAAGTCAAGCTCTATATTTATGCTAATAGATTATTTTTCATTATCCATTTTTATTTCTAATATTAAATATTAACCATTTTATCTCATTAAGGTACTTACTAATTTGAAATAAATGAGGTCATTGATTAACTTAATTTAATTTGATTTCCATATTAAAGAGTATTAGAATTTAATCAATTCCCAATTGTTTTACACACACACACACACACACACACACACACACACACACACACACGTTACAGTATGAAAGAGCATAGACTCTTAATTTCAGGGTCATGAGTTTGAGCACTACATTGAGTGCCAAACTGTTTCAGTATGAAAGAGTTCCATAAATATGTTTATGGAGAGAGAGAGAGGGAGAGAGAGAGAAATAGAAAGAGGGGGAGAGAGAGAGAGAGAGAGAGAGAAAGAGAGGAGAACACAACACAAAGATCTCAGCAGTGAAATGGTAAATGACCTGCACAGTGCTATTTCCTTCTCTGTGACTCTGTGACTACTGATAACGTACTCATGTGTCACCGATGCAGTGACAAACGTGACAATAAGAACGGCCAGCCATAGGTTTCTAAGGGTGACGAGCTCTAACGTGACAACTGGTGTGAAGATAGGAGAGAGCTGTTCCATGGAGAGAGTCAGACATTTTGTTGACAGTACCTTAGATGCTAAGCACTTTTAAAAAATGAAATACATTACATTTATCACCAAATAAACATCTATCATGCACTAGTTCTCCAAGTTATATGGTATCTCAACTTTGGTTTGCAATTTATGGGTTAAGACTCATTGTTTTCTTCTCATTGTGTTAGTAAATGAATACTTCTCCGTTTCAGAGTTAGAGTTTGAGCTACTTCTTCCTAAGCCATCACAAACAACGCCTTTTGATCCTTTCATAACGCTTTTCTACTTGTCCAGTTTATTCCAATGGCCACCTAGGAAAAGAAATAAGATCACTCGACTTTCATGCAATCTGAGCCTTACTAGGCAGGTGGTGATATCCTGTAGACACGACTCTAGCAGTTCTCCTTGGATGCTGATTTTGCATATCAACAATCTCTCTACATTCAATCCAATGCCAGTCTTTGACTGATGAGAGACATAAAATAATACTGAGCTGTGAAGAAATGCTAAGGCAAAACATTAATAATGAATGAATGAGGAGCATTTTAGTAATCTACTGTAAACTTCAGACTCAGAAAAAGGGAAAAAGTTATGGGACCTGCCTTAGCTCAAACTCAATTCTGGGTATTGGTTATTGTGTTGAACACAGAACTAGTAATGATTCTGTCCTCATGGAGGCAATATTTTAGTGAGAGAAACAAATTTTATAAATACATAATATGAAGGAAGCATATTATAAGATGTATATAGGTTGTGATAAGTTGTCTGTTATAAAATAATACGGTGCTAAGATAACAAAATAACTGACTTTATCTAAAATAAGAATGACTCATACACTGATCTGGGAAGACCAGTGAATATATCTTGAGACCCTAGCCAAGATGCTGTACCAAAGAGTCATAGAAATGAAATCAAGCAGAAACATGGATTCATTACTCTCTTCTCGGGCCACTGATGCAATCTGACCAGTTGCTCCAAGCTTCTGATAGTCCAGCTCTGAGAAACTGCACCTTGAACTGTGAGCTAAGGTAAACTCTTCCTTCCTTCAGCTACATTTGTTTGAGTATTTTCTGACATCTGCAGGAAAGTAAGATACCAAAGAGTGGAACTCACAGTAATGGGAAGAGGGAGCGACGAAGTGCGTGAGGGATCCTGAGTGGGGCATATCACGGACTCCTTGTGTGACCAGAGGCCATGACACAGAAGTTCTGCCCCTGCCTCTTGTTTCCTTTGTATTCCCTCTTCTTTAGCGCACACTCACCGTTAGCTGCATGGTTCATGTTGTTTGCCCCGCACACTTTTCAGGGTCATAACATTTCCCACAGAAACACTGTTCTAACTCAGAGTCACAGCATTCACAATAGAATATTTATGTTTTCTGCAGGTTGAAAGGGAAGGATCTGTCCCTCTATCACCCACTGTTTTGTGCTAGCAGAGGCTGCTTTTGGCTCTCTGTGTCTTGCTCAACAGAGACAGGCACATCTGCTGGTGCAGGGAATCCTCACTGTTACCCTGTGTCTGAGATGGAGAAGTAACAGAAAGGCCAATGCTGCAACTATTGATGTCGGCATAGCTGAGCGCAGGAAACAGAATAGTTTAGTAGGCAGAGAATGTTCCCTTGAACTGTGAACAGCAGGACAGGTGCAAAGCTTTACACACAAAAGTGAAGCTTCCCTAAGAGTTTCTGACTAAACCCTCTAGTCAGGTCAGTTAGGTTTTAAATGAAGTTTTCATATGGATAATATTTATATTCTAAGGTTGTAGTTATGTTTGGGGGCTGAATAAATGTACAGCAATAAAAACGATCATCGAATACCTTCTTCCTTCTTAAATATCATTCAGTCAAAATGTATTACATATTCACCCCTCTTTAAGCAACTTGATGGTCCCTGCCCTCACCACCGGGAGGTCACCATTTTGATGCCGAACTTGGTGCAGACACCCTCCAGGCATAGAGTACTACAGCCCAGAACTCCTGTCCTCCTGTCTCAGCATCCTAAGTAGCTGCTGGGACTACAGCTCTGGGAAACAGATGGAGAGATCCACAGTTAAGCACTGGGATGAGCCTCAGGAGACCAGTCGAAGAAGGAGGAGGAGTGATAATAAGAGCAAAGGGGTAAAGACCGTGGTGGGATTACCCACAGAAACAGCTGACTGGAGATAGTGGGAGTTCATTGACTCCGGACTGGCAATGGAAGAACCTGCATCGGACTGAACTAGGACCCCTGAATGTGGGTGACAGCTGTGAGGTTTGGGAGGTCTATGGGGTCACTGGTAGTGGACCAGGACTTATCCCTTGTGCTTGAACAGGCATTTTGGAGTATATTCTCTTTGGAGGCATACCTTGCTCAGCCTAAATAAAGGTGAGAGGGTCTTGGTCCTGCCTAAAAGTGATGCCTCAGACTTTGTTGATTCCACATGGGAATCCTTACCCTCTCTGAGGAGTGGATAGGGGAGGGAAAGTGGGGGAAGGGGGATGAGGAGGGAGTGGGAACTGTAATAGGTATGTAAAATAAGGAAGGATAGTTATAAAAAACTAAGTAAAAATTTAAAAATTTGTAGCGCATAGCAAGGATATATATTCATATACTAAGTGCTTTTAATACAGAAATCTTCAAGTGTACTTGTAGGTTCTGGGTAAGGAGACGATATGCCTTTGAAGTATGACCTCTAGAATTAGTTCTTAGGAAAGTACCGACTCTTAGCTACTGTTCCTGTGTCTGCCCTGAAAGACCCTGACTGAAGCAACATAAATGAGAAAGAGCTTATCTGGGCTGTCAGTCCACGCCTACAGACCATCATGACGGACAGAGCAGGCAGCTGCTGCATGCTGCTGGTTACACTGCATTCGCAGTTTTGACGTCGGGAGTGATGAACGCATGTAGCAACCATCTGCCTTTCTTGGCCTCATGTAATCCATAGTCTCCTGCCCAGGGAATGGTTCTACCTACAGCTGAGATGGATTTTCCCAAATCAATGAATGCAAACCTAGTAATCACTCCCACGTGTGCCCGGAAGTCTATCGGGTGATTCTGTATTCTGTTGTGTTGAACCAATAACAACCAATACCTGTACATCCACTTGTGAGTCGGATATTGCAATGAGGAAATTGTCACCTACCTTTTGGTAGATTCTCTTTACTTTATTGATAGTACATCTCTGTTTATTTTATGGGAAACATGTGTTTCCCATTCATGCCAAACATAGAGAACTAAATTTTTAAACAATATTAATAGGAAACAAAGTGATTTCATTTCTAATTAATCTCCCACTGTGTTCTTCCCAGCTCCTTTAGTTCACGTTTTATAGGCTCCCCTCAGTCTAGGAGATCTCAACAATCCCCATTCTTTAGATTTGGTGTTTAGCATGCTTGTCAAATGCTTTGCCTTCATCATAAACACTTGCCATCAGGTCATAGAGCTCCTTGCTGAGTTTTGGTGGCATATGGTGATTGTGTCATAAACACAAGATACAAAAAAAAAGTGGAGCCTGGGATGGAGTCAATGACAAACAAAGAACAAAAGGCCAACATATCGATTTTGCTCAGCGTCTGGATAATTCATCTTAGAAATGCAGGTTTGCAGTTGCCTAGAGACGGTTCCTTGGAACCTACTTTCACGGCTTTCTTTTTGACTTGTGTTCTCCTGGCTATCCTCAGTGTGTGGTTCTGCATGTGTGCTTCTCCTTTCTTAGCTCTGACTCTGCAGGCCTATAGACATTGGAACCACATTAGCGTTTATTCTGCATACACATGTACAGTGGCAGGACGTGCTGGAGACCAATCAGGTACTAGAAGGAGATTTGACTCCTCACAGTTTGTTGAACCAATATAGACCTATATCTAAGAGATATTTTAACGAAAATATTGAATAATGAGTACAATCTTACTTTCTTTTTGTACGGTACATGACTTTGGAGCTGTCTATCAACTTTTATTTTATATTTTTTTTTTTTTTGGTTTTATTAGGACAGAGTCTAGGTTTGCAGCCTCCACTTGCCTCTAAATTGCAGCAATTCTCATGCCTCTGTCTTCTGGAGCTGGGATTAGAGGCATGACGTCATGCTTGAATAATAAAATTTTAGTGTTTGCTTTGACAAGGCTTTGCATTGTTCAGTTGTAGGTGCCTTAGAACACTGCATTTAAAAGAAAAATATTATATATTTAACTCTAGATTATGGATCAAAATATTTATATAAAAACTGCATAGTCATTGTTTAATATCATTTGGATTACAGTGTTGATTTCTTTTGAGGGAACTGTAGTCTTATTGACCGATCTTGTAGATTCTTCACCTCATATTGAATTTTTTAGGAAAAACATTCTGAAGTTATTCTTAACAGTACACAATTTCCACATATCTACAGCAAATGATTTTGGCTGTTAATGCTTTTCTGATTTGTGTCATACACTTTGCAAATGCTAATTAGCATAAAAATTAGACCAGTTTTCCCCAAGAGCAGATCTTGGGAGTCTTGGCTAAAACTGCTAAGGGAGCTGTCAGATCCTGACCTTAAAATCGCTTTTCTTCTCACTGAATCATATGATATGGGGCAATGACCTCTCAGACCACACTGTGGGAAAAGGGCCACAAGAAATGAGACCGGGAAGAAGTCTAATAATAAAGGCCTGAAAAAGCCTAATGTGCGCTCTGACAATCCTTTTCCACGTGGACTTCATTTCTCCTCATCTGTTTCCTGATGCACTTGAGTGTACCTGCAGGCTACAAAGGGAAAGGACTCTTATTATTACTCACGGGATGCTTACCCAGCTATCACCATTGTGCATGAGAACGCTGTTGTAGTGATAAAGGTCTGCAAAGGCATTGCAGTTGCTTGTAGAAAAGGAACCCCTGCACATAGCCCATCTCACATGGTCTCAGCACTATGTGGCTAACAGTGGCCCCTGGGTTTGGTGTCGTGTCAGCAGGAAACAACCCGACTTCTATGGTCATCACACTGGTATGCCAGCAAAATGCTTTAATCTTCTAAGCTCACCCACTGTTTGCTTTAGTTTCTTGTGAAAATCAACACAGTATTTCTGAAAATTATGAGGATAAATTGGCATGAAAGAATGATGGTACTAGAGTGAACCCAATGAATTATAGGACCTGATAGATATATAGATAGATAGTGAAGAAAGGTAGAGGAAGAAGTTTAAAGTTAACCCTTTTTGTTGACAGACTTTCAGACCCAATTAAGTCTCCACATGGAAAAAAATATGCAAACTTCCTGGTTTTTTAAACAATTTTGGCATATAATCTACTCATGTCAGACAAATCTTACAGATATAAACCTTCTAATTTGAAGAATTTATAGCTTAATGAAATATAGTTATATTAAAATACCTCACATATATTTTTCATAGGATAGAAGTATTTATTTTTAAATTCTGTATACTTACAACTGCACTATTCAAAGCAATCAATGGATTTTGATTGTGTTAAAGATCTATTTTTATTTATATGTGTGAGTGTGTAATGGGTTAATGCATGCCATGTTTGTGTATGTATGCATGTGGGTACAAAAGAAAGTCAGAGGAGGGCAACAGATTCTATGGACCTGGAGACAGAGCCAAGTGTTATCCTCCTATCAAGTGTTATCCTCCTGACAGATGATGGTGGGCAGAATGCAGAGAGAACCCCAAGCAGGGTACAGCACAAAGGACTGTTTGGGTGTTCCACAGACTACAGCAGCACCAAGAGGCCAGCAACAACACAAATAAAAAACAAAGGGTCTCTGCAGTTAGAATAGGGAGTGAAGTGGGAATATCCCCAAAGATAGAAAATTTTACTATCAAAGGACTTAATGAAACATGCTCCTTCTGGTTTGTCCAGCTAAGAAAAAGTATTTTCATTTTCTGTTCCACGTTTGGTGTAGGTTAGGAAACAGTTCAGCATGGTGCCCGTAACTCTAGAGCTGTATACCATCTGTCAAGAAGAGATGTATGAATAAAGCTGTACCAGTTCATAGTACCCTTGGCTTAAGTTGACTTAAAAATAGGCCCTCATAGGAGGTGATTAGGTCAAAAATGAATGAGTATAAGGGGTAGGTTAGATCAAGAGGGATCCACCCTTATGGAAAAAATATATGGATGGAAAGGATTAATGCTTTTGCTTGTGTTTCTTGGGACAGATTTCCTGTTAAGATGGGTGAGTTTGGCCAATCCCCTTGATCCCTGTCTTTTATGTGTTGTTTTGCCCTTTGTCATGTTGGAACATAGTAAGGTCCTCACCAGATATGGATCTTGATCATGGACTTCACAGCCTCTAGAACTGTAAGACATAATTCATTCTCTTTACAAATTACTTAGTCTGTAGTTATGGTTCAAATTAGTCAATAGACCAAGACACCTGTGTAATAAAGAGCTGTACATTCCATGATATCAACACAAAAAATGGAGGATCTCACGTGTATAAAGATTATGAGAGACAATTCAGTCAGTACCAGAAAGACTCAGGAGCTCGCAGAGCATAGTTAACTAAATCTAGTCCCTCCACCTCTGTGACATGCATCAGAACACTAACAAAGTCCAGGACTGACTATTGTTGCTGGGGTAACATTTTCCTGATCTGAAACATGAAGAACATTAAAACTTGTATCCAATATTTCCAAGCATTCTCAAGGGGTAGTTTATCAACTTAAGTTACACTTGGAATATACACTCAGATCTGATCCTGTATTGGAAGCTGCTCTTGGTGGATCTTTCTTTACCTTCAGCTGCACAGACATTGTAAAACGAAACCCCATGATTGAGAGAGTGCAGAAATTGAGCCCAGAATGAGGATTGCATGTTGATTTGAGTAGAAATATGCTACTTTGGTTCTGTCTTGAATTATGAAATAGTATAATTTGTTATTTTTAGCTGAAAAAAGGAAATAATCTGTTTCAGTGCAGAAATTCAGATGTAGAAATTGAATTACTAGTGTTCTTTCAACTTCTAAACGGAACATAACATTGAATATGTTTTTAATAAACTCCCAATAATTTTTCATGATTACAGTTGTCAGATAAACTTATCTCAAATTTTAGAAAAAATAAGAATAGAAAATGTGTGTATTTGTCATGCAAATGTACTGTTTTCAGGCTTACTTATTATAAATTATGTATTCAATTTAAATAATGTGCAATCTTATGCCTGTACATAGAAATAAATGTAATCTAAAATGAAAGCTTTTTCATTATTCCTTAGCCAAGTGAAATTAATGAATGCTGTAGTCTACTGTAGATATGCAATGCCACAATTACCAAATACTTCAATGAACAACCTTTTTCCCCTGCACATTCCAAATTTAAAATAAATTAAACTCATACTGCTGACTTCTTTTGTTATTTTAAGATAATTAGGATAAATGTTAAAAGGAACAAACACTGATATTATGCAATTACCCTTGCTAAATCTATTACATGGATAATTGGATAATTCCTTTAAACAATGGGCTCTCCACCTATTATTATTTTAATAAACAAACTAAATTTTGCCAATCTTTTTATATGGTCACACCAAAATTCATCAGAAATTACAGAGAAAGAATGGTGCCCTGTCTCTTCAGGTTACTTCATCATTCAAACTCTATCAGTTACATCAGAGCTCATTCTTGGTGTTGGGCCATCTGTGTATTGTAAGAAATGTATAATAGCACGTTGCAGCCACGGTAATATCATACAGAACACTTTCCACACTCTTCAACATTTTCTGTGCTCCCCTGCTCACCCTCCTTCCTCTCTAACTCTGACAACCAATGTAGTTTTTAGTTCTTTCATGATTTTACCCTTTCATGAGCGCTATGTGCTTACAATCATATAATGTAATTTTCAGGTTGGCTTTTTCTCTCTCCCTATTAAATGCTTTTAACATTAGCCATCTCATCTCAAGCTTTGATAGATCATTCATTTTCAGTGTTGAAAAATATTTCTTTGCATAAACCACAATGCATGTGTTTGTCTCTGGAAAAGAAACTTGAGTACTTTAGAGTTTGGGAAACAGTGAATAGAGTTTATTTAAATAGCCATTCTATGTGTGTTCAGTTAATATTGTCAATGAATATGGGTAGCATGATTCCTGAACATACAGTAATAGTGTAAGCTCTATATCCAGTGGCTGCCTTATTTTACATTCCCCCCTCAATGATTGAAAGTCCTGGCTGATCCATTCACTATTCAGTGTACTGGGTTTGACCATTCCCACTGCTGTGCAATGGGCTCTCAGTAATATTTAACTAACACCTTCTTAATCCTTATAGTGATGGGTTTGCTGCATGTGTCAGGATGCTTTGTTGCTGGGTGAACATATATCAAGCATAACTCTGGCCCCGAGGAGTACCAGTGCTTTTATCATTAAGTACTTCCTTTTAATCCCCAATAACTGTACTAACTAACTTGCTCTGATGCTTGTTCAGCCTGATTTTGCACAGAATCTAGGACTCCCTGCCTAAGGATGTCATTGCCCATGGTAAGATAGACCCTCCCACATAAATTAACCATCAATTATTAACAATCTAGAAAAGTAAACTTGGGATTGCCCACAGGCCAGTCTGATCAGGGCATTTTCTCAATTGAGTCTCCTCTTCCTAAATAACTCTAAACTGTGTCAAGCCGGTATAAAACAAGTTGGCGTAGAGGAAGCTTTAGCATCATGGGCACCCCAGTGAGATTAGGATTTTCTTGTATGTTTAGTGGCTATGTGTTCTTCTTCTTCATTTTCCTATTTTGTCCTCTGCATGCTTCCAACATTGATGCTACTTCATGGGTATGCTGGCGCTAGTTACTTCCTATCCTATCTTTGCGATCTACTTCACCAGGAGTCCCAAGTTTCTGTTAAATACTGAAAACTCCTCCAAATCCACTCTCAAATAATATCATTTGGTTCACAGGTATGTGAGGGATCCATGAGATCAAAATAAAAGAAGTCCTTCCTCCAGTTCCTTGTACAACACTGACATTCATGGCAGATATACTTGGGCAGGCAGGAGCATGTATAAAATATGTATAACTCAGAAATGTACATGATCTAATTTCTATTTCCTAAAAGTAGTATAATAAAGAAGTGACAGATAAATTAAGAATAAAGTTTTATTTACTAAGATTTTTAATTCTATGAATTTTTTCACCATGGAGATCTAAGTTTATAATTTTTAACATTTTTTCTCTTTAGTGGACATATTTTAGCATATAATTTTTTTAAAAAAATAAAACACATCTGTCAAATTGCGCTTGTCTTTAGTTTTTGCCTTAACTCTCGATGGATAATTTCACTGAGTATATAGCACTCCACTAGTATTGTTATGTTTTCTATCAACTAAAATAATTCCTTCTGTTCTCATTTGGCTGTCATGGTTACTGAGAAGTCAAACATAAGCTTTAGTTCTCATGCTTTATATGGTGTTTTGCTATTGTTTCTTCCAACTTTTTTTTTTTTTTAGTCTTTGCTTGTTCCAAGGTCTCTGTGAGAAGCTTAACTGCAGATCTTTGTTCGTTACTTGGTGTGGTTCTTTTCCTATCTCCTGCTTGGCCTTCTGTGAGCCACCAGGATCTGTGCTTTGGGACTGACACTAATTTGGGGTGATCTTCAGTCATCGTTGCTTCAAGTATGGTTTCAGCTTCTTCGTTCCCTTCCTTCCTTCCTTCTTTCCTTCCTTCCTTCCTTCCTTCCTTCCTTCCTTCCTTCCTTCCTTCCTTCCTTCTTTCCTTCCTTCCTTCCTTCTGTCCTTCCTCCCTTCCTTCCTTCCTACTATGTCCTCTGGAGTCCTTATGTGTATATATTTTACTTTCTGTACCTTCCCATATTTTCGGAATATTCTTTCATATGCTACAGATTTTTTCTTCAAGTTGCAACTTTTGGGTTTCTATTTTCACACCCTCAAGCTTGGTTCCCTTTCTTTGCATATTTCAAGCTCCTGTACCCATCTGAAGAGAGCCTGCATTTCAGTGACAGTGTTTGAATTCTAACTCTTCATTTTATTCCCTCTTTAGAATGTCTTTCTCTGTGTTTGTTTTATCCATCTGTTCTTGCATGTTGTCTACCTGCTTTTTCCACATCAAAGATCTTAACATATTAAACTCAGTATTTTTCTTTACACTGCCTCATATTCCACAGTCTAGAAGTCCCCCATCCCACAGCTTAGGACTCCCTATCCCAATGCTTAGGACCCCCATCCCATAGCTTAGGATGCCACCCCACAGTCTAGAACCCCACCCACAGTCTAGAAACCCCAACCCACAGTCTAGAGCCCCCATTCCACAGCTTGGAACCCCCACCCCACAGCTTAGAACCCCAACCCACAGCTTAAAACCCCCATCCCACAGTCTAGAACCCCCATTCCACAACTTAGAACTTCCATCCCACAGCTTGGAAACCCTATCCCGCAGTCTAGAGCCCCCATCCCACAGCTTAGGACCTCCATCCCACAGCTTAGAACCCCCCATCCCACAGCTTAGGATTCCTATACTACAGCTTAGCTCCCCCCCACCCAACAGCTGTCTCTCATGGTGTTTTCAGACACCGAGTCTCGGCTCTGGCAAAGCTGTGATTCTTTGGATCCATCTTTCTAACTCCTAATTTAAGGGAGTGGTTTTACTGTGACCTCACCTTTATAATAGGTTAAGAAGTGTTATTGTTGGTTCATTTTGCTCAGTTGTTTTCTGTTTGTTTTGTTTTGCATGGCAAAAGTCAGGACTCTGTCTCTACTGACACCACTACCAAAAGTCCCTTAAAGGGGCCAACTATGCTTTTCCCTATACACTCAAATTCAGAATGAAATAAATGTGTACAATCACATTTTTATTATAAATACAGAGAATGTATATGCAAATACTTAAAAATAATGTTTCTTACCCTATATATCAAAAATGGAATTTTAAGAAAGTGAAAGAATTTGATTAGGGACTAATGTCTTCTAATCAAAACCTTTCGGTGAGATGGGGAAAATGCCTTTTAGTTATGCACAAGCGATCTTAGTGAATGAGAAGCTTAGAAAGAGCACGCATTCATGACACAGTGGCTTTCTCCCTCTTTCTCCTTTTCCGTTTGCTGTCTTCACTGCTGCAATTTTCACGCTCATCCCTGACAATGAGCAGAAAGCTAGTTCAGAGGTGTGCCTCCCCGAAAGCCTGTTACTTCTATTACACTCTTTTAAGTATTCAATCAAAGCCATTTGCAGCTGCTTTACAGCCATGATGCTTTCCTCTTGCTACTAGCATTTATTCTTATGGACAAGATGATCTAAATTACTTCAGATAAAAACAAACATCAACTAAGCAATGCTATATATTTTATTGGTCATTGTAATAAAAACTGTCCTCTCAAGGTTGAGATATTGATGACAGTGTCTGGCTGATGCTGCTCATTCTATGAGACCGAGCCTGTGCAGGGGGGCAGTGGGGGCTGAGAGTGATAGCTCAGTGGTAGCCTTTCGTGAATGAATGTGGTGATGAAGCTCCAGCGTTTGGGACGCAAAGGCTGGAGGACCTAGAGCTCACTGAGACTGCACAAGGAGTTCTAGGTTATCATGGGCTACATGCAACCATGTTTCAACAGGCCAAACAAACAACCAAAACTCAGGTGAAAGGACTAAACTATTTTAGTAGGATTTCCATTGTAAAGCAATTAAATTCAATATGAGACATACAATTTGTGGTTCAAGCAAGGAGGGAAATCTGAAGAGTAAAGAAAATTTTATTTCTTGTTTAGTCGTAATATCCTGCATATGAGTAATTAAGTCTGCGAATGTTGTACCGAACAATGATGGTAGAAATTAATAGGTTCTAAATGAGGCAACTTCCTTTTATTCTCAACAGCTGTTCATTTTTTACTCATTGTGCACATCTTTACCAAAGATGACAAAAGTAAAACTATTCTTTAGGAAATGAGCCACACATGTCTCATTATTACAAATAAAATATTCTGAAAATCCAGTTTCTACGTGGGAACTCATCTCTGCAAGAAGCTCTGTGAAAAACATCTGTGAGGACTGTGGCGCCACCTGGTGGTCGCATGTAGGATAGCTTTTAATTGTCCAGAGACGTCCTTGCTCCCTGGAATCCCAGAAGTAGAATTGCATGAAAAACCAGGGTATTCTTAAATATTTATTTCATTTCTCTCACCACGTGCATACTTTATTCAATTTCAATATGCTCAGAATATGCCTTAATGTCAAATTAATACAACGTATTAGTAAGTTAGATTTTAAATGTTTACTGCTGTCAATAAATAAAAAATAATAATACCACCTACCTTACTATGAGGTCCCTCTCTCTCTCTCTCTCTCTCTCTCTCTCTCTCTCTCTCTCTCTCTCTCTCTCTCTCTCTCTCTCTCCCCATGTGTGTGTGTGTGTGTTTGTGTGTGTGTGTGTGTGTGAACTTCCTTTGGAGGTTGACTTGAGAGTGCCCATGTAGATTGCACTGAGGGTGTTCCTACATGTTGAATAAAGGGTTGGAGAATCACATTTTAATAATATAGATTCATACCTGTTTACCTCAACATTTTTTGTAGGTATGGTTTTATTTGATTATTATAACTAATAAAACAGTTCATTCTAACATAAAAAGTGACTCACCAAGGTGCTAGGTAAATTATCCCCCTGAAATGATGTGATATTTGAGTCAAGGATTCCACTTCAGTTGTAGAGAAGTTCCTCTGAGAGACATGTGTGCCAGCCACTAACTCCCTGAGAGCTCTTCTCTATGGGACTATTTTATTCAAATTTCCATTCACATTTGTATGTACTTCTCTACATGAGAAATACAAATTTAGCTCTTAACTGGTACATTACATTTGGTTACACTGAGTAAAAACTTAGCTCATTATATATAGTATGTAAGTATGTATACACGACTACTATCATACTGGGTGTGCGGAAAGTCAGATGTTGGGAGATAAGTGTCTAGCTAGCTAGTTTTCACCTTAGGCTAAATCGGATTTCCCCAGAAGGCAAAGCACAGTCACTGTGTCCTAGGACAAAAGCAATGCTTCTTTGAATCAAGAAAAATATTAAGACTATTTCAATATTTTATTTCTGATATCATAAAATCAATATATTCAAAGTCTGAATTCATACCTTCTTGATTTAAATTATTGAAATTATATAACATCTGAAAGTTCAGGAAAAAAAATGTGTCAGGATGATTCCTGTAAAGATTCATTTTCCAGCCATATCATTTCTAGAAGCAGTAATATCAGGACACGCATTCATATGTATGAAGCCAAATCTTTGCATTCAATTTTTAGTAGCTCATTATGCTGCATACATTTAACCTTAAGTTAATATTTCATTAATGTTCAGAGCTCTTTTTCTTTCTGTAATTTCTCACTAATTGAATCACAGATAGCATTTGACGCTTGTATGTATTTTGCACTGGAGACTATCAAGCTGAATAAATAAATAATATATTGGAGTTCATGGATGGCGGGTTGACAGGTGAACGTTTTCACTAGAGTACAGTATTTGCTGTGTGCAGCTGGGTAACAGGCCGGTGTTGCACCACAACAAGCGCTTTCTCAACCTTAAAATGCAGAGTTAACAAAGAGCTCTGCTATTTGATGCGTCGTTTTACTTATTTTTAAATGGAGTCGAATTGAGATCATTAAAACCAAATCCATAGATCTTTTGTCAGTTACATGAATTCAGCTCTATCTGAGGAGCCTCAGCCCTCTACCAGGAAAGGCAATATGTCCCTTATTTCTTGAGTTATTATTGAATTGCTATTTCTTTTTGACAATGTTCCAAAATATGCCTTTATCAAAAGTGACACATTTTCCTTCTTCTGTGGATAAACAAGATGCTGTCCAGAGGAATCAGAACACTCCCAAAGTCTATTCTTCAGGATGTCAGATAAGTCAGCTTATTGTTTGATTACTAAATCAAATCATATTCTCATAGAGCATTCCAAATCAAAATTGTTGAAATTGTTGAGGGATTGTATTTATACATGTTCTCAAGCGATAAAGAAAAATCGCCATATGTTTACAATGGAGACCTGCAGGCCAAGGCTGTTAAGGGTCCCAGAGTGATTAAAAACCACACATGAGGCACTTAATGGGACTGCTCTGGTAGTTGTCTCTTGACTAGAGGAATATCAGGACTGATGGGAATGTCTATGTACAGATCCGGGTGTTACCTTTTTCTCCCAAAAGTATTAGTTTCCAATATGAATTTGTATAGCATCCCAAAATTATGATGTTCCCCATGGCTAAACTCAAATTCTTCATTAGTTTGAGGTTCTTTGATTGGCACATTAATAGAGGTTGTTCTGTAGATACTATTGTTTAACTCTTATGACTTTTATTATTTTGCGTTAATATTACCCTGTGTGTGGTTTCATTGTCAATAATGATAAACAAAGATAAGAATTTCTGAGTTAAAAGACACATAAAAAACCCTAGATCCTCTTATTACGGAAAAATGGCGTATTAGGAAATAGAAAACTCACCTTGAATATCTACGTGGAATAAAAATAAAACAAACTTTGTTCTATGTGCACAGCTAGAACTGAGCAGAAGGCCTCATCTCTGAGGGGCCATGCTCGCTTTCAAAGGAGAGAGCCAACCAAGAGTCTGATCTGATCCTGACATCTCTGAACAGCAACAATGACCAGCACGGCACAGTGCATCTATCCGAGCAGTAGTGGCACATTTACTTTAGTGGTTACCAACACTTCACCAGCTGGACTCAAGACCTGCTCAACCAGTTAAAACCATGCACAGTACTGGAAATCTAGCCAACAACAATAACAATGGATTCTTAGATCTCCCCATGAATAAGAGATTTAAAATAGAACCATGTTTAATACTTCACTGTGATTTCTCTATGTAGTTAAAGATTGGTTTTGGTTACTTAAGGACTGAGTTTTAACCGGTTGAAAAAAGCTAAAGACTTGATTATATATGGGATCCCAGGTCCAAGGAGAGATCCCCAGATTGTTCTCTGGACAGAGGAGAGGGTGCCTGAACCGGCCTTGGCCCATAACCATACTGATGAATATTTTGCTTATCACCATAGATCCTTCATCTGGTGAAGGACGGCGATACAGACGGAGACCCACATTGGAGCACCGGACTGAGCCCCCCAAGGTCCAAATGAGGAACAGAAGGAAAGAGAATGTGAGCAAGGAAGGCAAGATCAGAGGGAACCTTCATCCAACGATGGATGGCGATACAGACGGAGACCCACATTGGAGCATCGGACTGAGCCCCCCAAGGTCCAAATGAGGAGCAGAAGGAGGAAGAACATGAAAAAGGAAATCAGGACTGCGAGGGATGCTATCACCCACTGATACAAGGGGACGGATCTAATGAGAGTTTACCAAGGCCAGTTGGACTGGGACTGAACGAGGACGTGATCTAACCAGATTCTCGGAATTTGGCTGGATTCTCTGAATGTGGCTGGCCCGAAGTCTTTCTGAAAAGCCATTGACTATGACACTGGGACTTGTTTCCTCTATATATACTGGATTTTGGGGATCCAGTCTGTTTGGATACTCACCTTCCTGGACCTGGAGGGAGAGGGAAGGAACTTGAACTTCCCACAGGGCAGGCAACCCTGACTGCCCTAAGGGACGAAGAGGGAGGAGGAGAGGGAGTGGGGGGAGTGGGAGGGTGTTGGGAAGAGGGGCGGAAATGGAAACTTTTATAATTTAATAAAATTACTTTTAAAAAAAAGCTAAAGCTTTGTGTGTGCAGGAGAAGGCTTACATGGAAAATGAAAGTACTCTACCATGATAGGACACACAAAGTACATTAAAAATGGTCTTGGAAAAAGATACATCAGGAGGACAAGTATAGTTGGACTTTTGGGGGTACCACCAGCTCCCCAATAATTACACAGTGAGTTATTAATAATTATGAAAGCTTGGAATTTAGCTTAGGCATGTTATCAACTAGCTCTTATATCTTAAAGTACCCTACTTTTATTAATTTGGATTCTCTCATGTGGCATTTTACTTCTTTCCCATTCTGTACATCAAACTTGGTCCACATCTCACTAGCTTCTGCCTGCCTCTCTTCCCAGAGTTCCTCTCTCTTCCCAGAAATCCCTCCTATTCACTCCTGGCTGGCCATTGGCCATTCAGCTCTTTATTAAAGCAATCAGAAGGCACTTTAGGCAGAGACACATCTTCACAAAGTGTAAGCAAATATCCCACAACACAAGGGGAGAAATTTAAAACATTTAAAAAAGGCTCTTTGTTTTGGATAAAATAATCTCTCCTGCTGAAATTCTAAAGGAGTTCATGTATTCAACTAATGCAGTTTTATATTCTGCTTCAAGGGTGTGTGTGTGTGTGTGTGTGTGTGTGTGTGTGTGTGTGTGTGTGATTAATGGGAGATTTCCCACAGAGTTCAGTTTCAACCTTGCGCAGTCTGTGATGCTTCCTACTGGGGATATTCTTAAAATAAAACTAAAGCTCTTTCAAAATGAGTTTGTAATAAAAATAACACACCTTGAAGAAAATGCATAACCCATTACCAAAGCCAGATTGGATCACAAGAATGTGAGGTAATATAATAACAATGTGTTAGAAAATATAAAATATATTTTTAGTGATAATCAAGATTTATTCCTGCTAAATTATTTTAAACTATAATAGATTTTAATGGTGATCATGATCAGATTAAAACAATATATAAAATACAATCAAAGAGGAAACTAGTAAGTGGAATGGTTCATATAGCGACATTAAATAGAATGCATAATGCTGATAAAATTTTATGAGTAGAAATGTGATGGGGAAAATGTGATGGAAGTTCTAATTAGTGAGGAAGAGAAAATTACACACAGAAGCAGGAAAGTAAAATATCAGTACCATTGTCTAAAAAAGCCATAGGAAATTATACTCTTAGCTATTTAAAATATATAAGAAATGAGCCGGTGGGTGGTGTTACACATCTTTAATACCAGCACTTAGGAGGTAGAGACAGGTGGATCTCTGTGAGGTCGAGACCAACTTGGACTACAGAGTGAGTTTCAGGACAGGCAGAGCTGTTACACAGAGAAATCCTATTTCAAAAAACAAATAAATAAATAAACAGGCAAATGAATAAATAAAGAAGAAATGGAAGTTGGCATGTACATATGCATATATGGTTTAAATGGAAATTCTCATCTGGTTGACAATTCTCCCTCCATGTGCCAGGGAACACTTAACAAGAAACTGAAAACCATGGAAGAGATACCCTCTTTTGAGTTGTTGGTCAGGTTTATGCAAGAAATTTTCAAAACATTACAGAATATTGTTATTCTTTTTGTTAGACCCATAGAGTAGAATGTAAGTCCCTATGGCTGAAGACATTATGTACTTTAAACAGAGGGTACAGAGGGCCCTGAGCTAAAAATGATCTGTAAGCCTTTTCTCTAATGCACTGTGAGAACTTCCAAAACAGGGAAGCAGCTAACACACACCATCTATGAACCACAACAATGACCACCATGGCACCATAACCCTCATGATGCAAGAGTGACTCATGTACCTTAGTGGCAACTAATTGAATTTAAGATCTGCTGGACAAGGGGAAAATCATGCTTGGTCATGGACTCTAACCATCTACCTAGGGCTAATGAAGTCATAGATCTTGAAGGAGATTCCCACAACTGTTGCTTTGTCGATCAAAGAAAATCCCTACAATCTAAACATTTCTCACTTTACCCACAAGAACATGTAGTACTCATCTCTAATCAAGAAAATAACACCTTGTCATAGAAATAGACTGTGGCAAAAAATCACAACCAATCGAAGTGCAGAGTTGTAGAGCCCAGTCCCAAAGGATGGATACACACACACATACATACATACATACACACACACACACACATACATACATACATACATATATTATAAACTTTATACCTAAGGCTCAAGGATCATTGCTTAAGTTGGGGTAGAACATTTTTAATTTTTAAGAACCAGAAGGTCATGGAGTTTGCTGTAAGATTGTGTCTCCTATTAATGTCAGAAGCTATACTCATAATGTCTCACCAATATGACTGGTTTAACACAAACTGAACAAGAATTGTCTTAGGGTTTCTATTGTTGTGAAGAGGCACCATGACCATGGCAACTCTTATCAAGTAAAGCATTTAATTGGGGCTGACTTATGGTTCAGAGGTTTAGTCCATTATCATCACGGTGTAACATGGTGGCATTCATGCAGGCACTGTGCTGCAGAAGTACTTGTGTGTACTATATGTCTTGACTTGTGGGCAATAGGAAGTTGTCGGAGACACTGGGTATGTATTGCTTGAGCATATATGAAACTTTAAAACCTGCCTCCAATGTGACACACTTCCTTCAACAAAACCACACCTTCACCAACAAGGTCACATCTCCTAATAATGCCACTCTCTATGGGCTATGGGGAGAATTTCATTCAAACCATCACAAGGACCAAAACAATAGACATCTTAATGCAGATAGCATGGATGGAGAGGGGCAAGCCCATACAATTTCTACCTACCCAAAAAAATTCAGGTAAAGAGGAATGCTGAGCATGGCTTAGTAGTTTTCCCCAAAGAAGAGCACATTACTTTCTAATGTTGGGTCAGGTTATTAAGAGAGAGGTCATTGCTTATGCCAGAGAAGGAGTGAGTTAAGGCATTATTGTTTATTAGGCTGAATCCATGCAAAAATTAAACATGACATTTTATTTTCTAAAAATATCTGGGAATGCTATGTGAAAGAATGTGTATGCAATGGAAATTCAATGTGAAGGGGTGGAAAAGAACAGGGCTGCTATCTACTCAGAGGCCACGACTTCTACCCTGCTTGGTAAACCAATTTTAACTAAAATAAAACTGAAATGAAAGCAAAGTGCAGAGCTATACATCCCATGAAGTAAGCGCTGAAGCCTTTCTACAGTAGACCCTGTGACTGAGACGGTCATCTATTTTTCCATCTTTGTTTCAACAAATACAGCAGCAAAGGAGTCTCCAAACTTTACCCACAGAACTCAATATTTTCCCAATACCATGAAATCCCCACATTACAGATCCCCTCCTAATTATATAATACTTGCCATAAAGCTTTTATTAAAAACTTTTATTTTCATTTTTATTTATGTTTTACTATTCCCATTAACTAACTTTATAACAAGGAGGCAGCAAAATCTTGAATTTTATAATTTAAATCATGTTATAAGACTATTTTTTATTGTTGTCATAGGAGTAACTTTTAAATTATTGTTTAAATTACTCTTTATTATGATATTTATTTGAAAATGACTGCTTGAAAACTTGAATACTGTTAGGTTTTCAGTGAGTTTAAGGGAGGACAATCTGATCCAGGTACACAGTTTTGCTCATTGCCATCACAACTTACTGGTAAGGAAATTATAATTAGAGAGGTCAATATCCCCCAACCAGTCATATGCTGTACTTCAGAGTCAAAAACCCTGAATTCTTCTGTTCCTTTTCTCAGCCCCCTAGATTTCTGTGTCAAGAAAACATTAGAAGTATTGAACTGATGGGCATTTTTAGGACAGAAAGTCTCTCTTCCACTCAACTCACAACTGTCCCCAGCCTAACACTCTTGACAACTTTATTTACACTTTATATTCTGAATACCATCCTTTTATTTACACATCTACCCTTCTTACACACTGTCTGCAAGTGTCCAGTGGCTCCCCCTGCTTGACTTACATTTAACTCAAACCAGGCTTTGGAATGAATAGGAAATTTGAGTTCTTGCTCCTCTTTAGACATTGTCTATTTGCTGTGTTTCATCTGAGAGCTGTATTTAAAACTATAATTTTATGCTCTACTGATACACATTTTCTTACCACTTAAATAGTCCACATATATGAAATTAGCATGGCATTACTTTAAAAATTACCCAAGAAAGGATAAATATGATCTAACTATGTGGCATGCATGTGTGGAAATGATATAATGAAAATAGTTGCCTTTTCCAATAAACATATACTAATAAAAATGAATGAAATAAACTTGTACTTAGGTATCCTTTAAGGACTTGAACAACAGCAGCAAGACAATGCAAAACCTCCACAAACAAAGAGGTACTGTTCAATAGTTACATAGTTTCATGTTTTGAGAGGTGTAAGTTCAGGAAAAAGATAGTGGCATTCCTACAGACTTGAGAACATAATTAATACCTGTGCGTTGCATACAAATTACTCAAGGAAAGTTATAATGAGGGGAAAAACTCTCTTTTACAGTTATCACGGTACATAGCAATGATTCTCGTATTCAAAGCACTAATTATCCAGCACACCAAGAGGGACCTTGTATTTATTTTTCGTTTGGTTGATTGAATTCACTCATTAGCCAGATTTTCCCAAAACAGAAAATGCTTTCTCAGAACAAATTAAATGTGTTTTTCTTTGTCTTAATTTATTTTAATATAACAAGAGACCGTGTATTACAGTTCTGATTGTGAATGCTTTGTTATAGAGGCGATTTCAGGTGTCTGCTATTAACCAAGATTTCTTCCTATATCAGGGACAAAGGTGTCCCAGGCTATGGGAAATTGTCACAAGCACACATCCATGTGGGCCACAGACACTGAAGGCTCTGGTTAAGGACTGGCAGGCACATGATAGTTTCTTGTAGCACTTTAGTCCATTGTAAAGGAAAACAGAGTAGAACCAGCAAAGGTTGGGCTTCAGATTCACATCTGGGCTCACACTGCTCACACAAAAAAACTGGTAAAATGCAATTACACGATTTTGTTTAAATGCAAGTTTATGTTTAAATTTAAAATTATAAGTGCAGCTAATTCACCTATGAGCTGCCCTTGTCTTTCAGCACTTATCTGTTAGATGTGTACAAATATTAGTCTGTAATAAAACACTATGTCCTTATGGACAAGAACAAAACAGAAAGTCCAATGGTCACAAAATCAGGCTCGTGTCTTTAGAAGCAAAGGTTAGTCTGAAAAAAAAAACAAAACTAAAATGCTAGACCTGGAATCTGAATAATTTCTTCTTGTGTACCCGAAGAAATATAAATCATCGAAAAAAGTTTACACCATTGGCCTAATAACAGATACAGTAAGAATGTTGTTTGTTCTCCGTGTCTACCTTAACAGCTCCTTCGTTTAAGAGATCAATTGTGAGAGTGGACCACTGTGCTGGGCTTAAATAGGAACATACTCCTAGGATGATGCCATTTAATATTAACAATGCCCAATATATATATTCATAGAAAAATATAGTTAAGTGGCATATTACCTCGTATCAGCTGCAAGTTACTAATTGAATATAGCACAATTGTGTTGCATATATACTTGTATGAATATGTATAATAAATAACTTGTATATACAAATAGGCAAATTAACTAAAGTGGAAAGCACTTCCAATTCCACATGTATTCTCAAATGGGATGCTATGAGTGACTTCTTACATTAGAAAGCTCATTTCCACAACTGCTGACATGCTTTTCAGGATTTTTGTTTGACTCCTGCCAATTTCAGTCCCTAGACTGGAATAAATGCCGAGCCATCTGTCCTGACGCGGCTGCTGTGACAGTTCTAGGCTCACGAAAGCAATTGTCTCTATTGCCCTCAGTGCTCATGATAAGCCTCACATTGCTGCCTCCTATGTGTAGAAAGCAAGTCTAACTTGTATCACAAATATAATTAGGTTAAGCACTTGGTAAAAATTCTCTGTGCTGTATCAGGTTAACTGTTTCAACTCTGTGACTCTGAAAGTGTTTATGAGTGACGCACACGTTTTGTGCTACTTCCAGCAATAGCCAATCTCAATAGCAGGTGTAATTTGGCATGCAGAAGCCTGATATATATATGTGTGTGTGTATATATATATATATACATATATATATATATATACACATATATGTATTATATAACCTAAACAGAAAGAAATAAGTTCATTTTTATTAAACATTGATTTAAATTAAGAGGTAATATGCACAGTATTTTGTGACTGTCTCTTTAAGGGGAGATTTGTTGCAAGAGACCAGATTCAGGTGTATAGTATAGTGGGTGGTAACATGAAGGCCAAGAAAAGAATGGCAGAAACTGTGCAGTGTATTAAATTTTGCAGGCATAATATAGGCACTTGTTGGCTAGAACAGATAGTTTTGATCAATTCTATTAAGAGTGCATCTAAATAAATAGCTTAGGCAATGGTAGAGAACATGGGTGACAGGCTACCAGCCATTCTTTTAATGGCACAAATTTCATGTCTTACAGGATGACAGAGTATAAAGGAAAGTGGCTTAACATCAGGTTTTAATTGTTTATGAATGTATAGAATATAAAAATGAAGTGAGGGTGAAATGTCTGAAGGCAAAGAGAAGTTGAACAGTTAACTACTTGAGACGGAAAGACAAATGAGATGGAGAATGCTACCACAGCACTGAAGATACCTGGAATTCAAGTCTTGATTCAAACAGCACAAGTGCAGGTTCATCCAACAGCTGAGCAATTGAAGAGAGCAGACCTAGGATTGCCAGAGATGATGCTATGCTCAAGGTTTAAAGACCAGTAAGTTCTAACAAAAGCTGAGCACCATACGTAAGCAAGTGTAGGCAGAGGCTTCTCATTGGTTTCTTGGCTGCCGAGACCTCAAATAGTCACAGAGTGATATGGGATTGACCTCTGTATGCTGTGATTTTCATGAGTGAATAAAGAAACTGCTTTGGGTCTGTTGATAGGGCAGAGCTTAGGTAGGCAAGGAAAACTAAACGGAATGCTGGGAGGAAGAAGGCAGAGTGAGAGAGATACCATGGGGCCACTAGAGTCAGACATGCCTAAACAGATAAGCCACTGTCACATGGAGATACACAGATTAATGGAGATGGGTTAAATTAATATGTAAGAGTTAGCGAATAAGAGGCTAGAGCTAATGGACCAAGCAGTGTTTTAATTTACACAGTTTCTGTGTGATTATTTCGGGTCTAAGCTAGTGGGGCAGCAAAGACAAATAAGCAGCCCCACCACCAACAACAGAGAAATTATATTAATTACAAGACTGCTTGGCTAGTAGCTTAAGTGTATTTCTAGCTAGCTCTTACATCTTAAATTAACCCATTTCTAATATTCTTTTATTACTACGTGGCTTGTGGTTCTGGGTTCTGGGGATGCATCTGTTTCCTGCAGCAGCTACATGGTGTCTCTCTAACTCTGCCTGCTCTTTCTATATCTCTTTTCCAGCCTGGCTATATTCTGTTAAGCCATTGGCTGAAAGCAGCTTCTTTATTAAGTAATGACAAGAAAACATATAAACATCATACAGAGGAATATCCACATCTAGCAGAGAATGCTGTTATTTCCAGAGGCCAGGGTCTGTGGGCCAAGAAGTTAAGGGAGCTATAAAATAGGCTGATGACATTTAGAAATACAGAGAGTGCAAAGTTCAAACCATGCCCATCTCTGATCAAGACCTCTGAGGACAGGTCTTAACTTAGTAGGTTCAGTGCCTAGGTGAGGCAGTGAGAAGAGAATAAGATGAGGTATTGAGTGATCCATGTGTAAACAAAATATAGAAAGGAGAACAAGGCAGGTCTTCCCTAAAGGTAACAAAGAGTCAAAAGCCTGCCTTGGAGCATGGTAGGTATTAGTAGTAGGACTAGAATCCTTATATGATGTGATTCTAAGAAATACTCACCATATCTATCCATATCTATTTCAGATAGTCAAAAATTGGTGGTAACCATCACATATATGCAGAGCGTGGTGTTCTTGTAGGACACCAAATGGTGGTGAAGGAAAGCATCTCTGACTCTTTTACCTGGGCTTGGGATCCTTTTCCTCCTTTTGGGTTGCCTTGCACAGCCTTGATACAAGGGGACGTGCCTAGTCTTATTGTAATCTGTTATGCCAGGTTTGGTTGATATCTCTGAGAAGCCTGATTTTTCTCTTTTTAAAGAGGATTGGAGGAGGAGTGGATCTGGAGAAGAAGAGAGGTGTGTGTGGGGGGGACTGGGAGGAATGGAGGTAGGGAAAACTACAGTTGGGATGTAATGTATGGAAATAATAATATTAACAATAATAATAATAAGTGAATAAGAAAACTGAGGTAAAATTTAAAATATTCAAAATATTCACACTCCTTGCTTCTTGAAAAGTTAAAAGTTTTTTTGTAAAAAAAAAAGAGTAGTGATGTTGGGGATCCTAGCAAAGTAGGAACAGGATGGGAGGAAATATGCAGGGGCGTTTCATTTGTATTTTAATAAATAAAGCTTGCCTGATGATTAGAAAAGTAAAACAGTCACACTGGCCTGCTTTACAGTCCAGGCAGCAATGATCTACTTTAATGAAATTACTTTAATCCAAGTAGTTACACTAGTTTGTCATAGAAACCAGGCGGTAGTAGTGAACGCCCTTAATCTCAGAACTGGAGATGATTATAAGATAGGAGGAGACAGTTCTCAGTCTCAGTCTCATTCCGAGAGTTCTGGAGGTAGTATCACCATTTTCTGACTGAGATCAAGGTAAGAGCCAGTGTCTGGCTGCTTTGCTTTTCTGGTCTTCAGGTTGAACCCCAATTTCTGTCTCTGAGTTTTTATTACTTGTGCTTCAGAAATAAAAGAAAACTTGGCAATTGAATGTGTCAAAAGAAAAATTTAAAAGGTTGTAGGACAACCGGAATCCATACCTTTGCTGCCCAGTACAAAATGCTTCAGTTCTTTTTCCAAAGGAGCATTAGCTAGTGATTTCCAGGAGATAGGGTACTACAGCGTTTCCTCACCTGAACATGGACATTATACTAGGACAAAGTGCTTTGTTCTACTGGCTGTAACTGTAAATGGTAACACCCTTCATCTGGCCCTTGTCCTTGTGCAGACTCCAGAAAAGGGGCATGAAGCTGTGCTGAATCATGAGGGCCAAGCCATGAATGGTGCCTGCTTGGTCTACAGAAAGCTCATGCAGATTGCAGTTTCTTAACATGTGTCTCCTTTAACCACAGACTCAGCACCATCTGGTTATATCCTAGACTCACTGAACCAGAAATTCCCGCAGTTTGTCAGGATATCTGAATTTTCCAAAGCCCTCCAGGTGACACTGGTGCTTACTAAAGCTGAAAACCATCATTTCACAGACCTTAGGTGTAGATATGAAATAACCATAACCTCATAAACCTTAGTTGTAGATATGAAATAACCATTACCTCATAGACCTTAGCTGTATCTGAAAAGTAAAGAGGGTTATAGACAAGAGGTTTCTAGCCCTGGAAAGGGGGAACAAGAGTAAGAGAGATTCTGTTGCAGAGACTCTCCTATATAAGAATGATTTTAGAAACCAATATGAGGTCACACACTTAGCCTCTAAGAGATGAATGTGCCCGGTTGTAAAGAGATTTGCAATTTTGTCCTTAGAAACATCACGTGTGTGAGTGCAGCAGTTAAGTTGCTCATTTGCTAATATAAAGATTTCTAGCAAGAATTGCTAACGGTGGGAGAGTGAAGGAGAAACACACATTAAAGAATTCTATTTCTGAGTTGAAAAACAACAAAGACAACTCATAAAGAGCTAAGCACACAAGCCCCATCTAGTGACCCTAATAGCCAGAGTTCAGGAAAGGCTTCTGAATGGGTAAGTCAACTTCAGAACCACAGACAAAAAGAGGAAATATAACATCATGACTTTTTATTCCACTCCCAAATTCAATATAACCCAGAGAAAAACCTAGAAAAAGAATTGAATTTCAATCATGTGGTCATCCCCATGTTAGATGTTTTTGTTTATTTTGCTTTGTTTATGCTGTTTTTTGAGACAGGAACTCTATGTATAATTCTGGCTATACTGGAACTAGCTCTATAGACAAGGCTGACCTTGAACTCATAGAGATCCACCTACCTCTGCCTCTTGAATGCTGGGATTAATGTGTTTACAGGTACAGTTTGTGGTATGTAGACACAGATGCATATGTAGACACAGATGTTATATGTAAATATATCAGTAGATAAATACAGACATGTTACACATTAAAACTGGAAACAGAAGAATAAACATTTCATTGTACAATAAAATAAAATTTATGTATTTAGAATAGTTAATACAAAATGTATATAAAAATAATTTTTATCAAAATTGTACCGTGTTCTTTCTCTGGTTCTCTGTCTTTAATTCTTCTGTAGAGCTTTTCATTCAGTATTGTTGCTGAGGACTTGGTCCTGCACGTATAACTTTAAGTTCTCTGGGGAAAGAAACCATGTTATGGGGATTTTTCTGTAGTTCCCAAAGATGGTTCTCAGTGAAATAGTTTATAATTTCTTGCTAAATAGCTTCGTGTATATTTAATATATGAAATAAGTAATGTATGATTGTATTGAAATGTTTATATTGTACTACATTTTCATATTTGTATATATAGACACCCACCAGACACAAATCATAAGAGTGCTTCCCTTTCAATCACAATCCCATAGAACTTAGACAACAGTGGGGACACTACATAGATCTAATCTACATGGGAGGTAGATAAACACAAGATCTCATGAGTAAATTGGGGAGCATGGGGACCTTGTGGAAGGGTTGAAGGAGAGGGGAGAGATAAGGAGGGGAGCAGAGAAAAATGTAGAGTTCAATAACAATCAATAAAATGAAAAAGTGCTTACCTTTCACTGTACAGATTTGTGAGCCCCCCAAGACGTTGCAAAATGGCCCTGCTCATGTTACAAATATTACTTGGTACACATACAGCAAAAGGTGCCATTTGCTACATCAAGGCCCTTAGGAAGGCGATGACACATATGTAATTGTGACAAACTGCAGAGGAAAAGCGAAGTCCAAGTGACAATGAACTTAAGCTCTCCAAGTTTAAAGAAAAATGTATTAAGTTAATTAATTTAAATGATTCCATTTAAGAAGAAATGAATTCATTACAAGCAATGAGGAAGGCTGTAAGAAGTTGACTCCTAAAAGTAACCACAATTCGATTTGAGAAATAATAAAGGAAAACAAGTCATTAAGAAGTTAATGGGATAAATGGTCCAGACTGTAGGCTGATACCAATCATGCTTAGAGTCATGCTCTAAGCATGCTCAGGGCATATTGTACAGTGATGGAAAAACATGGTCCTAAAACTCAAAAGTTATATTGGTCAAAACCGTTCAGCTAGCTCATACCCCAACTCCCCAAACCAACCCACCAAAGCAGGAAACACATCATGCTAAAGGAAGAGCCACAAGGACCAATTTATTAATGCTGGTGATAAAGGCAGAACTTCACCTTTAGTCCAAGTAGGTGGTTCTATTTTCCTGAATTTCCTCAATTATTATTCGAGTGGAAGCTTAACTGCATTCATACACAATTAATGGATCACAACATATAGATAAGAAAGCATTTTCCTTTGCATTATGTTTACCCATTGACTTCACCTATAATCAAGAATTGATTTTGACCAGATACACTGTGGTTATAAGATGTTAGAGTATTATTGTTAAACTTACCATTATGTTTTCAATGTCATGTGGAGACATGGTTAATTTAAAATAGCTGCTCTTGCTTTCTACTTAGAAAACCCTGGATCTATTAGGATGAAACAAGCAACATTAGGTTTCATTGCTTGATAATTTAACATTAAGCTGATGGAAATTACAAATATTTGTCTCAGACATGAGGTTGGCAATTTGATGTCTCAATAGAAATAAAATAACCACAAATGAACCTTTCAACCAACATACAGGATAGTCTTTCTTTTAAATAACAGGAAGAGTCAATTTTTTATAAAAGGTTCTTTCTCTCTCCAAGAATATCTTCAAGGTGACATGTCAGGTAACTGAGAGGCACTTTAAATGAACAGGGGAGATATAAAATTCACTGTGACTATAAAGCATATGACAAATTTTGCATAGGCCAAGATGTCTTTCACCACTTTCATAACTACCTAATTTTATCTCCTAGAACATATTCAAAATCAATTCTACTAGGATCACACACACTAAATTTAAAGCTTCATTTAAAAGTAATTCAAAGGGTTATATTTTGTTCATTCTGTTCCATATTGTGACATACATCATGACTTCTTTATATACCTTTTATTTATTTATTTAGTTTTCTTTCTTTTTTAAAGAAATCTTCTATTAATGATTCTCAAATGTCCTAAGTTCTATGGTCTGCTTTAAAAATAATTTCTCATGTAACTTAAGGCAACCAAGCAACTCAGCTTAATCCCACTATTCAAATTTGGAAATTCTGTATTTCTAGACTCATCCTAAAACTGTAAATGGACAAACACACCACTTATCTACCCTAATAATCCATTCATCCATCATTCCAACTATCTGCCAGTTAGCTCCTGCATTCATTCTTACATTCATTTAAGAATCATTGAAGTGTTAGTGCTGGCAATCATACCTTATAATATATACAATTTAAGACTTACCAAATAAAAGAGCTGGTATTTAAAATTTGGTAAATATAGTAACCCTATTGTGGCAAGAAGTTGTGGGAGAAAGAGTGAGGCTAGGGGCACATGATGCTGTATTGGCCAATTAGTGAATCACGATTATAACCAAGGTGGAGAGAAAATTTAGAATGGTAACAAATAGAAGTAAAAAAAAAAACTATGTATATGGAAAGCAGATGTATATAGGGAAGATGAAATAAATAGAAAAATCTGAGTGAACCTAACAGAAGCCACCCCCATAACTAAATTAAAGTGAAAGAAGAGATTGACGTGGTCAGTTCTGGGGAATGAATAATTGATAAAACATTAAAGTAACTAGAGACAGATAGTAACTTTGGCTATGTCTCTATCAGATGGGCAAAATGGATTGAATTTCAAGAACTCAGTAGTTACCCTAGAATGTACTCAACTATTTCAACTTCTTAAAAAAAGAAGTATTTGATCTTCCCATAAAAAGCTACACTCTTTCGAATTATGAAATAAATTTGCTCTTATATTATATATGTGTCACTTGATGATTTTTTTTCCTGTTAATAAATGATCTCTTGGAAGGAGTACAAGTCAATGAATGATTATAAAATTTACAACTCCCTTACTGCTCCAAAAAATTTATTAAAAAGAAAATCTAGTAATAAATACAAGTATTTCAAAGTTCATTTTAAATATAAATATTTTAGCATATGAAACTTAATCTTCAAAGTACCAGTGTTTCCATGTTAATGTTTTCTTGTTTGCTTAGTAATTTATTTTAAAACAGGTATGTTTTAAATAATAGGCAAACTCATACAGAAGTGAAGATTTTCAGAGAAAAGGAAAATCCCTCAGAAATGTCAGCTTCCCAGCTTCACTGGTGTTTACAGATAGTTTCAGGACTGTATCATAGGCTGCCTACATGAAGACACTGTGCTTACCCATGAGTTGTCTTCCATAGGCTCATGTACTTGAATGTTTGTTCCCTGTGTTTGGCACTTTTGGAGGAGGTACGAGGACTGCAGGATATGGTGCCTTCCTGGAAGAAGTTGTTACAAGGCCTGGCTTTAAAAGTGTGTATCTTGATCTCCCGAGTAAACTGGGAGCATGGAGACATCGACGGAGAGTTGAAGGGGAGGGGAGAGGCAGGGAGGGAAGCAGAGAAAAACGTAGAGCTCAATAAAAATTAAAATAAAAAAAGGAAAACCTGAAAAAAAAGAGTGTGTATCTTGGATCCATTTCCTGCTTGGTTTTCTTCTTGACTGAAGATGAAATGTTACTCACGGCCTCTCCTCTGCTGCAACACTTCTTGACCAATTCCCTTGAATGGTAAATCAGAATAAAACCATACTTTCTGAAATTGTATCATGTCTAGCATTCGATCACAGCCACAAGAGAATAGTACTGATATTAAGGATATAAAGGGTGCATCATTTGAATGTTTAGTTACTTTTATCTTCTTGACCAACTAGAAAGATTCTTCTTTAGCAAGAGCCTTCCCTAGTACAATCAACAGTTCCCATCAGTACTGAACGTGAGCAGAGGGCTGAAAGGATGGGCAGTTTTAAGAGACGAATCAACCGTCACATCTCCAGGTGGCAGTTTGCAGTCACATCCTCAATTCACTGGAATCCCCCGAAGTTTGGACCTTTATGCTGCAGTTAACTAACTGAATCGACTCACAGGATGTTCCATTTGAGACATAAACCCTCCCAATACCCCTCCTTCCTTCTTTCACAGCCTCATCTTTCTTGATCCTCGGTTGGCACGAAAACTAGAGTTGAACTAAAATAAATAGAATTAAAGTGAGCTAAAAGGGCAATTTAAAAATAATCGTTGACCTTTCCTGTGAGTATCAGACCTCTGGGTCCTCACGGCCCTTTTGACAGCAGAGCTGTGTCTGGAGGCTTGTGTGGCCGGACGGTGCTGTGGATAACAACAGCAGGCCGTCTGCCAGCTCCTTGCTTCATATGTGTCTTCCCCATCTCTGCCACCTAAATGCTCTCTGTCCAAAACTGTAAAATCAGCAGATTTTTAACAGGAGTTTTGTGCAAATTCCCATTTCTTTTCAGACTTTACTCAAAAGTGAGAACAGAGTAAAACCCTTTGTAATGTCCCTTTCATGCCCTGCTTTTCCTGCTCTGATGTCACCTCGCTCTGATGTCAACTCGTTCTCACATTGATTCGCGACAGTTTCATTTCCACTGCTCCTACACATTCCGTGTGGGAGAGACATGGCGTCTGAAATTGATATCGCTTGTCACTCGGATCTTTTAATGCCTAACACCAGGATCTAATTAGATGGTTCAAATAATAACTAAATTCATTAGTCTCTTCGATTTGATAACCAATGATAAACATTTAAGTTATCAAATATTGGTTGTGAAATATAACTTATTACAATCTTTGGGCCGTGGAGAGTTGTCAGTACCATTCAGTATTGGGTTCATCATGAATTTGTCTATTCTTTGACAGGACATTAAACATCATGGGGTCTTAGATACAGGGTTTTTCCACAGAAAATAAACCACATTTCTAATAGTGGAAAGAAACTTAAATACCTTCTGGTATCAAATATGTTGGTGTATACCTGTAGACTTAGCACTTGAGAAGTTGATGCAGGAGAATTTCAAATTCAAGGTTGGTTTGGGTTGCGTGGAAAGGCCTTGATTCTAAATACAAAACAGAGCAATAAATTGTATATACATTACTTTCCCTGTCAAAATTCTTTTTACCCATTTGAAAAGAAAAGTTGATCCATTAGAAAGAAAAATTTTATAAGTGTCTATGTATATGTGTAAATATGCATGTATGTATATATGTGTGTGTGAGACTATGTATATATGTGTCTTGTGTGTGTACTATGCGTGTTCTATGTATATATATGTATGAATATATATGTGTGTATTTTTGTGCCCATGTGTGTTTGCATATCTATGTATTACCTATAAGCTAACTATCTATTATCTATCTCTCTGTGTGTATGGTTGCCTGATTTTGGATCTTCCTTAAGGGACACAGACCAGAAAATACAGCGGTCGTTGGTTTCTTAATGACTTCTTCTCAAGGTGATTTCAGTCCTGTCCACTCTTGAGTACACAAATGATGCACTTGCCTGAGGAGAGCATCCATCTTGGCTGACCTGTCCTCATGAATAAATCCTCATATTTCTCCAAGACAATTCCACACCAGGAAAAATTCGTAGAAAAACTCCAAGTCACTTCACAAGTCTTTAGGTATATTATTTCCCTGCATGCCTTGAGTTAGTGAACCTACATTTTGGCATCAGAAATTTCTCGTGCGGTCTTTATCAGATGCATCCTATAACCAATAATTGCTTTGAGCAAAATAAACCATTAGTTACCACTATAGCCTTCTCTGAAGCATAGAAACACACAAACCAAAAGGTACTAAATAGATTTTGTGAGCCTTTTGTAGTGTTAGCAAGTGAGATTGGTTAGGGTCCGGGATGATAGGAGCAGAGACTTTGGTAGAGGCCGTTTAAGTTTCAGTATTGGCATCAAACTTCTTCGACAAAGGCAGCTTATTTTTTAAATTGCTTTAAGTAAGATTTAAGGTAATATTTCAAAATCTTACTCTAAGGATGCTTTTTTTTACTCCACACATTTGTTTTGTCATTTCTATTTATCCATATATGTGAAAATAATGTCAAAAGGTTTATTTAGTACAGAATTCTTTACACAGTATGAGAAAGATTATCATGATTCTATTCTTGGTTGAAGCTCTTTTTCTTGTGTCTGAGCATTGCTCTGTAGCATTGTAACCACGGGGTCTATAACTCAGGGCAAATAACTTCGTGTTCCTGTCCTGAAGAGGGGCAAGTGCGTGTTAAATCATAGTTTCCTAAACAAGGCACTGTATCTGAGTATCAGCCAGGATTATCTACTACTTTAATAATGTTATTGCAATTTTAAGAATTCTTAAAACCAAAACTTTCTCATTTTGTCTTTAATATTTTGCAACAACATATCTTTGAAATAGAACATTCTTACCTTCCTAGTAACTCTAGGTGATGTTCACTGAACTTGGGCAATCTTTGCTGGCACATATATAGGAATATTATAACCAAGGGAAGTTTTTGTTAAAAACACAAAAATATTAAGAAGCATAATCACCCCAATGAACAGTGTGGTTTATTTTATTTTGAATGGCTTGTATTCTGGAGGAATGAAATACCTGGTGAAATTATTGTAGTAGGAGGGCCTGCTTGTTCATCCCAGCTGCCCGGCTAGCTTAACCCTGAAATAAGCACACAGAAACTGTTGTATTCATTAAATCACTGCTTGGCCCATTAGCTCTAATTTCTTATTGGCTAACTTATACATCTTAATTAAACCATTTCTACTAATCTGTTCATCATCACAAGGTCATGGTCTACCAAAAAAGTTCCAGCATGTCTGACTCTTGAAGCGGCTCCATAGTATCTCTCTCTGACTCTATCCTTCCTTCTCCCAGAATTCAGTTCTGTCTTCCCTTCTACCTAAGTTCTTCCCTATCAACAGGCCAAGGCAGTTTCTTTATTCATTAATGGTAATGACAGTACACAGAGGGGACTCCCACATCAAATTATTGTTAATTTTAATTATGTATATTATATAACTTCACCAATTTTAAACATCACTTTTATATATCATTTTCTTTTTATTTTCATGCAATTTTGTTTTCTCATATTTCTTATAATGATTTAAAATTTTTCTTCTTTCATTCATTCAAGATATATTCATGCATTAGTAAGGATTTGTTATCTTTTACTTCAAGGGCATACAGATGTGCATACATGGAGACCGTTTCCAGGAATTCATTGTCAGAGAAGAAATAAAGAGCACATATGTGCAGGTATTAGAGAGATGGCTCAATGGTTAAGATCACTTTCTGAACTTCCAGGGGACCAGAATTAAGCTTCCCACATCGTGTCAGGTGATTCACACATGTCTAGAAGTTAATCTCCAAGGAAAATGCCCTTGACTTATGTAGTGACATGTACACACATGCTCATACACACACAAAGACACACATAAAAATAAAACAAATAAACCATTATTTTAAAGAGTTAAAGACTGGACTAATCTATATGAGATCCTGACTCAGAAACAAGACAAATCTATGACACACACTTTAGGAAAAAAATCAAACAGGCAAATACCTCATCATGACATTTACATAAGTAGTGTCAGGTTAGCAGTAGAGGCAGGAAGGATTTCACATGAGGAGAGATGAGGTGCTCACTATTTGTATTTGACTGCCGGCATCCATATACTGTGCCTGCGGTGGTGGCAGTCCCTTAACTTCTTTGTAGATGCATTCTTAGCCCCCCAGTTTGGGAAGGTTTGTTGGGAATTCCAATCTCACTCTTCAGAAGGATGACAAGGATTATTGATTCAGGAGTCAACATTATTAGTCCCCAGGGCACAGTGTATGAAACACTCTCAGATTCCTTGTCATTCCCTCTGAGCTCTCCTGCCTCTACTTACCAGAGCTCTCTTTCTACTTTCAGTCCTTGTAGTAATCACTCCATGGTTCTCCATTTCCCAAGTGGGGACTGTTCTCTCCATGCAAGATATTCTCAATTTCTTTCATAGGCTTTCTAACTATCTACAACACTGAACTGTGTATTTTTCTTAAATGCCCCTAAGAACGTCTCCCCTCAAATGTGTTTCCCCACACCACTCCATTGTCATTTCCTGATTATTCATCAGTCCTTTAGAGGCTGACACTGGCACATATAGGTATCAAGAAAGTGTTCGGTGGATGAATTCATGATAGAATGATGGGAAAACAAGGGGTTAACTCACATGAAGAAATAACTAGTGCTGAATTAAATATAAAGAAATCATTAGTGACTTTAATTAGAATTCAAAATTTTGCATGAAATCCATGCCACATCATTCCCTAATGACACCCATAATATATTTAGATTTTAGAAATACATGATTCCTCAGAATCCATTTTTAACATGAAAAGGTAGTAATTACTCTGAAAGTGTTATGATGTAAAATCCATGTTATTTTGCAAATTTATAACCAGAGTACTGAAATTAATGTTGTTATTTAATATGTAGAAATAATTGTTCATATTTTATATCAGAGACATATTAGTACTATAAGGAAGTTAAAAGAAGTCAAACATAATCAAAATTACCCTCAAGCAGTTAACACTCTCTTAATGCGTCTCTAAAATTGAGATATGACACATCAACCTAGAAAATTACACATGTTCTGAGCTTCACATCCCAACTTAACAGTTAGAATGCAGTAATTATATTTGGCTTATTAATTTTCACTCAAAATAGCACACCAAAGTAGTATAAAATATTCTAATTATGTTTTCTCTAGATGAAAACACAAAGTTTATTTATGTTACTCACAGATACTTATAATTATTGATAAAACTGCACTTGTCAAATGTGTATTTTAAGTCAGTTTTGGTTTTACATATAAACATATTTACATTCATTTGGGTTTTGGAAAATAGTGTTGATTAAAATTAACATCAATGTTTCTAATTCATTAGAAGGTTTTATTTCCAGTGTTAATTAAGACATGTCTCAGAATGATGTACATTATGCTCTTCTCTGTCCATGGAATTCAGAACATTTTCATTAAATGCTTCATGTATGGAAACATTATAGTAAGGAAGACAAAGCTATTGTTGCAAAGACTTATTGAAATAATGAATACCATTTTGTTCATTCATAGAGGTTTCTGTGTTTTTCCCCCGGAGATGTTACATCCATGTTTAGGGCTATAGTTTTATAATCTGCATTATCAAACTAGCACAAAGGAAACCCTGACGTATTTACTTCAGTGGTTATTTTTCTTATAGCTTTGATAACATACATGACAAAAGGTAATTTGATTAAGGAAGAATTTATTTCAGTTCACTGTCTATCATGTCCGGGAAGTCCTAGTAGAAGAGGCACAAGGCAGCTGGTCACAGGGAAGTCGTGGTGGCAGAGCCATGAGGCCACCAGTCACTTTGCAGCCACACTTGAGAAGTAAGAACAATGGATGCTGTTTCTCAGTTTGCTTTCTCTCTTTTATGGAACATCATCCCCGGAATGCACACCAGTTAGTTAAGACGGGGCTTCCCATTTTAATTAACCTAATCTGAAGGAGCCCTCATGAGTAGGCTTCACAACTGTCCTACTAAGTTACTTCCAGTCCTGTCAAGAAGCCGGTCAACATAATGCATAGCAGCTATCAATGTTGTGATAAAAAATTAGATGTAGAGTTTCCAATAAAGATATTAATATCTATGATAGCTGTTACAACACATACACAAAGATGTGCTCTTGAGTTAGTCATGAGAAGCAATGGTAATTTTTTTTATTTGGGGTGTAGGAATGAAACACAATTTTTGTGTTTGACAAATATATAGGACGTTGGAGAAGTACTTGGCTGTATCTTATAAAATAAATCAATACACTTCAAACAAGGATGTCATGGAATTAGTAATAAAGGAAGAATCTTGAAATTTATTTAAAGAAACAGCTATATCTTGCACTTTAGACTTTAGTTCTGTTTAATTTTTATTCATTTATTAATTAATCAGTTGCCCTAACCAGATTTTTGTCAGTCTATTCAATGGAGTCTGTGGACAACTCAATAGTGACCTTCAGTTGTCAGTCCCCAAACACTTCACATACCATTGGCTGATCTTGGTTCACAGGAAATTTAAACAAAAGACTCAGTGATTCCATGGCCGAATTCCTTGGGTTCTGTTCCCTCACAAGACAGCCAGTTTCCTTGTACTCTGCTCAGTGTCTCCAACCATGAATGAGTTATTTTATCTGATACTTATGTGATCATTTTCATTTGGAATTTGGGAAGAAACTATGAAACAAATTTTAATCTCACAATGGGATACATACTTACGGACAGAAAATTTAAGTTTGTTACCCCTGAAAACTAGCAGGAATGACATAGTTTTTCAAATAATAAATATGTGTTGTTTCTGATTTTAATACATGCTGTATCAGACAAAGTACACAGGGAAACAGAAGTTTTTTAAGATATAATTTAATACAGGATTTGGTATGTGAATATTTAAGGTTAATTGAATACGATTTGAATGCTACATACTTTACCTTCCCCTTTTCAATCTCCATTTAGGGCATAAAATAATAAATTAGCTTGACAAATAATTTAGGTCATTTGATTTTCAGATCTCACAGTTTGAGAACTTAGTGGAAGAGGTTAGGAGACGAAGTTTGTTTTGCATAATTACAAATGATTCAAGGAGAATGCACTGGTTAAGTGGGGGCAGTAAAACAGATAAAAGAAAATACCACAAGAGCAATAGGAATCTTCTAATGTTTTTAAAAGCTGTGTCTTAGGAGAAACAGTAAGTATGCCCACACACTTTATTGTTAAAATTTAGTCTTCCATTCATGTACTAACCAAGTCTGGCCCTGCTTACCTTTTCAAATTAGAGGAGGTAGGGTGTGCTCAAGGGGAATGCACTCAACATACACTATATGCTTGTATGAGGACTCCCCCACAATGTTATAAAATTTAGACATATTCAGTTCAAACTGAAGAAGGTGAAAGGCATTTGAATGTCTAGAAGAACTGAACCTGTCTTCCTGATAGGACTAGTCACTAACAGCTATCCGTCAACTGTGCACAGGCTGATATTAAACCAGCCTCTTTCTCATAGTGATGCTCCTATCTGCCCGATAATGCTACATGGCTACGAAAGTGTCTTGCCTTAGTCAAAAAACATAGTCTAGGTTTGAAAAAGTTTCAGTGAAAATGTACAAATTCCCAGTACACATCAGAGGAGCAAAATTGATATCTGATATGTGTCCTGGGCACAGAACTCAAGGAAGTAAATTAGTAAAGTAGAGGTGTGTGTAGAAGTAGATATTTTTCAGAAAAAAATAATTAGCAGTAAATACAGTACATCTTATTTGATACAGAGAATAAATGATGAAAAGGATCACAGAAAATCTTTCTAGTTTCTGACTTTGGACAAATTGGACGAGTCATCTATCAACTTAAAAATAAGGGAAAATCAAAGAAAAGCATACTGAGGGGAAGTGAATAAGTTTCGCTTTCCACTCATCTGTTTGTTGTCAGCACATCACTGGCACTTCTCATTTTATTTGTGCCTTCTGCCTTGCATGTATGGATCTCCTTTACAGTTTAGTAAACCCATTATTCCCTCCAGAATAACGCTGAAACTGCTAAACAGTGCCGCTCATATATTCTTATACACCGCGGAAAGTCTGGCTCCTTCCCAGCTGCTTCTCTCGTTCTGAACTCCAGAGGCAGTTTCTGGGACTAGAGAGAAGGTTTTGGTGTACTAAGAGAATGGTGGTGTTTGAAGCATTTTTCTTTTGCAAATGCCCTAGTTAGAATGAATTTAATCCTATTTCCCATATATCTTTGATCCTGTATGGTAAACTAACCTAATTTTAATTTTCAGAATATGCATAAGGGGCAAAAACTCCTAGAAAGGATATTTTCTACCATTTATTGCAATGTCTCCCTCTGTTAGCATGTCATATTATAACATCTACTTAATACATCTTTTTCTTCTAGACTTTGAGCACTTAAAGCTAAAAAGGCCATATATATATTCAAAACATATGTTAGAAACAGCCAAAAAATGAGCTTATCCATATCGTAAGCTGCTAGGTATATGTCCATAACTGCTGTTGTTCTTTTTACTCTTTTGCCCCTTTACTCTTTGAGGGATCTGCCACCCAGTTCTCAAGTGAATCACAGAGAGGCTTATCCTTACTGATAAATGCCTGACCTTAGCTTGGCTTGTTTCTAGCCAGCTTTTCTTAACTTAAATTACCCCATCTACCTTTTGCCTCTGGACTTTTATCTTTCTCTATTTCTTTCTACAAGGTTTCCTGTGTAACTGGGTGGCTGGGTGGCTGGACCCTGGAGTCTTCCTCTCCTCTTTTTCTTGCCCCTCAATTTTTTTCCTCCCATATTTCTCTTCATATTTATTCACTCTGCCTGCCATTCCTGCCTATCCTTTCTCCTGCCTTGCTATACAGCCCCTTATTAGACCAATTAGGTGTTTTAGGCAGGCACAGTAACATAGCTTCACCGAGTTAAAGAAATGCAACATAAAAGCATGCAACACATCTTTGTATCAATAAACAAATGTCCCACAGCATAAATAAATGTAACACATCTTAAAATAATTCTACAAAACAGAGTAGTGCATATATAATGCGATATTTTGAATCAAAAATAAAATTTTAAAAAGAGGCAAAAAAGGCCACACAAAAATGTTCAGTAAACAAAAGAAGCAATGTTGAGATTAACCAGTTTTCAACAGCTGAGTTATCATGGCTAAGACAGACGTAAAATTCCTAGCAAGTATTCCAAATGTTAAATACATGCTGTGTTTCCCCAAGAACGTATTTTACCAAATTAAATGAGAAATTTTAGGGCTTCAAAAGTAGGAAATTGTAGAGTTTGATATAGTTAAAACATTAAAAAAATAAATTGATTTAAAAATAAATAATAAAATATATAAGGATTGTAAACATGGAGCTAGTTCAGTAATAGTGCCATAAGATAAAACAGAAGGCTAAAGAACTAAATTTTAACAACCAACAGAACTGGAGGGGCAAAGCAGCTGAGTTTAAAACTAGATTAAAAGGATTTGGAAAGATATTAACACTAAGCAAGAGAAATTCAGCAAATATATAGTAGCTATTCCCAAAGAAAAGAGTCAAGAAGAGAGAACAAATTATTTAAAGTCAAACTTTCCATAAGAAGTCTTTGAGAAGATATTTACAAGAAGAAATTGAACAAGGACACTACACCCCTGAGAATGTGAGCTCAGAACTACCGACATAAGAGGGAAAGCACTGTACAGTAAAGCCAGAGCAAATCACTGGTCATTGGAAGTGAAGAGAACGGAAGATAGTAAGATTATCATCAAAACATTCTGGCAAAATAAAATGAAGAAATGCAAGCAGAGAAAATAGGAGCCAACGTGATTATTTTTATCAAAATTAGGTTTTGATTATAAAGGGCAAGAGGCCTTTGAATCATGGAAGGACTTGTGAGGTGTTCTGTCATGAGACCTTCTTCAGGAATAAAGTTGTGACTAATTGAGACCATGACTAGTGCTGAGAAATAATTGTTCAGCAGAGAACAAATTAGAGTTAGGTGTAGATTTTATGTGAACTGAAAATATTTACATCTGTCTCTATGAATCAATTAAGGATATATAATCATTAGTTGAGGAGAAAATATAGGCTGTCAATGCAAAACAGCTTAATTGATGTTAGTAATATTAATAGACAGGCTTGTTTTATAGTGACATAATTATTCTGATAATTCATATATATGTTGTTCAATAAAACAAGTAGTAAATATATATTTATTTACATTATCACTCTGTCTTTAATTTCCATCTCAAAAGCTGGGTGGTGTTCACACACACAGACCTTTAATTCCAGCACTCGAGAGGCAAAGGCAGGCAGATCTCTGTGAGCTTGTGGCCAGCCTGGTCTATAAGAGCTAGGTCCAGGACAGACCCCAAACCAACAGAGAAACCATATTTCGAAAAATCAAAAGAAAAAAAATTCCATCTCAGGTATACAGCTAGTGGCCATGTGATACCACTTTCAATAAATGAATGAAAACTTACATAAAAATGTCTGATTGTAGGTCTGTAACAGTGATGCCCAATCTGCATTTGATGTGCCTTGCAAAACAGTAAAACCACAAGCAAAAACTTCATGAACAATACAAAACATAAAAAATACAAAATAAGCTCCAAATGGAAAAGCATTTTGGAAAGTGTGAAATGACCTGAACTCTGGAACTCTGGAAGGTGAAAAATTACAAGTTTCAAATTATAATTCATATATATATTTCTCTCTCTCTCTCTCTCTCTCTCTCTCTCTCTCTCTCTCTCTCTCACACACACACACACACACACACACACACATTTCATACACATATGTTGCATTCCGAAGAAGGCAGGGAGCAAACAAACCCAGATCATCTTAAGAACAGATTCAAGGAAAAGACAAATTCAAGAATCTCTGCTTCCTCTCCAAGGAGTTATGTAGATCACTGCAGCAGTCTGCTTTCTGCTGCTGTAACAAACACCAGGGGCTGAATGAAGCCTAAAGCAAATAGATTTATTAATCACATAGCTTAAGGCTAGAAGATATAGTTCCAACATCAGGGGTTTCAAGGCAATAGGAATAACAATAATTGTGTGTGTGTGTGTGTGTGTGTGTGTGATGGAGCATCACATGACAGGTAGGAAGGCCGAGAGTGGCTGAGGGGCATGGTAGAGGCTTTTACAAGAAAGTAGTCTTTGAGAACTAACTTGGGAGTCTTTCAAGTACTACTTTAATATTACTCAAGAACAGGGTTTTCGATGACCTGAAGACTTCCATTTAGATCCCAAAATTTTGATAAAGATGTGTGTATATATGTATTATGCATGTATGCATTTATTGTTTAAATATGTATGTGTAGCTTCATGGATTCAGGTGTATTCCATGTGAATATACATGCCTGTGGGGTCCATGTGAACACAAGTGCCTGTAGGGGCCACAGTGTTTCACATCCACTTGGCTTGCAGTTATAAGTCATTGTGAGTTTCAATATGTAGGAAACAAGACTGAAAAGGGAGACATGTTTACAAAGGATCATAATTGGTCCCTAAGGTTATTTAAGGGACCAGGAGGAAAGGCAGATGCAAAGTCGTATATATTCCCATCTCTGTGTAATTGATACAAGTTCAGTGTGATCACATTCTCCTTTCTTTTTTATCAGTTGATTGAGGCACAAAACCACTTTCCCATATTTTATCTAATATTTTCTTCCATGGGGTGAATGTGGGCAAGAGTGGGCACTGTTGTTAAACTCTTTATAGATCCAGTCAGTGTATCTTCAAAATGCTGTAGCTTGGACAGCTGCTGTGTTATGGCCATCTAGGCACAATGTAACTATGTACAAAGCAGGTGGTAAATGTTCTATTAAAGACATACTGCATCTTTTTGTACATATTTATTTATGCTCCTAATCAGTTCATTGCACAGCTGCCAAAGGCCTGCACATCTACACAAAATCATGCCGAAATGTGTAAGGCTCCCTCATTGTTTCCAGCATTAAATCCAACCTTCACTGCTTTTGTGACAATCCATTGTACATTTTCTGCACATTTTTAGCCTAACAATGTTCCTTCGATTGTTTCTTTGTGAATGTACCCGTTGCTCCTGCTAGGTGGCCTTTCTTCCCTATTGTCACATGTTGGAACAAAATCATTAATTTACCCACTCAAAGCCATTAACTCATAAATATTGCAGTCAGATAATTATTTTTCTCCAGAGTGACCTTTTCCCGATTGCTTCACAGGCTCACTTTTTTCTCTACGCATACATAAGACTTTGATTATTTCTGCTGGTATTGATGGTGATACTCAGTGTTCCTCAAGAACCACAGTTAGAAATAATAAGTTATTTCTAGTGGGATGCAAGAAGTCATAATTAAAGAAGAAAGTCTGCTTGCAGTAGAAGAACCAAGAACTTCATATCTCAAGAAAAGATAGGCATGACCCTCATTTGGTGTTTAGCAGTAAACACAAGTCCCCAAAGCAAGCAAATACTGAAATTAGCATTTGTATAAAAGATCCATCATCACTGCTAGCTCAGCTGTGATGTTTCTTAAAGGCCTTCTTCACACTGCTTTCTTGGAAAGAACATGTGTAACCACTGAGAGAATTTTAAAATTACTTTTACTTTGTTACAATACCAGGTAATGTTTCTGGATATTGGAAGGCATGTATGGGTAGACTGTATGGGTAGATTGTATTTGTTCTTCAAGTGTGATCTTAGATGTGAACACCGGTATCACCAAGGGCTCTCCCTGGGCCTTCTGACTGTCCTTTCCTCTTTAGCGGAATGTTCAAGATATTTGTATAATAAATTTGTGATACTTTGGGAGCTGATTGTATTCTTTTTAATTTTGTAATTCATTCCACTTAGTGTGCATTTTATTATTTGGTAAATGCTCTGGATCACCCACTCCTTTTACATGGAAAGAAATCAATAAGGAACCAATTGCATGTCTAACTTGACTTTAACATTACTCACTTTATCAGTTTCTCTAAGAGAAGAAAATGTTGGAATTTTATACCCTGTTAATTTGAAAAAAAAATTATAATAGAATATAGGTTTGTTTGTTTTCTAGAGGAGCTCCATTAAGTCAATATAAAAGTTATTTGGTGATATTTTCTTGAGTTTTAATTTTTATATCTTTTATTGCTTTTACAAATATGTTCAGCACTATGCTATTCTGAAAAAGCATGAATACTTTATTTTATATTCTCTGATGTGGTATAGGCTAGTAATGGAATATTGCTGAACTGCTAGCTCCTTTGGGATGGATGCTAACAGGCTCCCTTAAGTAATAATTAAAGTCTTTATTCATCTAAAAATGTATCATTCAAAGCCAATGCAATGAAAATCATCACTTGGGCATTCAAGGGCAGATCCTGTGTTTCAATTCTGTTATTTAAATCCATAAATATAACATATAATGTGCAAAGAGGATGAAACATAGTTTTATGTTACCCATTATGTTCCCATATTCCATTGCATACAATCTTGGTAACACCATAGCTATTAGCAAGATGAGTCTCAGTTATTAATAAATCAAAATGGAATACTATAACCAGAAGAATATTTATAGTGATTAAATATTAATTTAAACATATTTATAGTAGATATATATCTCATTTATCCACATAATTTTTATAAGTAAAAACTGAATTAGCTGGTAATTTTAAATGAACTTTGAAAGAGAGAATTTCTTCATAAAAATTCAAAATTTTTATAATGCAAGGCTTCTTGCACCCTAAATTAGCACTTGTAATAGGTAAGTGCATGTATGTAGTCATTATTCAAGGTTACATTTACTGTATCTCAAAAATCAATCCAATAACCTCAATAAGAGGTTTATCTCTGTTTAAATGAATTAAATACATGACAAGCAATTCAATTATTCACACTATTCTTATGTTTTCATGAAGCTACTACTGTGCTATTTTTTAACTCTACAAGGCAGAATCCATGCATTCAATCTGAACAAATTTGGTAATATTTTAATTTTATGAACAATATAGATGTTCTAACATATTTGTAACCAATTTAATGGTGTTCAGCTCTTATATGCTGTACTATCAAAAATGACCTAGATTGGAAAGGAGAAAATTGGCTCTCTAATGGAAAATGACTCTTGATCTTTGTTCAAAGCCTGAGAAATAACAGGCAATGGAAATTTACATGGCATTATTTTTATGATAGAATTAATTCATAGCTCTCATAGCTCTGGAGAGAAATCTCAAGCCATATTCTTTGAGCTCTCCCTAATGTCCACTGCTAGATGAGATCCTGAAGCAATGATGATTTATGTGAAGAAGGATATGAGGAAGCCAAATTGTTTTCCTCACTCCACAATCCTTTGTCGCTAAGTAAATTAGTATCTTTTCTTAACTAACGAACAAAGGATAATGTCTTATTTCACTGTGTATGTGGAATGTGACAGTCTCTTCTGAGGTCTTCTTAGCTCCAACAGATAGAACCATTTGTTAGAAGCTTATATAAGGACTTTAAGGTATCAAAAACACAGTAAACAATAACTCTATGTATCTAGAAAACAGATTCTTTTTAAAGAAAAACCTTGGATAGCTAAATGGAATACTCAGGAAGGGCCAAGAACAGGAAGGGTACCTTGGTCCTGTGAATGCTCCAGTCAGTGTGAACTCCTACTATGACAGGTAGCCAATGACTCTAATACGGTTCACTCAGAAATACAAATGGCACACACAATGAACAGGGCCTGTGTTATTTACAGGCACTTCAGCGAAAATGAAACTAATAATATTGTTTAAGAAAAATTAGTAAACATTACATTTTAATATGCAGAAACTTAAAGATGTAAATCACGGTATATTCTAATGTCTATCATCTAAATGAATTTGAAACCAAAATCATTTCATCTAATTTTGTTATTGTGAGCCAACTTATCAAAATGAAGCTGCTCACTGTTGACAAATCCACAGCATATAAGAACTACAAAGGAGTTTCAAAATTACTGAGCCCATGATTTTTTTATAACCTGTTTTCAAATGGTACACTGATTGACAGTATCAACATTATATATAAGATTAGTCCAGCTATTGAAGAGACTTTGATTTTAGTGATGTTAAGTTTGTCAAACATGCAAAGAGAGGAAGAACTGGATTGTGTCCATCAGCATGTGTGTCCTGCTTGAGTTCTCCTTGTGAAAGAACCTCAGATTGTAGGTGGTTAGAATCAGGCAAAATGAAGATTCAAAGATGCAATTCCTACAATTTGAGGTTCTCAATGAATATCCAAATATATGTAAAACATTCAAATGTAGAAAATTTTCCTGTGATGTGAGATATTTTAACACCAATCTTCTAACACAATAAATTATTTTAAATCCTAGTACTGGAAACTATGCAGAATAGATGGCTTCTAACTATAAGTAACACCAGTTTCGATTTAATAAGAATCCACAGGCAGGATTACAAAAAGAAATAATTTTACAATAAACACAGTTAGGTTGGAGAGAAAGGTAGGTAGGAAAGAAATGCTACACACATACACTCACATGTTACACACATGCACTCTTTTGCACACACACTTACACAATACACACTAACATGCATACATTAACACATACACACACATTCACTAACACACAAGCTCACACACATTTACACATTCACATACATAAACACACACATACACACTCACACACATTCACACGCTCATACACATATACACACTCATATACATACATACATATAGACACATATAAACACAAACACAAATAATACATTTAAAAAATAAACTTAAATATACTAAATTACTTAGTATTATTGATGATTAAATAAAAATGATGATAATATTTTGGTGCTAAAAATTTACATTTTGAATCACATATTTCTCTGCATTGCCTAAAGTAAACATATATAGAAATAGAAAACCATACAATCAGAAAAATATTTATCAACTTTTCAAATTTGTATAAATGGAACTTTCACTGAATTTACATAACACAGAGTAGGAATATGCTCTTGTTGCATGAATATTAAAAACCCAGAGACAGAAAGGGGTTCAACTTGAAAACAAACAAACAAACAAACAAACAAAAAACAAAGTAGTCAAACCACTAGAGAAGTCTTAAACTCTACCAAGGCTGGGCGACCAAAAAACTAAGCAGACTAAACCTCTCTGTCCTCCCATTAAAGGTGTGAGCCAACACCATCTAGATGTGTTTCTGCTTTGATCTTGTGTAGACCAGGGTGGCCTTGAAATCACAGAGATTCATCTGACTCTGTCTCCCAAATCCTGGGATTAAGGTATTTGTCACCATTGCCTGATCTCTGGTGGCTTTAGCTTTGCCTCTGGTCTTCAGTCAAGAATTATTTATCACAATACAAATAATATACCACTACATGTTCTTTCTCAGAAAATCTCTCTTTCTCTCTTTCTCTCTCTCTCTCCCTGTCTCTCTGTCTCTCTCTGTCTCTGTCTCTGTCTCTCTCTCTCTCTATATATATATATATATATATGTGTGTGTGTGTGTGTGTGAACATATATAATACTATATATATATTATTATTTTAATTGAACCTTTTGAGAGTGCAAATAATCATGACAATTTCATCTAATAAAGAGTAAACATGGAGTATAAAAAAGAAATCACGATGAGTCCGGAGCTCTAAACACAAGTAACAGCCATTGAACATTCTGGAAAATGATATTTTCCAGCTCTTGAGACAACCACAATTGTTTTTAACTTTTTTTTTAACTTTGACCAATGAACTAGCCCAAAGTTGCTAAAATCCAAGTTGCAGTACTTTGAATTCTAGAAGTGTAGCCACACTTTGCTGATTTTCTCAATCTTCTTCATTTCAGAAGTCTATCCACAGTGATTTCCTACCCACTTATTAAAAATTGAAAGACAACAGCTATAAACACTTAGAAATAACAGGCAGCCCTCTTGAAGTGAACAGATGAGGATGTTTTCAATGTTTGCCTGGAGTTTCTGACAATCATCTATATCTTAATCTCCCCAATTTTTGTTGGGACTTGCTTACAACAGTCTGACTATGTGAGCAGTAATTGAAACATCGGTTTTGAAGTAACCAATTCACTCCTGCCACCTTGTCACCTAAGTTGATAAGAAGACAGTAGCTGAACATCTTTCACTGAATCGATTTCTCTCATGAAACAAACCCCATTTTAACTATCCCAGGTTCTTGAGATTCTAAATTAGTCTAGAATGTGAAAAATGCCATAAAAATAAAAATTTTGCTGGTATATTCAGAAATATGCAGACACACATATATATGGAAACAATTTCAATCTAATTCATGTCAGTTGATAATTTTATTTCTGTTTTGTTCCATTATTCCTACATGGTACATATTTTGATGTCTTAGAATTCTGACAACATTAAAATAACTAATAAGAGGATATATCTTATATATTATACATATATGTATGTATAAGATATATGCCTGTATAAGTAATATATATATATACAACATATTACTGTATATAAATACTGTATTAGGAAATAAGTGATTTTGAATTGACTATCACTCTGTCATAACTTCTAAATACAGAAGAGACTCTTTTACGACTTAGCAAAAGTTCTTTTACTATTGTAACCCTTTTTCATTTTATATTTTAGTGCATAGATCTGAAAAAAATGAATGCAAGAAAGACTATTCATACCAACTAGAACAAGTCATATCTTGAATTCTGCCAATAGGAATAGAAAGTACTCCACCCATATCCTTTGTTCCCCTGCTGCTTACTCATAGTAACTCCTAACTATTTACCTTCCATATGAAAACCAATTACTATGTGTAACAAGCAAACCCATTTCATTGTACAAATTCTTTTATATTTTGTAACACTGTTGGTTTCAAGATTTTTAAAATCAATATGCTTTGCTAATAAAACGAGCATTTTAAGGGAATGAGAAGTTGACATTTCAATCTTATTCCTGAGTATTTTTTCTCCCAACAGAGAATAAGTGTGAGAAGTAGGAAGTGCCCCTGTGCAGTACAGGGTATCAGGCCAGGCTGCTCTGGGGACGCAAGATCCAGAAAGATTCAGTTTCAGTTTTGGTAGAATCAGAGCTGACTAATTGAAATCCATCCGCTTGGGTAATAATAACTTTGCCTTGTGTTTTCATTTGATCACTTTTATTGTCCTGCTCCGTGAACAAATAAACATGCATGACACTGGATGGAATAGATCCCATTGTCTTCATCTTGTATATGAAGATCACATTGGAACATCATTTGGTAGTTATTTTTCTTTCAATTTTTCCCATTTCAAAACTTTAGAATTGGAAGTTGCATCTTCTCTGTTTATAGGTAAACATGAATGTACATGTGTGGTAAAAGGTGGATGGCATGTGTGTGTGTGTGTGTGTGTGTGTGTGTGTGTGTGCTTGTGTGTGTGTGTCAAAGGAGGATACCAGACGTCAGTTGTTCTCCACCTTTCTCTTTAATTAGGGTTTCTGCCCAGTGAATTCCAGGACTCCCTGAACTCCATCTTCCCTGGACTAGGATGACAGACACAAGCCACTGCATCTGGGCTTTTAGGAGTCTTCTAAGGGTCCCAAATTAAGTGAATTCTCATATTTATATGGTAGACATTTTACAGATTTATCCATCTCTCCATCCCTGGAAATTATATCTTTCATTGTAAATGAATATTCAAACATTTGGAAACATTTATAATTTATATTCCATCCAAGCAAAAAGAAAGTCAATATTAGGGAGATATTTCAAAAGTCAAGACAGGATTGAGGAAGAGTTTGGGAAGAAGGCTGAACATGATCAAAAAGTGTTGTATGAAACTATCAAATAACTAATAAAATTGCATATCCAGACAAGACAAATCTAATTAGATTATAGCAAAAGTTAACAGAGTAAAACCATGTAGACAGTGACATGATAATACTGTGAAATTGCACACTTGGCTGTTTAGTGGTACTTATTCACCTGGTTCAGAGTAATTACCAATACACACTGGACGACATGTCCTAAAGATTGTTTTCCTTTAAAATCATATACTTCTCAAAACGGCCCATCACTCATCAGTTCTGTAAAATATATGTCATTTCCACATAAAGCTACTAACACAACATGAGCAATACCCCGCAAAACGCATGTCCTACATGGTTAAAAACAGGCTCATTCCTTTTGCCAGTTACTCCAGACTATTTCTGAGTTCACGGCCATTCCTACCTGATATTTCAAAACCAACCATTTGAAAGTAATGCTCGATCCATTCACTCACAGTTTGTGATCTTCAGGGTCCTCTTGACTTCTCCGCTCCCTGACCCACCACAGCCGTCCTCGTCATCACAGTCCCCACTAGATTGCTCCAGCATGCCGTCACCACTGCCTGGCTGAAGCAGCTCCCTCGTGTTGGGTTTGGGTGATCTACCCTGTAACAACTGAATATAGACAACAACAGTATATGTAAAGACCACAGGTGCACTTTTCCTTTTCAGAAACTAGGATGCTCATCTTATATGATTTCGCTAGCTCTGTGTAGATCCCTTTCCCAATCAAACCTTCATCATTTAATGCATTTAAAATAATAACTGGAACACTGAAAATTGATGGGAAAAATTTGATATCTGCAAAGAGTGACAGTCTACCTACTAACTCTAATGTGAAGCTTTGGAGAATGCTTTGAAAAACAAAGTCAGGCCTTGTGCTTTGAAGTGGTTTGACCCAATGACCCTGTATTTCTGAATAGGCAGAGTCTAGCCACAGTTAATTGCACTGTTATACAATACAACCCTCATTGTGAAGCCTTGGCTGAGAATCTTGTACCAGTTTTCAAACTGACACTCCATACTTTCTCCAGATACGGAGTGCTAGCACCTCAGAAAAGAATTCACCAACAGGTTTAGCATTCTGGACAGACACATACATGTCAAGCCATCTAACATTCCAGTGTAGGGGGCATAGAGCAGATTTCAAGTTCAACTTACATTTCTGCAAATTGTTGACTCTTTGCCCTCCACAGTTCTTAATTCTCATGAACTTCATTAGCTCTTAAGAGCAAAATAAATGCCATATACATTATTTTCAGACTAGACTCAATTAATATTTTGAATAATACTGAAAATTTTGGGACTTCTTTGTAATGAGGTGATAATATAAATAGCAGAATTTTTAACTTAAAGGTAAGACTTATAAAAATAATCTTAGATATAGCATTTACTCTCTAAGGCAATTTGGGGGCACATATGACTAAAGTAAGAAAACAGGGCGCTGATGTAAAGGGAGTATCCCTCTGTTGTCCACTTAATGGGGATTTAAATTAGGTTTCTTTGCAAAAGGCTGAGGAGAGAAATTCAGTGGCATTAATGTGCAGTTAATAGTTAGACATTCATATAAATAACAGCATCTCATACTTAAGAGTCCAGAGGAAAATAACTTCAGAACGCTGATGACAAACATGATAACTCTAAGGATACTTAGAACAAACAACTGGACTTTGAGGTTCAGAAAGTTCACAATTAAAAAAATATCAGGTCATAAATACAAAATGTCACAACTTCTTTAAAATTTCTATTTTTCTAACCAAAAATCATGCAAGCAATAACAATTATTTAATTTCCCTTGCTTGTCAGCAGGTCTCAAAGACTATGCCACTAGAGTTAATTTTTAAGAAATCATTTGAAAGTCAAATGAATCAAAACTTCTTTAATGTGGTTAGCATGTTGGTATGTGTGCCGGTTACTAGAGATGGGAGGGTGGGGCAGGGGTCGCTGCAATGAAGAAACACATATATACTACTTCTAAAACTCAAACCTGAAGAGATAGAGTCAGGAGAAATGGTTCTATTTTATAGTCTCTATTGCTGTAGAAATGTCTACAGCCAGTAGCCTTTAAGTTACCCTCCCACTTCAATGTGTCCTTTTAAACTATGAATTCCAATGTAAAGCATGTGCTCCCTCTCTCTTCTGGCTGTGGGATTTGGTTGCTGTTCCCTGTTCTAGCAGAGGACTGTGGTCTGTGAGTCTTCCCCTGAATAAATAACCCTTTATTATACTCAATTCTGAGCTAGGGTGGGATTTTTTTTTTAGCATCTGTCTTCACTTTATCATTTGTTATTCAAGTATTCTACTGATCACATAGCTAACATTATAAAGGACTTGGACTATGGAGTTCAAAATATTGAGAAATGAATCTTGACTCTCACATACATTCACTATGAAACATGGCTAAAAGTGAATTCCTTGACTATTTCAGCTTTCCCACATCTAAAATAATCACAACAATATCTGTGCGCTATTGTCATCTTGAGAAAAAAATCCAGAAAAGCATAGTAATTTGAAATAAATGTGCCAAAACAATAGATACTAATACAGTCAATTACTATTATCTACTTTATTACATATTCTTAAAATGCTATTTAAACATCTAGTGTCAGCTTGAAGAACTATCTGATAGGTAATCTAATTATGAGTAAGCCTTGAGTAACAACTACAGCAAAAGCCACACTCTGTGGTTTCTTGCCTAATTCTTTGATGCTTACATTCTTTACCAATATTTTCTCATATCAACTTTATTTTTTAAGGATTCTTCTGGTATTTTACTGGGATCCAGGCCAGAACACAAACAAAATCTCATGAAAAACAATACATAAATCACCATGATCCAAGCCCAAGAATTTGATCTCAAAATTCAAACAGAATGATAGTCACTGTAAAACAGTACTATTTTAAGAAACTTTTTCATTTAAAGTGACTAAGCACATGGTCAGAGAATTATTCATTTATTTGTAGTTGTCACCACTCTTGATGAAGTAGGAGCTGGGAGAATGGAGCCAATAAACGAGGCAAACCAAAGTCTCACGAGATAGCCAACTTTATTCAGAGCAATTTATACTGTGAGGGTTTAGAGAAATCAATCATGTTAGTAAAGTTCTCATGACTTCAAGATGTATGCAATCACAAGGTCAAACCTCATGTGGTGCTGACTGCAGTTTCTGTTCCACCCAGTCCCTCAGTCATTCAGTCTCAAAGAAAAACACAGAGGTGTACATTAATTATAAACTGATTGGCCTAATAGCTCAGGCTTCTTATTAACTTTTTCTTATATCTTATATTAGCCCATTATTCTTGTTTGAATTAGCCACACAATTTGGTACCTTTATCAGCAAGGCAGTGGCATTTTGATTGCTCTGTCTGGCTTCCTCTGTGTGTGGGTGACAACTACAGACTGAAAATTTCCTCTTCCCAGAATTCTCATTGCCCTGACTCTACTTGCTGCCTGTTTGCTCAGGTTATACTTCCTGCCTGGCTACTGGCCAATCAGTGTTTATTTAAAACACAAGTGATAGGGTACAGACCATTGTCCACAACAATGTGACAACAAAAATTTTCCAGAGAGTCATATAAACATTTCATTGAGTAAACAGCAGCAATCAATAATGAGTAATATGAAGTACGTTCACTCATATCCACTACAAGAAAACACATCCCAAGGACAATTCCATGTTTTAAAGAAATTGAGATCACAAAACTTGTCTTGTTTTCTTGAGGTATTCTTACATGCACTCAGAATTCCTCTCACATGACTCCATCACTTGTCTGTGATTAAGAATAGTGAATGTCCAAAATAGTGTGGGACATTTATAAAATCACCTGCGACGTTTTCTATATTTGTTTTTTAACTTTAGCATCTAGGAAATATCGAAGACAATAAACTTAAAATGATAAGAAACAGTATTAAAAACATTTATAATTTCTTTCAAATAATCTGTGCTGAGCAGAATTGAAAAACAGATTCCAGAACTTTGCACTTTAGTTCCTGGAACTGGGAAGCTGCTGTCATTTTCAAAGGTGATATGCTACATTTTCAGGACTTATGTGAATGTACTAACTCATTTATTAGTTAATTTGGAGTTTATGGAAAGCAGGATTGTCTGTGTGAGAATAATAGAATCAAATCAGTGTTTTAAAAGATAGATGGGTTTTTGGCCATTACCAGAGATAGAAATTACAATCATCGTTGCTTGGGAAGTCTGATACAGGGAAAAATTGTATATGAAATTATAAGATATAGTTTTGATCAGGGCCATTAAGGGTTCCATTGAGAGAAAGTGACTATGTGAGGCATCTAGAAACTAAGCACAGAGTAGTTTCTAGTAGGGACTTGGGCCACTGGTTTTATAATCCTCCCTATACAGTCTAGATTCTCTGAAATGACTCATTCTTCAAAATCTCTAAACTGAGACAAATGTGTTAGACTTTTGATTTCAGCAGTATGACAGCATAAGATCAGGTCTGATGCTGGAATATTGCTACTGTATGGTCATTTATTATTTACCAAGAGAAATTTAATTCATTCACATATTTAATACCTTCTCACACTTGGACCACACTTGTTTTTTGGAAAATTTTCTAATGAAAATATTTTTAAATTCTCTAACACATTCTTTAGACACAGATCCACCCACTTGAAAGATGGTGCCCTTAGAAATAACCTCTCACATTGCAACCATGTGCAGGTTTTGAAGATCTCTGTTTCTTTGTATTCTTCCTATTTTCCATGTCTTCATGTAGAAGACAAAACTGCTATTTCTATGGTGGTGATCCAATAAATCCAGGATCTCACTGGGTGGACAATCCAAGATCTGAAAACTCCTCTCCTTATAGGATTGGTGTATTCTTTTCCTACATGTGAAGGATCTATCTTATCTAATTTAGTTTCTTATTTTTAATCTTACATGTGAATGCATATCTGCTTTTATTCATGTGATGGACTGTCATTATCAACCCGACTGGATTGAGAAAACATAAGATATTAGTAAAGCCCACAGCACTGTTACCTAATGAGTGTTCTAACCCACTGATAGGTTCAAAATCTAAAGAGACTATTCTAAGAACGAGTGTTAGATGGCAGGACCCAAGTGGAAGAAGGAGGTCTCTGAGAATGTGACTTTGGTAGCTATATTTTGTCCTAGATCCTTCCTATTGTCTTTCTACACTACTTGCCCGCCTCCATGATGTGATGTTCTCATCTGTATTTTCCTTCCATAATGGAAGCCTCTAAAAATTATGAGCCAAATAATTCCTTCTATTTTCAAATTGTTTCTATGAGCTCCTTTAACAGAACGATAATAACAATATTCCATACAGAAGCATATTTTTGTTCCAAGCACATATCCTTTGTTTCTTCCAGGGAACGTGTAACAGGTTGCACGCTCACTTGTCACACTAGATGACACTAGATCACACTAGATCACAGTCTAGTGGTTATCGACAACCCTTGTTGTATTCACTAGTTTGTCTCTCACCAGGGACAGGATATGAAGATTACCTTACTCCTTCTGTCTTACAGGGAAACCGTCTCTACTCACATTTTATGAAACTTTATCTTACCTCAAACCCACCCTAGTGAGTTTGCCTAACTCACTAGGACAAACTTATTTTCCCAAATCAGTAGTTTTACCATGTCATTTCTTGGCCTTAAAGCACTTTCATGTGCTTAAAAATAAACATCAGTGGTTCTCAGCACATGTCTGGAGAGTGGGAAACATCACCCCAGATAGAGGAGCCATGAGGAGAATGGCAAAAAGTGAGGTGTTTGGCGGTTTCACCATATGGCCCTTCTTGATTTGTTTGAATTAAGATTTATGAGAAATTCCTCAAGAAGCAGTCTTGTTTCCTTGGGATTCACCTCACATTTTCCATATTTACATAAGCAAATTGTCTGTTTGTAAATCACCTGGTATAAACCAATATACATCTAGAAATGAGGACAAAGTAAAAGGTAAATAGTGGCCTGCCAGTCAAGGTCCCCTAGAATAAACTAAGATACTTTAAAATTGTTCTAAATATAGTTTTTCAGATGCAAATTCTGTTTAAGAGCATGACATTGATCCCACAAAGATACACTTGTGTTGCCGTTCTCACTTCTCTTCTCCTTCTTCCCTCCTAAAGTACGCCCTTACCTTTTCTGCAACTCATAACAGTGTATCTTGTTTTCAAGTTCAATATTTCCTTTTAATCCCTCATATATTTCTGTCTTTTTCTTTAAAAACAATAACAACAACCACCACCATCACTGTGCCATTAATTAATATTGAATTCACATTTTTTTCTTTAAGTCATAAAATCTGATGAATGGTATATTTCCCAGAAATGAGGCCAGGATTTACCTTTCTATATTGTCCTCATCATGCTGAAATATTAGGGGATAATTATAAGTAATTAATCATAATAATAATAAATATTTTTATTATTTCTTTGGGAATACTTCATTGTCTGTGTATATCCTGTCATTAATGCCTTCTGTATCAAATTAGCTTTAGTAAATTTGTTTCTGCAATCATCAATGGTCATGAAGTTCAAGAATAACTGGATCTATTCTTCCTGGTGGCAAAATTGGCTCATTTATCTAGCTTATGGCATTAATTGAACATATGTTGTGTTACAAGTATTCTGAAAGATTCATCATCGACACTAAAAAAGCAACGACTGTTCTCAAAATGTGCATACACATGCTTTAATTCCAAAAAAGCATTTATAGCTATATTATAAGATGAAATTAAAATTAGAAGAGTCCAAGGTTTAATGTTATGACTTTGCAAAATTATTATCTCTGTATTTTAAAAAAGGAATAAATTTAAATAATCTTATTCCTTAGCCCCTGAATAGTTCTAAGAATTTGTTTAAAAAAATCATTTGAAGTTGAAGATTTGTTTTTTAAATGTTTATATTCTCGACATTTGCTACTGCAAGAGAGGTGTTCCCATTGCAGTTTTTAAATAAGTCTACACCATTTTTATTTTTGCTAAAGTCTAGATATAGGCACAGGAGGCCTCTTCCTAAGCAGGACCCCAGCTGCACAGACAATAAGAGAAACAATGAATAAATGGGATCTACTGAAACTGAGAAGCTTCTGTAAAGCAAAGGACACTGTCAGTAAGACAAAAAGGCTGCCTTCTGACTGGGAGAAGATCTTCACCAACCCCTCATCAGACAAAGGTCTGATCTCCAAAATATACCAAGAACTCAAGAAACTAGGCACTAAAACTCTAATTAACCCAATTAAAAAATGGGGTACTTAACGGAACAGAGAATTCACAACAGATGAACTTCGATTGGCCAGAAGACACTTAAGGTCATGCTCAACCTCCTTAGCGATCAGGGAATTGCAAATCAAAACCACTTTGAGATACCATCTTACACCTGCCAGAATAGCTAAAGTCAAAAACACCAATGATAGCCTATGCTGGAGAGGATTTGGGGAGAGGGGAACACTCATCCATTGTTGGTGGGAATGCAAACTTGTGTAGCCACTGTGGAAATCAGTGTGGCGGTTTCTCAGGAAACTGGGAGTCAATCTCCCTCAGGACCCAGCAATTCCACTCTTGGGAATATACCCTAGAGATTCCCTAGCATACTACAAAAGCATTTGTTCAACTATGTTCATAGCAGCACTATTTGTAATAGCCAGAACCTGGAAACAGCCTAGGTGCCCCTCAATAGAAGAATGGTTAAAAAAGGTGTGGAACATATACACATTAGAGTTTTACTCAGCGGTAAAAAATAATGACATCTTGAATTTTGCATGCAAATGATGGACATAGAAAATGCTTTACTGAGTGAGGTAAGCCAGACCCAAAAAGAGGAACACGGTATGTATTCACTCATAAGTGGATTCTAACCATAATTTAAAGGTCTTTGAGCCTATTATTCGTGATCCTAGAGAAGCTAAATAAGAAGACGAACCTGATGAAGATTATTTAACTATCTGCCAGGAGGTAGGAAATAGTCAACAGTCCCAGGTAACCTTGGGTGCATGGGGAGGTGGGAGGGTTGTTGGAAGGGGAGAGGGTTAGAGAGAAGGGAGTAGGGGAGGAATGGAGAAAGCTCGGTTGACCGGGATGGGGGGAAGCGAGGAAGGATGAATATGGGATCAGGGAAGAATATATTTCAACTAAGGGAGTCATTTTAGGGTTTATAGGAAACTTGATTATATATGGGATCCCAGGTCCAAGGAGAGATCCCCAGATTGTTCTCTGGACAGAGGAGAGGGTGCCTGAACCGGCATTGGCCCATAACCATACTGACGAATATTTTGCTTATCACCATAGATCCTTCATCTGGCGATGGATGGAGATACAGACGGAGACCCACATTGGAGCACCGAGCAGAAGGACGAAGAAAATGACGAAGGACTGCGAGGGATGCTATCACCCACTGATACAAGGGGTCAGATCTAATGAGAGTTTACCAAGGGCAGTTGGACTGCGACTGAACGAGCACGTGATCCAACCAGATTCTCTGAATGTGGCCGGATTCTCTGAATGTGGCTGGCCTGGAGTCTTTCTGAGAAGCCATTGACAATGACACTGGGACTAGTTTCCTCTGCATATACTGGATTTTTGGGATCCAGTCTGTTTGGATACTCACCTTCCTGGACCTGGAGGGAGGGGGGACGAACTTGAACTTCCCACAGGGCTTGAAACCCTGACTGCCCTTAGGGACAAAGAGGGAGGAGGAGAGGGAGGGGGGGGAGTGGGAGGGTGTTGGGAAGAGGGGCGTAAATGGAAACTTTTAAAATTTAATAAAATTACTTAAAAAAAAGTCTCCAATGTTGAAATAGTTTCAAAATTTGATTCAGTTTATTTTGTTTGTTTTTTTGCTGTTTCTAGAGAAGAAAGGAAAGTCTGCTTTTGCATTTGGGATCTTCAGAGCAAAAACAGCTTCTTTGGTCTTTTTCAGAGGACCCATTCTCCCCATTTGTCCTGCTCCAATCCCTGAATGTCGGTGTCTTTTCTCTTCTTGTCTCCATTGGATCACCTTCATGGACAAGCAGCATTTTACATCCTCTTCTTCAGCCAACACTTGGATATCAGCCTACCTTCTCTCAAGGGCAGACTTTCCTCTCTATGTTAATAAACCACATGTGGATTAGAAGAAATATAGACAAAATGAATCTTTAGGATAAAAATAATGCTTATTTCTGTGTGACGCATGAAAGTCAGCCATGAGGACACATGGTCACCAAAGTAAATCTCACCATTTTGTTCACACATGATCACACATTCCATGTACTAAGGTAGGCATGATATATTGATGTTTTAAGCAAAAAATCACAAATAAATTTTCCATTACTATTGTAATTTTCTCTTTGCCTCTGTAAAATAGAATAAAAAAAATTATCTTCTTTAGTGAGCATTATTTGGGTTATGTGCTGTAAACACTCAGTGCCTTGTAAATGTCAATGGTGGGCGTTTTGCTTTATCATGGATTTCGCTGTAGAAGTTTGACTTGATCCTGCTGCACCAACACTCTTTGAAAGATAGGAAGCTTATGAGGGCAAACCCAGCATTTACAACACTGGCTGACTTAGCTTTGCCACCACAGCCTGCCTAAAGCTAAAATGATTATATTTTAAGATTTTAACTTATTCCCCATTAGGGATGGAAGAAATTCAATCAATACATACATATTTATAGAACAATTAGACCAGAAGAAAGGACATGGTTTTGAGCGCCAGTCACACATTAATTGTGTGCCTTAGGCAAATCACTTAAGCCTATTAAAACTCATTTTACTCTGATGAACAAAAATGCTTCAGAAGGCACTTTATCCACTTGAAAGCCCCGTACTCCTTCACAGTGTCCTGTGCATGACCATGCATCCATAAAATTGGGAAGACAACAGAGGAAGGACAAAGTGGGGGAAAAGTGTTCTTCCTTTCCCAGGGGCAAGCAACTTGTGCAGGCCACTGATTAACTGCAAAGCGTCAGTTTTGATGACTGATGCTGTCTGCTTGTGTTGAATTGGCTAGGAAGCTCGTTAAGGAGGCTTTTTACAGGGTGTTTGGGTGGGGAGAATAGCTGATGAGTCTAAAGCAAGCACACTTCGTTCGACTGCTGAATTCATCTCTCAATAGACCAAGTTCTCATTTCACTGTCTGGCAACATCCCTCCTTTGCGAGAGCCTGTCAAACACTCGCAGGGAAATCTAGCTTTGTCGACTCATATTTATGTTATGTGTGCCCTAAAAGTGAAGCATCAATCAGACTCAAAATCAACACCACACCTAAGATCACAACAACATGGTTAATGCTCTGGACATAATGGAGCATTGCTAGCTAGTCTCCTCTATTTTCATCATCATTTAAATAGCTGTATAATGAGCAAGTATGTTTAATACAGTTAAATAGCTGTATAATGAGCAAATATTAAGGTAGTATTAGTCCCCATATGTTTTGTCATTCATCCTGGAAGACATAAACACCAAAAATATGCAATTTTATATAAATTATAAAATTGTTCAGACAAAGATTAAAATGTTAATAGAAAAAGATAGAATCTTTTTAGGATTAGTAATAAGTCTTAAATGATATGTCTTATGCACTAACTAAAAAGTTTATGTATATGTGCACATAAGTATGAAAAAATACCTGTATGTACATACATATGTAAGCATGTGTATATGAAGATAAGTTTGTTTGATACCAAAAATGAATATAATTCTGCTTTAGATATTTGCATTTTCACTTTCACGTAGAAAAACAATGGAAGTTCATAACATTTTAAAATGGAACTCTGATCTAAACTCCCATGATTGATTCCTTTCTACCTCTATAAGACTGTTGCAAATGAGATGTAGAAGTCTCTTTATAGAACCTGCTCGTTTATTTTGTTTGTGATACAGTTTCCCATTCTCTAAACCTTCAACCTTACTCCCACCTCTACAGACCCAATGCTATTTCACTCTCTATGTTCTTATTAATATTATTAAAATCATATTTACGAATCCTTTAACAAAGTATGCTGCTGCTGCTCTTTCAATTTGAGAAAACATTTGCCCATATTTCCAAACACGGCAACTCCCCAGCACTGTATTTTCAAGAGCAGTTAAACCTTTATAGACCTAAAATTTTAAAAAGCCAAAGACATTTTACAGTATGTCATGTTATGTTAGGTTGAACAGACACAAAAGTCATTTCTGCAGGGTTTCTTGTCAGTGTTTGCTTTAAGTTAGAGCTCTCTGATCTCTGAGTCTGTTATGCCCGTAATACGAAAGGTCATTGCTCTGTTGGCATTTGGCTTATGCAATCCAGGCTGGCAATTTATAAAAGTCTTGAGATTTTTGTAAAAAGAACGCTGACGTTAAGAAAGGTTTACTAAATTTGCTCTCTGAAGCTGTAATGCTGTGCATAAGTCATTTAATCTTATTCTTATGCAAAAGCTCTTTTTTCCACCACTACATTTGATCTTCATCTCTAACTCAAAAAGGGGCTCTCCCATTTGTGCCCTAATGGATCGGACATGTGAATTATGTGAATTATGAATCTGTGTCCTAATCCATACTCTACGTATCTCAGGAATGAAGTAGAAATGGAAGAGAAACCAATTTTATACAGAACTTAGAAGAAAAACAAAATAGTGGCAACCAAAGAGGATATTCAGGCCAAATTTTAATCGGTGTTCAAGTGGGTCTTGTAAAACCAAAGGAAGTCAGTAACAGGCAAAGAGAGCAATCTCTGGGTAAGCAGTAATGTGTTATTACAGCAATACAAGGGAAAAGGAAGCGAAGGAGAAACTGGAAATTTTAAGCAAGGCAAATATCTGTAAAATGATTGGTGAAGCAAGTAGATGGTTAAGACAAATTCTTGAAAAGACAAACATCTTAGTCCTCAGAAGATGGGACTTTCACTATTGTATGCTCTGAGGGAGACTTCACTCCTTCAGTCTCACGTCCAAGCCAATTTACTAATTTCCTAAATCATTATTGCATGATCATTGACATAAAGACAATGAATAATATCGTACATGCATGCATGACCTTAGCAATGCGCTTGGACAGAAGTGATTACATATAAGAACTTATAGTTGGTACAGGCGAAGTTACAATTAAAATTAAATAGCTTTTGAAGAAAGAATAATGAGATATTGAGCAGTTTCATTATTTTGCCTCTCAGGTGCTGATTAAATGTGTATTGTTCATGGCTTGGTTTATCATTCAGGACTCGTTTCTGTTTACTGTGCTAAAAGCCTTAATCTCCCCCACTTATCTTTGTAAGCATGCAGGATTTCAGAGAGCTCACGGGGTGAGGTAAGACTGTGCGGTTTGGAATGGGTGTGCAGTAATGTGCTTCCTTCCCACTTTGAATTTTGACTTGAGCTTAAGTTTGTCTTCAGGAACTCATCCTACATGTCAAAAGTATAACGGCAAGTACTTATGAATAATTTACTTGCTGAGCAAAAGGGCTCAACTATTTGCCCAGTCATTTCACATCATGTTCCTGATAATACAGGAATCTAACTTAATTTCCCCAACCATGGAGAAAACATAACTGAGCAAATATGTTCTAAAACACCAAGTCATTTGGTAAATTGAGTTTCTATTAAACATAACCTTTCCAGTGAAGCAGAGGCCATATCAATAAGAATGTTCTCATTTTCTAGTTAATGATTATAGACAGCACTAATTTAAAAAAATACATATATTTATTTTTTGTAGAGGAGTGTTTTGTCTGTGTATGTTTTGCAGTAAATGAATGCCTGGTGCCTACAGAGGGTTTTGCATCCATCCCCTGTGCCTGGAGTTAGATGGTTTTGAGCCATCATATGGGTAGTGGAAATTGAACTGCAATCCTGTGGAAGTCAATCATCTGAAAAGCTAAACTATTTTTCTAGTCCCTATAGTAATAATTTCTATATCCATTGATATGTTAATTAATGACATTGGCTGCATTATTATGGGGACAACTCAATATACAAGCAATACACACTTGCACCAACAAAACATCATGTTCTTTTTACACAGAATCCAGGTATCATCATTCTTCTTTATTAACTTGGGGTTTTCCACTTGCCATTTCTTTTTATGAAGACAAAGTGCTACTGTATTTTTAGCAGGACTGTGAGATTCATGTCGCTCAGCTCCGGGTTTTGTAATTGTTGTCCTTTCATCTCCATCATATTGGCTTCATCATATGACATAAAATAAACAGAATTAATTAAAAAGAAGGACTGAATAAAGGCAGGAGGATGGAAGATTTTAATCAGCATATATTGTCATGCGAGTGGTCCCTGTTTAGAAATTTTAATTAATCAAATTTCCATTGTCTTCTTGAAAGAATCGTGAAGTGTTGAAAACTTTAAAAATCTGATTTTGCTACTATTCCACATTTGCTTTACTGGCCAGCTGTGCAGGAGACATCCTCGGGTGCTCAAGCATGATGGAAAACTCCCTTAAAGTTTCAACGCAATACAGGTTCACTGTGAAGTGATCTCAGACTGACCCACTTAGGATGACACCCTCAAGTCCTCCAGATGGTAACAGACCTTATGACTTCTCAAATGTTGTTCTAACGTCGACCTTTACCATGAGATTCTTTTGCTGTACCTTTCTTTAGCCAACCTGTAAAACTGTGAACAATCATACATGAACTGAAGGGAAGTGTTCCAGAAATAATGTGAGAAAAATGGGCAAAATGTGAATCTTTAGTTGTCTTGTGGGGAGGCTAGATGGGTATATTTTAAGATTTTTAGAATAAATTCTGTCACTTACTACTTAATTTTGTACACTTAAACAATTTAATCTTGCTATAGCTACATACTCACTCCAAAAGGTGAAACAAAATTTTCAGGTGTCGCGTATAGCTCTAAATTAAAACTACTGTTATTTTAACTTTTTCTTTACCATCCTTCCTCTCCCTAAAGTAATACACATATATACACACATATATACTTGTGTTCTATATATTATACATGTAATTATAATTGTATGTTATATGCATATTGTAATATTAATGTGGCTTGAGACACATAGACATAAATATTGTTTGCTTATTTATATATATTATTTATAACAATATGCAAATACATTGTTTTATATCTGTGTGTTTGTTTATATCTCAGGCCACAGTAATATTTTTGCAGGAAAAGAAAATTCTATCTTTTAGACTTACTTTAGGTCTCTATAAGACTCATGAAAATTTTTTTTCCATTGCTAGATATAGGGTTTGTTCCCTGCAGCACACACACCCTGCCCAATGGAAGTGTATGTTTGTTACGGATTAAATTATGTTTTCCTGAAATAGATATTGAAACCCTAGGTCATGATATTGCAAAATGTGATAGCATTTGCAATAGGACCCTTTTAGAGTTAGCAAAGTTAAAATGGAAGTATTGGGTTGAATCCTTATCCAGAAGCATTAGGTTCTTACTAATGGTGCTCTGAAAATGCTGGCTATTTGTGCAAGGGGTTGCTCTTCAGCTGCAGAAGTAAATACAGTCATGTCCTGAAGATCTCATACATCCTTTTTTCTTTGATAAGCCTTTTTCTGGTCTATTAATGAAACAAATTATGGTTTTGGCTTCCTGTTGTTTTAAGATTGTTCTATGTGAGAATCTGGATATAAATACTGCTGCTGTGAGAATCTTGCTGGAATAGATGTCTGTGGCTGTATCTATTTCCTGAAAACACTCTGTACGAATAGTAGCAGTCATTGCTTACATTTTGAGAGGGCTAACCAGATAATTCACCATGCTTGAAAATCTCTATCTCTCTTTCTCCCCTCCTCTCCCTATGTGTGCATGTGCATGCATATATAATGTGTTAATCATAGAAACAGCTTCTATAATAGATACAGGATTAATTCAGTGTTTTCAAGCTTCTTGGAGCAATATTTAACAACTGTTTTTCCCAGTGAAATCAATTGCTTCCTGTAATGTTGAGCCTTGGCCTGGAATATGTTATCTTGTCAGTGGCTTTCTTCTGTGCTTTCTTTGTGTTTTCATTCTTCTTCTTAGACATTTACTGGGTCATTATCTCTCTAAATATACTATACTGTGCTTCTTGTTCTGGATAATTTCACTGGCTAGAGAATTTTATGTTGCCATAATTTTCTCCTCAGCATGTTGAAAACATTGTTTCATTGTTGAGCTTCCGTAGTTTTTGTTAAAACATTGTTTTCTTGCTTCTTCGCTTGCCTTGTTTTCATTTTCTTGTGGATCAGCAGTTCAATACCTTTCTCTATTTATCTTTTTCTAAATTAGGTTGTTCATGTTTTAAGTGTCTTGAAAGTGAATTGCTATCTGTTCTTGTTTTTCCTGTTTCCTGATGGAGATAGGGTACTGCTGTGTGTATTCCAGGCTGGCGTGGCACTTAGGACCCTCTGCCCATTGCCTGAAGAGTACCGAGAGTAAGGCATATGCCAACAGCTGGTCTAAGGTAACTCAAACGTGTAATATATGACCTTCAGTGGTTTCCTCAAAGAGAAATGTGTAATGACAGTGGTGGCTCTGGTCACATCACCAGCTGTCCTTCTCTGAACCTGTCTCTGAAAGTGTGCTAAGGGAATAATTTACTTTGGCCTCTGTCTTTAAGGTTAATGGAGGGGAGTCAACAAACAAACTGGAGAACTATATGGGAATGAGTGACAGCTAGGGCTAGCAGCATCTAGTGTCAAAATCCCCAGAGGAAACAGGGACAAACGGGGAAGCTGAGTAAGTCAGCATTCAGTTGACATTAAAAAAAAAAAAAGCAAATATCAGAGGAAACCCGGCTTTGGAGAGAGTGGCTTGGAAGTCATGAGGGGATTCCAGGCTTTCTGTTATCAGAGTGAGAATGGGAGAGAGACTATGCCACCCCAGGTCTCCTGGTTTGGTGCATGCTGATCAACAGGCAGTTTGGGCTTGTTCAGTAGGAACATTTTTGCTTTTTCCCTTTAAAATACAAAAGCAGGGCAGAATATACAGTTCAGTGTGTGTAATGATGTGGCCTCAGAGACTAGCACTAGCAAATAACTATTGTATGTATTACATTATATATTTACTTTTATTAAAAAATTAGGCAACAGAAAAAATCCATGATTTAATAAAATCTTTACCCATTTCCATTTTAAATTTCTATCACAGTGCTTTGGTGGGTATTTATCTAGTACCCTTTCCACCTCCCTGTACTGGACATGTGTTCATTTAGATAGTTGCAGCATTCTGAAATATGTTGTTCTAAGCCCAGATCTCAACTGTCTAACAGTGTTCTATTCATTGGAATATTAGTCTTTAATCTACTACAGTGCCTCTACACTCAGGAGACATATACACACACATGTAGACAGATGCACACATACCACATATGGTTCTGGTTCTTTAAAATTATTCAGTAAAATGTATTTAATTGTATTTGTAGAGAATGTTAGCAGTAACAACAACAACAGAAAAAATGTTGGTGATTTATTTGGTAAACCAAACTCATTTTTTTTTACCCCGTATAACTTTCACACCATATTTTGTGTGGGGGTGTCCTTTGTTTGTTTATTGAAACTGGGACTCAAGGACCCTGGGTTAACCTTGAACTCATTATAGGTAAATACAGGTGCCCTTGAACTCCTGATCCTCATGTCTTCATCTTCTAAATGCTGGGTGCACCCATGACTGACCATGTCTAGTGGCAAAATCTTTTGGTCTCTACCCTAAGGCCTCTTGGAACCATTTCCTTTTGTCATAGACCATGCCTTCGCCTTAGCTTGGCCTCATTCCTCCCATTATTTAGCAGCACCCCTAAGTTGAGCTTCTCCCTCAGGCTTTCCAAGAAGAGGGGAACCACTCCTTCCTTGTACAATAGGTCCTTCCTAGTCAGTAATTCTTTTATCTCTCTATGCTTGAGCCATATGACCCCCAGAGAGATAAAATATGGTCAGCTGATTAATTCTTTTGACTTGAAGTCATGCTGAAAGACATCCTTACAAAGTGCTTTAAATATAAAACAGGTTGATTTTAAAACACATGAAACCATCTGATGCTCCTTTTCCACATTGCTCCCTGAAGTCAGAGGGTTGCCGTAATAACATATAGTCAAGCAAAGGGCTTTGCCTGGCACAAGGTCCTAGATTACGGGATTTGGGAAAGTTTAGGAGTTGTGGCCTTGTTGGAGGGAACACTTCATTGAGGGACAGCTATCATAGTATGTAATCTTGCCCTACTTTCTGTCTGCCATCTTCTCTTCATGTTTCAAGTTAAGGATGTTGTCTCTTTTGTTCCTGTTGGCTTCTTTGCAGCTGATTTCCATGCCTCAACCCTGCCATGAGGGAATCTTCTCCCTCTGAATCAGAAGCCAGTATAACTCTCTCTTCTTAAGTTAACTGTAGTTATGGTGTTTAGTCAGAGTGACAGACATTAACAAAGACGTGTTAGCTGTCTTAGTTATGGTTTTTATTGCTGTGAAGAGACACTATGACCGTGGCAATTCTCATAGAGGAAAACATGCAATTGGGGATGGCTTATACTTTCAGAGGCTTAGTCCGTTATCTTCACAACAGGATATGGTGTCATGTAGGCAGACATAGTGCTGGAGAAGGAGCTGAGAGTTCTACATCGTGATATCCAGGCAGCAGAAGGAGACTTCATATCACACTGGGTATAACTTGAGCATAAGAGCCCACTTCCACAGTTGCACACTTACTCCAACAAGGCCACACCTATTCCAACAAGACCAAACCTCCTAATACTGTCACTTACTATCGGTAGAACATTCAAACACATGAGTCATGGGGGCCATACCTATTCAAACCACCATACTGGCACAGTCTGGAACAACACAGAGCATCACAAAGTAAGAAGAAGGAGTACTCTTATGTTTGTTTCTCCTGGTGTTTCTCTCATTATAATGCCAGCAACATTCAGTCATAGGAACTCTACCCAGATACTTTTAATCTAGAGCACATTCCGAAATACTTGCCTAGGATATCATAGTCAGATTAATTATTACCCCCTTAACATGTTAGAGTGGGGATTTAATCTCAATACATGCATGGTGCCTGAAGGGACTCCCGTAAACAGTACGCAGACCACAGAGGTAGTTTCCATTGTTACAGCAAGCGTAAGGGCAAGCGAACGAGGCCGGGAAATCATGAATTGTAACATTGTGCTACTCCAGTGAGCTGTGTACTGCCCAGATTCCAGTGGAGAAAGATCGCATACAGTGAGCATTGTTAGGTGGACCCAAAGCCCGCCCTCAGAGTTCTATCTCCACTACATCATCCATGATCGTTGCCACTTTTCTCTTTTGTTATGACGTTGTTTTCCTTTTTTCACCCTTATTTAAAATAGATTCCTCACTTATACAGTTCATCCCAACCACAGTATGCCTTCCCTCTACTTCTAGCCACCCCTACGACCCCTCTCCCCCAAGATCCACTCCTTTGCTTTCTCTTCAGAAAAGAGAAGGCCTCCAAGAGACAACAGTCAAATAGGGCAAAGCAGCATACAATAAGTTGCAAGGCCTCATACGGATGCTGGACAACCCACTGGAGTGTAAGAGTCTCAAAAGCCGGCAAAGGGGTAAGAGATCCATCACTTCCACTGTTAGGAGTATCACAAGAGGATCAAGTTAACAGCCATAACACATACACAGAGGACCTAGTGCAGATCCGTGCAGCCCCCATGCTAGATGCTTCAGTCTCTATGAGCCCTATTGAATCCTATTTAGTTGATTCCCTAGACATGCTCTCCTGGTGTTTTCCTCTCCCTCTGACTCCTACAGTGTTCCCTTTCCTCTAGCACAACGCTCCCTGATCTCCTGGGAGGCTTACTCAACGAGAGGGATCCCATGCCCTATCATGCTTTGATGGCCAGGAACCTGAGACTGGACAGACCAGAGACTTAGGGCAAACATGACAGGCAAAAAAATTGGATTAACTGATTCCTAATGTTAGTCTGGTATATTCATATATCAGCGTCATGTCCAGTTGACATCAGAGAGGCTTCTTCCAGCAGTAGATGGGAGTAAGTGCAGAAATCCACCACCAGACATTGTGCAGAGAGAGAAAGGCCAGGTTATGTTCCTTCTTCATGGACAGAATAGCGGTCTCTAGTTTGAAAACCCTTCTCTTTTCTTACAGAGCTGGTAGGGAAATGCAGCAGTTTGGCTCTTCCTTCCCATCAACTTCTCCTGTGATGAGAAGAGTGAAGAAACTGTATCCACCTGTATCAGCCCCTAAGATTCTCCATATTAAAGCCTGTAGAGACAGCGAGGTCAGCCCCTTCCAATTCTATGGGCTAGGACGTGCCAAGCCATGTAGTTCTCACCTCCCCATTAACAGCTGTCAATCATGGTGACTGCCTTGCAGTCTCTACTTCTCCTTGACCCTCTGGCTTCCATTAACAGTGAAATTCTAGCTTAGACTTCCTTTTATCTGCTTTGTTCAATGTCGTGTTCTGTATATCCTGTTATGCACTGTGATTTTAAAGAGATGGGGGACCTTTCCTAAAGATGTTACCGAGTATTGTGATTGTACTAGGGGATGTTACCGAGTATTGTGATTAATTTTTCATAGTATTGGTAATGCCAAATTTCTTCAGTCATCTTATTTCTTCCCCAGTTGGGTCTCAAAGTATAATTCTGAATTGAGAACTACCCATGTTTTCCACAGTGTCATATAAGAACTGTTAACTCTTGCAAGCTATTTTAAATATTATGCAACTATTTTTCCTGAAATCTTATTTTTACTGTTTATTTGAGTGTACCATTGAGAAGTCAGTGCAGTTAAATGAATATTTACTGTTTACTATTTGTTAGTCCATGCCTTACTAGGAATAAATAATAAAAAACCAGACAGGTCCCTAAATATCACAGGTTTTCTAGTAATACATCATAGCTCTATATAAAGCCAATGCTATTAACCTTTACAATAATAACTTGAAAGATACTCAGAGAAGAGATACATCTTACTATGAAATATTACCCTCACTTTATTTGCGACAAAATTAAAATATTTTATGATTTATGTTTTGGGTTAGTTCCAAAAATTTCCAACTTCACATACATCTTTAAAAAGCAGGGTGTCATTTTGTTCTTTTTATTCACAGGATAGGTATGGTGTTTCATAAATTTTGACTCTAAAGTTTCCTGACCTTTATGCATTCAGTTTCCTCCTCTTGTTTACAAGCTGACTGGGCTGTAAAGGTGCTGCCATTAACCAATGAAAATAAACAGGAAAAGGTCAGTGTATTCCTTATAATGGTTGATTTCCAAAAACTGTGTGAGACATTCAAATTCTGCCACTTATTTGAAAGTCCAAACTTGTAAAATAAATCTATGGTGACAGCAATGAGCCTCTGACTCTAGATAAAATGTGTGACAGGGAAGGTCAGAAAACCCAAAAACCTGTCTTATTTTCTGTTTTCATACATTAATGCCTGTTCTTGAAATTCCATAAACAAAATATAGGGTACATTTCTGCCTTGAATATCATAAAACCTAACATGCTTGAGAATATTTTCCAAGAAGAACATTTCAAATATACAATTTTTGCACATTTATAAATTATCATATGGATACATTTTGAAAATGCTAGCAAGCATTTATAATCTATGTTCTTGTAATTAATTGATTTATTTATCACTTATTTATAAATGGCTGATAAGTATATGATGAGCCAGTTTAACTTTATCAATCATTTCAATGTGCGATCAAACCCATTGTAAGAAGATACATATGATTCCCACATGGTCAATTTGATAAGAACATACATTTTCCTTTTGTTTATTGGTGCTTTTTAATTATTACTTGTGGATAACTTGTAGTGATCATCCATGTTTATGGGAAACACTATGATATTTACCACATGGATAAAACTTCCATTTTCTCCAGTGGAACTCTTTAATGTTGAATTCTTTCTACTCTCCTTTGCATTTCGTCTCTTTACCATTTATACCCCTTTGGAACCGCAGGGCCCTGGCTTTCTAGCACTCCCCTCTACACAAAGTCAGGCATGGGACAGCGAACTCACTCCAGGTTGCTGTAGAAGACTAGACTTGACCATTGTTGCTCTATATGGCCCCATTAATCCCTCTCTCTGGACTCCCTCTAGGGAATACTGACCTAGCCTCTCTCTGGTAATTACTGTTACAAGGCTTTGTGTTCTCATAAAAAAAGAGAGCGTGTTTGTTAATTTGTATCTGTCTGGCCTTCTTTATCACTTGCCGGTTCCACCCAGTTTTCAACAAATGGCAGGATTTCACCCTGTGTATGACTGACATTCTGTCATGTATATATAATAAATGCTATCATATAGTCATTAACCAGCAGGCACACAGTCTGATTCCGTATCACTGCTGCCATGAATATTGGTACAATACTCATGAATAGGCAAGTTTATGTAGTAGGAGTCCGCTATTGTGTTCCTGCCATCAAATATGTCTTTGTAATTGCAATTTTTGCTTTGTATTTCTTTGCTAATTTCAATTCCCTCAGAAACAGGATAGCTGGGAAAAAATGGCAGACCTGAATTTAGGATTTTTAAGCAAACTCCTTATTCTCCATCATGGTGATGTTAACTTAATATTCCATCAATATTAGGCATGGAGTCTCTTTGTAAATAGCTACACAGCATTTATTATTATAGTTTGAATAAATGTTGGTTTTACTGGTAGTATTTCACTGATTGAACTCCTTTCACGGATGGTAACAGTAAGCCATTTTCCACACTTTTCTGTCTACCTATATTTCTTCCTTTAAGAATTTTTTTTTTTGTCAGTTGCCATTTATTTTGTTTCATTCTAGTTTGCTTGCTGTTTGTGGAACAGTGTCTTACTATGAAGTTCAAACTGGCTTCAAACTTGGGATCCTTATGCATGTGCCTGCTGAATCTTGCTATTGAAAATGTTTCATCTTCAATACCATTTTCAAACCATTTATGGCTCTTGTTTTTCAATTTTTTTCTGGTACTGAAATTATTGTGTCTTTTAATTAAAGTTTTTTATTCATTTTACCTATCAACTACAGATTTTCCTCCCTCTCCTCTTTTTTCCCCATCTCTCCCTACCCCAGTTTTTCAAATTTTTACTGAAACTTTTTCACTGAATTTTTGTTTCCATAGATAATATCAATAATATATCTTGCATTATTTACACTCACAGCCCTTTTCCTCCCCTATTTTTGAAAGTCCAGCTGTATAGTCATATAAAATAGGCATTCATAGCCACCATTCACTAACAACAAATCATAAATTCATCTCAGAACAGTTCTCTGATGTGCATACAAGTTATAGCACATTAAATTTGAAGGCTACTGACATGAATGTACTTGTTTATCTTAATATGAAGAATTAAATCCTGGCTGAATATTTGACTTTGTAGATATAGAGCACCATAAACATTTTCCAGAAGTAATGGAAATTATGATTTCATAATCATTGCTGAAAATACAACTTCATATAAATATGTGGTGGAAGGTGCTAGATACGGTTAGGATCATTTTAGAATTTCTGATTTATTTATTGTTTTAATGAAGCATAGGTAAGCCGTTCAAATAGCAATTGTGCAGAATACTAGTGTATTCCAATGACATACTGACCTAGGAGATCTCCATTCTGTCGCTCATGTTCTCACGGCGCTCTGCCCTCTCCCTGTGTTTAGCTTTATCAAATGTCTAGAAACATTCTTTCTACTGTCTTTCGGTTTGTTTATTTTGTTTGTTTATTTTCTTAAGGATTACTTTGACTAGTTGAGGGCTTTGTGATTTTTTTTATGAAATTTTGAATTGATATTTTTCTAGTTCTGTAGAAAATTCCTTTTAGGGAAAGGAATTGGGCAGGGCAGTGAAAGATCAGACCAAAGCAAGATCTGAGCCAAAGTAAATTGAACATTAAATCTTACATCTTTATTTTTCAACATCTGAGAATCACAGCAGCATAGTTTGGACTGCTGTATCCCTGCTTGCTCTGTTCCTACAGAGCTGCTTTGTAGCACATTTGGCCTTTCCTGTTCATCAGCTCTATTAAGTCCAGGCAAGTGTCCCATGCTCCTGGAGTTTCCTTCATTTTAGGGTCTCAGCAGCCAGTCTCTCATTTACTCTTTTCAGGAAAATTCACCATGTTCCATGCTTTCTCTACTAACTGTCTTTCATATGTTTAAGTTCTGGTCAAGCTTCTCCAACCCTGTAACTTGCTATCTTCACGCCTGAGAAACCAGCATCATGTGAGCAATATCAACTTTTCTGCCATACTGAATGGAAGCCATGCCGTCTTAGACCATGCTGTGATCCATCCTGAGTACCTTTATGGCTCAGCCGCGAGTAAAAAGTCATCCACTGTGGTTGTTTCTGAGGAGGGTACCATGGAAGATGATGTTCAAGGACTCCTCTTTCAGAGGTTCAGTTTTATGCCATTCAGATTTGAATGTGTGAGGATTGTTCTCAATGCACCTTAATATTTTCCTTCAATAAAATGTTTTTTAATGATATTAATACCATGATACTATAGTTATTTTGCCCTCACTGGTCTTGTTTACAACTTTAATTGTGTGCAAAGCACCCATTATGTTTAAACTATAGATTTTCACATCTTTCTATTGTTAATCTGATTAGAGGCAACTATCAGTAAGTATACCACATGCCAGATATTACACTGTATTGAAACGCCCTCCACTTATTGAACAGTGAATTGATTTTGAATTCAGCCTCACTAAAATTTCAGGATATGAGCAGAATGTAGACAGATTCTTGGGCAGATGTTGGCAGAGGCTGCTCATTTGTTCCCAGCTGTCCAAACCCAAAATAATTACCCAGAAACTATATTATTTGCAATATTATTTGGCCAATGCCTTAAGCATATTGCTAGCTAGCTCTTATATACTAAGCAAACCCATCTCCATTGATCTGTGCATTACCATGAGATCGTGGCCTACTGGCAAATTTTCAGCGGAGGCATCTGTATCCTGTGGCAACTATATGGCTTCTCCCTAACTCTGCCTACTCTCTCTATATAGATCTCCTCCGGCCTGGCTATATTTTGTTAAGCCATTGGCCAAACGCATCTTCTTTATTAGCAAATAAATGCAACACATATACAGAAGTATTTCCCACACCAGGCAAACTGTAAAATGAATGACCTTTATGCTAGTTCTTAATAGAGGTTTTGTTTTCTTCTCAGTTCTCCTGGGGTTAGCTTTCATTGTCTATATTTATATCAACACTCTGATCTTTTGAACTCTGAAAACAACTGCCCATTAAGCACTGCTGATGACCTTCTATGGTTTCTTTATTCTTTCAAACTTTTCCATATTGTTTTCCGTAGCCCCTTCTGAAGGATTATAACACAGACAGTTTTATCAGCATAACGACCCCATTCCTGGCATAATTTTCTGTGTTTGTTATTTATTTGGTCACTATGAAGGAGTGGCTGATAGAAACAACCAAAGAAGGAAACTTATGAAGACAGAAATCAGCTGGAGGTAGAACTATAAGTTCTGATCCACTCACAAGTTTCATAACCCACTCCATAGTCCCCTTCGCTGGGGATTGAGATGAAGTGTTGAGTTACCTGAGCCTATGGGGGACCTTTACCTTCACATCACCACAGACTTCTTTAGATTATATGCAAAGAATATAATTAGAATGATTAAAGTAAAAATATGATTAATGATTAGGCAAATTCCATGAGCAAAATTTGTCAATATCATGGAAAATATCAAACCATACAAAAAATAAGAAATGCTGTTTTGTTTTATAAATGGATGGAAAGTTCAGGTATGTTCATTCTGAGCAGGCTGATTACATAGTCTTATTTATGGAGAACTTTTGAGAATTTGGAAAAACTAGGATTAAAACAAATCATGAGTTTGGGAATTATGCCATATACAGAGAGTTTATTCTAAGGTGTTAGGATAAGCACCTAATTAGGCACAGAAGGCAGAGGAAGCGGGGGTGGGACTGGATCTGTGTTTTCACACCTCTCTGCCACCCAGAAGGAGCTAGAGGCAGCATTTCTTGCAAATTTTGGGGCTTTTGGGCAATAAAAAGGCAAGACATTTTGTAGCTATTAAATATTTTAAAAGAAAGGTCACCAGATCAAGAAATAATATTGTTGCTAAAACTAGAAATACTTAATGGGGTTTCAAAGTACTGTTTCCACCCTCTAGACAGAGAGTGCCAGTGACTGCCAGAGCTTTCCATTCACAAGCATATTTTCATTAAAAGTGTTGTGCAATTAGAAACAATTCTTGCCTGGTCTGTTTGTGAATCTCTTTTGTAGCTACCAGGGTCTGGGATCATGGCTGATGTTACTGTACTAATGTAGCTGACTGTATTGGGAGTGACTTACTGCACACTGGTAACAAAAATGAGAATAGAGTTTATGTTTCTCTGACCTTAATTTTATGACTGAACAAAGCAATTTGTTGAAAACATCCTTCTTTTAATCCAATTTTGAACTATTATTGTATATTATAAATTTATAAGCGAACTGATTTGGCACATTCATCATATTTCAGCAATCTATTCAGAAAAAAATGCTCTCCCCTTAGTTACTATTCCACTCAAAAATAGTCATAAATATCTTATTAAGAAAAGCAAAGCAGGCCCCACATTGTGCTGTGAGAAATTATTGGAAATCTGAGTTAGGATAGATTTTAGACTTCTTAGGGTTTGCTCAGATGAAGTGAGGAGAGTCATAGTTCAAGAGCACACTGTGCAAGATTTGAGGTACTTCCCATGTCCTGATCTCTGTAAATGATGAGAACCATGAAAAACAGAAATGAAGACGGCGGAAGCTGTCTCATAAAGAAGCAGGTAAGTGGTCATCTTTCCATGTGCTTTTCTCATCTTCTCTCAGACCATTGCACACAGGGAAGAACAGAACATTTTCCTTAGAGTAGATTTGAAATTAGTAGACATTCACCCAATGATCTGAAAGACAATTATGCCTATATTTTTAAAATAATTCGTTCAATATGCAATAAGTTTAAATGGTGAAGACAGGGCATACCCATCGACTCTTTTTCACAAGGTATTGGAGTGTACCTAATAGAAAAGATAGGAAGTCTTTTAAAAAATTACGTCTAGGCGTTTGTTTGCTACACTGGTTAGACTGGTTTTGTCGTTTGGTGGTAGATGGCTTATCTAATAGGCAAAAGTCCTGGTTTTGGCCTTAGAACTAAAAAAAAAAATAGATCAAATTTTAGTTAGGAAATTTTTTAAAAATGTCTTAAAATACAACTTAAAATCCATTAACATATAAGTTTATATTTATATAATTTGAGGTCAGAAAAATTCATTGCTGACATGAAACCACAGTTAGAAGCCACAAGGAACAGAACAGATTCACAGATCAACTACATGAAATGCCAAATCTCTCTTTTTCAATTAAAATGTTTTCTTGGTTAGTAAAATCATATAAACTATAATTTTAACATGGTAACTATGTGTACATATGCTGTGAAGATGTAATGCTTAATTATGTGGGAAGAATAGATGGAGAGTTGAAAATAGATTTAGATCAACACTGGAAGTTAACGCTCTACACAGAAAACTGGTAGAAAACAGGGGCATATGCTTCTTGATTCACAAATACTCAAAAAAAGGAAAAGCAGTGTATCCAAGGACAACAGTGGATGTGTCATAGAGTGTTGCATTTATGAGGAGTGTAATTACTGATTTTTTGATATTTATTTATTTATTTGTTTGTTTGTTTGTTTGTTTTTCCACTTAAAAGTTTCTACTTCCTCCCCTCCTCCCATTCCTCTACTGCTCCCCCCCTCACCCTCCTCCCTCCCCCTTCAGCCTTAAGAGATGGCAGGGTCCCTGCCCTGTGGGAAGTTCAAGGCCCTCCCACCTCCATCCAGGCCTAGGAAGGTGTGCATCCAAATAGACTAGGGTCCCAAAAAGCCAGAACATGCAGTAGAAACAAGTCCCAGTGTCTTTATCAATGGCTTTTCAGTCTTCCCCCATTTCAGTCACATTCAGAGATTCCGGTTTGATCACATGTTCATCCAGTACCAGTCCAGCTGGATTTGGTGAGCTCCCATTAGATCAGGCGCACTGTCTCGGTGGGTGCAAAAGAGTCATGACAACATATGCAAAATGAGTTTCTGTACCTTCCATTCAGTGGGTAAACACTTAATTTTTGTTCAGTTTTTAAGCATCTACATTTAATGTCTGATTGACAAAATTTCTACAGTCTTGGTTACTTGCAAACCATTTTCTGATATGCAGCTTTACAGATTATAGATGCAACACTCTTGTTGCATCATGAGCCTTCTGAGTGGAATACACTGACCACCTGTCATGTACCAGTACAGGTCTACTGTTTCCCTCCCACTTAATCTTTACGTTGAGAGTTCTCATGTAAAGATAGTACATATGCAAAGAGAAGTCAATGATCCTTTATTCATTTATTGAACAATAAATAAATTATAATTCATTTATTGAACAAAATTAAATTATAAAATCTGAATTAGAAATAATAGTTCAAAGAGATTCATTTTTCCTTGCAAAACTGTAAGTCAATTATTTCAGAAAGTAACATGAGACCATAAGTTCATTTAAAATTCTATTGTGGGCTTACATAGACTAAAGGAAGGTCTTTACTTTCTACTTGTTTGAAGGTATAGAGTCGATCAAGCATTTAAACCTCATCTCTCAACTTAGGAAAATGAGAAAACTGAACACTGTACTAACTTGTTACTAAGTATTCTTCTAAACTGTTTGCGAATAGGTGCCTGATACCATTCAGGATGAAGATTGTACATAGCCCATGTCTCCTGATGATCAAATTAATATCTGGATATAAAAATAAACAATATCACAGGGGTAACAGTTAAATCTAAATGTAAATGGTGACGTGTATCTAGGATGAGTCTAATGGGTTCAATTTTCCTCTTTCCAGCTTAGAAGCCAGGTTTGTGGCACTCTTGTTATTTAAAAGCCTGATCTCTGCGGGCTGGAGCAAATGGATAGTGATAATAATGTTGTCTGTCTTCCTCCCAGGCTTGCATGATTTTCTTCTAACAACAGTGCAGCACAGTGACAATGATGCACTTCTAAAAGTCTTCAGAGATACCAAAACTCAGAAGGAAAAGAAAAACAAATACAGATATCTATCACAAACCTAATTATAAATGAATAAAAGGTTAAAAGATAAACTTCTCTGATATTAAAATATAAAACAGCATTTCATCATTAGCCAATATTAAAAAATAGAGCAATAATATTGCACAATTAGTTGGTTCATGTCAGGAGTGCAAGCCTGGTTAAATATGCAGAATTGATACCATGAAGGCAAATATGAGAAATGGGGACATGTTATTTCAGGAAGAAAAAGCAAAGCAATAAAAAGTGAATAGAAGAATGCAGTACAAAAAAAGCAATTCAATATTATTAGAACAGAGTTTGACTACAATGCTCTCATAGGAGCATATATTTTATGTTGATGAACTGTTGGAGGAGAATTAGCAAGTGTGTCCTTGTTGAAACTGGTGTGTCCTTGTTGGAAGCAGTGTGCTTCCGGTAGTGGGAGAGGGGCTTTGAGGTTTAAAAAACCCATGCTACGCCTAGTGCTCTTTCAATCTTTCTCTCGGTTTGCTGCCTGTGGATGAGCATGTAAAGTTCTCAGTTACTGCTCAAGCATCATGTCTATCTGCTTCCTACCATTATGATAATGGACTAAACCTCTGAAACTGTAAGCTAAGACAAACAGCCATCATGAAATATGGTAGATTATATTTAATGAAAAATACATAATACATATGTGTATGTATGTGTGTACATACATATATCAACAATTTAAGTGATGTTATTCAATTTGGATGATTCCTCATCAAACAACCCTCTGTGGTACCAGACATGAGAAACTGCCTTTTGAGTTGTTGGTTAGGGGATTCCAAGATGCCCCCAAACAATATAGGCTATTGACATTGCCCTTGGCTACATTCTAAAACTTGAAGGTATGACCTTATTGTTGAATACATTGTACACTTTAGGACAAGACTTGAAGGAATTAATATGAAACTGATGGGAAGTCTCCTCTCTCAGGACTAGCTTTTATAGCATCTGAAGTTGTGCCAGCCAGTGGTAAAGCCTGTAAATCAATGGCCAACATAGCAAGATAATGATGCAATAGTATTTATATAATAGGATAACCAAGATTTGTCTATTGGCCTTAAGGACCACACAATAGCAGGGAATTCATACTAGTTCTATAAACCTAACAAACTACCATTGGTTAGCAAGGTCACAAATCTTAGAAAATAGGCTAATATGCCCCCCCCCAAGCAGTGTTTTATTAAATATAGCTTCTATGTGATTATTTCAGGACTGTGTGGCCAAGAAACAAAGAAGAAGACTCTGCCTACAGACCAGCACGAAACGTTTGGGGTTGATGGCTGCTACCCACTTCTAGTCCAGATGCTTGTGTGCCCATTTAGGGTCAGGAGGAAATTAGCTGAAACTATATCTGTTTCCCTACCTGGTCAGGCCGTAGGATTGGCATTGCTAGGAGTATACAGGCAGGAGAGGATGGCAGATTTCTGCTACCATACACAGAGGTATTTCCAGGCTGCACAGTGTGCAGTATGGCAGGTTTAGCTTTTACTCAGATAAAAAGGGTTTATATGTGTCATGGTGCTACCCAGGGTTAAAGTCGTGAGAATGGCTCCCACCCAGCTGTCCCAGAGCTGGCAGTGAACTACCTCCACCATATTGAAAGCCTGATAGAAGTGAAACCAGCATCCAGGTTTGATGCTACCAGAGTGATTATCATTTTAAAAGTGCTCCTGGTCAGTAAATGATTACAGATACACAATAAAGGAAAATTAGGATGGAAAAGACTTCTAAAGAGATCATTGTGTTAGATAAATGTATGTAGATTCGAGAAAGAGAAGAAAAAGAATATGGACAGTTATAATATAAAAGAGTAAAAAAGTACTCTTAAAGAAGTGAAGATAATAAAATAATTAAACTCATAGAAAAGTAATAAAGTAAATAAAAATAAGCCACATAAAGATGGAATATATACAGAGTCTGGATTATATATATTATTGGGTTTTCTTTGAAGTTTTTTTGACTGTGAATGAGTTAAATACAGAGAGACATTTTATTTGTACAAGCTGCTAAGCTAAATCTATCTATCTATCTATCTATCTATCTATCTATCTATCTATCTATATATTAAAGGTATCTTGACTTCAAAATTTGGATCTAAGGATACATTGCTTTGGAAAAAATGTTCTGTTTCTGTTTCCGCAGAGGATGTAAGCCTGTGAATTCCTTCCAGATTAATATGGTATGATGGAACAAGAGCCCTGAAAGGTCTCCATGAACCTCCAAAATTACTTTGCTCCAACAAAAAACAGGAAGCAATTTGGAGAGAGCTATGCACAAATTCCCAAATTCCCAAATAATAAATGTTTGTTTACATTTAAAGGTGGATATGATAAAGAGAAGACTACTTTGCATTAGTACAGATATTGGTCTATTAATACAAATTTTAGATCAATTTTGTTATGTGTATATTTCTGATCTTGCTTAAGGTATTGCTTTGTGCAGCTCATTTAAAATGTAATGTATAATTAAGACATACAGGTTAATAGATAGCACCTATAATAGTCACTCTTATAGTCATGTTTTTTAGGTTTTCTAGAAATATAGAGATATATTTCCGATATATGGGTATTCTTTGAACCTTTCAAAGACTGAAAGAATATGGCATTTAAAATGTTTTAAGAACTTAAGACTTTTCATGACAATGAGACACAGCTGCTCCTGGTAGCACCAATCTACTTCAAGAGGATGATGGGCATCTAAGAGGCACCTTATGGAACCATTTGGGCAAGAAACTGCTCTTGCCTAGACTGCTTGATGTTATGCTGTATGAACTGGACATACAGGACCCACAAAAATTGACTTCTGAACTTATCTAAAGGTGAGATGGTCATTCAGAATTTCTGCTTCGTAAAAGAGTCTGACAGACATTTTGCAGAACACAGAAGAAAGTGTCTGAGAAACTGCCAATATACATTCAACAGTTTTTCAAATTTCCTGCTTCATGGAAAAATCTACCAGATACTATAGGCTAACAGGCTGAAGATGAGTGACAGCAATGTTACAGAATTTTTGGTGACTGTTCAGGAAGTAAGATGTCTCTGTCAATTCTAGAGTTTTGGAAGTTGCTTATAATGCATTTCCTGTTAACTTAGGCAATATTAGATCCTTCTGGAGTCTTTGATGGAGTTGAATATTAGATAGATACAATTATAGTTTCCCTTAGTTATGATAAAAGATAAAATGGATATAAATATTGTAACTATAATTCTTGCTTGATAACTGTTCTGTATATGTAATTTTATTACATTAAAGTTAAAACCTTTTTTATTTAAAAAGAAAAAGGGGAATGGTGTAGGTAGTCCTTCTGTATATGTGTTGCTTTTATTGGTTAATGAATAAAGAAGTTGCTTGTGCCTATGACAGGGCAGAATTTAGCCAGGCTGAAAAAGATATAGTGAGAAAGTAGGTGGAGTCAAATAGGTACCATGTAGCTTCCATAGGAGACAGACACTTCAGACCTTTACTGGTAAACCATGAGCCTCATGGTAGAATATAAAATAATAGGAATGGGTCAATTTAAGTTGTAAGAATTAGGTAACAAGAATCCTAAACTAATAGTGTTGACCTGATACCTAGAACACAAGGATTCTGATGTGCTTTAGTATCTTCTATAGAAATACTATAGAGAAGCTGCATCCAAGATATCTCAATGATATGGCTGCCTAGACAAGATTTGTAGAATGACAACACCAATTTACATGCTAACATAGATGGGGGAGATCTAATAATCCCCTGACCTAAATGAACAGACATAAGAAATAAATAGGTATTAAGAAGAATCAGTCTTCTAGCAGGATGTGATCCTCATGGTTTATATAATCCCTAGTAATTAAAAAATAAACACATAATATAAGCATCAGAAAATGAACTGAGACAGTGTATTGATGTGCAGATACATATTTGTGTTTTATATGTGGCAATAATAAAGAAGAGGTGATGAATTTAAGAGAGAGTAAAGGGAGGGCTGGCAGGAGTTGGAGTGTGAAGGGATGGTGGAAATGATGTAATACAGAACTTGTGTATGTCATTCTTGGAAATAAATAAAATTAATTTAAAAAAAGAAAGAGGAATTTGAAGTCTAATAAATATACTTCATAAAATTAACAGATATGTAGAGAATTATCATGCCAATATATTCATCAAATAAACTTGAAACATTGTAAAATCATTCGATGTAAAATTCTCAGCAAGTAAGTAACACTAAGGATTTTGTTAACCTGATAGAGGACAATAAAAATAAACAGCAAAATTATCCTAACTTATGAAATGCTGAATGTCTGATTGATTCTCCTAACTATTGAATGGTTATAGGAAAAGAAGGATGAATCTTTTTTTACATGCTTAAGTTTATTGTGAAATTGGAACCTACATCAACAGTTTAGGAAAAATAAATAATATCTATATTTGAGAGAACATTACTTCTATTTTCTGACAGCAGAAAAAGACATAAATATGTCCTGATTATTCTATCAAGCAGCTCTTTCATCTAATGTATGTGTTTAGCAAGACTGCAGAACAGTCAATATATAAAATTGATCACGAGTTCACCTAAATATGCAGAATTGGTATTTTAACAGCTAAAAACTGCTGTAAAAGTAAACCAGTTCAATAAATGGAGAGATTCCTGGTGTTCGTGGATTGGAAAGTTTGATAGTCACACTTGTCAATCCTAAACAGTTCTACAGTCCTTTGAATATCCAATAAAATTGTAAACAACAACAAATTGTTTAAAATATGTAAAGTAAGGTAAAAATTAAAGTAACCAAGGTTATTTTTAATGTCAAATTTAAGGAATTCCTCATGGTTTTAAGATTATTCTATACTTTTTCTACACAGTGCTGCAGGAATGGATTAATGGAGGTATGAAATAAAGGTATGAAATCAATAGACTAGAATGAAAGTCCAAAAATACCGAATATGGATATCTGATTTTGAGAAAGATAAAATGTTGGCCACTTTTTGGGTAAAGACATTATTTAAGAGACAGTCTTAGAACTATTATATGTTTGCCTTCCAAGCAAAAGTCATTACACATATCACACAAAAGCTAGTTCAGGGAGAATTAACAACTTATGTAGAAACAAATGAAAATTATCTTTGCAAAGCTGATGTTAATCTAAACATTCTTAGTTAAAAATCAATCCAGTATGGGGACCTTCGAGGAGGGTTGGAGGAGAGGAGAGAGGCAGGGAGGGGAGCAGAGAAAAATGTAGAGCTCAATACAAATCAATAAAAAAATCAACCTATAAAGGAAAATGATACACTGGACAGCGATAGACATGTCTTCTCTATTTAAGAAGCAGATAGAAAGTAAACAGAAAAGCCACGGTGAGGAGCTAGTCACAAATATGAAAGAATTACTGTGTGAATATGTGACACTCCTAATACTCAACAACTAGGAAAACAATCCAATAATAAAAAGTAAAAAAAAAATGGTGAGATTGTGGAATATTAATTAATTCAGGATTAATGATTCATAAGTATATGCCAAGAAGTTCATCTTCAGAAATGAGGGAATATGAATTGAACTATAAAGAGATAATACAAAGACATAATCTATTAGAATATTTAACACTTTATCGATGACACTGTAAACTTCTGCTTTTACTACTCTCACACACATATTGCTAGTGTCTTCTACTCATCACCCTCAAATCTGGTCCATGGGACTGCCATGATTGCAGTATGAAAGTGCTCCAGCCTATGTGTTTTACACAGCAATCATCCTTTTCTTGTAATTCATGATGTTAGAAGTGTAAGTTCCCGGAGTCAGTAGGGTTGTGTGATTCCCCGAAAATTCTCATACACTCTTTCTCTGTGTGCATATATGTGCATTCTAATCTTCTCTAACTGTAATATCACATGCCACACTGAGTTAGGGCCTGCCAGAAGGAATCCCTTTAACATTATTTATCATTTCTGTAAATCCATACTGCTCCATATTCACATTATGATAACATTGTGTGTATCATGTGATCACATGCCATATCTGTGCAAAGCACAATATAAAATCATTTGTGGAGACAATATTTGGGAAATGTAGAATTTTCTGTTGTTTAGTTTTTGGCACTTGTCACATGATTATGCACTCAACTACCATGCAGATCTACACAATAAAATTGCAGGTTCCTTTACATGTAAATTATATATTAACTGGAGCTTTTCTTGCGAGTTTTTAATATTTAACAACAAATGGCACTATTTTTGAACTAATAATAAATTTAATTAAAAGTCTATAAAAAGAAAGTCTGGACTAAGTATATATAGTTCAGTAGTAGAGTTCTTCCCTAGCACATGGAAGATTTGCCACCTAATCTCATGTATTGATAAATACAAAAACATGCTTAACTCTGTTCTTGTGTGTCTAGAATTTATTCCCAAGCTCTCTTGGGTTTTATGTGGAAGTAGTTGACCCACATTTGGTGCAATTTATTGATGGAAACCGTACTTTCATTTTTCAGCCACCCAGATTGAAAATCACACAGAAACTTTATTAATTACAACACTGCTTGACCGATGACTTAGTCATATTCCTATCTAGCTCTTACATCTTAAATTAACCTATTTCTACTAATCTGTGCATCACCATGAGGCTCTGGCTTACTAGTATCTTTCTCCTTTGGTAGTTACATTGTATCTGCTTGACTCTGCCTTCTCTATCTATCTATCTATCTATCTATCTATCTATCTATCTATCTACATGTGTGTGTATTTCTTGGCTGGCTTTATTCTGCTAAGTCATTGGCCAAAAGAGCTTTATTCATCAACCAATAAAATCAACACATATACAGAAGGACATCCCACATCTTGCCCAAGAGTTACTTACGTTTTAGAGGTATAACACTGTTGTAAAGATTCCATTTATGATTACTTACATGTGATATTTCAAGTGAGTAACTTAATACGTCTCTCACATTTCACACTAAGATAATTGGGTTCAAAAGTCTGCCCAGGTTTCAAGTATAAAATAAGTTCTTAACTTCATTCTTAACCTTATTGTTATGTATTAAATTGTTTAGGCTTGTGGAGACCAAAGTTTAGGCTTAACATTGAAGATAAATCACACTAATTGACTGATAGAAAATTCATATACAAAACAAAATTATTAACAAGGAAGCATATTATTAGTGCTGCTGACAAAATATTTAGTACCAAAGTGAAATATATTTCTTAGTTAAGACTGTTATAATAATGGTTATATGGAATACACATATACTTAATTTTTCTAAGATAATTCAAAATAAGGATAACAGTTGAAGTTTCAGCAAATACTGGTCATAGATATGAAATAAAACTTTAATGTTATGTTCGAGTCCAAAAGCATAGAAACAGATGGAGATACGATGATAATCTGAGCCATAAGAAAGGTTTTCTTATCCTTCATGTATTCACCTTTGTGTCCCGGGAAAGGTAAAAATGTCCTTGAACTCATATTCTCCTACCTTAACCTCCCAAGTTCATTGGTTACAAACATGTGCCACTATGGTTAGCTCTTGTTTTTATATTGAGTGGATATGATTTTTTAATCTTTAGTGAACATGATTTTAATACTAATTCCTGGATTAGTGTTACCCACTATTGCCTAACGTGAAGAGATAGGCTGCACAACAATGACACTAAGAAACATCTTCATCTACTGAAGGAAGTAAACTACAGGACATGGCAATGGTGCTTGAGATACTTTAGCCATGTCATAAGAATGAATGACGGCAGATACCCAAGCACTTCTTGGAGGAGTGCACAGCATAAGGTGAAGAGAAAGGCCCAAAATACACTGGCATATAATAAATAAATAGACAGCATAAATGAAGACTGTGCATCCTTGGGTATGACAATAACACAAGCATCTAGGACTGCCCAAGACAGGAGCAACTGGAGAACCACCATAAACGAGCTGCCCATGCATGCTTAAGCATTGCTGGGGGCATAAATGATGATGAATAATGCTTATTGCCTAATTAAATATTTGTTTGCTATTAAAACTCATCACAAACAGTTCTCTTTAAATAGTTATTTAAAGTGCATGTCACTGGTACTTCTAAAAACTATAGGTCATCTCAATCTGTGCCTTATTTTACAGCACTGCTGCTTCACTTTTTTGTGCATGATAGAAATTTAAAGTCTGTCAAGATGGAAACATCAAGGTACCAACGTATGTCCATTTTCTTTTTGTTTCCTAGTTGGCAGGATCTTGTTTTAGTTTGGATAATGATATGTATGCCTGGCAGAAATCTTGATTTCCCTGGATTCCCAGTCTGTAGAGAGGCTCATGAAATTAGACAGACATATGGTGATAACATATTACTTGAAGTCTATTTTGCATGGTTTGAATAAAAGAAAAATCTAGCTGTCCTGAGCCATTCATATCTGAAATTCTCCATACTCCTCCTTCTTTATACTATATAAGCATTACCCATACATAAATCCACCATTTGGTGCTTACCAGAAAGGGAGACACAATGCTAAGAGGAAAAACGGGGGCACTGAAATGCTCAGTCCAGACCACTGTCTTAAGAAAGCTAGTACAGATGAAAGCTCATAACTGAGCACAATTGTCAGTGAGATGATTTTCCAGTCAGAAAGAGAACTCACTGAAGGCAAGAACCAAATCCTATTCAGGTCTATATATTGACAAAATATTTGCGATGTAAAGAATGAATAAGTAAATATCGACAAGAAATTTGTAAGCAAGTTTCCTCTCCTGAAATCAAGATATTGAAGAAAAATTCTAGATTCTGTACGTTCATAGACACGTGACAGCAAAAGGTTTTCCATAGCCTCCAAAACACCCATTTCCTTATTTGAATAAAATTAATTTTATAACTAAGAGGGGAGAGTGACAAATTATTGCTTAGAATACTGAGGTCAAGTCTACAATATCTGTACCTTTCAATTATCCCTCTAGTCTGAGAACAACCCACTAAGACTGCTGTTGCTGAGTTCCAATTAACACAGTTAAATTACTGCCTTGTCATTTATATTACAAACTACTAAAAGATAAGTACCAATTTTCCTTTTTAGATTTTGACTCTTTGAAAGATATATGTGGCCTTTTTCTTTCCTTCAAAGCAACTATCACTTTTTCATTTCTAGTGAGAAGGAAATAGCCTGTCATCTGTCAGTGATTGAATCCCCTTAAATGCACCATGGTACACAGACTAACTCAGATGATAAGGAAGAAATACTTCATGTTTTTAGCTAACATGGACAACCTGATATGTAGCAAACCTTTTGTGCCTAACTTTATTAAGATCTTACATTCAAACTCAAGAAGAAAAGGAATTAGTAAACAGATGCAAAATATTAAGTGAATGGAAATACCCTTTTAACACCTGCTGTTTTAGTCTGCTTCTATTTGCCAATGTTTGGAGTTAGTGGTGCTTTAGGTAATTAAAATGCAGAATCAAATCAATCTTGTGGGATTTTTTTTCTTCCTGTCTCATATCTGAACTCCTTGAAAGTCTTCAGTCTATGAATGGCTTTCACCATCTATACAACTGAAGTAGTAGGTTTTGTCTGAAGATCTTATTACATGAATTACACCCATTAAATAGATTTCTAGGCTACTGATGCATCAGTTCATTTTTAGTAGATCTTTTACATTAAATTTAAATTTATTGTTATTTAAAATTTTTGTATTGACAATACTTTTGTAACTTTTCTAGCCATGGGGACTAAGTATAACGAATTTCATGTATGTTCAAAATGTATGAAGAAGTCTATTACACATTTTTCTATAAATGACAGAAGTTTTCTAGTTAAAAATGAAACTTTTATCATTAAACATCAAGTTAATGGTTATTAAATGGTTGCTAAATTAATTTTCAAATTATTCTAAATTTGTAATCTTAAAATTATGCAGTATTGGAGAAAATACTGCCATAATCAAACAAAGCAGGGCACTGAAGCAATGCTTTCTACGATTTTATTGTCCCAGTATTTGTCAACAATGGCGTGCTCTATAAAGTATCTTATTGAGTATAATTTAGGGAGAATCTAATTTTAAAAAATAAAATATACTTTAAATAGTCAATAAAAGGTCCAAAGGGAATGAGTCATACATGAAAGTATTTTGATAAAGTGGAAACCGGAGAAAATATTTTCTATAGTATGATGATGAGCTTCAGGTAGACAAATCCTAAAGAGAAGCTATGGAGGCCTGACAAAAACCTAAATATAGAAAGAAAGAAGTAAACAGTACAAGGTATAGGTTACTTGATGATCATGACCATGAGGGATTTTAAGGGGTTGTGTGTGGAAATGATAAGCAGAGGAGAATAGAACTTGCATCTCAAAATAGAGAGGCTTTTATCTTGGGAGTGATGTGCAGAGACGGCGTTATTAAACTCTTGTACACTAAAGTTTATAAATGTTTGTCAAAAATACTAAGTGTAAAAAATAAAAATTTAAAGAGCAGAGAAATCATCTTAAAGAACAGTAGAAATAGATGGCAACAATTGAGTGAGAGAAGAACGTTCAAGAGGTCCCAAAGATGCTGAAGTTCACAAACGAAAAGTACTACTCTGCACTAAGATTTAGGCTTAGACCATGTGTATGAGAAAAAAATAGAATAGGTCTGAGGAGGGTCACACAAAAGTTTTGACATTTTATAAGAAAAATCATATTGAGTGATAATGGGAGAACATCTACACTAGGGAAAGAAGTGAATACAGTTTAAACATTCCATGGCTTGTAAGAACAGGTACGAAAGGGAAGTAGGATCAAATAATGGCCTGGGAGAAATTGCAGCAATGGAACATTCTGTTTATATTTTATTTAGCTGAGCATTGCCTTAACAGTTGCTTCTACAATTCTCTATAGGGATCTCAATAATGCTTTCATTGAAACGTAGTTGTAAAGAGTACATTATTACTGACTCATGTAACACTGGGAAATACATATGTAAATCAAAAGAGCAAGTAAGAATGCATCGGTATCACTATGATTTATTATTATGATTCATATCATTCAGCACCCAGCAAACTTAAGAATTTGTCCTATTTTTTTCCTGTGTGTCATTATTGCCAATGTTGGTGTAGTTTTGAAGTGGAGAAATTTCCAGAAAACATGTAAAAACAAGCCAAGAGAGTATCCCAGAATAGGTGTATCAAAAAAAGGATGAATAAGGGAGCAGGGTGTTTGGCACCATGCTTATACAAGACACAGGAAATGGTTTTGGGAAGAGAATAGTCTCTTACCAGAAATAAAATGGAACACTATAGGACTGGTTAATAAGACAAACTCTGTCATGGTGAAATTAATCATTTGTTAAAATTTCTTTTGGGTATATTTGATCATTTCAGCAACAAATCTGCTCATGCATAGTTTGAACCAAGATCAGCAGGGATTGAGAAAGGGGGGGTGGCTTGGAACAGCAGGAAGAGGAGCGGGGTCAAGTCTAGAAGTGGGACAAATTATCCTAATTTAATTAGTGACTTTGCTTCATTTTCTCTATACAAGCTTTGATTTGCTACCTTTCATGTTTGCATGCACTTGTCCTGTTCTCTATACATGTATAATTACTTCAATCTATAAGCCAATCCAAATTGAGAGAAACAAAAGTTATTGTAAAAAAACATGACAACTCATTTCAGATTATTTTTGGCCCAACTCTTGGCAATCAAAACTACTAATTTCCAAAGTGACCAAGTCTAAGAAAAAAATATTCAGTTTTTTTATGGTAATCCAGTAAAAAATGTTTTCTTATGCTGATTCAGAAGTAAGGATTTAGGATTATCCAGAATTCATTTAATTGTCACAATTCTGTGGGATAAATACCCATTGAAAAAATAATATAAATCTTAAATAATGACATAAAGTTTTCAAGAATGTTCATGAGTCCAGGAGTAATTGTCTTTGTTTTCCAGGTATGTGGTGAATGTAAGTGACAAAGCAGCAACAGTAGCAGCAACAACAGCAGCAGCAGCAACAGTAACAACAGCAATAAAACAGTTTTGGTAGAGAGATATAAAGAGACAACAGTAGTTTATACTCAGTCACTCCAAGATCAGATTTCGTGAATGGTGGTCATGGCAACATCCCTTCTATCGTGAATGGCAACAATCCTGATGTAAGTGAATTCCACAACAGATGACAAATGTAAAGACAAATTAAATACTTAGCATATTTAGAGATTACTTTAAAAGTGTACATTCACATTTCAACCATTTTTTAATTAAACTACCCTATATTATTTTTTAAATATTCAGTAAATCTAAAAATAAACTGTAAAATGAGGAAAGCATTAGCACCATCTTCACAGTTAATTTTCAGTAATATAATAGTATGCTAAAGGCATGGTTTCATGCTGGAATCCTGTAGCTTTTTCTCCTCGTGTTTGCTCTAAGCAAGCACATTTAAATAAACGTAATTGATTACTTGCACATTACAGATTGTGGATTCAGATCTCAAACCTAAAGCTCTGAGGATATAATTCAATTAAAATGATCAATATTGTGAATTCCCCTCACAAGTGCCCTTAAGAGAAGAAGTTGTTTTTCACATCAAAGTGAATTATTTTAATGACCATTACCGGCACAGGAAAAAAAAATCTATTAAGAACTAAAGAATATACTAGCCTATTTGAAATGAAACCCAAAAATAAAAGCAGGCAAAACTCCATTCTGTTGATTCTTTATACCTGAATCCTAATGACTTCTTTAAAAAACATGACAAAATTTGTAGTCAGATCAATGTTTAAGCTAATCCAATATTATTGAAAGTTCCATCTGCAATGCCACTGTAAGGGACTTTGCAGAATCCAAAATGCTCTGAATTTAACACAACATTATACATGTCACCTCGAATTTACCAAACTCTTTGAATTAACCACTTGGGTATAGCGACTTCATGCAACACGCCAATCTACTTAATGGGACCCTATCAGATGCCCATCAAGAACAACCCCAACTTTTGCATTGTCTCCTAGTTAGTCCTTCACTGTAAAGAGCACTGGACACCAGGGCTCCATGTTCTTGGCTGATTTCTACCATGAAAGTTTTGCTTCATCCAGTATCTTCCTATATTCTTTTTATGAATGGGGACTGCACATAACCAATTTCCCCAGTCCTCCAGTGAGAATATGTTAAAACATGTAAGCATTCCTGACTTCTGGAATGGTAGAGACCTTTCCATATCCACTCTATAAATCAGTAACCACTCGGTCTGAACCACTGAAATCCACGTTTTCAGATCTGTGAAAACTAAGGATCATTTAGTTATGGGGAAATGCTGGACATTTCTGAGTTTTATAATATTTTATTACTTTATATTCTTCTCTTATTCCCAGCTCTGCAGTAACCTTAAAAATGAGCAGTTTTCAAGTCTTGGTAAAAATGAGTTTGCTGGTTACTGATGGGTGAAAGGGACAGCCAGAGCAAGTATGGCAATACCCCAAAGTTGCATCCACAGTTCATATTGCTACTCAACACACTACTATCTTGATATACTCTATCCTCAGTGGATTTGATTAACAATTTCCTAATGGCCTTTCCTCCAAGGAATTTGCCAAAATAATGGAGGACAGTGCTTTATTATTTCCTATATTTAAGGTGGTGACAATATTCAGATTAAGTACAAAGTCACCAAAAAAAAAAAAAAGAAAAAGAAAAGAAAAGAGATCTTCAATGAAATTTAGTACAGTTACAAGGGAGGTATCTACATGTGGATATAAAATTTCCAACACATTCATGTGTATGCAGAGCTGGGATGTGTACCTTTGAAAAAAAAAAAAAAAAACCTGAGAACGCCCAACTCCCTCCAAGCTGACCGACCTTCAGGATGTTTTCCAGCAGGAAGTACCAGACTCTTGTTCTAAAGTTCCTTCAGTGGGTTAAGCATGCTTCTGAGAAATATACAGAGCTGGTCATGAACAGTAGGAGAGTTACAGTTGCAACATATTTAAGGACCTGTCTGTCACACGCATATTTTTGGATAAAGAAATATCATGACTATTTTGCAGCCCATTCTGATAGCACATGGGCAGTATCCTGGCTCTAGTGTTCAAAAGTAGTTGCTGAAATCTTAAGGATGAAAACAATGAAGAGTTCGGTGGTACGTTGTCAGTTTAGTAAATGTGATAGCTTTTAGACAAGCCAAACTGCAAATATTATTTCTGATTGGAAAGCTAATGAGATTAGTTCTATCAATAGTATTTATGGATATCCGTGTATATAACTGCAAAGTCAAAGGAAATGAGCAGGTTGCTGCTCCATACAGTTGCAACTCATTATGCAGTCATGTCATATCCCAGGGTTGATGTTGACAATCTTTTGCTTCCCTTAAAACACTCTACCTCTGTTGGTAACCCATTTCTCTTGTTTATTCTGATCCTAGTTACTTCTAGTTCTTTCCCCGTGTGTTCACCAAAGCTGGCGTTTTCTTGAGTTTTGCCCATGTCCTTCCTTTCTCAAGGAAAGTGTAACATTTTAGATGGCATTCATCATCACCTGCAAACTTAGGGAAGCCCAGTCTCTAAGCTATTTGGACCTTTCCCATTCCCCTCAAAGTCAGCTTGTTGTCATAATGCCCCACGGGTGCTAATAAATCACCAGCCATTGACAGCACCCAGAGGGCTCATGTGCATTTAAGATACTGGAAAATTTTCCTCAATATTTAAGTTGTTGGTTTAGGTTTATTTTTCCCATTAAAATCATGTACTCTTATATACCCAAGACACAACTAAAGCTAGCCGGAATTTACTCCAAGATGGGAAATTACTACTAAGTCTTGAATAGAAAATGATTGAACAACAGTCCTTTGGGAACATATCATTTTATTTTCTAGGTAACGTAGGGATAATCAGAAGTTATAAATATCAATTTGGAATATTCCTGATACATATGATTTGACGGAGTAAGCATAAATTAATTAGATGTTATAAATTTTAAGTTACCCATATTTAAACACTTTCACATTAATTGTAAAAGTTTTCTAATTTGAATTCATTTCCTCCAGTGTGTTGGTGACCTAATTAAATGATAGCTCTGGAAAGGCTGAATATATGCATAGGAACACATTGAGAATCCACTGTGGACATGGCCAATCCAGGGTGACAGACACAAACTGTGGACAGACACTTACAAGCTCAATGCGATTCGTGTAAACAACATAGCTAATTGTATCCCCAGGGAGCAGGGCTACTATACTCTGTATCAGTCACCTTCTATTGAAAACTAACAGAAAATATTTCAAAGTGGAGCAAACTCTCAGTAACTTTACATGTTCAGTCATTAATTTTTATTTCCCACTAGCCTCTTAATTAATATTCATTAAGAAAAAGAAAGTTAGGTGCTACATAGGTTAAAATAATATTTGAATAGTTTCATTTACTGCATTAACTAAAAAGTCATAGGTTTATTTTTACAATGATGGTTTCATAAGATGCTTTAATTTTGACTAGGTTGTATATTGAAATTAATATTACTCTAAACGTGCTGTATTGCTACTATTGTTGTTAATAATGTTGAAGTTATAATAACACATCAATAGATCTCATTGAAGTTGTTCTTGCATGGGGTTTAGTTGTTAGAATTCTTTGATTGTTCTGGGATAGCTACTCAGACTTTACCTATCTCTTACTAAAGGAACAGATATGGTGTTCAGAGTTTCTCAATTTAGGATCTTTGGACATTTGCTTATGATTAGAGATTACACAATATTTCTTATCACTATAAGTGATATTTCATTTTAATTGCATGATATTAAGAATATTTGATGCTGTTAAGCCCTTTTATTGGTAATGTTAGTGCTTTACATGGTGATATTCATTGATGAAATTGAGCATAACCTGGGAAATTAGAAAACCTTGTCTCTATGCAAGATTGTCATGGGGTTTCTAGAGACCATTAGGTACTGAAGTCTTTGACACAGTGACTGATTAATACACAGATGGAATTACAACATTGTCACATTAGTGCATGGCTGCAACGGGCAGGAAGTAGGAGCCTATTTAGAGGGAACAGGTGAAAGATTTCTGAGGAAGTTGGAACCTTTGCAAGTCCCACGGCCTGTGGGTGAGGTCCAAACCATGGAAAGTAAGGGACAGACAAATAAGCCAGGTGTATGGAGATTTATTGTAAAGTTTAAAAGGTGGTATGGGGCGTAGAGGGGAGAAACAGAGGAGAGAAACGGGGGAGAGGAGAGGAGAGGAGAGGAGAGAGAGAGAGAGAGAGAGAGAGAGAGAGAGAGAGAGAGAGAGAGAAGGAAAAGAGACCTAGTGCCTTTTACCTACCAGGAAAAGAGACTACGAGTGGGCAGAGCTTCTCTTAAAGGGACAGGATACCATTTGTTATGCAGGTTGGCACAGTACCTGAGGCGCTGTTCCAGGGTGTGTCTGAATACTAACAATACAGTGTCATTATTTGTAATAGCCAGAACCTGGAAACAACCTAGATACCCCTCAACTGAAGAATGGATAAAGAAAGTGTGGCACATTTGTACTTTAGAGTACTACTCACCTGTAAAAGACAATGACAGACAAGATCACCTGACAAAATTTGGGAGCATGGGGTCGGAGGGTAGAAGGTAGGGGAAGGGGGAATAGGCGGGGGAGAAGGGGAGGGTTGGGGAGAACTTGATGGAGGAAGGACAGATATGAGAGCAAGGAAAGAGATATCTTGATTGAGGGAGCCATTATGGAGTTAGCAAGAGACCTGGCTCTAGAAAAATTCCCAGGGATCCACAAGGATTACCTCACATAAGACCCTAAGCAATAGAGGAGAGCGTGTCTGAACTGACCTTACCCTGTAGTCAGACTGATGATTATCTTAAATATCACTACAGAACCTTCCTCCAACAACAGATGAAAACAGAGGCAGAGACCCACATTGGAGCACTGAACTGAGCTCCCAAGGTCCAGTTGAGGAGTAGAAGGAATGAGAATATGAGCAAAGGGGTCAAGATCAAAAAGGGTTCATCCATTAAAACAGTTTGTCTGAGCTAATGGGACCTCACCAACTCCATCTGGACAGGGAAGGAACAAGCATAGGACCAAACTAGAGCCTCTGAATATGGTTGAGAGTAGGAGCAAACTGAGGGGCCACTGACAGTGCACTCGAATTTGTCTCTACTACTACATGTATTCGCTTTTGGGGATCCTATTTTCTTCGGATGTATACCTTGCTCAGTCTAGATGTAGTAGGGAGGGCCTTGGAAATCACATAAAGCAAAGTGCCTTACCCTTTCTTAGGATTAGAAGGGGTGGGGGTGGGAGGGTGTATGGAGGGAATGGGAGAGGGAGGAATAGGAATTTGGATTTTTTAATAAATAAATAAATAAATAAATAAATAAATAAATAAATAAATAAGTATCTTCCCAACAGTTTGAATTTCCATTGGTGCGAATTTTCACCAATAAAGAAAACTGAAGCAACACATGCTTATGATTTCACTGTTTCCATGGGTTAGGAATGCTGACATGATTTTCCACAGCCTGGAATTGAGACGCTAAATTATACGAGAACTCACCCTGAGCTTTTCTGGGGAGAGATCTGCTTTCGAACATACCGTCTTTGTTGAGAATTTTTTCCTTGTAGCGAGACAGACCACTGTGTGACCTGGCTTCTGTTGGTCTTTGTCTGGATTTTCTCATGCAGCCAGGGTTTCCCACGACATGGGCTTTCACAGGCGATTCATAACATGGTGGCTGTTTCCTTCTTTAAGATGAGCACGAGAATCTCCCACCTCAGGTGAGAACTCAGCAGTCCCTGCCTCAGGGATTTCACTTTAATACAAGCTTCTAGAGTTTAATTTTACTTTTGATTCACTTTCAAAAAATGAATTGGGATCTTAGCTTTATTTGAAAATCCCTTTACCTTGTCATTCTGATACGAGAAGCAAGCCATGTGGTCTACCTGACCTCATGGAAATGGAATTTGATAGTAGTATATGACTTGCTGTGGGCATGGGGGAATAATTTTAGACAGAGACTAACACAATAAGGGAAGAGTTTAATTCAACTAAGTAGCCAGGCATTCACCAGCTACTATGAAATAGGTACTTTGAAGTTTATTGCACTATAAATAAATTTTTATTAAGAATCAAGGTGCTCTATTTTTAGTCAACAATTAAAACACAAAGTAGAAACACAGAGCAGAAGGCAGCTGATGTGATTATCAACATAAGCAAAATTCACAGGTATAACCATGTTAGAACACTGTGGACACTAGAAGTGTGTTTAGACACGGGTGTGCCCAAAGCAACAACAGGAGTTCAATGTCATCATTCAGTATGAAATAGCGATGATAGAAAGTTGGCAGGAGACAAACATGGGGAGCTCAAGTTTGTATGTAAGTTAGGGTAGACTATGAAATGTCCTTTTTGAATTTATCAGAAGAGGGTTTGTACCATTATATGAATATATTTTAAGAATGTTAATAAATTCTTGTTATAAATATGCAACATATCAAATAATGTGCTCATTATTGAGCTCAATAAGGAAACTTATTTTAGAAATATTTTGGAGCTTATTAAACCACATGTAGTTATTGATTAGATAGACATCTAGCCGAGATGGGAAAGCAGGGTGATTTCTAGAACAGGAGGGTAAGAGCACCAGCAATGGGAATCTCAAACCAGAAACAATAAAAGAGATATATTACATTATTAATTTCCTCTTATTCCTGTGAAAATCTGCTGCAAATTTAACACAAATGCATTATTTTACTGTTCTCAAGAATCCACATCAAACATGTCTGGTTGGGCTAGCATCAGGTTTCATGTAGATGCTCGAGAGAAGCACTGCATGCCTTTCCTTCTACTTCTGAGACTCTTGTGGTTGTACTGAACCCACCTCGATAATCTCCACATAATCCTACATTGAACGAAACAGGCATGACAACCTTCATCTTACTGTGCATTAATTTCCTTTGCTACTTGGCATATCCACAGACTCCAGCATAGAGGACATGCGGAGGAGGACACTGTTTTTCTGTTCTCTATTGTTTTCCTCAGTCTCCCGAGAAGAACACATCTTTCTCACTCCATTTCCTGAAAGGTAATCATCACATTACGGCACCAATTTTAGGTACATTTCATCCAATGCAAAAGCTCCCAACACCCACAGCACTCACAGAGCACAAATGAAGACCAGTATGAGATAATAGTTACAGATGATCTTGTTCAAAGAGGGGACAAAGGGAAGGATAATGAGATCTTAGCATCAGATAAGGTGCTGAGCAGTTTTACAATTTAAATTGGCAAACACCATTCAGTTTCAATGCCTCCAGCTAATCCCCTGGGATAGCCAGGGGTTTCAGTGGAGAATGTGCTTCCCATCCAGGTTAGACAACATCAACTCGATGCTGACAAGACCTATAAAGGTGAAAGGACAGAAATGGCTCCAAAAGTCATGCTTTGACCTCCACACACACATGATGGAAGAATTCATTAAACTTTATTTTTCTGTTTTATTTTTACTTGAGTGTTAAGTGTGTGTGATGGGGGTAGGCACATGTAAGTGTGCAAGGTTGGAGGACAACTTTGTGAGGGAAGTTTTCTCTTTCCACCTTCCTGTGGGTTCCAAGGATGACACTCAGGTTTTCGGGCTTCTACACAAACACTTTTTCCCACTGTGCCATCTCAGTTCCCACTCCAAGCCTGTTATGAGACAGAATTCATTGCTTTCAGATCTTCCTCAGTTTTCTATCCATGATTTCAATTTTTAAATAAGGTTCCAAAAGCAAACCTTTGAATTTAATAATGTCTTTTAAATGTAGGCAATATGAACATTTCCCAAATAATCCAGATTTTTCTCATTATCTTTTCCCCATTTATTTTTCAATGGTTTCAAGAAGTGATAAGCATGAAGTCTCAAAATAATCCTTCACTGTTTAGTACAATTCATGAGTTTTTTTCCTCATTCTTGAATTTCACAATTCAACTAAATGTTTCGCCAATGTGCAAAAATCTATTTTCCCCTCTGACTTGTAATAAAATGTACATATTTTCCCTTTCAGCACTCAGTAGGTTATCACTTACCATCCAGGCTGGGGATGCAGCTTAGTGGTAGAGTTTATGCTTGGTATATGTCAGACTTAAGGTTTCATTGACATCATCACAAAAGGGCCCCATAAAGACGGATGTAACAGACATAAATTTTCATAAATAATAAAGTGATGTTTTCCTCTGGTGGGTTGTTGTTCATCCATTATTCAGTAGCTGAGCTCAGGGCTCAGAAGTGGTATTTTATAGTGAGATGGGAAATCACACAGAGAGTCTTGGCAACCAGAGTATCAGGACTGGCTCTACCAGCTATCAGTCTTGTTACCTTGAGAAGGTCATTGTAATTATTACCAATGCAATTTCCCTATCAGTAATATAGGCATGTTTAGCATATATCATCGCGAGACTAAAATAATGTAACACAGGGAAGATCTTTGCAAATACAAAATACAAAAGTGAACTTTAAAAATAATTCATTTGGGGAAACTATTATAGAGAAAAAAAGGATTTAGAAGTAATAAGTAGCCTTCTCTGAACTCAGTGAAAGAGAATGTGTTTTATCCTTTGGTAAATTTATTTTAATAAAGTGAATTTCTGTTAGTCCCTCAGCGTTTTCTCTTGCTGTGTAAATGTGTGCCTTTTGTCTTTCCTCGATCCCATTTCTCCTCTAGGTTGTTAATGCACAGACAGTCGTAGCAGGCCCTGCTCTCAAACTGCATCAAGCAATAGACGCCGCTGATTCCCAACCCAGAAAAATCTCATTTTCAAGGAATGTTTGAGCTTTGACTTCCATCGCATTCAGAATATTTTGGACCTAAAGTCCTAACTCTGTATAAATAAGAAAGAGACCTTTGAAATTGTATCAAAAAATGGGAACATGAAATGGAAAGTAAATTAAAGCTATAGGACATATAAAAATGAGAAAATCAAAATATAATCTAACTTAATATTTTAAATTTTTCACAAAACTTCTTTAAAAAGTCATATTTTTATAAATAAATTGGATTAAAACAAATAGATTCTGAAAGAGTAAAATCTGCTGTAAACAGAAACATAAGTTAGAATAGTTCATATATTATTGTTTATAATATTAGAAAATGTATTTAAAAAAAAAGATTACTTAAAAGCATGTATTAGTAATAATTATGTGTATAACATTAACAAACTGATTCTTTGACCAATGTATTATTTAAATTTCCTTCTGTAAAATAACATACGTGTTTTGGAAGAATTTTTGGCTGAAATTCTTATATATTTAAAAAGATTAGACAGTAGATTTAATACTATTTTAAGAAAATTATAATGTTCTCCAGATGCTTTAGAATAATAGAATAGAAATAGGTACTAGAATAGAATAGATAATAGAATAGAATAGAAACTCAAACAACCTAAGAAAATACATGAAAGTTTGCATAAACAGTATCATGAAAAGTATTTATGGAAGCCAACAATTGATTGACTTTAATACTAATAATCAAATAGTAACACTGTAAGCCCTTTATTGTTTTCAGAGATAAATTCTTCAAAAGTCCACTAATAATGATCTTAAAAGACCATTTAGTATTACTGAGACATACATGAAAGAATGGAGAGAATAAAGTTTCATCATTTATAAAATCTTAGTATCACTCTAAGTTGTTGAACCTAACAAACTAAATCAATTTGAAAATTGTAAATGCTATTTCCTATTTAGCAATTTTTAACTTCAACAACTCATTCCCTATAAATCATAGCTCATTCCCAGCCTATATTTTTTTACAATGCCTAATGCATTTTGTAACTGTCACATTGTATATCTTAACAGTTTGTGTTCAAATTTAAAAAAAAATTAAGTGAAATTGTGCTGATGGAATTTCACTGACACTGTCTCCATGAGAGTCCACTGTGAGTCTGAAAAGGAAATACTCATGACCATAAACAGCTGTGATATGAGTTCTAGAGTTGTTTATCAGATGCAAAACTAATCCTGTAACATCCAGGCTTCATGACAGGAGCAGCACCATTTGCACAGTAGGTCTTTGAAACAAATCACTTTGTGATCTGCAGGTGGGCCCAAGGGCAGTCATATATTTCCACTCATACGTTATAAAGATATAGGAAAATTCGGTATTTAATCATTTCTATTCGAGAGGAATATTTACTTTAAAATGTCTCCCTTGGTCATTTACTTACTTAATTGATAAATATCGTGATTGCTTTCTTTCCTAAACATTTACCTATAATTAGTTTTTTAAATATTTTTATTTATTTTGGAAATAGCATACATATATAAAACATATTTGATTTTATCAATCCCTCATTACCTTCCTCAGAATCTCTCTAGTGCTCAACTCCCCATATCTCTCCCAAATCCATGTCCTCTCTTTTTATTGTTACAAAGAATTCCGTGAGGCAAATTACTACTTCCCATATGTGCATAGTTGTGGTGGCCAACCTCTATACGCACAGACTATCTACAAGGTGCATATCACCAAAGCATAGTAACGCTTCTTCTCTTGAGCAGCCATGAACTGCCAATAATATCTCCAGCAGGCGTGGATGTCAGAAACCCTCTCCAATTGAGGCTGGACTTTTGGTCAGCTTGATCTTATGCAGGTAATTGCACCTGTCACGAGTTAATGCATACAACAATCATATTATATCCATAGGTCAGCCTTTCATTCCTACCAACAGTCCTTCTCACCAATATTACAGAGAATTTTTTTGAGAACTGGCTGTAGGGAAGTTGATATAGTTGACTCACAGACAGATGAGCACCACAGTTTCCTATGCTTGGCATTTTGATCAGGTAATGCAAAAATACATCTCTCGGACATATTAAAGAAGGGACTATGGAGCTCAGCAAAAACGCTCCAAAACAAGAAATATGAATGGCTAGAAAACAATTTATATGCTTTACCTAACAAGAAAATATAGATTAAGATCACTTTAAGGTTTCATTTCACTAGGAATGAGGAAATGATCAGAAAGACAAATGACAATATATAGATATAGCAAAAGGGAAAACCTTATACACTACAGCAGAAGTGTAAACCAAGGTCGTCACTTTGGAAATCAGTCAGAAGATTATTTTTTAAAAAATCTTGAAATAGAATTACCTTATTATCTAGATATATCCCTTCTGGACATATACCCAAAGGAATCTGTGTCATAGTAAAGAAATATTTGAACATTTGTGATTATTATGGCTTTATTCACAATAGCTACAAAGTAGAATAAAAAGATTCATAATCAAGAAGAAATTGTGATATATAAACACAGTGGAATACTAATAAAGTATGAAGAAAATTAAATGAAATTTGCATAATTGGATAAATCTCGATAAATTATCTAGACTCAGAAAGAGAAACACCACCTTTTTACTCAGATATTTAAATCCTGACTGCAAAACTATTGTATGTTTAAAGGAGAGTATATGTGCATTCCAAGAACTAAAGGAGCTACAGGGAGTGGATGCCTTTAGAAAGGGGAGGGGCTACAGTAGAGGCAGAAAGGATACTGTGTAGAAGGGAGTGGGGATGGTGAAATAAGGTGTTGGTGGAAAGTTTAGTCAAAACAAAGTGCTCATGAAATTCTCTATGGAAACCTATGATCATCAACTGAAAAAAGTAGTAATTTGGAGGAAAAAGTAGAGCATGAGTAATATGGAAGGGCAGTGGGCAGTACTTAAGTGGACACTTAATCTGTCAACTCTGGGTTAAAGGTTTAAGAAAAAGTGAGAAAAGAAGAGATGGTCAGTTATCCAAAACTAAGGATATGCAAAAAGTCTTATGGAAATTAACTGGTATGTAAGTTGGTTAGAAAATATAATGCAGTTTTAAAGGAGCTTAAACTGAAATACTCTGCCTTGGTGGGAAATACTGTTTCCTGCAAACAAGGGTCATTAAAGGATGAGTTATTAGCAGGGAGGCTCTGAGCTGTCTAAAAAAACACAAGCACTGCCATTGCCTTCAGTTGACCATAATAATAGTTATTGCTATACACAACACTCACTTTGATTACAGGCAATAGAGAAATCAACATCAAATTGACAGGAAAATCCTCTGTGTATGAGCCATACTCAGCATGCTACAATAGTAACTTTATCCACTGGTGCAATAATGGCATGGAATTTATGGGCTAACCAACTACTTTCTGATAGAATATAAGACCAACTCTACAAGACAGATTTCCTGCTTGGTACCTTAAACCTGGTCAAAAGCCTATGGTCAAGAACAAAAGAAAATATATTAACTCTTAAACTCCCAAGTATATTTAATATTCACTATAAAGAATTTATAAATGTTTTCTAAGAAAGAAGTCAAAAAATATCCTTGAAAAAGAATTTCATATATGTAGGTTATTATAACATGAAACAATTCCAATTCTCATCTAAAATTTGATGGACAGCATACACATTAACCTAGGAGATGATTAAGATGTAACTATTATTTTATCTGTGACTTCAACTATTTTTTTCTTTTCAACTGTTATGAATCTGTCTACCCAGTAACACTGTAGTTTTGAGGACTTATGTAATTTTACAAGTTGGCAGTCCTATTTCCCAATTTTCTCCTCATCCATGTAGAACATAAGTCTTTTAAGTCAAATTACAGGCTTCTAATTGCATGATCATAATTTTTCACCAAATAAAATGCTACATCAATTTTCCAAGAAAGCAATTCAAAATCTGTTTCATTTTAGAGCGCAGTACTAACTCATCAGGCACAGATAAGTGAGAATCAGTACCTCAGATGTGCAGAGAGCACCTCACATCCTTTCCTCACTCCATAATTGGCTTTGGAAAAAAGGATATGGTTTGTTGACCACCACTCAAAAGATAAATAACAGCAATGTTGGCAAATTCTCATAAAAGTCAGGAGTTAATATATAGATGACAACACTCGGCTATGGTGAATTCAGGTATTTAGATATGTAAATATATACTTCAAATGCATTTGCTTGGGTACATTTAATCATTTGGGCTATTGACTGCTAATGAAAGCAAAAAGCAAATCAGCTGGTATCTTAAAAGTGCAGGTACTCATCAGCTCATCTTCTCGCATATATTTGGAATGGAAGCACTCTAAATAGCTTTTTTTGAGCAGGATCGAATAGGAGCCCTGATTTATGGTAACTAGGAGCTAGCTGTTTTCATAATCTCTGTTTCCACTGTGGGAGTCAGAATATCAGACTGATTCATGAGTTGGAAACTTTTATATTTACTCAAGAAATTGACAAAATGCAGCATGACTCTGCATGTGACATTGCAGGAAATATTTTGTGCTATTCATGGTTCATTTATCATATTTTCCTTACCGTTAACACTGTGTTATCCCAAAGATGCTCAACTTCTTAAAACTTTATGTAGTTTGGAGCCAACAGGGACTGATACAGCATAATATATCTAATCTAAGCAGCTATAAAAGCCAATGAAACCAAGAGCCTACAAACTCCAAATATGGCTACCATCAATGTGAATAATGTAACAGGCAAGATGTTTTACATCGCCATATGTAACACTGAAATGTGTGCATAAATTTACCAATTTAATTTAAATGTATAGTTATAGATATTTGATCTATGCCTTACTGAAATAATGAGGACTTAGTTCTAAAGGAGAAAGCAGCCAGTTGAATGCTTTTAAATTTTCTACTCTTCTTTTTTATAGAAAATTAGATAATCTTTGTCTTTTCAGAAAATAACAGTAGTTTCCATATAAAATCATGTAAAAGGGCCCGGTCAGATATTTTGTTTAACCACAAAATATCATCATTTTAAATAGTATTTTAGTTATGATATAGACCCGATAGCTATTAACCTAATGGGTACATTCATTGAAACTATAGAAGAAATTGATAGTATATTACGCTTTGTAATCCATAGCGTATAGTGTTCTGGAAAGTTACACTTATTTATAACCTTGATTCAGTCTGAATGAAATTTATTCATCTCTTCCTTTAGGAATTTTTCAGTACATTTCCTGAATCTCATCAGTCTTTTGACCATTTATGTTCAGTCTTCACTAACAAAGTACCACCATGGCTTATAGATCCAAGGAAGAATTGTTTGAAATGCTGTATTTCTACACTCATGGTGGTCAGTTTTGAAGGGTATAGATGCAGGTTTAGCTTGGCAATGGATCATTTTAAATAGGAATCTAAATTCCATATTGTAAAACATCTGAGATATTTACGATTATTAAAGAAATAGATGAAGCTATAAAGAAATTGTAAAGTCTAAGAAAAATGCAAAGAGATAAAACTATATTACTGTGTATCAGATTCAGAAATATAAGAACAGCATTTTTTAAAATTCAAAGAACAGGTAGAATAAGAAATCGAGGTGAAGGGTCTTCTCAGAGCCCTGGAATTTTACAACGCAGTGTGAAGAACTCCTGAAGGTATCAAGATTCTTGATAAGATAATGGATATTAGTGATAAATTTGCAATGAAGAATTGTGCCAATGGAAATTATGAATAGCTGTAGAGCCAGGAGGTCCTCTTTTGGAGTAAGCCTGAAACTCAGTAAGAGTGATGGCAGGGAGAAAATCCAAGAGCCTGTAGTTGGATGTGTTCATCAAGCCATTCTGAAATCAGAGCAACTTAAGGGCTTGTGACCTGATGCACACAGGTGGTAAAGGGTTGACGTGGGAGCAGCTGTGCGTTTGGAAGAAGGCCAGCCATGTGTGGCACCTGTACATGAAGCTCAGGTAATGCTGATGATTAGTTGAGTGCCCTTTCCTTGAGGAAGGTGACACAATGTGAATTCCAAAGGGAACAATTACCTTTTATACTCCAGATGCTGACATGGGATCATCTGTTCCTTTAAACCTTTATTAGACATTATCAGCTTCTCTTTACTAGCTTAGGTTTTGTTCTTTTGCCCCATGATTCACAAGGGATGGAGGGCTTCAAAGACTTAGAGTCATCAGAATATGATTTTATTAATAGAGTATTTTCAGGAATCATCCATAAAATTCATATCATATTTTATTTGTTGAAATATCTAATATTTGTTTTTATACAGTAGGCATAAATTTATGTTTCACAAAAGCAGATTGATTCTGTTTTTTCTGTATCTCTGTCTGTATCTTTTTATATATATCTATCTATAAATATGTGTTATTTGTAGCTTGCCTGGAACTTTATTTGTGTCATAGTATGAATGTGTGTACCCCCCAGGATTCCTATGTTGAAACAATAACCACTGCAGTAATATTAGAAGATAAGACAATTAGAAAGTGTTTAGATGGCCTCGAATTGGAGAGAGAGCCCTTTATGAAAAAGAACTTAGAAAATTCCTTCACTACTCTTATGTGAACACCCACACAGGCATCAGCTTTGAAGGAGAAAGGACACTCTCAGCAGATAGCATTTCTAGGGACAGTTCCATGATATTTGATTCCCATGCTACAGAGCTCTGAGCAATAACTGTCTCCTGTTTATAAAGGATCACATCAAGGCAATCTGGGCTGACATGCTAAGATAAGTTCGAACTAGAGGGTATCAAAATAATGATTCCAAAACCCTATTGCTTTTATAATAGTACTTATTTGGTACAAAGATAAGCCAGTCACTTGTGAGACACTATACATAAGTTACACAAATTTCATCAAATGACCCTGCAGTTTAGTGTTGGTTACTTCTGCATTTACAGATATGAAGACAGGAGTCTTAGAAGGCAAAATATTCCTGGTCATCTTATATTAATACCTGGAAAAACTGGGTTTATACCCTTGTTAGTCTGAAGCCCATAATTGTTCTTCTCTCCGGTTTATATTGTGAGTGAACTTTATTGTGTTTCTTTGAATAAGAACGTCCCCTATAGTCTCTTACATTTAAGTCCTTTATACCTAGTTGGTGGAACTCTTTTGGATTGGGAGCTGTGGCCTTGTTGAAGAAGGTGTGTCACTAGTAGGTGATACAGAAGACTGAAAACTTTGTGTCATCCTTTAGTTCCCTGCCTCCTGTTGCAGTTGCATTTGCGACTACCTGCATTTGTGCTGGCTACCTGCTACCCGCTACCTCTGCATCATGAACTCTCTAGAGCTGTGAGTCCAGAATAAACTCATTCATCTACAAATTGCATTGGTCATGGTGTTTTATAACCACAGTAGAAAGATAATTAAGGCATTTGTTTACAAATGAAGATAGAGTTAAAGCATGGTTCTTAGTTGACTCCCAGTAAGACCAACTCTCCTGGATACTTTTCCTTACCATCACTAGCCTAGCCAACTTAAACACCCCAGACCTTTCTATACTTTTAAAATAAACATAATGATAACGATGTGGCCCACATGGAAATGTGACTTTAAAAGGTCTGGAGCTTATTTCTATTTCAGTACCATTGACGGTAAATAGTCAAAATAAACCAGGTGACCTATATGCTCTGAACTTCACACATTTTCTTCATGGTTTAAGACTGCTTATTCATCTTTATAAACAGTCACTCACGAATCATATTCTTTTTTAGAGGAAACTTCCATAACTAAATCAGATGCATCTTTTAGATGCATGTCCCATCTTGTAACATGGGGGGCCTGTTTGTTATTTGGGTTTTCTGTTCCGCCCTGCCCCCCAGCTATTTAGTCCCAGAGAAAATAACACAGAGGACTTCCTAAGTTATAATGCTGATTGGCCCATTAGGTCAGGCTTCTTACTGGCTAACTCTCATATCTTGATTAACCCATTTTTCTGATCTATGTTAGGCATGTGGCTCAGTACCTTTTTCAGTGGGACAGCTCACATCCTGCTGCTTCGGTTATCTGGGCAGGAGTGGGAGGAATCAGCTTCCTCTTTCCCAGAATTCTTCTGCTCTCCTTGCATCATTTTCACTTCCTGTCTGGTTTTCCCACCTACACCTCCTGCCTGGCCAATCAGCGTTTATTCAAAACATGATTGACAGAATACAGACAATTCTCCTGCACCACCATCTCCTCATGTCTCTCTGTCCATGATTTTCTTATCTTCCTATTGCTAAGGAAACAGCAAAGAACAAATCACTTGCCAGCCCAAAGCAGTGCCTTTTCAGAGGGCAGCAAATGGGAGACTGAGCAGGCAGAGCCAGAAGCCAGATTAGCAAACACAGAGAGGGCACTCCTGAGAGCTACATTAATTATTTTCAACCCCCAAAGGAAAAGAAGCTCTAAAAAATTGAGCGGTACTATGCTTATATATAGCAGTATTTTAAATATAACTCTATGGAGCTTAAGTATTCTAAGCATATCCATAATATCTACCTAAGGGAAAAAAGTTAACAAATCAATTTTTAAGTTCAGTTTACTTATTTCTTTTGGATTTAGCCACTGACTTCAGAACACTGCAGAAAATATACTTCTTCTGAATGTTTGATTTCATGATCTTATGTAGACACATCTCTATACTAGATTTTAATAAGTATATAAAACAAAATGTCTACCTTTAGCCAGCTTTGATTTATATCCACAAAAATTTAATTTCAACATGTAGTGACAAAAAATGTTAAATGACGTGGCACCAGAATAAACCTATAGTGAGTGTATGAAAGAGTTTTCATTTTGTGGATTTACTTTAGGAAACAGTTTTTGCTTCAGAATGTACTCATTAAATTTATTCTTTGACAAGTCAGTATATGCCATATTTACATGTGTGAATACATGTGAACACATATGTACATAACATACTAACTCCTCTCATCCCTGCTCTATTTCTCTGCTGGACACTTTGGTCTAACTGATGTCTTCCCTACAAATGAGCACGGTTACTTCAGTTTGTCTTGAAGCTCACTGAGTTTATCCAGGGTGATCTGTTTAATCACAGGCTTGAAGTAATTCACTAGGACCTGGTGATCTCAGCAGTGGGTAGACTGCTGAAGGCCATTGTTCTTTTTCTCATAGTACTATAAGGTTCAACTTCATAAGACCGTTGACTTTCATAATTGACTATTCCCTGACTGGGTCAATCTTATGTGAGCCCGGTGTGAGTAATGGTTATTTTAATGACACCAAAAGATGTAGGCATTTGATTAAAGCAAACATAAAGTCATACTAGATATGAAACTTTGAATGCTATCGGTCATGCCTGTGAGTACTGTAAAGCAGTCTTGGTCAAATCAGATCATTAGCTGTTAACAAACTCTCACTATTGACTTATCGCTTAATAGAAATTCTTCATCTCAACTAAATTGTGAGGTTCATCCACAAATTTAGTGAAAAACATCCTATAGTGATATGAAAACCAATTTTACAAAAAAGATATTGTCATAGTTGTCATTTATAGATTAGTGTCTGCTTCATTACTTACCAACTAAAAGATCTAGAGAAAATGAAATATTCACTGGTACCCATGGTACCTTTGTGAATGTGACTGTGTGTGTATCTGCTATTTGTCATTTCAACTATATGTGCAATTTAAATGCTTTCAGTGGCCTCAATCAACTTTGTTGCTGGTCCTACAAACATACAGAATATCACTTTCATCTACCATTCACACTCTTTGTAGCTTAATTTCTTGAAATCCAAGGGAACTGGACAAAAAATAAATACTCTCTCAGATTGTAAAAGAAGACAAAAAGTTATCTTTGTATGAAAAGGAAGTAAAGTATGAATATTCTAAAATGTAATCAAGAAATAGTTTCAGCTATATAAAAAAATTCAAGAAAGTGCATGTACAGAGAAAAGGAGGGAGAGAGAGGGAGAAAGAGAGAGAGAGCAGAGAGAGAGAGAGAGAGAGAGAGAGAGAGAGAGAGAGAGAGAGAGGTGGAGACAGGGATGGAGACAGAGAAACATAAAACCAATGAGTAGATTAATCAAAGATAGGAATAAAAGATAAACTATACTTTGGTCTAGCTAAGATTTTATGTAAAATGATAAATAACAATGATTTCATCTAAAAGTAACAATAAAAGAAAAACAGAAGAATTAGCAATATAATAGATGTTAAACAATGAAATTTGATTCTGACCTTATGACACTTTCAAAACTTTACTGAAAGTGGGGTCCTGTGGGAACTCCTTCATTCAATAGCCTTTAAGATACTGCCCACATGGTTGTGGTCTCTATGCTTTAAATGCTGATGAAAAGCATGAGCAGGCCTCCTGGCTGCTGAATTCAGTTCTCATGCCAGATGCTTGCAGAGGACTATAGGTAGCTACGCTTTCTGTGAGTTTATCACCAGATGAATAAATTTTTGTTATACTCCATTTCAGGCTATTGTGGAACTCTTTGTATCCCAAAAATGGGGGAAGAAGTTTAAATGTAAAATTTAGAAGTACAAACTCCATAGAAGAAAACAAGTCAAAACTTAATGGTTATGAATTATACAATGGCTCTTTAGAAATGATATCTAATTGCAAGGGACATGAGAGAAGGAGATAAATTGTACTTAAATCTTATATGCTTCTGAAGACATCACCATGGCAGTGAAAGAAACTATAGACCATGAGAACAGTTTTGGAGATCATTTGTCTTGTAAGTGGCTTGTATTTGGATATAATGTACTCCTCTTGTTCAACTGTGGTAAAACAAGGTAGCTCCGTTCTAAAGAGGAGGGCAGATGAGATAGCCAGGTATTTCGCCAGAAAAGACATTTGAGTGGAAAAGATGTCAGAAAATTTTAGTAATTAGCAAAATGCAGATCAAGACCACAAAGACATATTCACAAGGATAGCTATGGTCAAAACAGCAACAACAACAACAACAAAAAGTAAAACAGAAATTAATATTAAATGACAGTGTGCAAACAGTCTGACATAATTACATGTGGGAGTACTAAATAATGCAACCACTTTGTAAATGGACTTGCTGTTCTTCAAAACAATAAGGTTTATCAAATAACTAAACAATTCCACTCCTAGAAACATATCTAATAAAATTGAAAACAAATACGTGTAAAGCACTACATGCAAGTGATTACAGAGATACTTAAACATAATAGTCAAAAAGCGAAAATAAGCAAATGCCCGTCAATGATCAAATAAATAAATAAGATGGTATATGCAAACAGTGGAGAATTGTTTACTCATAAGAAGCATGTGGTTTCTAGTATACACTACATATGCAGATCATGAAAATGCTGTATTAAGTGAAGATGGCTGGGCAGAAGTAAAATGTAATATAATTCAACTTATAGAAAATGCTAGAACTAAATAGAAAGTAAATGAGTCATTGCTATTGGCTGAAGGTAAGATGAAGTAAACGTGAAATGGACAGTCAAAAGTGCAGGATTTTGATTTGTTTGTTTGTTTGTTTGCCTGTTTTCAAAATGACAATGCTTTTCTGGATATTTTGTTGTTTACACACTAAATTTGTTCACATACAAGTCATGGGATTGCAGTTCTTTAGAGGATGAAGGTTATGAGCGTCTGAATAATATTTCAGCAATGAAGAGAGGGCTTTTCTCAGTAATGCAAGAATTTTCATATACTAAATTGACTCCATTACCAGTACACACAAGAGAGAATATCTTATGACTGTAAATGAAAAAATTTATATTTTGAAGACATACAAAGTAAAAATAGACTGGAGTGCTTAAAGTCTGAGAAAAGGTAATCAAAATACCTACAGAAATATGAGGACTAAAATGAAAATAGCCAAACACAACTCTTTATCCAGTCCAAATTTTTGAGAAAGCCTAAAAATTGATAAAGAAATAACATTGGATATTATCTGTATTAGTTGGTATATCCACAAACTTATAAATGTACATGTAGAAAACCAAAAATTGAAAATACTTAAAGTAGCAAATTTAGTTAGATAAATCCCTGGTAAATAACACATACAATTTATTTTATTGTCTTACATTACTAATAATAAAATAATGCACTTATATGATGCTAAGAACTAATATTTTGTTGACTTTAAAGTGAACGTTATATTCTTCCTACTCAAATACTTTCTATAAACATGAGAGAATTGTGAAGTAAGTTGAATAATTATAAACACTTCTAGCCATGAAAAGTAAAAATAATAAATGCAATGCATCTGATCATAGGTATCCACACACATATCGAGACCGTCACGTTTTTGACACTCACTTCACACAGAAGTCAGAAACTCCTTGGAGGAGTTGGCTTTTAAAATTTTAATTATCTGTTGATAATATCTTGTAAATACATTGATTGTTACTAAATCCATTTGCAGTATATGTGTGCATGTGTTTGTAATTACATATGAATGTACACACGATGCTAACATCAGAAGGGGCATCTATAAATCCTCTGCACCATCACGGTGTGAGGTGAAGACATGTGCAGGTAAATAAGCAAAGCCCAGAGGCCCCAACCCTCCACAGAGAGCTAAGGAAAACTGGTAGTGGAAGAGGCCGTCATTCCAGGGAAGAGAACAGCGATTGGCTGTTCAGTGTCAGTGATCCGCCTTGAAAATGGACACACAAGTAACAGAATATGAACTAACCCTGCTATATTTAGGTATGTGTATGAATATGCATAGATACATGCAACAACAATTAATGAGAAAAAAAGAGGCCTTAAATTTGAAGGAGAGCCAGGAAGCATATGTAGGAGGGTTTCCTAATTAAGGAATGAAATGAAGAAATGTTGGAATTATATTATAATCTCAAAAGTGACCAAAGAAAAACAAAAACCACAGAGCAGTGAAACAAGTAGCGAGCAGTCTTGATTTAATGAAATAGTTATAATTTGCTTACACTATTAAATTGCTTTTATTTATGAATGGGTATAGCTTTCAGGAGTTAATAAATAAGATCATTAAATGAGGAGAATGGTTGGCAGGGTCTGCTAGAAAATTGAAAATGAAGCTTCTAATTCATGTAATTTTAATTTTGAAATCAGAAAAGTAATCTGGAGAGGAGATGGTTTATATAATAACGTGAAAGGATTTAACCACTGGACTGTCTAATTAAAAGTCATTAAGAAAGTATCTTTTATGCTATCTATATTTTTTACCACAATAAAAATTTGAAAATAAAAAACTTCAAGCTTGAAGTACTCCCTAGACTTATTTCCATATTTGCAAACATCTGAAATATTTTCCTGTGTACCGATAGCATCAGCTATTGTCGCCCACACATGCTCCCTGGACCTACTTCCTCCAGCTGCTGTCTGAGGAGGAAGAGTGACAATGTTTGCAAACTGTTTTCAGATTATTTTCTCTCTTAAATATTTTCTGTCTCTAACATTAACATTTGCACATACATAACACATTGCTATGTAAGAGAGAGGAGTCATACATACACACACACACACACACACACACACACACACACACACACTAAAGAAGTAGAATCAGTTGGTTCTCAATTTACAGCCTTAAGCAATTCTTTCACACTTCCTGTCAACACTGCTGACTGTTTTCTTAAGTTTTACAGGATAACCTCCGGAATTTCAAACAGTGTTCTCAAACAGAAGGAGATAATTTGCTACTCAAATGAATGAATAAATAAATAAATAAAATCAAAAGTGGATCTTAAAGTAGCCAGTTGAAAAGGGAGCAAACATTTTCAACACCCTAAGCAGCAAACAAGATGATTACACCCTGTAATGCTGTATAATACGATGTTTCATATAACACAAAGTGCAATTTCCTGAGCTCTACTCACGGTGGATACAGTCCTGTCTTTCCTCTGCTATTCTTGAATGGCATAGTTCATTCCACACATCCTTGACACGCTATAAAGCCTTAATATTGCTAAGGGAGAAAGCTTAGCCGGCTCAGGGTTTGTAAATGTCAACTAGCCAAAAGATATTTGGAAGCCTATGAGAGCTCACCTTTCTAGTATTTGCTTAAAGCCATCTGGAATTAATGTCCTCTTCCTTCTCCTCTCACCTTAAAATAAATCTGTATACAGAAGTTACACAAAACACATTTAAGAAGGCTGACATTTAACTCTCTTACGTTCAGGCAGAATTACACACGCATGTAAAGAAGATGGAACAATCTAGACAGCGTTCTGTATACTAGCTGCCAGCTTCCTCTTTGATAAACAGATCTCTGCCCCTCCCCCCAAGGAAACATATCTTGGTTGTTCTGACTGAGAGGAAGTCCCTGACTGTCTACTACCTGCTGAATATACCTGCTGAAACAGTTTACACAGTATTCCTTTTGGGGGTGCTTTGAATGAAACTGGCTCCCATAGGGAGCTACAGTATTAGAAAGTGTGGCCAAGTTGGAAGAAAAGTGGCCTTGTTGGAGTGGGTGTGGTCTTGATGGAGTAGATAAGGTCTTGGTTGGAGTTGGTAGGGCCTTATTGGAGTGATGTGGCCTTGTTGGAGTGGGCGTGGCCTTGGAGGAGTAGGTGTGGTGTTGTAAGAGTAGTTGTGGCCTTGTTGGAATAATGTGGCCTTCTTGGAGTAGGTGTGGCCTTTTGGAGTGGGCGTGGCCTTAAAGGAGTATGTGTGGTACTGTTAGAGTAGTTGTGGCTTTGTTGGAACAATATGACCTTCTTGGAGTAGGTGTGGCCTTTCTGGAGTAGTTGTGGCCTTACTGGAGGAAGTGTATCGTTAGGGACAAGCCTCCTGGAGAAGAATATTGTTTACAAAGTTATCCTGCCCATTTTCTTAGGATCGGGGAGGTATCAGCTCTTCCCTCTCTAAACTGTGAGTCTGTAGAATGGAGACAAGAACAGTGAACCTCACACCTAGACAATTTGTCCTCTGGGAAAGGGCTGTTCACACATGGCACAAGGAAGCCTCTGGATGACCAGGGCTGGCACACTCTGTTTAGAGAACCCTTGCCACCAGCCATCTAGTCTTTGTATTATTTTTCTGTGTCTTTTCAGATGTGACCTGTTACAATTAGTGTATGGAGACCTGATTAAATGATCAACTTCTTTCCATATGCTCTCCCTTTCAATGTTGCTCTGACCATAATGTCCTTATTCAGCTAATCCACATGTATGTAATGGTATTTCATGAATGCTTTCTCTGTCCTACTCACTGTATAGGATACCGTCATAAGATCTGATCAGAGACAGAGTTCATCCAAGACCTCTTAACCCTTAGATGATACCTTACGTTACCTTAGGGCCCATCTCAGTCAAGGGCTGGGGTACTGTCAAGAGAGTAGAACTATCAGAGTTTACCTAATGACAGCACCTAAGCTTCTGCTGTTGCTTTAGAACTCTACACAAATTCTAAGAAAAGAAACATAATTTAAGACTTTTTACTTTGTCATTTGATAACTTCCATGTAAATCTCTTCGGTTTATAAAGCAATCTTTCTCTTTGTAGTACCTGTATGCTAACTTACTGCTATGTCAAATGATCATAAGGTTAAATATTTCAAATTATTCATATTGTAACAATTAAATATTCAAAATGTCAAAGAATATAATATACTGCTAAGCTACCGTATTCCCCTCAAAAATAATTGATGAGACTTGTAGCTTTAACAATTATTTTTGATTATCTAGACAATACTAACTGAGCTACATTACTAAAACACAGACTGTACAAAAGCCAATCAATTCAAAATACATTTTAAAATATTATTTTTTTCCTAACAATGATCCCTGAAAAAAATGTAAACCACGAAATAAGCAAAATTTATTTTGAGTCTTTTAGGGGAAAAACCATCTGTCTGAAGTAAAACTAGGGGATCCAGAATGATCAGGAGAAAGAAGACATTTTTAGCTAAATACCCTTGGAAGCTGAGGTTGTTCTCTGTTGGTTTGTAGTTCTCGTTTACACACTGATATGAAGCTTTAGGACCATAAGGACTCTCATTAACTTTGCTAAATGAGGAATTCAGTGTTTTTTTTTAAAACTAATTATTTCTTTACTATTTTTATACCCACATCCACTCTTCTCCTAAGTCACAAAGGACAAATCTCCAATCCCCAGTCCTAGAGTTAGAGAAACAATATTGTTTAACTATCCGACTGGAAAAAATATTTATGGTCTCCACAAAAACTTGGGTGATGCATTTGTCGTATCATTTGTATTTATGATGATTAAGTATTATGTGTAAAATAATATGAACATTTGATTGGTTGACATAATAATTTGAAAAAAGTCTTTTTTCAAAAAATACAGTAAACTCAAAATAATGATATCAATTACACATCAGAAATAATTTGGCCTAATTTAATTGAGCATCTGTGCTCTCCCGATGTTATTTTGTCTCTTTGAAGCACTAATTTGAGAATCTCCTTTTGTTTTATTATAGCTTCATAAACAAATTCATCATCGACACAATTGATTTTGCTGGGGACTATTCATGTAATACTCATTGTTTTCATAGAAATTATTTAGACTATTGTTTTCATACTCTTAAATTCAAGGCAAACACTTTCTTAGGGTTGGAGAAATATTTCCCCAGTTGCCTTTCTTGTCTAACATGTGATATCTTTAAACAACATTCATTAATACTTTTGCCATAATATTTGCAGCTTGGTTATGTCTGCAGTCTCCTTTAAAACCTCACATCCCAAGATTTTCTGGGGCAGTGATTTCCAAAGTTGCTACAGAGTTCTAATGCCCAGCCTGGTCCTCAGATCAATTACAACAGAAATGCTGGGGGTGAAAGCTAAACATCAGTAATTTCCAAATTTCCCAGGTGGTTCCAAAGTTCAGCCAAGGTTGAAAAACATCATTTAGAGTGAGAAATGACCTCAGACCTTCGTACAACTTTCCTATTAATAGCCTAATACATTACAAATGGCAAAATGGCATCTATGAACCATGTACAGAGTTTCTTTTTCTCCTCAATACTATTAAAATATGTTGTCAAATCTCTGGGTCTCTGTCCTGGAAATTTCAACTTGAAATTTCAACAATCAACCCATGATAAAGTATTGTTACTATATTTACCTCAGTGCTTGAACATGCTTTTCTGTGATTTAAATATGGTAGTTCTCAGTCATATTTGAATCTAAGCATAAAACATTGAACAAAAGCATTACTTTTAAACAGGGAAGAATTAGTAACCTTTGGCTAAATAATAATGTAATGGATTCAGAGCAATTCAATTAGTTAACAGAATCTTCTCTTCCTAACCATCTACTGTCATGAATTTGAGTATTACAATTTTTGTTCCTTCTGTGTTGCTGAAAAGGCCTTTGTAACATATCATTAAGCAATTTGATGATTAGTTGAGGGTAGCCTTTGGGACAAAACATTCTGCACCAGAGAGAAGAATCATTGGGTTCAACATTGATCTTTAAATCTACCTCCACTTTATTCATTAATTCATTTAACCTTGGCAGCAGAATTAATTTGCATATCTAAGATCATTTTCTAATCATGTGTTGCTTTTTACTTTTTATTTATTGTTCTTTTCAAACAATACATCCTGGACACAGTCTCCCCTCCCTCCACTCCTTCCAACTCTCTCATCTCTTTCTTCCCCCAAATCTACTGCTCCTTAGTTTCCCTTCAGAAAAGGGCAGCCCTTCCAGTGATAGCAAATGAACACATATAAAATATATCATAACAAAGGCAATAAGACTCAGCAAAAACCCTCATACCAAGGCTGGACAAGGCTCATACAAGAAGCAAATAAAGTATTTTTTTAAATAATAACTTTACACAATGTGCTGAAAATGATATTATTTTTTACCTAGTGTTTCTTGATTCTATTAAAGACACATGCCATAAAGGGATGATAATTAACATTTACGTCTTAACTTCATGAATTGATTCAATTTCTTTGAAGTGGAAATAGGATGACTTTGCATTATATGTTGAATTCTTTTCTTATCACTGCATGAGATGCTTGCATATATAAACATGGCTTAGACCTTCCTTATGTGGTTTGCAAGTGAAGGTGTCTGAAATAAATTCTATAACTCAATTTCTGGTTTTGTTGTAAACCACATGCTAGTTAATAGCTTAGCACACCTGATTTGACTTGACATTTTCAAAATTGATTTATTGCTCTCCCTGCAAAAACGATTAGCTCTAATCTTGCAAATGCAATGGGTTCCTCTTGCCCTGATTATTATTGTGAAGTCTATAGGTATGTTATGTGTTCTCTCAGTTTATATAATTGTGATTTATCATCTCCTTTCTGAAGAAGTCATATGCCTAAAGTAAAAGGTTCTGCCATTTTCTGTTGACTACAGTTCTGCACATTTCTGAATAGAAGCCCTATTACAAAGAAAGGTCTATACAAGTCACCATATTCTAATCTAGAATTAATTCTGGGGAGAAATAAATACATCTTTTTATGATTTATAGACAGGATGGTCAATGTTATAATTTTAAACAGAATTAACGCAGACTCTGTGGTAAGCCTTCAATGACCATGAATAACTGGAAAAAATGGCTTAAACACGATGGGCACCCTGAAGCTTCTTAGAACACGATGAACAGTTAGGGAGAGTTGGTGATGATATCATGGGTATTCAAAGAACAAAATGGCTTTTGAGCTTCTTTAGTAATTTCCACTCATAAAAGGCAATCCACCTTTTAATACAGACACTGGCAGTCTAGCCAGTGCTGCAAGCATATGCGTTTCACAATTGCATTCAGTGTGCAATGCCTACTTGTCCCAGAAAAACCGCACAGCCCTGCAAGCCTATTCAGTTTCTCTCACCACAGAAGGACATTGTTCTGGTTCATCTGTTTTCTAATCACTGTTATTGTCAAGTGAAAGAGAAATTTGATAATTGCTTGTTTTTCTATTGTTCATGATAAACAGAATTAAATGCTGATTAAGGAACTTTTGAAATGTTACTAAAATGTTATTTTCCTTCATATTAGAAAATAACAAAAACAAACTAATTGCTAGATAGGTTAAAGAAAATCATCATTTTTTTAGATTGCTTATGAAGAGAAAAATGAAACAATTTCAGAAAGATAAAATCTACATCAGTATTTATTTCAAATTCCAAAAAGCACCTACTACAACCAGAGTAGCTATTCTTCCATTATTTATTTTTATGTACTTTTGGATGATGCCGATGATTAAACTCATGTACACTGAGAAAGTGTCCTACCATTGAGATATGTCATCTGCCTCACCATGCAGTTAAACTTACATAAATTATAATCGATAATATATCTTGAAATTTCAAATGTCTTTATATAGAACTCTGCTAAATCTACAAAGCAAAAAATAAATGACAGAATTAAATAATCTGGATTTTATGTGAAAAAAATCACAGGATAATTTTATTAGTTTATTTATATTAAAAGTATTGATAATATTAGTAAATTGATAGAACGTTATATAACTGGGAAAACCCATTTCTGTGAAATGAACCATTAATATGAATTTAAACATCTATATGAACATATGCACAAAAGTCTTATGGTTAAAGAAATGTATTTCATATATATATATATATATATATATGTGTCGGTAGTAGAGAAATTCACAGCTATAAGATATTCATCTATCTCTTAGTTACAATAATAAAAGAAACAACAGTCAACCCTTTTTAAATCGGAAATATTTTTATTGAAATGAAAATCCAGTTCTTGTCAGGAACCTGATTTTAAAGTGTAAGTCTACATAATACATATGCAGCATTTACTTTACACATTTTTAGGCTGATTGTGGCTAAATACGCAAAGGTACACCATTGCAAAGGAAGTACACTCTCACTTGTATGTGACAGCTGCAGAACAAAAGCAGCTGGGTCCCTTTCTACCAGAGAAATGGAATGCTTTTGTGCACTGAAGGCAGCTCCTGTATCCCTGTGTTTCAGAGGTGAAGGACACAGGACGAATAAGGCAACAGCAGCTAACAGTTTTTGGAGTTACGTGCTCTGCAGACCCCCCTCGTTAGATCCCTAGCTCTCAAAGTGTTACAGCCCCTGCTTAGCCTCCCGACTTGGACCTCTGTGGCCGTTAGCACCTCTCAAGAAGTCTTCCTATAACCAGGGCCTGCATCTTCTGTTTCCTGGCTTCCTATTGCCTCTCTTCCTCTTCAGTCTCTGCTCAATTCTTTCTTGCTCGCTCTCTCTGTGTTTCTTTCCTTCTTTGGCTCAAACCTGGTTGAGCTCGTTCTTTTTGTTAGTTAATATTTGCTGTTTGATATTGTTTCTTGTTAACACAAATCCTCCAGTTGCCTCCACCTGGCTATTTTGCTATGGTAATAACTCATCCACCGAACTGCTTTACTGTGCCTGTGGTACATTGGCCCTGCCACAGACATAGGGCCACACAGAGACTGAAGCAGACGTCTCTGACACTGAATGGGTCTGTGTTAGGTCCTCTGCATATGTTACGGTTGTTGGTTTGGTCTTCTTGTGAACTCTTAACAGTGGGAGTGAGGGTGTATCTCTGACTCTTTTGTTTGCCCTTGGGACCCTTGTGGGGTGCCCTGCTCAGCCTTGCTATGAGGGTTCATGCCTAGTCTTATTGTATCTCTTGTTAGGTTGTATTTGGTTGATATTACTGGGAGGCCTGGTCTTTTCTGACAAGAAATGGAAGAGGAGTGGATCTAGGAGATAGGGAAGGTGTTTGTTGGGGGGGGCTGGAAGGAGTGGAAAGAGGGGAAACTGTGGTCAGGGTGTCTGTTTGAGATGAGAAATAATAATCATAATCATAGTAACACCATTTGGGATGTACTAACTTAACAGAACTCTAGTTTCCCACCAAGCAAAGGTCTAAGAACATTGTCAAATTACCCCAAAGCCTATGGCAGGGCTCTGCAAGGTCTTGCTGATGCACTTCCAATGTATTTGAAAGATATCTTGATTTATAGATTTCTTTACTCAGTTACTATGGAAGCTTCGAGAAATTAACTGCTCTTTGGACCATGGTATCTGGGGAGACCTGAAACTATATTTCCAAGTCATGATGAATCATTTTGCTCAAGAATAAACTATGTCTTTTATTCCTTTGTTGTAGGATTGGCTTCCTTAATTGACACCTACAATTCATTGAAGCATATTTATAAAAACAAAAACAAAATCTCTGGAACTAACATTTTATCAGCCTTAGCTATGGTAGTACCTTCATGAGTATGCGCAACAGTGATTCTTTCTTTTTCTTCTTTTTTCACCATATATACCAATCCAAGTTCCCACTCCCCCCGCCACCTCATCCTCATCCACTCCCCAGAGAGAGTAAGGCACATTGTTTGGGGAAGGTTCAAAACTTTCCTTAGTATATCTAGGCTGAGCAAAGTATTCATTCAAAGAGAATAGGTTTTCCCAAAGCCAGTTCAAGAAGTAGGTACTGGTGCCACTGTCAGTAGCCCCTCAGTCTGCCCCTGCCGTGCAACTGTCAGTCTCATTCAGAGGGACTAATTTGGTCCTTTGCTTGATTCTTCCCAGTCAAACTGGTGTTGGTTAGCTCCCAGTAGTTCAGGTAGATTGTTTTAGTTGGTGTACCCATCATGGTCTTGACCTCTTTGGTTATAATCTCATTCCTTTCACTTTTCAACTGGATTTTTGGAAACTCAGTCCAGTGCTTTGATGCAGGTCTCTGCCACTGTTTGCAGCTCTGATTCTTATGTTATAATTGCAAAGCATCCATAGAATCTTGTGCTGATGAATTAGGTCAGTACTATAAACAATCAGATCAGCTCAAGAATAACAGTTATTTTTTAATAGTTGAAAAGGGGAAACTCACGCTATAAGAGTGGTAGGTCCGAAATCCAATTGGTCTGGCGGGCACCACTCAGAGAAAGAGCACACTACTAGTTTTGCAACCTGGGCTACAAGTAGCCACAACCTAACTAGATGTGATTGGTTGATGGTTTCCGCATCATCTCCCCTTTTTGTCTAACCAAGATCGATCCAAACCCAATAAAACTATATACAATAGGAACAGATACCAAATATAAGGAGAAGATCTTCACAAATCCCTCATCAGACAAAGGTCTGATCTCCAAAATATACAAAGAACTCAAGAAATTAGACACTAAAACTCTAATGAACCCAATTAAAAAATGGGGTACTGAACTGAACAGAGAATTCACAACAGATGAACTTTGAGTGGCCAAAAGGCACTTAAGGTCATGCTCAACCTCCTTAGCGATCAGGGAAATGCAAATCAAAACAACTTTGAGATATCATCTTACACCTGTCAGAATAGCCAAACTCAAAAACACCAATGATAGCCTTTGCTGGAGAGGATGTGGAATGAGCGGAACACTCATCCATTGTTGGTGGGAATGCAAACTTGTGCAGCCACTGTGGAAATCAGCGTGGCGGTTTCTCAGAAAACTGGGAGTCAACCTCCCTCAGGACCCAGCAATTCCACTCTTGGGAATATACCCAAGAGATGCCCTAACATACTACAAAAGCATTTGTTCAACTATGTCCATAGCAGCACTATTTGTAATAGCCAGAACCTGGAAACAACCTAGGTGCCCCTCAATAGAAGAATGGTTAAAAAAGGTGTGGAACATAAACACATTAGGGTTTTACTCAGCGGTAAAAAACTGACATCTTGAATTTTGCATGCAAATGGATGGAAATAGAAAACGCTTTACTGAGTGAGGTAAGCCAGACCCAAAAAGAGAAATATGGTATGTATTCACTCAGACGTGGATTCTAACCATAATTAAAGGTCTTTGAGCCTATTATTCGTGATCCTAGAGAAGCTAAATAAGAAGGTGAACCTGATGAAAATCATGTAGCTATCCTATTGGAGATTGGAAATAGACAAGAGTCCCAGGTAACCTCAGGTGCATGGGGTGGTGGGAGGGTTGTTGGAAGGGGAGAGGGTTAGAGAGAAGGGAGTAGGGGAGGAATGGGGAAAGCTCGGTGGACTGGGATGGGGGGGAGGGAGGAAGGATGGATATGGGATCAGGGAAGAATATATTTCAACTAAGGGAGTCATTTTTGGGTTTACAGGAGACTTGATTATAAATGGGATCCCAGGTCCAAGGAGAGATCCCCAGAATGTTCTCTGGACAGAGGAGAGGGTGCCTGAAATGGCCTTGGCCCATAACCATACTGATGAATATTTTGCTTATCACCATAGAACCTTCATCTGGCGATAGATGGAGATAGAGACAGAGACCCACATTGGAACCCTGGACTTAACTCCCTAGGTCCAAACGAGAAGCAGAAGGAAAGAGAACGTGAGCAAAGAAGGCAAGACCAGAGGGAACCGTCATCCCATGATGGATGGCGATACAGAAGGAGACCCACATTGGAGCACTGGACTGAGCCCCCCAAGGTCCAAATGAGGAGCAGAAGGAGGAAGAAAATGAAAAAGGAAATCAGGACTGCGAGGGATGCGATCACCCACTGATACAAGGGGACGGATCTAATGAGAGTTTACCAAGGCCAGTTGGACTGGGACTGAACAAGGACGCGATCCAACCAGATTCTCTGAATGTGGCCGGATTCTCTCAATGTGGCTGGCCCGGAGTCTTTCTGAAAAGCCATTGACAATGACACTGGGACTTGTTTCCTCTGCATATACTGGATTTTGGGATCCAGTCTGTTAGGATACTCACCTTCCTGGACCTGGAGGGAGGGGGGAGGAACTTGAACTTCCCACAGGGCAGGAAACCCTGACTGCTCTTAGGGATGGAGAGGGAGGAGGAGGCGGGGGGAGTGGGAGGGTGTTGGGAAGAGGGGCGGAAATGGAAACTTTTATAATTTAATAAAATTACTTTCTCATAAAAATTACAAACAATAAACACTATTAAGCAAGGAATGTATAACAAAAGTTTTACTAAACATTCTCTTTCAAGGAGTCTAACCATTGCATTGAAATTAAGCTTGACTAAATTATGAGGAACGTAACAACAATTATCTAATCTTCAACTCCATCACTGATCGGAGAAGGGAAACAATATTACTTGAGTAAACAGGAAATGCAATCGAGAAACTTCCAAAATGTGCAACAAATGACAGAGACAACTTACTACCTGGGAAATCACCCAAAGTCTCATTTGCAATGTGGAAGCAACCAACTTTGGCTAAGGCATAGCATAACTGACATACCATTTTCAAAGGCAAGAAACTTTTCAAAACTATCTTACCCTGTCTTGGCAGGATATGATATGGATACTCTGTACCTCTGTCAGTGGTTAAGGTATGGACATTTCTTTGCCCAAAGGCCAGTTCTGCCAGAAAGAAAGGTTCCAGGTGGAGTGTCTTTGGTGCTCAATACTCTCTCGGGAATAGATCGGTGTTGCCAGAAGCTATTGTGTTTCAGTACCATGGAACTCCAGGTTAGATTAAAGGTCATTTTCTACAGCTCTTTGAAGAGGTTGAAGATTATACTATCTATATGGGATATAATCTTCATGTATCTAAAGATCCTGATTAACCTAATTATAAATATGACAAACATAGATGACTATTGATCTATAATTCTCAATACCTATCTAACTTAAAGACTAAGGCAATAAACAACTGTGCAATAAATGAGGACAATGACCTTCAAATGTATCTTGATCAGAGGTAGTAATTTACAGTGCAATATGGTAAATATATATATATATCAATACATAAACAATGCTTTAAACAGAGATAGAATCATACATGCATACAATATTCAATATAATTTAACTTTGCACCAATATACAAGAATCAATACCAATATAATTATCTAAAAACAATAACTCACAAATACTCCCATCATCCAATTATCTCTCTTCTTTTTTTGGGGGGGGGGCGCCAAGTGTTGATGAATTAGGTTGGTACAATAAATAACTAGACCAGCTCAAAATTAACAGTTATATTTTAATAGTTGAAAATGGAAAACTCATGCTACAAGAGTGGGAGGTCCGAAATCCAATTGGTCTGGTGGGCACTGTGCAGAGAGAGAGCAAGCCTGTGTCCTACCACTTTTGTTACCTGGGCTACCAGTAGCCACGCCCTAACTAGATGTGATTGGTTGATTGTTTTCCCATCAATCTTGAGGATGAAGGCAGTCTAGTTGATTATTTGACTAGACATCATTTTGCTCCATCGCTAGTGCAGTGAGAGAGTTGAATTGTTCCTCCACCATCTTTACTATTTTTAATAAAATTAATATCAGAAGGAATGATTATAATAACAACTTAAAAACTTATTAGCATCACCAATTTACATATATTTTTAACAGTGTTTGCCAGCAGCCCAGTGAATACGGATAGGTATATTATCTTGAATCTGTCTCAGAAAAAATCTCAGAGTATTCAATATCATCAATAAAGAATATTGCATGCAAAAAACACATAGTACATTCTTTTTATATAGCATTATGTTAGAGCATATGGACACAAAGGTGTGTGTGTGTGAGCATGTGTGCATGTGCACACACACTTAGGCATGTAACTGTATTGGATAGTTTTATGTCAACTTGATACAAGCTAGGATCATAGGAATCTTAGATAAAAAAAAATGCCGTCATGGGACTGGCCTGTAGTCAAGTCCATAGGGCATTTTCTTAACCACTGATTGATATGGAGGTCCCAAATTACTGTGGCAGTACTGACCCTGGACTGGGGGTTTTAGGTGCTATAAGAAGGCGGGGCAATCAAGCCAGGGAGAATAGTCACATAAGCAAGATCCCACCCTAGCCTTTGTGTAAATTCTAGCCTACAGGTTCCAGCCTTGAGTTCATACCCAGACTTCCCTGGATGCTGGGCCTGAAGCTTTAAGATGAAATAAACCCTTTCCTCCCCAAGTTGCTTTTTATCACAGCAATTGGAAATTAGTGAAGACATCAGCTAAATTATTAACAGCATTAATGGTCTTTCTTCAATGACTCTGAATATTTTGGCTTAACCTTTGGATGTTCCTTTACTGTAAAAACTGTTTGTAGTTCCCATATTGAGTCATTTAAATACAACAAATAAAACTATAGCTAGGAAGTTATATCCATATAACAAGTGAAACTCTGTGAGTGCTCCTTAGACCTGCATTAAAAAGCAGTAAAATGGAATTTGTTAGTCAACATATTTTAAAGGTCAAGTGTGCTTACATAAACCATGCGGTTTTAGGCGAAAAAAAAACCATCAAATTTTCTAAAGCAACACAAAGAAAGTTAAAATAATTTTTAAAAAGTACATGATAATACAAAAACCTCTGAAGTCTTGGATTCATTTGATTTCTACTGTGCAGACACAGGTCTGAAGTTACCAGTGGGTGACAAAGATGTGCCAAGGCAAGCTCACCTTGGGTAACAAGTGCATACCTCTTGAATGGGGGATTAATAGAGGGGAATGCTGGTGTGCTTTCTTTCTGGAGGGATCTCTCTGTTCTATGACTGAATCCATTTTTTAAAATAAAATTTCTTTGAACAATAAAGTTTATTAATTTAAAACAGCCAAATTTCTTCAGCAAAGTTGCTAGAACCATAGGAGTGGAAGTTTCCTGGACATCAGAAAAGATCTAAATGAGAATCCGCTTGCCCCTCATGTCCCTTTACCATATACAGTCAACAAAAATCCCATTTGATTGTAATGCTATGCTTCCTAACTGAAAGGCTTATGGATAGCAGTCCTCCATGTTCATGGTTAAATTGATACTGTAGACATAGAGAATTGAATCACCCAAATATTTTATCTTTCTTTCACTTTTTTCTTTACCCCCATGAAATATACTTCAGATATAAAACAATTGCTAAGATGTATGACTTTCTCTATTCATTTTAAATCTATTATGACTATATGAATAAAAAGTAAGACTCAGCTATAAGATACTCAATCTTTCTGATCCATTTTTAGTGTGAGGTGTGCTCAGAGGTCATGAAAGCATCACAGATAAGCGGGAGTGCCCTCTCTCTGCCCTAGCTGCAGGTCGAACTCTGATCACAGCTGTAATCAGGCAACTCTGCCATCAGGAAAGAAGTGATACTGAGTCCCAGAGTAGTGATTCAATACGGCCTTGCTGAACTAAAAATGGGGTATTTAGGGAGGGGACGATGCCGGAATATCACAAAGCTTGCTATGCCTCTAAAGAACCATCCTGTGGGGAAAAAAGCGGGTAAGAATTATTCATGATAGAGACCTGAAAAACCAACTATTTGTGCTGGGTATGCACAGCAGTTATTTTTGCCTTCTCTCTATGCTGGTGTCCCTGTAGGTAGAATGGTGCTTTATGGATTCAGCAACACTGTTTGGTTCACACACGATGCTGCAAGTTAGAAATGTGGATCAGGCTCAGACATTCTGATCCCATAGAGCATCAGATGGGGATCAGCAGTCTTCTTCAGGCAGGTGTGCTTACAACGGCTTTTGAGTTTTGTGGAGGCTCTTGTTCCCTTTCTTTCATTTCGCATCATTTCTCTCAGTTTGGGCACATTTAACTTCCTTTATGTGGTTTTCTAAGAAACTTGAACTTTTTACATGATGGATAGTAGCCCAAACAGAGTGATCCAAGAAGGGGCTGGGGAAAGAAAGTCACAAATTTCTTGACAGGCAGACTCCCAGACTTTGGGTCATTTGGGTCATTAATTATAGCCTACTTTTATATGTCCATCACAAACTCAAAACTAATTCAGGAGAAGGGATGATATGAACCATCTTCTCCTGGCCGTAATTGTAAGAATCCAACAGCAGCTGGCAAAGGCAGACAGAAGTCTCCCAGAACCTCCAGAACTCAAGACCCACTTCAGACTTCTGACCTGCAGATTTATATGATAATGTACTACAATACTAAACTTGTAGCAATTGTCTATAGACGCCAAAGGAAAAAAATCTATTAAAGATTTTGAAAACAAATGATCAATTTTGATGGTAGCTATTACCAAATCAATAGACCATTTGGGAAAATTAAACACACTGTATAATAAGGAACTGGATTATGATTATTTACATGAAGGCATCTGGGGTTAATAAACACCAAGTTTTAAGTAGTAAAGTTGAATGAAGGAATTTAATATTCCTGAAGAAAATTCATGTAATATGAGCATATATGTGAACATATATTCTCTGTTCTAATTACTTTACCAAAGCACTTGAGGGAAAAAGAAAAGAAAGTGGGCTTTTCCCTTCAATCTTTGTCTGGTAAACACGAAGTTTTGTTAATTTGGCAACCACAAAATTTAAAATAAAATATGTGAAGGTTTGACTTTCATCTGACTTCACAGAAAATGTGTTAGTTCAAAGTATTGTCTTATATTTTGGCTGTGACTACCTCCTGAACCATCCCTCCAGCTCTTGTGTTTTTTCATCTAGAAGAGCAAAATATGTTTCATGGAATGCTGTTTACTCTCAACATTCAGATAATGGATTTCACATGTTTGGATTTTATTAGCAATAGTTAAATTATAAATTTAAGAACTTTAAAACTTTAAGCATACAAGCCTTTAATAATCAATTACCACATCCAATTAGCCCATAATCACTGAAAATATACAATTGGGACTGGGACTCATTTCAAATCTCAGATTACACAGTCACTTAATTCAGAGACCCATCTGTTCTGCTGTCTCTGGAGTCTCAAAAGCTGCCTTTAAATTGTCTTCTGAGTTTTCACCAAAACAAGGTACCAGCTTGGACTCTATCTTAACATTTCTTGTGCTATAGAAAGTCTAACTTGAATTTTTTTATTGAAATTTGCTAGTTGTTCTTTGTTGGAAAGGATGAAAGTGTTCCCTGGAAATCATGCTGTTATTTAGGACACAGCAATAGAGAAATTGAAACCCCAGATCTTATATTTCCTATTCATAAAATTGTAATTGGCTTTTTTATGTCTGTGTTACTCTTGGGACAGAGAATTAACTTTATGTACATATGTGGAAGACACATAAAACTCAAGGTATTTCAAATTCTCATTCCCCAAAAAGAATTAGAAATAAAATTATAGCATATTTTCTTTTAATCTTGGAAGTGTGTATAGTTTAATAGTACCTCTTGAGACGTTAAAGTTCATTTATTGTAAATAACTGGCAAAAGATAAAAATAATAGTATAATCTTTGTAATAGCATTGTAAATAGAGAAAGACCATCATAGAATTTATATTTCACTATGGGACACAGTGGACTCCAAATAGATATCAAATGTTTATATTCTACTTTGTCATTGGCCTGCATGTGCAGGTCTAGTAATGAAGTTTGCTGCACTCAGAGTCTTCTGCCCTTCATTTCCTACGAGCTGGGCTCTTCCATGGAATTACTGACATCCTGAGAAATTCAGTTTACATATATGCATAGCAATTAAAAGTATAACTAATATGCATATGCATGAAATAGCCACATATCTGCTGATTTACAATAATTGACTGATGTTTCAAGCAATCAAACAGAATGGACATTGCCTCAGTTCAATAACAGGTAAAGAGATGAAAAAGGCCACACAGCACTGAACAAACAGGATATAGCATTGGAAGATCCAACAGTATGTATTCAGCCTCCCTTTGTAATTATTCTTGTGTGTTAGTAGTTAGGACAAATTTAGCACCTAATGACAGAGCACACAAGTTCAAATCAACTCCAGAGAGAAGTCACAGCAGACATCGGTATGGGAGAATGAATTTGTGTTTACTGTCTGTGAAGACATAGATGTCACTAACTCCCAGAAGGAACAAAGACAGTCCAATGTCGTTTCCCCAGTCGCTGGCTTGCGCTTTAGTCAGCAGGACTTTTCCTGTGCTCCTGAATGGATTCTGACAGGAAGATGGCATTTCTGTCTATTCTTAGAGTCAACAGGACCCTATAGTCCTTACCCTGGCAGTTTCAAAATTGAATGTAGGCCAGTGAGATTGAGAAGACAGTGGTCCAACTCAAGGTTAATAAGAAGAAACATGAAGTGCCAGATAAACTTGATTTTCCTTTCTCTAAATTTCAAACTCAGAGGAGCACATCACGGGGTGGGTTGGACCTGGGCTTCCTAGACTCCCAAAGCAGGCTACACGGTTTCTATTCTATTCTGCAGTATCTTGCTTTGGGTATTACCCTGTGTGCTCACTTGAGGCAGTCTTGTGCTGACTTCTGGCTCAGCTGTAGATCTTCATTACTTATAACCCTCTGTCTTCCACTAAGATTGTCATGTGATTACAGCATTCCTAATGGACTTAACCCGTTGAGGTCTGAGGAAAATATAGACCACTAATACCAACAGATTTTGGAATCATGAGTTATTTTAATTGGTTACTATTTATACATAATTTCTAGGATATATCAGATCTAGTTTTCATGTTCCTTTAAGGTTCCCCAAAGTGAATCAGGTAATACGCCATCAGTATTCTCTGACCTAAAGTAATTCATTTCAAAATGAATTATTTCTATTTTGGATATAATCATTAAAGTTTGGGCTAGGCAGACATTTCCCTATTCCTTACTCCAAAGACCTACGAACCAATGTATCAGACTCTCCAAAGGCCCTGTCTCTTATCACATCCCATGCCTGGCCATCGATCTGCCTTAGCTGGGGTTCTAGGAGTTGTGGAATATCCTCTCGCACTCAATGTTTTTGTTAATTGTAAATGAGAAAGGATTTTTTTCTTTCAACTTTATTTTCATTTTATTATTTTGATACCAGTCAAAGCTGACAGAAAAAGACTTCCACTCTCCAGATTTGCTTCATTTCATCAGCCTAAGTCTTTTAAGTTGCTGAATCAAAAGCATCGGCCAGCCTTTACTTGTAAGTTGTGCAGCACTGCAGGGTGCTAGCATCTCTGTGCTTCTCTCATGCTGTGGATGTCAGGCCAGCACCCTGGGCACCACCAGAGACCAGTACTGATAGATACTGAGTCTGCTTCTGCTTCAGTAAGTTCCCCTGGAGTTTCACATGACATTGATGGTCGAGCAACATTGCAATTGGGTTATATAAATAATTATTCTTAAAATCATTCCCCAAAGCATGCCTTCTTATAAAGCATATAGTACTGAAACTATATTTATATAATAAATAGGTTTTTATAGTCAAATACATTTTATCAAAGTCTGTGTCACACCAACTTCCCTTCTTAGGATTACTGAGTTCAATGAGTTTCATTATACTTCAAGAGAACAAAAGGCCAGTTAATATTTCTGACCTTGAAGATATGCTTTCTTTGGTCAGTATACTAACATCTCATGGAAATCTGGTATAATAAACAGCATATTGGAAAATGATACCTAAACTTGATGATTGGATCTTTCTTCAGCCACTCTTATTAAAACATCTGGTGAAATACATGTTTGCAGCAAGAAAGTATTTGTTGGAAAATACGTGTAGAAGTAAAAGGTTACTCTATCAAAATTAAAGTGAAAAACAAACAAACAAACAAACTGGGGGCTGCTTTAACATTGTCTTCCACTTCCGTCCCAGACCCATGACTCTCATTCTGACTATTGGGGTCAAGCTCTGGAAGTTCAATAGAGACTCACCATCCCTTGTTATGCTAAGCCTCAATTTCTCCTTTGCTCCTCATTGAAGAAGTACCATATTTACCTTCCCCCTGCAGTAGATGCCCCCCCATTAAAAACATTCCGTTAGAACCACCCTCATAAAACTGAAAATGGGGGAAGGCAGAGGCATGCCACTCCTGTTACTACTTTTAAGTGAAGGGACCCTGAACTTCAAAGTATTTCCTCCTAGACTGAGTGGATCATATGTGGTTCTCCTTTGTAGGTAAGGTGTGTAACAGGCATCTCTGACATCTTCAGATAAAACTCAGGCAGCTTTTGCAATTAAGTATCATAGATACAGAAACCACTGAATTTAAAAATAAGAACATCTTAGTGTTCCCTTCACATTTTCATCTGTGCTCATAACTTCACCAGGTCCCCTGTCTTTCCTGCTTAGCTTTTATTACTCAAAAACCTTTGATAATTTCCACAGCCCGGGAAGGCAAGTTTCACACCCACACAGAGTTCCACTGCAGCTTTTCTCCTGTCTTCTCCCCATGGCAACATCATTGAGTATTATCATGAATAATTCTCCATGAGAACAACCAAGGAGAACTGAGAATGCAGATGAGCTCAGCGGTGCATGAACACTCCCTATTCTTCTTTCCCTCTGTGCCTTTATTAGGAGCACAGAGTCTCGGGCAATGCCTGTTTCACTTCCCTCCCAGACCTATTCACTACAGAAGCTTCATCCAATGCATTTGAAATGTCACGTGTTTTCAAAGTTGAATATTGAATAAGAGATAAAAATAAATATATACGATGTCAGAAAAAGAGAGGATAAAATCATCCTAACATACACAAAATGTGAATAATTTTGTTATGTATTTTGTCTATATTATGACCAATAGTGGATGATGTGATGATGGAGAACAAAATCACAATGAGCTACTTGATAGAATATAGAAAAATACAATACACAGCATTTAAACATGTTTATTCATCTGCTCATGGAACATGTTAATATGTGAAATTGATTTTTAAAAAAATCTATATGGTAGAATTCATAAAATATTATTGTTAGGAATGGAAAATTCAAAACATCAAACAGAAAATCTTCTAACTGAACACCAGCAGTATTGTCTTTAAAACTTACAGAGAGTGGGAAACACCCATTAGCTGTCTGCAAAGTTATTTACCCAGAGCAGATTCTAGCGAGCTGGAGTCAAACCTCTCCAACCCCATCTACCTTTGTATTTCCTCCTGCTGGCATTCTGACAACAAATATGTTTTGTTTTAATTCTTCTGGTTTATTCGGTAGGAAGTATTAAACAGGCTCATCATCCTGGGTTCCTCTGCCATCCATGATGAACTATTCAGGAGCCTAATCCTCTGTAGTGAATAACACTGCAGTGAGTGCATGAGAGAGACAATGACATTGTGTCCAGGAAATGTCTTGGTGCTGTATATCTGCCCATCCCCTGACTCTTACGCCATTCATTCTGCTGCATTTGCCATGAAGTTTCTTGGCCTTTGAAGGATGTGACATAATTGTCCAGTTAGGAGTAAGAACTCCACCATTAATTATTGTTGGTACTTGGTCAGTAATAGTTTTCTACATTCCGAGTCAGAAATATTAATTTTAAAGAGTAATTCATAAACATATAATATACAATATTTTATTTTACAATGAAATAATTACAAAACAGCTGCCATTAATAGATAATATGATAAATTATAGTATATGTGCATATAAAGAATTACTTGCCTTTGCTCTCACACTGCTTAACATGCTCTATGACTCTATACTTTTATTCATAGTTTCTAGTTAAGAATCGTATAATAGATTTCTGTCCCAAGTCATGTTTCAAATGCTGTCTCAGGATCATTTGTAATGAGTCATCTCATATCCAATAAAAACATGACAAGATGGGTTAAGATATTTGTCATAAGTTGGAACCTGCATTCTTCTTGTCGTCAATATGCTTTATAGTTTTTGGCATCTCAACTACTATCTCTGAGCTTTGTTGTTGTTACTTTTGTTGGTTTTATTCTGTATCCTTTTCTCCTGAACTCTTAAATTAATTCAAATTAGTAAACTCATAGCATATTTAGAATTCTGTTATTCTAAGGTGCCTTGTAGAACATATTATTTATATCATTGTAGATATTAATGAAAAGTTTATATTTAAATACTTATATTCCATAGTACTTTTTATTAATGTTCAATTATTAAAATTTTGGTAGAATAAAAATAAATATTGGTTAAAGATTTGAAATAAAATTATATTAAAACAGTATTGACACATGCTACCTAAGGCTTTTATTGATTTCTTAGCTGTATGAAGGTTAAAAGGAAGAATACAATGGAGGAAGAAAAGGTGAAGGAAGATGAAAAAGAAAGGCTTTACAGAAAAAAAGAAGCCAGCAGAGAGAATAGCACTGTAGCCCCTAGACCTGCAGGGCAGAAAGAATGTCAAGGGATGAAAGAATGGCAGGTAGATGAAAGACTGTGTCCTTGTTCTGTTACACTTTGGGTACTGGTGCATGAGTATTGGTCTGTTTCCTGTGAAGTTATCCCTGAACTCATATCTGAGATTACGAGTTGAATTTCTTTTATACTAGGGAGTAAGATGAAATAAATTTTGTGAAATTGTTTAATTCACTGCATTCAATTGAGAGAAATAGATCCACATATGCCTTTGAATATTACTCATTGTTTTATAAAAAGTAATTTAAAAACATTAACTGTGATTCAAAAATAGGAAAATGGCATATGAGAGAGTGTTCATGGAACAAGTATACATATTTATTAAAAAGACAGCATATTTCTTCCTGTTATATCCTGTTTTGACAAGACAAAAATCTGCGTTCCACTACCCTTTCCAACAACGAGAAATTCCAGCTCTGCTAACTACATGGTTATCTATAAATTTTTAGAATTTTCTAATAAGATGCAGAAATATATGATCAATTAACATAATTGAATCAGAGTTGCTCTTCACAAAGATTAAAATACAAAAGTTCTTGTGGGGTGAGTGTGAAAGAAAATAAGGAACAATTGGTGTAGATTTGTGCTGCCTGATAACCTGACTTGATGTGAGAGCATTTGTTTTCTGTCAGTTAAAGAAACTCATGATTGTCTTCATGACTGCCTAGGGTAAGGAATATTATTTAATATCTAAGTGCAACTCAAAAAGCAAATGGAAAGAAGGGTTCAAAACCTAAGTCCAAGACTGTAGAGGATGATTAGAGAACATCAAATGATCTGTCTTCAACCCCTAGTAGATTGATGAAAAGTTTTTGAAGAATACAATGGAGAAAAGATTCGATACAAAGTTGACATTTTAAGATTGACTTTCAACAGTTGTACATAAAAAGTTTTTGAAGAATACAATGAAGAAAAGATTCAATACAAGGTTGACATTTTAAGATTGACTTTCCACAGTTGTACATGAGTAATTAGGAATTACTTTTCTTAACAGCCATGTCTTGTATCTTCAAATGGTGTGTGGTAAATTTGATTTTTCCACCTCTGATATCAGAACTAGGATTTTACACTCAGTCCCACATCAGTTCTGCCAACACTCCTATTTGTTCTAAAGACATACAGCCTATTGATTATCTCTATAGGATATATTCATTTCCTGGAACTATTTTTACCCATCATGCATCTTCTACCAACATTAGTTCTAACCCCTCCTCCGACTTCCCTGCTACAGTCGTCTGGCACTTAAGTGCCACAAAAGTGATCTAAACAATCTCAACATGTCTGCAAGTCAGCAGTTGACTGGCAAGGATAGTGGTGATCATCAGGGTGAAACTGCTTTTGGGGATCACTGTGAAAGACTATGCTCTTTTCCAAATCTTTGAATAACCCCAGAAAATATCCCTGTAAACATTTTTAGGAAGAAAGTCCCACCCTTCTTACACCTTTGCTGCTTTCTTCGGCGGGGCAAGCCTACAGGAGAGACAGTGAGACTGAAATCTATTTGTTTAGGTTCCTCCGTAGGGAGGATGGCATCCTACACACACCCTTGACCATATTTTGCTTCACATTTTTGTTCGTTTGCCACTTGATTCTTTGTTCTATACATACCCTGTCTGTGAGTCCTGCATTCTCCTTGAATTAGCCCTTTCCTTATAATAAACAGCATGAGGAGCTCTAACTTGTTCAGGAAAGAACTGATTTATCCAACTACTCTGCCAGGGGTATTTTTTGAACAAAGTATATAAAAGAAAAGATTAAATGTTCTGTTTGAAATCAATGATGAATTTTCTAGCATTGCACCTGCAAGGAAGCAGATGATTTCTCATTTTATTTTGATATACATTTCTGTACAAGTTCAAAATTATGAGGTAGTAAGTTAGATTGGTTTATGAATCATATAAATAAAGCAATTACATTGATCTTGGTAAAGCACACTCACTTTTTAACTGGAAAAGCCAAAAGTATTACTTTTCTGGCACAAATAGAAATTTTCCAAGAAGATTTTTCCATTTAAAACTTCTTCAGGATGAAGCTATGAATTAATCACCAAATCCTTGGTGGATTCAGTAGATAAGATCCAGAGAATGATCATTTTGTTAGGGTTAGTACACTCAATCATCTCACTATATCCCAAGCTGCAATAAAGGTTGAAATAACAATCATGGTAGATTCTATTTAAGCATTCAACATCCATGTTGATGGCTTTCTAGCATGTTAGAAGCAGACCAAAGACACAATTAAAGAAACTCCCGATGCTAATATTTACTCTCAATTTCCTCAATATAATTTCTTTTGAAAGACCCTACGTCAGAACTGTGTCATCAGGCAGGTGAAAGGCATCTTATGCCATGACAGTGCTGTTCAGATTCCTTATTTAGTACCTTCCAAAGTAGCTTCTGGAGCCTCCCATAGGATGGCAGTTTTGCATTCTACTGCTCAAGATCCCATGTGGACATCTCCTAAGGCCCTAGAGCACAGTTCTGATTTCTATGTGACTTTATGCATAGGCTTGGCTTCAGTTTTGTCTTATAGACTTACTAATTAATCTGTGTGATAATTTTATTTTTTTACCTTAAAAATACATTTAATGTAAGTTAGAATGAAGCTTTATTTGTTTGTTTGCTTGCTTGGTTTTGTTTGTTTTTTGAGCTAGGGAATCTATGTGTAATTCTAGCTGTCCTGATGTAGAAGGGTCATCTGTCTATGTGTTACTTTCATTGGTTAATAAAGAAACTGCCTTGACTTTTGATAGGACAGCAGCTTAGATAGGCGGAGTAGACTGAACAAAATGCTGGGAGAAAGAAAGAAGAGTCATGCAGATGCCATGAAGCTCCTCTCTGTGATGGATGCTGTTTAAACTCACGCCAGTAAGACACAGTCAAGTGGTGATATAGATTATTAGAAATGGGTTAAAAGAATATGTAAGAGTTAGCCAATAAGAGTGTGTCTGCACAGAGGGAAGACCTTGTGAAAGCATAGCTCCTACACTCCAAGTGGAGAGGCCTTACAGAAAATCAAGGTAGCCTACCTCTTTATTTCAGACATTGAGTTTCTTAACATTTCTGTTAAGCTACAGGGTCTGCCATATTTTGTTATAGCAAATGAAGCTTCCTGGAAGTGGAACCGCATCTTCCATCGAAATGTCTGCTATGGCAAATAACTGATGAGAATCTCAATAAGCGTAGAAAGGTTGGAATGTTGCAAGTCCAGAGCCCAGTGACAATTTACCCTGGACTAACTTGATCCTCTTTCTTAGTTACTTCTTCTCCACCTATGTCTTACCTAATATGTGAACATATGATGAAAACTTTGAAATGCATTAACTTAGCAAACTCCTCACTTCAGCTGACCCAAAAGCTAAGAATGTAATCAGATACAATTTGGGATCTAAGTCAGGTATTTCCTCCACTTTGCTGGAACCCACCTACCCACCACATCCATCACTTAAAGGTGCCTTAATTTATAACTTTCTTTTTTTCTATTACTATATATAAAATCCATGAAAGTAATTCCATGTTAGAATACATAATTTGGAGTATCCCAAATCTGTGTTTCTGGGCCTTGGTCACTCATATTTGGTTCCATAACAAACCGTCTCTTACCACCTTTAAGATGAGTGCTGCTTAATATTTACATGATCTTCATTAAAATGTTTTACAGTGATGCCCTTTCTTATTGCTTTTTATTTCTTGATAGCTACTCTGTACCCTGGATGTGCTTAATGAATTCTATAACACAGAAGTCATGCTCTCTCCTCTACCATCTAGTTCATTAGACCCTACAGGTAATTCTTGCTAATGTAAAAGTATACATCCTAAAAAAGTCTTTTCTTTATCCCATTTCCTCTAATTATTGCTCTCTCTCCCTCTCTCTCTCTCTCTCTCTCTCTCTCTCTCTCTCTCTCTCTCTCTCTCTCTGTATCTTTAGTTTTGGAGGAAATATTCTTTCTGATTGGTTGAATTCCCAATCTCTGATCCCCCTCTTTTTTGCTCATCATTCTCACTTTAACTCATCTAGACCTGGCTTTGCTTGCATCACACTTACCACACTGCACTGATCAAATCTTCAAATTCTGCCTGTTGCTAAATTAAACAGAAAATTTCAGACGACTGTTAGAATGACTTACTTGTAGGATTTCACGTATCTGATCACTTCTTCTTCTGATATTCTTTATTTAGTTTCAAAGGAAACACATGTACGTGCTTTTCCTCTCACTTCCCTTCGTTATCTCTTCTCAGTTTCACATATTCACTTCTCTACTTTTCACTGACCTGTTAACGTCAGACTCCACAAGTGTGGCATCTCAGTTCCTGTCACTAGGCTCCCCCTTGTGGTATTGAACAATATATGTCAGATAAGTTACACACACACACACACACACACACACACACACACACACTGCACACTGTAGATCATGCTTTGGAGTGCCAGTCTTGAATGTTGCCTGCCTATTTAGTATTTGTTATTAGATAAATATTCTAGTTTTAGAATGTTCCAACCTTGTAAATTCAGTGGTGATCTCACCAATGTATTCCCTATCTTATTTAGTGTAAACTCCATCATTTCTGTTGAGACGCACTCCTACCCTGCATCCCTGCATGCTTCTCTACTCAGTGACCTTTCCAGTGGTCTCTAGACTTCTCCATTTGCCACTTTCAACCCTGAGCATCAGGACTATTGTTTGTTGTTTTTTTTTATGTAGTGCTAACAATTAATCTGACAGCCTCACACAAGTTGAACTGGCATTTTACCACTGAGCTGAATCCACAGCGTCAATTAGGCTACTCTTATGGAGAAGCTGACCTATGCTTTTAAAACACAAATAAAACCAATTTTCCAAAATCTGCCCATAGGGAGTTGTTTCATATATAGTAAAACCCAAGACTATTTCAAAACCCGCCATCACCATGAAATACGTTCTCCTGTACTGCTAACTCTAGCTTTGATTTCTGGTCTCACTCTTCTTCACTCAGTCTGCCAACTATACCATACCTTTAACTGTTTTTCAAAGTTTAAGGTAGCACCAGCCTTTGCAAGTTTGCTCTAGGTCCCCTGGTCTACTGTTCTCTTACTAGTCACCCACATAGGTCTCTCACTGCTTCTTTCGCTGTTCAGTTCTTAGCCCTAATGATTCTTTGATTTGAAATTCAACCATATTTACTGTACCCCTGTTCTTGTTGTGCATTTTAGAAATTAATTATTCTTCTTGAGTGAAACAGAGTTTGCATACCAGTTACATTCACCAAAGTGGAATCCAGTCTTCATGACCCAAGAAAATCTAAGACAGATACAATTTAAGCAAATGGTGGGTAAATACAAAAGTGTGTGTGTGTGTGTGTGTGTGTGTGTGTGTGTGTGCATGTTTGCCAATTTAAAATAAAAAAATAGTAAATTAGAAAAAGTCAAGAGTTAAAACTAAAGCCAGATACAGTGGTACACACCTGTGGTCCCAGGTACTTGAAAGTAAAGCAGGGTAGTTCCTTGAATCTAGGAATTTGAAAGTAGCATGGTGTCTTAACACATTATTAAATAAATAAACAATTGAGAAGCTGATAGCAGATGATGTGCCATACGTTCAAATTCTATTTGGAAAATATTAATGATGGCTTCCCAGAAGTGAAGACACCATTCAGTGTTACATGTTTTACTTAGACTATCTGATTGGTGATGTTACTAAGCATAAAAATGAAGAGATTTATTTGAAATACAAGAATATGAATTTAGGGACAAAACTGATTTAGGCAGCATTTAATCTCATTTTATCAATAAAGCATAGAATATCATGTACAAAGATCATTTGGTTACCACTTAGCACAATCACTCTGCTAAGGAGAAGTATAGACATTCTCGATAAGTCACCTATGTGCATTTGTCCCCTTTTATGCCTCCTACAGGAATCAGGAGCAAGGCCTTACACCTTACTGGGACCACACAGTAAAGTTGGTCCTGGCAGCATGACTGTAGATCTGGATCTGAGGATCCTATAGAGCAGGAGAAATGCACAGCTCCTTACTGCAGGCTGCTTTGGGCGAGCTATCTGTGAGGCAAAGCTGGAGAGTTCAGCTAAGTAGTGAAGATGAAGAAGAGCTGGCAGGCTGCCCAACTCAGCTACCACTCAGAACCAGAACCATGGCTATGAGTTGGCCCACCACAACAAACACTGAATCTATGAACTATTGGAGCCTGTGAAGAGGTGAACCCTACAGATCCAAAGCTGCAGGATCTCCATGACACAGAACAACAGCAGGATGTCCAAGAGGAGCCTCATTGAGAGCCCCTTTGTCTGTGGTGTAGCACTAGCCAGAGGACTCAGATCAGACTAATTATTCATGGCAATGAACACTTGCAAGTAAAGATGAATGGACTAAAGGGTAAGCTGTGATTCAAGGTACCACACTACAGCTTCAACAAAAGATTCTTTTTCTTATATATTTATTTATTTATTGTCTTTGGTTTCTTTTTTGGCTTGTTTTATTTGGTTTTGATTTTTGGGAGATTGCAAGGGCAGAGGGTAAAAGCCAGGGAACCAGGAGATAAGTGGGATCAAATAGAATGACGAGAAAACGACAAAAAAATCAATAAGAGTTGAGAGACAGAGAGAGAGAGAGAGAGAGAGAGAAGGAGAGGGAAAGGGAGAGGGAGAGGGAGAGGGAGAGGGAGAGGGAGAGGGAGAGGGAGAGGGAGAGAAAGCAAACCTCTAAGAACAGAATTCTTCAGTGAGCTAATGATGCAATTGTTTTGTAAACCTTTCATTGATGGGAAAATGGAATACTATGTATAGATGTTTTATATGCTAATTTATCATCTCTGATTTATACCATTGTGATAAATACACATCACAAACAATTTGTCATGTTAAGAATCTTATGATATTTTATATGGACCTACTTGATGGCCACCTGACTTAATCAGTAAAGAATAAATTTGTACATGTTTACTCATTTCAAAAATGGCTGTAGGTATCACGTATAGAGTTATAGATATGTAGTATAAAAATAGATTAAAAATGAAAATTTCACCTCTTCAAAAATTATTAAATGTTTAAAGAGGAATTTTTTTTATCCTGAGATTTCACATTTTTGGTCTTTACATAAATTGAAATATCATTGGTGCCCTATATAGTAAGCGTGGTTTTAATGTTTTTATGAATTAGCTGAAATGCAGTGAGTGATTATATAGAGTGACTGATGTGTGGAGGTATAATGATGGGCAGATACTGTGTGACAATGGGTGAATACTCTATGATGATGTGAAGATACTATACAATGATGTGCAGGTACTGTGTGATGTGTGGAAGCTGTATGATGTGCAGATATGAATGATTTACATACCCAGTATGATGTGCATACACCATATGATGTGGGGATACTATATGATGTGTGGATACTATTTAATGTGCAGATACTATTTGATATGCAGATACCGTATAATGTGTGAATACCATTTGATGTATGGATACCGTATAATGTCCGGATACTGTATGATTGGATAAAGGTCATATGCACATGGTTACATGTGAAGTAATGCCTTGTACTTTCATAAAAATATTAAAGTAATTATAGACTGTCACTTGAGGAGCCCAGACAAGCTTTATACAGTTTAACGTCCTAGACTGACAGTGCAAATTTTTATATTAATTTTTAATTTAGAGATAATCCAGCTTAGAGAGAGATGATGAAATAACTCCAGTTCACTCAGAAAACATTTGTCAAAAACTATGATTATTTCATACATACGCCCTAAGTGGTGCAGACAGTCATGGAAGTAATATGTTTGTGGCCTTCAGCACCTGATGAAAATGTAGAAGGGATAATAGATAGGAAACTTATAATAGATTATAGTATTTTCTCAGTTTCAGACCCAATCCACATACAGACAAACAAAGTCTGTAGTGTCGTTTTATAGGATTTCATACAACAGATGCTGCAAACTGAGGTGGAGACCAGAATACATGGGCTTTGCTGGGGTAGGTTCTGGGGCTGGCAACTGGACCGGTTGGCAGGAAGCAGGGAGAAATATCAGATGTAATGACCTCTTAACAGAGGCTACTGCAGCGAACAAATCTGGGAATTCTGAAGCTTCTGAATGTCTATTGACAATAGATTTGAATTAGAGCAGAGACCCCTCAGAAACACTTTAATCATTAGGTGGGGCATTTCTGATGCACTTTCATCAGCCAAGTCAGATTTTGTAGGGAGTTACCCAGTTCATTATACAAGGATAGGAAATCGTGGTGCCATGTCTCCAAGTGGTCAGGGAAAGATGCCAGGAGAAAGTGGAGATGGAAATAGATACCTGAGGCTTCTTAAATAATAAGCATGAAACATCTATGCACACAGTACTCAGCATTAGTATCTTTAGACTACTATAACAGAATACCAAGGAAAGTGAGGCTTTAACAGCAGAAACTCACTTTCTCTCATCTACTTGCCTTTATATGTCCTCATTGGGAAGAAAAAAATAGAAAATTTTGGTGTCTTTAATTCTTGTACAGGTAAAAATCTGTTAGGTGAAAGTTTCATTCTCATTTTTAATGTTTATCACCATTCAACAGTATGTAGCTGCATAGGTCACACTGAGATATAGGACAGTTAATATGTGAGTCTGGTAAAAACATGACTCCATCATTGTAATGGCTGGCTGAATAGTGAATCTTATCACTTCTTTCTTGATTGACTTCATTTATGTCAGTTTTCAAAGGCGGTCAGCTGGTCAATAGCAGAGGAGAAGCAGACAGGTGAAAAGACAGACAATTTTAGCTCCAGATTCCTACTGTTTCTCTCGATGGATGCAGTTGAATGTTCTCCACTGGGGCACCGAGAAGGAAAGCCTACCACCCTCTCCTTACTTGGCTACATTTAAGACCAATAGGCTTCCTGATCCTAATTTCTGTACCTGCATGTTTCCTGAAAACAGACTTAAATGTGCAGCTATGTTTTCAGATTTCTTCTTTATGTACCATCTTATAAGTTATTATTTCTTTCTTCACAAATGAAAAGCAAAATCAAACCTTCACCATTGTTGACAGAGGTTTCTGTCCTGCCAAGTACTTCAGTTGTTTAGTCCCAAAGAAACACACAGAGGCTTACATTAATTATAAACTCCTTGGCCTATTACCCCAAGATTCCTTATTATTAGCTAACTCTTATATTTTTGGTTGTGAGCCCAGCCTTTAACAGCTGAGCCATCTCTCCAGCCCTATTAATCAACTCTTACATCTTAAATTAGGTCATCATTCTTGTTTCTGTTAGCCACATGGCTTGGTACCTTTTATCAGTGAGGCATTCTAATATTGCGCCCTTTTCACCTTGGTGACAACTGCAGACTGAGCCTTTCCTCCTCCCAGAATACTCCTATTATTGCTGCCCCACCCAAACTTCATGCCTTGCTATCGGCCAATCAGAATTTTTATCAAACCAAATACAAATGACAAATCTTTAAATGGTACAAAACCACTGTCCCATATCACCCCCCCCTTTTTTTTTCAAAACAAGAACTCTGAATCTAATCTCCTTTGTTTAGACTTTTTCCTGATCATTTTCCATAATAGTTTGTAACCAACACTCTAAACAAAGACAAACATGCATAATTCACTTTTTGGGAATGTGGGTGTTGTTTTCTAGTCTACTTCCTGCTGATTGGTGGTCACTGATAATCTTATGGGGACCTAAGAAAAACTTATGATTATGGTCAAGTACTGACTGGAATATTCTGTGAGGCTTGATATTCTCAGTCAGAAGTCTTGAGGCATTCTGTCTGTAGAATTCAGAAGAAACTCTAACAGAGGTTCTCTGAACTGTTGTATCATCTGGGCCATCCATTCCTATGGAAGAATTTTCAAGGGATTTTTCCTTCGTCAAACCTGATTTTTCTTAACCAAGAATGAACCTATGGCCTCTCATTTCCTGTGTAAACAAAAGTGAAACATCTTTTCCAAAGTAACATCTTTTGACTTAAATTATGAAGTCAAGGCATTGTCAAAATATATATGCTGGATTAAACCAGTAACATTTATTTTCAAGTAATTTTTAGCTACTGTTGTTCCTTACTCAACAATCAAACAATTCAAAGACAACACAAAAACATGCAGTATCCAGATTTTCTTTTTATTTTCCATCTTTGTGTGACTTTATTTGAAACTCTATTTCTTTCATTTTTATTTTTTAGTTTTTTTGAGACAGGGTTTCTATATATATATTTGGCTGTCCTGAAACTCACTCTGTAGACCAGGCTGTCCTTGAATTCAGAAATTCACATGCCTCTGTCTCCCAAATGCTGGGATTAAAGGTATATGCCACCAGCCACCACACCCAACTTCTCTCTCTCTCTCTCTCTCTCTCTCTCTCTCTCTCTCTCTCTCTCTCATATTAAGGACTTTAATCTTTTTCTTTTCTCTCCCAAGTCTACATATATTTTTAAACACACTGTAAACTGTTTAGAGGCTTTATCATCTGAATTTATCTTTACTGTAATCTCTGTTTTTCTGACCACAGGAGTCTTTAATTTGCTAAACAATATGGCTAGGATTTAAGCTGCGGCTTTGACAGCCGGATCCACTCCATTCCTCAGCTCTCTGACAGTGTAGCTTCATGGTAGATGTACTGTCAGGAGTCCTGTTTATCACCACAAGTCCATGGACTTTTAAGGTCCCTGCCACTGTCAAAAAGCATGCTGTTGGCTATTCATAAACACCATTTAAGTATTTGGTGTTGAACCTCTTTAAAGAGCTGTAAGCTTTTTGCAGCTAAAGCTCAGTCTGAAAGTGTCTCTTAAATGGGAAGCACTCGCTTCTAACAAACAAAACCCTCCTGAGAAAATGCTGTTACCAAGAAGTCATGCTTACCTCTCTTCTTTTGTCTCTAGAATTACTTATCACGCTCTCTCGGGTTCTATGTGGATGTAGTTGTCCATGTATGTGCCATTCTGTAGGTGGAGGTTGTTCATTCATTCCCGGCCAACCAACCCCAAAATAATCACACAGAAACTGTATTATAAAAGACTGTCTGGCCTATTACCTCACACTTCTTATTGGCTACCTTTTACATCTTAAATTAACCCATTCCTATTAATCTGTGCATCACCACATGGCTGTGGCTTACTGGGTAAAATTCTGGCATCTGTCTCCTATGGTGGCTTCATGGCTTCTCCCTGACTCTACCTTCTTTCCTCCTCTATCTGCTTAATATTCCCACCTTGCTCTATTCTGCTAAGCCACTGGCCCAAACAGCTTTATTCCTTAGCAACAAAAGCAACACATACAGAGAAGGACTTCCCACACCACATCATTCTATAATCTCTTACACCAGAGTGCAAAACTATTGATAGTGAGACCCAAGGAGGCAAGACATCATGAAAACATCGGGACCATATCTAGAAATGTTACAAACTATACCTCAGATTTTGAAATGAGAGGTTCTCAGGGTGATTATATGGAGATGTGTAAGACAATTTGTCACTGTGACAGACAGACTGAGAGATACCATTCAAAGTTGGCAAGGTATATGCTAGCTCAGGTGACAGAGGATTCAGACTATGGTTAGCCTTCTTCTTTTTAAGCCAGTAGCCACATGGAAACAGGGAGGAAATGGATAACAGAGCACAGCTATTTACTGCATGTCATACAAGAAGAGGCCAAATGGATGATTACCCTATGAAAGCAGTACTCCATTACTGACTTCTTCCAACTAGACCATTCTTTCGTTCCATAGGCTTTAAATAATCTGTTTAAATGTTACACATGCCAATGTAGCAAACTCTAATCATCACCCTATGTAAGCGTCCTCATTTATTCATCCTCCTATTATAATTCAGTTGACATTCAAGATGAACTATCAGATGTACATTACCTATTTATTTGAAGAATGATAATATTGGGATTTTTCAGTAACATTTCACCTAATTTCCTGATGATTTGGAAAGCAAGGCCTGGCTTTCCCTTCATGTTACTTATAGATTGGAAGAAATAAACCACAGCTGTAAAGTTTGGATGTAAATTAGTAATATAAAATAATATCTGTAAAACTTTAATTTTATGATAAATTTGAAGATGCTGTTCTGGGTCTTATATATTGGTGTTTCTAAGAACGCTATAAAAATCCACTCCTTTATAAACTGACTTATTCTTTGATAATTTCCTACAAGAATACAATGTGTTTAGATCACATCTACCCCCACTCAAAACTTCAGTATGTAAACGGTGTATTTTTTGTGGTCTTACAATGATAAAATGTCTCATATTTCTCAAAATGTATCTTTTTGTTGAGCAATTATATTTGTATACAGCAAAGTAATGACCGGAAATAGAGCTTATATGGAAGTAGTAGGGATTGGAGAGGTGGTTCACTGGTTAAGTGTATTTGTATACACTTCAATAAGAGGGCCTGGTTCTGTTTGGAGTCATCTAGTAGTTCACAACCATCTCTGACTCCAACTCCACCAGAGCATCCAATATCCAATCCTGACCTCCTGGGGTTCCAGAAATGCAAGGGGTTAATATACATATAGGAAGGCCAAACACTTATACTCATAAACATATTGTTAAAAATTTAAAGACCTATTACCCAAATAAAGGCTTACACTAATTGTAGCTCTGTTTTCCTATTCTTTGACAGATCAGCAGATACTTTGGGAACTGTTTACCAACCTCCGATTTAAACACACCTGACTTGTAGAATGAGAATCTAAAGCTGTGCTGTTCACTTCATTTGCAGGCTTCTCTGTGACACGGTATCCAGTATTTCCAATTATATTGAAATTGGCGCGATTTCTACTTTCAGCAGGCATTGACTTCATTAAGAAACCATGTCTCTTTTGCCATTGTAATTCCAGAGATGAGCACATAGTAGGTAAAAAGGTTGTTTATTGAATAAAAGTAAAATATTTTTCATTTTAATTATATCATAATGTAATTCATTGGAGAATTAACAAGGGAAAATATTAGTGGATACAGTTTCCAAGTTCAGTAGTTAAGATAAACAAATTAAAAATGTAAAAACATACTTACTTGATGCTGCTTAAGGATTAAAGAATTGTGTTTATGACATAAAAGGTAATTGTGATTAAAGTTCATTATATAAGTGTATGAAATTCTAAAAGAACAAAAATTATTTCAAAGTAGATGGGTAAAGAAAATGTGACACTGGCTCTTTAGCTGTACCAGTTCAGTGTGTTGATTGATTTATACATGGCTAATTCGGATACAGAAGAATTGAAAATGGGTTCGCTGGATGGGTTCTACAGTTTAGGGTATGCTCTTGTTCTGTATTTATCAATATGCATATATATATATATATATATATATATACATATATATATATATATATATAAAGTGGAGGACAACAGTTTGATGGGTAGCTCAGGCATAGTTGGAAGAGTGAGATGGAGAAGTGGAAAGGATGTAAATATAGTATAAAAATTAGATGAAAAATCAATTTCCATATTGAAAAAGTATTTCCCAATTTTACACATTTAGTACTAAGTTGATGAAAAGAAATGAATGAACAAATAATATGTTAATTGACTAGGGCCAAAGAAAGAATTCTCACTCAAATTTCACGCAGAGTTATAAACCATACTATTTATTGTCTACTAATTGTTTACTTAAGTAATCATTTATTAACTGAATATGACAGAATCTCTTTGTGTCAGATGAACTGTTATAAACCTTAGAAATGCTTTTAAAAAATGTAGTGCTATACATTGGTAGTTTACATTCTAACAGGGGTTGTTTTTTAAAAGTTGCCTCTTGAATGATTCTTTCCTATTTAGCTACACAAAGAAGTGAAGAAGGAAAAGATGGAGATGGTGACAATGCTCTAGTTGAGAAATGAAGTAATTTCTTCAGGATGAAGAAATTAATCATCCTGAGGAGAACTGGGAAGAACTGTTAAGGAGTAGTGAAGATACTTGGTTTGTTTGTTTGATTGGTCATGTGTTTTTGCTTTGTCTGCATACATGTCTATGGACCATGTGTGTGCCTAGTACCACCAGAAGCCAGAAAAAAATCCCCTAGAACTCAAGTTACAGATGGTTGTGAGCTACCATGTAAGTACTGGAAACTAAACTCAAGTCCTCTGGAAGACCAGACAGTGCTCTTTGTCACTGAGCCAACTCTTCAGTCCTGGTACTTTTTTATTAGTAATGGAAAGAAGAATAACAAATCTTTGTTTTAAATGATTTTTGGATAAGTAAATGTCTAAGTGTTCACCAGTACACAGAGAGGATTATGACTGGAGTGGTGGCTGACAGAGTAGACTGTAAGATTCATGTTTGAAATGATTGAGAAATACTGATGACAATATCTTCGCAAGAAGGACCATAGCAGAAAGATCCGCCTTAATACATGTGGAGAATGGAATGGAGTTGGGAACAAAATCTTTTCCCCAGCATGACTAAACATACCTTAATTTTTCTCACACCTTCATTTAAACAACATAAACTCAATTCATGTTTTGATGACAGATGATCTTAAAATGGAAATAAAAAGGAAAAAATGAGCTCTCCAAACTTCACTGTGCAACATTTGCTGTAACACGATTGGAGACCCCTATATATTTTGACAAATAGCTGAGCATCAAAGCACTCTCTGTACATGCATAAGAAAATTTTATGGTGTCTTGATTTTTACTCAACTCTGTCTCATTTGATTTGCACCAAACCATCTGAAAAACATGAAACAAATAAATAGCAATGCTATAAAACCTTTAATATGTCAAATGCATGGCAGATTATTTGATGTTCAGACATAAGAAGGCCTTACTTGATCAAAAAGTTCCTGTTGATTATGATTAATAAAGGATAAAGTAATAAATAATCTCTGATAAAGCAAAAACAGTCACATTTAACTGGAAAGATTTTACATATGGTTGATGTGATAGAACTGTCATGCTAACAACAACCCTCAGGGCCACTTTGAATATTCATTAATTTGCCCTACTTTGGATTTAACTTAGAATGCAACTGTCAGTGAACAAATGAGCTTTTGTAGAAAGGTGATAAACGAAATCCAATGAATTGGCAAATTGGAAAGTCTTGAAAGAGAATAAATGCTGCAAGATTAAACGCTGAATGAAGGATTTTAGCTCAGATCTCTGTGGGGTAGACAAAAGCTTCCTGCTAATTCAGGTAGCTGCAGAGAATATTGCATTCTGTATTTCATTAGAAAGAAACATCTGCCATGATAATGGTATATTTAAAAATTGTTTTGAATGCTGCTTAATCCTTTGACTTATACTTTTTACTTTATGTATAAAAGACAAATGTAAATAAATGGATTGATTTTTAAGCTTTAAATTTGCTAATCTTATTTCCATGATAATATAATTCATATAAAATTTAAAAATAGTCAATGTTCTCAAACACTAGAATATATTTTCAATGAACAGAAAAGATATATTAGCTCAAATAAAAGTATAGACTAGTGTCTACTGATACAAAGCATTTAACCAATTAGCAATGAATCAGAAATCTATTACCCCAACAAAAGCTGAGTGTTACTGACTGACAATGAGAAAATTGGGACTGAAAGAGCTGAAAGGCCTTAACTATTGACAGAATATGCTTTTTGTAGAATACAGAAGATAAAAGTATATATTGTAACATGTAGCATGAAAAGTTAGTAACCACCACTCAGACCAGTGGGTGTAACTGGTGCCTGCTCATTCACTTCCCAGCTGCTCAGAATCAAATGATTACACAAACACTATATTAATTCCAATGTTGTTTGGCCTATTAGCTCATACTTCTTATTGGTTAGATTTTATGTCTAAAATAATCCATTGATATTATTCTGTGTGTCTCTAAAAGCTGTGGCTTTCCAGATAATGTTCTGGTGACCATTTCCTTTGGCAGCTACTTGGCCTCTTTTACTGACTCTGCCTACTCTCTTTGAATTTCCTGCCTGACTTTCATCTGTTAAACCATTGGCCAAAACAACTTTAATCATCAATCAATAAAAGCAACACATATACAGAGGGATATCACACATCATCTCCCCTTTTTTGTCTAATTAAAAAGAAAGGTTTTAACTTTAACAATATATAACAAAATGGATATCAAGAAAGAATTACACATTCAATACTTAGTCTATTGTACCTGGAAAGTTTCATATCTAATTTATTTTTTATCATAACTAAGGAAAACTATAACTCTCTGTCTTTAATTCCATAAAAGAGCCGAGAAAGATGAACTATTACCTAAGTAAACAGGAAGTTCATTGATAATAACTTCTAACACTCTAGAATTTGTAGAGAATTCTTGGCCAGTCACCCAAAGTTTTTTGTAACACTGGGGCATCCATATTTATTCTACAGGCCCATAGTATCTGCCAGATTTTTCCATGAAGCAGGAAATTTGAAAGGCTGTTTTGCCTATCTTGACAGTTTGTCAGTCACTTTTTTCTGCATCCTGCAGAATGTCTGGCAGTTTCTTCTGTGAAACAACAACCCTGAAGTACCACCTTGTCTTTTGGAAAGTTCAGCCATCATTTTTCTATGGATTCTGCATGTCCAGTTTATATAGAACACCATAAAGCAGTTCAGGCAAGAGCAGTTTCTTGGCTGAATGTCTAGCAAACTCAATAAGGAGCCTCTTTGATGCCTATCTTCCCCATGAAGTAAATGTTGATGCCAAAAAGCAGATGGATCTCACTGTTGAGAAAAGTCTAAGTTTTTAAAACAGTTTAAATGTCATGTTCTGTAGTCCTTTCAAAGATTTGAAGACTACCTATACATTTGAAATATATCTTTGTACATCTAGAAAATATAAGTATCCTGACTACAATTTTGATGATTATTAATGAGAACATATTAATATGCAATTTTAAATTGCACATTATATTTATAAATGAGCTGTTTAAACATAATACCTTAAAAAAGAATAGAAATATATTTAACAAAATTTACCATAAATTTCTATTGATAGACCAAGATCCATACCAATGGAAAGTATTCATCTCCATATCATATCTTCTTCCAAATGGAAAACAAACATTTATGAACAATAATTTTGGGAATATGGGCATAGATTTTGAGACCACTTCCTGCTGATTGCTAGGTGAAGTATTCTTAGGGTTCATGGAGAGCTTTGGGGGGATTTTGTTCTATTAAACCACATTAGCCTGGAAGGAATCCACAGACTCTCATTTCCTGTGGAAATAAAAGCAGACCCTTTTTTTCCAAAGTAACATATCCTTAGACTCAAATTTTGAAGTTTTGATACCTTGAAAATATATATGTAGTTTTAGTTTACAGGCCCCAGAACCAAAGGTCTTTGTGCAGTCAAAAAAATTAAAGAAAGTATAATAATATGCATAACCCAGACTCTCTATGTATTTTCCATCTTTTTGTGGTTTATTCTTCTTACTCTTTTAATCTATGACTGTCTATACTCTTTTATATTATTTTCATTGTCTCTTTAAAGCCTTTTTTATTTTTTAAAAACCTATTTTATGTCTGTTTGTAACTGTCTGTATTCTTTTTCCTTTCTATCCCAAGCCTAGGTACATTTTTTTAAAAACATACTCTCATTTAGAGGTCTTTTATGTCTGAATCTGTTTTATTGTGTATCTGGAATCCTTTTCTGACAAGAAGAATTTTAAAATGGTAAGCAGTGTGATTATGTCAGCACTGGATTCTGGCTCCACCTCTCTTGGCCTTTCAATATGGTGAAGATAAGTTCACCACTTCTGTGGGACATGACCACTGCTCCAGCTCTAGGGACACAGTGGGTCTATGTTGCCATTAAGCAAGTTGTAGTACTCTGCTTACAAACCCCAGCTAAGTGCTCCATAGCCAGACCTCCTAAAAGAGCCAGAGCTCTTCGTGCTGCCAGTACAAACCAGAAAGATTGATCTTAAAGGGGTTATGCAACTTATTTGCTGCTTTCACTGAGTCAGAAAGATTACTCTTAAAGTAGCCATGCCTCTGCTTGCCACCAGCAAAGTTTATCTGAAAAATGCAGCTACCAAAAAGCTGTGCTTAACTCTGTTCTATTGTGTCTAGAATTCCTTCCAAGCTCTCTCAGGTTTTATGTGGATGTAGTTGCCCCATGTTGTGGCATCATTTGTAAACAGAGACTGCTCATTCATTCCTGTCTGCCCAGACCCAAAGAATCACACACAATCTATAATAATGACAACACTGATTGACCAATGTCTCGGGCATATTTTTAGCTAGCTCTTACATCTTGAATTAATTTATTTTTATTAATCTGTGTATTGCCATGAGAATGTGGCTTACTGTTAAGAGTTCTGGGTATTTGTCTCCTTCAGCAGCTAAATGGTGTCTCCCTGACTCTGCCTACTTTCTCTCTATGTCTCTGTTCAGATTTCCTGCCTGCCTTTTCTCTTCTAAGCCATTGGCTAAAACAGCTTTATTCATCAACCAATAAAGCAACACATTTACAGGAGGACATCCCACAACAGTTACAGCAATTATTTACCTGGGACCCACAAGACACCTGGTTATACATTCATTCTCAAAATCCCTTATTATGTTGTCTTAATTACATAATGATTTTAAAGATAATATCTTCATTTTCTTATTGGTACATATACACATATCCTTGATTGATATAGTCTATCACTGACACATAGGGTTTATATTACACTTGATATTTTTCTTCATCTTTTTCTTTTATCTATGTGTGTGTGTCTATGTTTATGTATGCACACATATATATAGGTATCTCTGGCAACCAAAAGAAGGCCTCTCATGGCCTGTGTCCTGGTTAGGGTTTCTATTGCTGATGTGAAATACTATGACCAAAAACTAAGTTGGGGAGGAAAGGGCTGATTTGGATTACACTTCTCTATCACTATCCATCATTTAAGGAAGTCAAGGCAGAAACTCAAGCATGGTAGGTACTTGGAGGCAGGAGCTGATGCAGAAGATAAGGAAAGATGCAGCTTACTGGCTTGTTTTTCGTGGTTTGCTCAACCTGCTTTCTTATAGAACCCAGGACCAATAGCCCAGGGATGACACCACCCGTAATGGCCTGGGTCCTTTCCCATAAGGAACTAATTTTTAAAATGACCTACAGGCTTGGCTACACCTGGACCTTAGGGAGGTATTTTCCCAGTTGAGGCACTCTTTCCCAGCTTACTTTATCTTGCGTCAAACTGACATAAAACTATCTACTTGCAGCCCAGCAATTGAGCTACAGGCATCGTATACTGCTCAAGGCAGGGGCTGGCAACTGAACTCAGATTTTCTACAAGAATAGTAAGTATTCTAAATGACAAAGTCAATGCTCCAGATTTCATTTTTAATCATTTTACCTTAGTATTACAGGTAGTAATACTAGTAAATCCATGTGCATTGTTGTACTTTCTTTGTATTATTTGTCATAAAGCAATCAATTTCATGAAATTAAACTTCTTTATTAATCAGTAAATGAACATTATACTGCTTAAAGCTTGTGGTTTCACAAAACAGTCCCCTTAATTTTTCAAATAAAAAAATGTAGGTCAGAGTTCATAAGCATTAGCAGCAATATTAAGGTGAATTTCCTCTGCAGAATTAATGTTTTTTACTAGTATTATTTTCTTCACTTGTAATTTTGGGGGCCAGCAAATAATCTCAACAGAATATCATGAAGATCAGCAAGGTGAGGCACAAAATCCCTTTCACCTTAAAGACTCGCCAGTTAGGTATAATGTTCCATTGTTAGTAAATTTAGTATTCAGAATCTTATTTAAAATATATATATTACTATCAAAGTACTATAGGAGACAGCAGAAAACAGACTATGTAGAAAGCTGCACATATATAATGTGTATATGTATGAACACACATGCACCCACATATACATACATACATACTATATATGTCTAATTCCACCTCATTTTGTGATAAACATACATAAATATCTATAACACATATATGTACATTTATGTATACTTATGTATATTTATCATCATAAAATGAGTTTGAATGTAACATATACAGTATCAACCTCTAAGCAAGAAACTGCATAAGTGTTTTGTGGGAATGATCATGCTGCATCTATCTATTTCATTGGACAAAAAAGTCTGTAGTAATTTTACTACACTGTGGTACAGTATAATGAAAATAGTTTTGCTGGAAGCCTTGCTTCAGACAAGTTCAAGGACTTGGAATAAATGTGTAGAGTTGTTGCCAAGAAGTGATATTATTGTTGTTATTCAAGCAAGTATTCCAGAATAGCTTATGCCATTTCTATTTATACAGTTTCAAATGGTTTGCATGAACAGTTTACAACCAACTTTTACTTCCTATGTTTCTAAAATTGATTACAATAATTATCAGTTTGTTCCTTGCCTCAACATTTTCCAGCTTTGTTTAGTTTTTTTGTGTCTACTGACTCATCACATTGACAGTAAGATTAGATCTCTGACTAAGATTTTTTTTTTACATCTCTAATGTCCATTCCCTTTTTGCAAATAGTTACTCAGATTATATTATATAACAGGCATTCTGGAATGTAATAGATTTTGATGTTGAACAAGATCAGATTTTTAAAAATGCTTTTATTGAAATGTACAGGCTTTGGGTTAGAGACACATTAAACGCTCAGGAGTATATAGCCACTAAAAAGTATAAAAAGGAAACTTTTGAGGCTCAAATCACTATATAGAAGTACAAGAAGGTTTTGTTGGATTAGTTCAAAGCATCATGTGAGCTCAGTACAGGCCAGGTACAAAGGCTAGTTGGGCAACACTTCATGATTAAAGAAGTGACAACTGAATTCATAGATAGTGGAGAATAAAGAAGAGAATACAGCTCCTAGGCATCACGAGAATCAGATGCAACCATTTTCATATCCGTCTACAGCTTTTGGAATAAGCAAAGATGATCACTGAATAATAAAAAATGGGTAGATAACTTGTTAATTTAGATTATAGCGTGAGCAGTAACCTAGAAAGTATAAAGTCTATATAATATGAGAAAACTCTAAGAACAGACCGATCAAAAGCCAAATTAAGACATCAAAAAGTGCCTTAAGATTACAGTATTGGCATAAGTACCTTGGCAATAACCAACAACTCTGCTGGTGGTGGAAATCTTGTCAAATATCTAAAGTTAGTAAAGCCATAGATTTTTGATGAAAACCTACAACTGACACTTGACAAAATTAGTAAAATCTCTAAGTACATTCAAAATATTTGTCCTTATACCCAGAGATAACTATGAATCTCATATCTAATCAAAGAAACTTCTCTTTGTAACACACATAAAACATTACAGAAAACCACACAGACCAAAATGCAGAATTGTGGAAATGAGTCCTAATTGATAGATCTACTACACACCCCTGATTATAAGACATAGGAGCCATTGTAGAAGAGAAGGTAGACAAAAATAATGTGAGATACAGAGGAACAGAGTTTGCTGTGAGTTTGTGTCTTCTAGAAAGGTCCAAAGTTGGACCATGAAGTCTCAATAACATAGCTACCTCTGAATGCATGGCCTGAACAAGGATGACACAGGTAGGTATGCTAACTTGGAAGGTAGAAAACTTATGAAGACTCAAATTTCACAAAAAAACTATAGACAACTAAGCAAATCTGAGAGCAGGAGTAATAGTCTTACATAGGGAAGAAAGAAGATAACCATTGGTCATCCAATATCAAGTCATCAACCCTGAAAACATATACATACAAGTTCTGTTACATGCAATGAGCAAGTTGTATTTATGCATTCATGAATATATATGATATATACATAAGTATGTATGAATGAATTCACACAAATATTTGTATATATTATATAATATGTGTATACATTACATATATTATATTGTGTATACATGTGTATGTGTTTGTATAAAGCAATTAAATAAAAATGAGCCGAATTTTAAATATGGAAAGCACACAGGAAGGTGTGAATGGAGGAAAAAATTTATTGCAAATATGATACAATTATATTATAATTTCAAAATTAAAAATAATTTTAAAAATTTAAAAAGTAATCAAAATCTGTTGAGAAATCATGAGCAGTGAAAGTTGAATGTATCTATTGGATTTGGTCACAAGTAAGAGATTTTGGTGTGACAATAAGGAGGAACTCTGGTTACCTTGGGGTATGGAATATGTAGCAGAGGAAAGAAAGAAGGAAATATTTACAGAGAATATTTCAAAAGCTTTGACTGGGAGGAATGGCAAAGCTACAGCCAGACTAGAATGCAGAGGAGGGAGAAAATGTGTTTATAATTTGGAAAGATGGGATTTTTAAGATGCAGAAGTGACTTAAGTGGACTTGAGAAATCAACTAGGGCAAGAGAGCCGAAAGAGGAAAGCACACTGGAAAACCTCCCTACTGAATCAGGGAGGTAATACATCTCCATGAAAAGACATTGTTCTCTGGCTGTAAATTATGGACATAGAGTCCTGAAACCTTTTATCCTCTGAACAGAAGCCTTAAAGCTGTCCTTAATTCATCCCAGTCTAGCAGGGTGTGGCCATTCTTATTTAATTCTAGGTTTTAGGAAGCTGAAACAGGAGGATTGACACACAATTGAAGCCAGCCTGAAATACAGAGACCATTCTCAGAGAAATAAAAGAAAATAAAACATAAGAATGTTCAATTAAAAACCTAGAAAATACTCTTATCTTCCTGTTCCCTCTCCAAACAGTTGCCTGACATTGACAGCCAAGTTGTGCTGTATGCTTGTCACAGAGTTTAAAGGCAGAAGAGTTCCCAGGAGCTGTGGCTCATTTCTTACTCTATTATGTGTCCTATAATCATTATGATTCCAACCAATTTTCCTGGTATTTTTCTTTCAATTTCCTTCAGCGAGCAACAGATTCATGGTTAATTTTCAGCAGACTGCATTAGGATATCTGCACTGTCATGTTTAATATATAATGTGAGGGAAATGGGTATGCCTCATCTGTTTTACTACCTCCCTCTGGAAACATCAAGTTGATACTTGAGATTGGACAAGTCAGGATCCATCTACAAAAACAGAAACTATCCTAAGGGTTCAAAGTAACAGGAATTTAGCCAAGGGAATTGGTTAAATAGGTGAGGAAAAAAAAAACTAAGTAGCTAAAGAGCAGACAGTGAGTCAACCTGTAGATTAAAGGTAGAAGGAAGGATTCTCCCATGGACTGGAGGAACCAAAACAGGAGAAAGAAGTCATTTGCAGGTGCTGTGGAATAATGTCTTTATACACTGGAAAGATTTGTTACTCATATTGGTTTATTAAAACATTGATTACCAGTAGCCAGGCAGGAAGCATAGGAAGGAAGACAAGACTAGGAGAATTCTGGAAAAACAAGGAAGAGGCAGAGTCATTAGCCAAAAGCAGAGGATACATGAGGAGCTTGACTTACTGAGAAAAAGTACCAAGTCACATGGTTAAACATAGAGAAGAATTACGGGTTAATTCAAGTTGTAAGAGCTGGTTAATAATAAGACTCAGTTAATTGGTCAATTAGCTTATAATTAATATAAGCCTCTGTGTGTTTATTTGGAATTGAACAGCTATGGGACCAGGTGGGACAGAAACTTACATCTACAAATGGTGCCCAACATGGGGCTCAAACTCATGCTTCTGAGATTAAGAGTCACACGCTCTACTGACTGAGCTAGGTAACTGATACTGCATCCACAGAATCATGGTAGCATGGGCAAACACCCTTTTCTCTCATCTTCCTTCCTTTGGAGAATCTATTCAAATTTGCAGATGACTCATACCATACCACCCAAACAAGTATATAGATTGAGCCCTATGGGTATGGTTTGAAATAAAATTAAAGGACAACAAACAATTCATTTGATGAACAGATGTGTTAGTGAATCTTCATTAGGAGAACATGTCTGGTCATAGCAGGGTAAGTTCTGCTTTCCATGACACATAGATCCGGGAGACAGGACCTTGTAGGTCTTTATGCTTAGTTGATGCATATCTCAATCCCCCAAAACAAGACACAAGTATTTTTTAGTAACTAAATCTTTTTTACTATAAGTATATTAAAATGAAATTATTTTGTATTGTTTTGCTCCTACCTTATCCTTAGTGCAGATATGTACAGGGTGACAAGGTTGTATTTTTAAGTGAACTTTGTTTTAAAATACAAATCCTGGTATTTTTTAAATAACAAGCAAACAAAATATAAATGTTAAAAATAGAAAGTGTTAGTTTGAAGTCAAACAAATCACTAAATAAATTATACCCGGAAATGACCCAAAACGAACATATTTTAGTTTCTACTTCAAAGTAACTCCATGAAAACCAACAATCGGATGTTAATTTGGGAGAGATTCACCCATAATTATATTTAAAATTATATATAAAAATTATATATAAATGTATATTACTCAGTCCAGTAGTAACTTAGGAACAATTTTTTTCCTATAGAAGTCTAATGCTGCACACTGGTGTAAATGATTTAACAGCTATCATTTGAGTCCAATTACTAAGTTCCATATGCTATATGCTATTGAGACAGCTGGACCTGGTCTGTCTATATTAAACTATTTCCTTTTAACAGGCTTATGATTTATTATAGTGCCACTGATTTAATGAGTCCTAAGAAGTTTGCATTTTTTCTTTCCTTAGGGAGATCACACCTCCCAATATAGCAGGATTGCGCTACTTTTGAAAGAGTTAATCATTGTATATAGTGTTCAGGTTTGAGCCTGTTGATAATGTAAAGTTGGGTCATCCCCAGAAGTTATGAAGTTGCCAGCAGTCATTGATTATTTTCTTTCTACAACAACATGCATCATGTTGACATTGCTTTTTAATTCACATCTTCATTTGAAAAGTAATTGGTAAAATTTGTGCATGCTACTTACATTGGTTTGAATCATCTTGTTGGAAAATATTTTGTATATCAGTGTTTTAGATGAGAGCAGATATAAATATCTATGTTTTAGAAGGAAGAAGAAAGGTAAACTTTTTTCTGGCTTAGTGATCTTTGTGTATCTGGTTGTGGACACCCCACTGCCCAAACAACCTCTGCTTATCAAGGGGCATCCATTCAGAGTCCTCATTAATTTGTTAGGTTGCTGAACAATTGAGACAATTCAGTTCAAGACCATAAGAAATAGTGTAATTTCCTTTCAGAAGAGTATGGGAAGTTACAGAGGCATGATTAAGGGAAAAAATAACAAGAGATACTGAAATCAAGAGCTGTAACATAGAGTTAAAATAATTCCTACACAGCATTACAGAAATATTTTAAAAATAAAACTTGATAAAATGATAAAATATTTGAAAGGTCATTCACATGGTTCAACTATGGTTTAGTATGTAGTGTTGCTGTGTTCTGATCAGTTTCTAAAGAAAATTACAGAGCTTACCCTCTGTTCAGAAAGTGGTATAAGTAGAACTGCAGCTACCAGAAAGTTTTCTCTTTCATTTAAAACTCCATAAATCTTTTATCTTACTTTTCACCTAAAAAGAAATTGTGTACATATTAGCATCAGAGATGGTGCACCACATATGACGCTCATTCATCTTCACATGGGTCCTCTGTGAATTCGACAAAGGCCTGCTCTCAAATTTAATTTTCTTCCTTTCAAATCACTGGGAGGCCCAGGGCCAGCTGTTAAGAGTGGAAAGCTATGCAACGAGAGTTAAAATATCTCCACAAGATAATGTACATTCTCACAAACTTCTCAAAAAAAAATCACCGAATGGACCTAGAATCCAATCAAATGACCCCTTGCCTGCCGAGTCTTTAGAGCAGTTTTAAATGTATTAGTAAAATAAATCTTTAAAAAAAAAACTCATGGGTTCTCTATGATTTCACATCCAAAATCTGGTCAGCCACAGAGGAGGTCATTGTTGTTGTCTTCCTCTATCAGATTCCTGCCAAGATTATTTTTAATTAATTAATTAAATTTTAAAATAAAAATTAAAATGATTTCAATGTAACTAATATTGTTCAAAGTAGAGTTTCATAACCAATGCATTCTAATTCTCTCATAATTTCTTATATTTCAACATAAAGACAGGCAATACTACAGGATTTCACCTATCAATACATCCATGACAAAAATAGAGAAAATGCGATTTAAATTTCATAGGATTTTGTCCATAACTCTGACTGCTTACATGGATTCCATGCTGACCCTAAAGACACCAGGTAAGTGTAGTACAAATAATAAAAACCCAGAGACAGAAATTAGGGTTCAACCCAAAGCCCAGATAAGCAAGACAGCCAAGCCACTATAGAAGTCTTACCTCTACAAAGCTGGGTAACTGCAAACTAACTAGACTAAGCATCTCCTCCCATTTTATAATCCCTCTGGTCCTGGGATTAAAGGCATGTGACAAATTCCCTACTACTGAAATTAAAGGTGTGAGATACCACCACCTGGATTTGTTTCTGTATTCATCTTGTGTAGCCCAGGATGGCCATGAACTCACAGAGATTTGAGAGATTCTGTCTCTCAAATCCTGGGATGTAAGGTGTCAACTTTGCCTGACCCCTAGTGGCTTTAGCTTTGCTTCTGGTCTATAGGCAAGATTTATTTATCAAAATACAAATAATAGGCCATTATACGTAAGATATAGTCTACCTCCCTCTAACAATTTCTAAAGCTGTAGGATCTGTATTTTGACCAACAACTTCATCAGAAGAATTCTGAATTTTCTGAGGGCAGGATAAATCTAGGGAAACAAGTTAAAACACCACCACTGACCTCTAACATTCCTTAAATCTTACCAACAGCCCCAAACAAGATCCCTTTCACTGGACCCAATATTTTTGCCCTTAACTCTGACAGCTTTAACAGAGGCCAGGATGATCCTAGGAACCACAGGTCAGTTATTGCCCAAAAGCAGCTAAAATGTCCTACTCCCTATAGCTGACCCTAAAGACTTCAACTGCACAAAAGACAAATTATTCCCACCTCCTTGAGCACAACAATGGCAGAATAACTTCCATTATTCAGGAGGTCACACTGTTCTAGAAATTACAGAGACCAATCAGGCAGGCAGAACACCAGAGGCTACATATGTACTTGGAACCACAGAGGAAATGTAAGCTTCAAAAACCCAGAGATCTTGCAGGCTGCAAAAATCCCAGCAGAGAAACCCTACTGGACCTGAAGACTTGCTAGTCCCAAAAAATCTTGTCCACTTGGAACGGAAGACCAGAGAAGAAACAGAAATGAAGGGAAAAAATATATCAAACATGGATAAGCTTAGAAACCAACACCTAAATTGTTAATCATCCAAAACTCACATACCTAAAAATAAGTATAAGAGCACAGTTAACAACAGAAAGGGCACTAAGAGAGCTGAGCTATCCTACAACAGCAAGACCTGAGTGCTGTGGGACAATGGTCTTGTACCCTGCAAAGATTTGTCACTTGTATTGCTTTAATTAAATGCTGATTGGCCAGTATCCTGGCAGGTGGAGCAACAAGAACAGGAGAATTCTGGGAAGAGGAAAGGCTCAGTCTGCAGCCTTTACCCAGATGTAGAGGAAGTAAGATGGGAACGCCTCATTGATAAAGCAACATGGCTAAAACAGACAAGAATTATGGGTTAATGTAGTGTGTAAGAGTTAATAAGAAGCCAGAGCTAATAGGCCAACAAGTTTATAATTAATGTAGACCTCTGTGTGTTTCTTAGGGACTGAATGACTGTGAGACCAGGCAGAACAGAAATCTCTGTCAATACCTGAACTTTCCAAAGCAGGTAAAGCACAAGAAAACAGCCTTAAAAACAACTTTATGAGTATGACAGAGGTCCTTAAATAGGAAATGAAAAAAATCCCTTAAGGAAATTGGGAAAAATCAAACGAAAAATTGGAGAAATAAAAAAATCCCTTAAAGAATGCCAAATATATATTAAGAAAAAAAAACTGCTGAGGGAAATGTTTCAAGATCTGAAAGTCAGAATAGAAGCCACAAAGAAAACACAAAAGGGAGGAATCCTGGAAATGGAAAATCTGGATAAGCAAACGGGAACTACAAATGCATATATCATCAATATAATATGAGAGGTGGAAGAGAAAATCTAAGGCACTGAAGATATGATAGCAGAAATAGATTGTTCAATCAAAAATAATGTTAAATTTAAAAAGTTACTAATACAAAACATCCACCAAATTGGAACACTAAAATATAAAAAGAATGAAAGAAAGAAAGAAAGAGAGGTAACAATCTAATATCTGTGGCTATCTAATATCTGAGGCTAATAACCCATATGAAATTGTCATTTTAACCTAGTGATAGTAGTGTCAAAACAGACCTAAACAATAAACATGTTGTTCTATGTTATTAGAAATATCGCACTTTGTTATAGCAGCAAGTAGAAAACTAAGGCATGCCTCAATCAGACAGGATTTGACATTGGATGAACACAATTCAATTAATGTCAAAAAATAGGGAACAGAAGAGTTCTAGCATGTCATTTTTATTCATAGAGTAGAAGGAATGTCCTTGAGATGGCATCTTTTATCTACATGAATTATTTCAAGACCAATATGCCAAAGTTTGGCATCATTTTTCTGTAAACATAGAGTAACAAAATTTAATATTTTTTTCGTCTTTTAGTCTCTTAATAGGACAATATTTCACAGTCACTAAAATCTTAAAGAAAGAAGATGAGAGAAATATAAATCACCCTTTTAAGTAATAAATAAAACACATGATGCATTCATATACATAATATATTTATTTTATATAAAATATAAAAGAAGCAGTTAAATTTATACATACCCATACTACACAGAGAGAGAATAGATAGATAGATAGATAGATAGATAGATAGATAGATAGATAGATAATGATAGAGAATCATAAAATGTTTGAACTCGCTTATCTTGTTCTGTATTTCTCATTGATTCATGACTCACACAATTTCTTTAGTGTATATGTGTTTGTGTGAAGTGTATAAAAGTGTGGTCTGTCCACATCCACAGATTTGAATTCATGATGTTATCATTTGCAGATGTCTTTCTTCTTTTGCTTAAGATCTGGTGGTTTCTTTTTTGTTTTTGTTTGTCTGTTTGTTTTTGGTTTTTCAAGACAGGGTTTCTCTATCACTTTGGAACTTGTCCTGGAACTAGCTTTTGTAGACCAGGCTGGTCTCAAACTCACAGGGTATCCATTCAAAGAGAATAGGTTCCCCAAAAGCCAGTACAAGCAGCAGGGATAAATCCAGGGAGATGGACGAAAGACAGAGATGAGAGCAAGGAAAGAGATATCGTGATTGAGGAAGTTATTGTGTGCTTAGCAAGAAGCTTGACTCTAGAAAAATTCCCAGGAATCCACAAGGTTGACTCCAGCTAAGACCCTAAGCAATAGAGGAGAGGGTGTCCAAACTAGCCTTGCCCTGTAGTCAGAATGATGAATATCTTAAATACCACCACAGAACATTTCCATAGAAGATCTAGCAACTGATGGAGACAGAGGCAGAGACCAGCATCGGAGCACTGGACTGAGCTCCCAAAGTCCAGTTGAAGAGTGGGAGGAATGAGAATATATTATCAGTTCTTATTGATTATTTACAATTATGACTAATTAGAACAATTTTGTCACAACATTAAACACAGATCAAATGTACAGAATAACTTGAAGGGTTGATGTTCATTATGTATTTTTAATGCCACCTTTAAATTTTTTAGCATTCTGGCCTTTTTTTCTTAAGGTCCATTTAAATATAAGACAGAAATTGCCCCACTTCTAAGCTCGGAGATGATCAGAAACATAAAATATTTGAACTCACATCTCTCATCCTGTATCCCTTTTTCATATTTGGCTCGAGCACTATGATGGGAAACAGGCAGAGTGAAATGCAGAGATTTTAATGTTCCCAACACAAGCACAACACTTAATTTCAAGAACCAGTTCTGTTCCAAGCTTATTTCTGGCATAGGGTTTGGAATGATATTACATTTCCTCATTTTCTCCTCTGTTTACTGTATTAAACCTTCCAGAATGCTAGGTATTTTTATAGAAGGCTAACAAACTAAACTTTTCTTTAAAATATGTACATGAATTTTACATTTAGTGTTTCTTCTTAATGATGTAGGAATTATAATAACACAAAGAACATAATGAAATTTTGAAAGAGTTTTAAGTTAATTTTTTCTTTAAAAACTATGCCTAAACTTTGCTATGAACTATTACGCTAAGTTTGTATTTCACAGCTACTGATTCTGACTGTTTTAATAATTGAGCCAGATAGCTGTTCTTAAGGTAAATGTCCCACATCATTCCAAAAAGTCACAGGTATATGGAGAGAAAGACTGTATTCATGGGTGGATATATATCTTATGCTCTCTAAAAGTTAATGTGGACTTATTTGATGTCATCTGCTAGACTGTGTTTTCCACGTTTATATTCTTAATAATCAAAGTTCAACAACAGAGATCTAAATGTAGCAAGAAAGAGCTGGAGATAAGGACATGGTCGAGCAGTTGAGAGCAGTGCTGCTCCGGCAGAGGCCCTGAGCTCAGTACCAGAGCTACATTGCTTTTCTTGTAGCCACCTTAACTCCAGCGACAGGGAAATGTGATGCTTTTGGCCTCTGAAAGCATAGCAATCGCACCCAAATACATACACAAAATTAAAAATAAGACAATTCTATAAAACTGAAATAACTGAAAAGAAGTTAAACAAATTAAAAAGCCTAGACAAATACAGAGCTTTGGTTGTACTCCTCAAAAGGCTCTTGTCAACTTAAGAACACCATGAATGAACAATATCCACCAACTGCTGGGTAAATAGTTTTTCAGGTACTCTTGGTGCATATTCCAAGATACATGAGATCCTGAGATATAAAATAAGACACACATCTAAAATAATTGAATTCATAATACTCTCTTCTCTAGCCACAATAAAATCAAGCCAGACTCCAATAGGTGAAATAAGTATATCCTGAGACTCTTCAAAAACATGGGCAATACACAGTACATAACACACTTTTTATGAGCCATGCATTAAAAACAAAGTCCCAAGTGAAAATAAAAATTCACCAAGGAAATGTTCAAGTCTAAGATAAAATAAGAAATGGGTAGAATAATAGACAAATTCTAACTAAACAATTTATTTTCTTAGTATATTTTTAATCTATGTTCAATTGTTTTAATAATTAACTTGATTTTGTTTATTTAATCTGATCCAAAATGATCTTTGTGAGTTAATCAGGTTAATGAAAGGCTTTTGAAATTGTGTCTTAAACTTAGAATCATGTTCTTGATCTCTGAGCACTGCTACAGGTACAGAATAAGTGCTGGCTAATTCTTAACGTCATTCACAAGCTCCTTGGCTGCTGCTACTGCTGAAATACACTGAATGCTTAGATGGTGTCACACATGGGACTATTTCTACTTACTAAGTTGTTTATTTTAAATGTCATCCTTTGATATTCATAACTCAGCAAGTTTTTCAAACTCAATAACAACTGTTATTGAAAGCAAACTCACCTGGTGTTTGACTAATGTTATACTTCATGGGTTAGTGAGTTCTGTAACGTTTATGCATTATGTCACCAGCATTATTTCCATTTTCAAATGTGAAAAATTTGGAGTTTCAAAATTGAACATATTTCAAAAGGTTGTTCAACTAAAATTGCAGGGTCACTTGCTAATTCATAGGTTTTCCACCCTAGTTAAAGTTTATAACAACCAGACTAGATTTAGGTCAAGGTAAAACTCAATATGTTTATCTAGTTGTTTATCTGTTTTCATTTTATTTTATTTATTTAGTTTTTATTTTAATTTATTTATTTATTAAAAATTTCCACCTCCTCCCCTCCTTTCATTTCCCTCCCACTCCCCCCACTCCCACTCCTCCTCCCTCTCCAGTCCTAAGAGATCGCAGGTTACCTTGCCCTGTGGGACGTCCGAGACTCCCCCCTCTCCCTCCTGGTCTAGGAAGGTAAGCATCCAAACAGACTAGACTCCCAAAAAGCCAGTACATGCAGTAGAATCAAAACCCAGTGCCATTATCATTGGCTTCTCAGTCAGCTCTCATTGTCAGACACATTCCAAGAGTTCGGTCTGATCACATGCTCCATCAGTTCCAGTCCAGCTGGCCTTGGTGAGCTATTAGATCAGTCCCACCATCTCAGTGGGTGGGCGTACCCCTCGTGGTCCCTCCTTCTGCTCCTCATCTGGACCTTGGGAGCTCAGTCAGTGCTCCAATGTGGGTCTCTATCTCTACCTTCATCCATTGCTGGATATGCAATGATATTGCATATTGGTGATATGCAAGATATTCATCAGTGTGGCTATGAGAGTAGGCCAGTTCAAGAACCCTCTCCTCTGCTGGCCAAGGACCTAGCTGGGGCAAGAGACTTGGCTCTATAGGGGTTTTCATTTTATTTTGACTCAGGATCATTATTGGCAGGCTCAGCTCACCATCTTCCTATTTCAGCCTTTCTACTGCTAGATTCGTGGGCTGTGAAGGCCCACAGGTGTGAGCCTGTTCCACCTTGACTGGAGGTCAGAGAGTTTGAGCTTATTTTTGCTCTTTCAAAGTTTCTGACAACAGATATGGCTACAAACAAGAGATTCAGACATAGGGTGTGGTTAATTAGTAAATTTCGGTATGGACGTGAATCCATTCCACCTGGACTAAAGATCAGAGAATCCAAGTCTCTTCCCTACATCATGTTAATGAAGTCTGTTGCCTCCACCTCTGCTTTTGAAATAAAGTATATACACATGTGGAAAATGAAGGATTCAAGGTTCATTATTCATTGAATGTCCCTGCCGATGCTGTTCTGTAATTCTGTCTCTTATTTCTGTCATATCTCTGTACCTTTTGCTTACTAATCCTAATCCTCTTGCTCCTATTCTGGAACATATGAATCCTGTTGAGGCTGGGCTTTGGCAAGGGGCTAACAGCCGAGAACTGCCATACTCACATCTAGTTGTGTCTCTGGACAAATGCTTTATTTCAGAATGTCTTCCATTTTATCTGTACAATAAAATGCATCTTGTTTTTTAGACTTACTCTATGAGTTAGGAATAAAACTGCAAATGCTATGTTCGACATATAGAAAGTGTTATGCAAATATTAGATGCTAAGTTTAATTTCTAAAATATGTTGACAGTCACGTCTTCTCTTACTGGTTCACAACACTTGCCTGCTATCTTAAAACATATCTTTTATTAAAGCCATTTGTGAATTAATGTATCAATTAGCTATTATATCAACTCGATATTAGGGGTGTTATATCTTCTAGATAACAGACAGAGAGGTGCAATTCAAATAACTGCAATTATGTCCCTTTATTTTCCTACCAAATGAAACTTATGTTGTTCTTTTCTCTATTTGGTAACTTGCATTTATTCAATACATATTACATATAGTCAATATATCAGAAAATAACAACCCATTAAAGGGCAAAAGCTACATATTTAACTAGCTTTAATCTAAGAGAAAGGGGAAAGGAGAAAACTTAAAGGCAAAGTGGGTCCTGTGATTCAGGTCCATAGCTTAATATGGAGAAGGTAGAGATGGGAGGATTATATATGCAAATTCAGCCTTGGCTACACAGTGAACTAATGCTAACCCATGTTAGTTAAACGCAACCAGGTCTCAAAATGAGAAGTAAAATGGGAGCTGATGATGCAGCTTAGTGCTTGAGCATTTGTCTACAATGCTCAAGGGTGTAAAGTTATAGGTTCAATCTTCAGTACCATAAAGCATAAAAGTTAAGCAAAATAAATAAACATAAATATATAAAACACATATTATAATACAAATTAAATACAGATAAGTAGAACTAAAATGTATTTTAAAGTAAGAAAGGGAATAGAAAAGGACATAACCCCAAATAGTGTAGTAAGTAATTTTTCACAAATGTGGCAATTAAAAATGTCTTAAAAACATGTTTAGGTTATCCTTATAATTTTGCTTATTATTTTTCTTGTTTAGTGTATTTTTATTAGAGCTTGCTGTTTGTATCAAGTGATCTGTTTACAAAAATGGGTAAGATAATTTTATTTCTGTTTCAGGCTTAGAAAATAGACCTAAATTTGTCCTCCTGACATATAATCAGAAAACTGAGAAAACAATACATTATTGTTTTTCATTTGGAAAATGTTTCAGTTTGGAAAGTAGGCAATAAAATTCTGTGAAGTGTGAGGAAACATAACCAAAGTGGTAGGCTGTTGATTTCCTTGGCTTTCTACCTGAAATAAGCTTCTGGAAAGCGATCCTGGAGTGAGATTACCAAAGAAAACATAATGATGTGGTTATTGGAAGATACAAGACCTGTTTAGGCAGGAAGATGCTGAACCCATAGAGAAAAGCCAAAGCAGGGAACAATCGGGAACCTTTCCAGAAAAATCCATGGGGATGTCTTACTCTCTTTGGCTGAATACTAGGTCACATATAGAAAGGACACAGAAACGTGTGAATATGTGTACAATCATGTCAGTGAAGTGTATACCGAGACACCTCACAAAAAGGAGATCTCAAAAAAAAAGGAGAGTTCATTCGAAAAGTCTCTAGAGATTCTATACACTGCTAGTGTGAGTGCAATTAGGTAGAGGCCAGTCAGGATCAGCGCTACGGACATTTACAAACAAGTCTAAAAATCCACATAGTGTGTACGTAACTCACATGTTTATCTCAATAAAACAGAGAAAAGTACAAAATCACATTTTAAGAAGACAAACATATTTTCCACTTGCCACCACATAATATTGATTAATATTTTCCAGATATATTTAAAAAACATATGAGTTTACTAAAACTTTTCTATTCAGCTTTTAGGAAAACAGCTCAACTGGGTAAATATGAAGACTGCTCTTTAAGAGAAGGTCATTATCACTTGAATTTCATTTTCTTTTTTCCTTGTTGAAATAAGGTCTAAAATCATTCAGGTTGGCTTTGAAATTTCAGCAATTTCTTGCCTGCCTTCTAAGTTCTGGCGTCATAGTGATGTCATTACATTTTCTTCATTTCAAATTTCAACCATAAACATAAATTTCTATTAGAATAATGGTAAAGATAAGTAAATTCTAGAAAATAAACCCCCCCAATCCTAGGAGGGTTACCTGTTTTTCAGTTTGCCAATGAAGTCCCAAAGTCCCCAAAACATTATTGTCAATGCTCTTGGTTATTCCTCTGTGTTTGAAGAGAAAAATTCTACTGCTGAGGACATGTCATTATTGAGTTTTAAAACATGAAAAAAATCTAGTTGCTGGAAGCTTCATGTTTAGCTAGTTTTAGTAGATATGAAAAGTACTTTGAATGCTCCCAAACGATCAAAGGAATCATCCATCTCTCCCAGCTTTGTCCTTTGCAGACTACAATAAGGGCTGGCCTGACAAGATACCTCTACTAGTACAAGAGTGCTACAGATGTTACCATCACCTTTATGATTGGATTTAAGGTCTTATCCATGAAATGGAACCCACACCTCTCACCATCAATGATAACAAGAATCTATTGTCATAGGCACATGGGAGAACCCGTTACTATTGTTTTGCTATCTAGACTTAGTACAAAAGTAACTCCTAATGACTTATTGTTATTTGCATATATCAGTGAATCCATCAGTGCTTATGAGATGAGCTTTATCTTACAGTAGATGCTGATTAACACGGAGTCACACAACTGGTCAATCTGCAAGAGAAAGAGATTGTATAGTGCTTAGCCCTAAATATGAAGTACAAATTAAACCCTTACTCCAAAGGAGGAAGATAGATGGAAGGATTCTAAGCCAGAGGAGATAGATCAAGTAACCAAGTGTTTGGGAAACACAAGAGGGCTCTTCACCTATGAACTTACAGTGGTTATGACACCCTGTATAACATTCAGACAAACTCAAGCTAAACAGAATCCCAACAGGGACAGGGGGAGGTATAAATAAAATCCCACCACTACCTGAAGAGCCAGTGACATTTTCTGCCAGGAGAGGGTGAGTAAGTTTGCCTTAAATGTGTGAACTCTGGTATCTCTACTATACTGCAGGACAAATCCCTACTCTTAAAAGTGGCTGAGCAACAGAAACAAGACTGTATGGGTTTAAAAAAACAGAGTGGTTAGGGAGGATTGGAATGTGAGAGTGGACTTGGGAGGAGCTGAAGTGTTATTAAGAAAAATTCACAGAATAAAATTCTCAAAATATTTATAAAATATTATTTTTAAGATAACAAATTCTGTCTTTTAGAAATCAGTAAAGGCTTTATTAATATGATTAGCTATGAGGCAAATGAAGACATGATTTATACATACATGATTAGAATCAAATAGGATTTCCCTTTTAAATCATGCAACTTGTCCTAGTCATTATGTGATGTGTAAATAAACAGAAATCCTACCATACATTGAGATTCAGATCATGAAACCAGATATAATTACTTTTGCTGGAATAAACTGTATACATATTGCCTAACTGAATTTTATGGTGCACCTTTATCATATTAAATGCCACAAGAAAATGATCTATAAGACACATTTAATTATGAATACTTGATTAAGCAATATGAATAAATTCAATTTTTCAAAGTACAAAATATAACCTTCAAAATTATATCAGCTACAATATTATAAAAATGGACTATGTGATAAAACAAAATTAATTAACAAATGAGCAGACCATGAAAAGTCAGACAACTTGATTGCTCTCCCAGTCTATAATATATGAAACTCACAAAATTAATTAAAGAATATGCCTTGACTAGATTTATAAGCATGTGTGTTTGGGGGGGTCCATCTTCATTGTTTTAATTGGGAAAACAGAATATTTGCTAATGTCATTCCTTTGCAATAATACTTTGGCATCTCAAGAGCTAGACTTTCTGGAAATAACTTAAATGAAAATGTTTCCTAATACATTTGACCCAGAATCATGAGTTGCCTTGGCTATGACTCTACATTCAGAGAGGAACTAAAACCTAATATAAGACAAAAGTAAGGCTGAATCACTTTTGTGCAAGACAGAATTTCAAAAACTCTTCAGGCCAGACAGAAATCAATACTTATTTACTTTTTGGGAACACACAATTTCTCAGCCCCAGTGAGTACTAATTGCTCATCACAGAAGTACATAGTGTCCAGATAAAACAACCTGAGTTTGTACAGGAAGCACAAAGCCTCACATTGCACTGAAGAGGTTTAGTTCAGTCATTGACCCTTAGTGAAAACTTTTGATGTCATTCTTTCTATTGCTTCAGAAGACAGAGAACACTTAGTTCATTTCCCATTTCTTCTTAGAAGCCTTGAATATGGTGTTCTCATAATACACATGTTCTTAGGCATGGGGTTCTCTTCAGCAGGTTGAACTGGAGTTAGTATTTTATCTAATGAAAATATTAGAAAAGAAAATGTTTTTCATTGAAACCGTGAGGTAGTGCTCATGCAAGGGTTTTCATTGTTCTCTATAGTTATGTAGCTTTTGATCAGGCTACTTGTAACTTTCAAAAACAGAAAAATACAAAAAAATAAAATCCTACATTTGTGGAGGTCTCTCCTCTATTCAAAATTTATTCAGTGCAGTTGGAATTCTTTCTTTATTAAGGGTAAGGAAAACTTATATACTATCACAGGACAATAATTCAATCATTTGTTGAGCAAGATTTGTAGACTAACTCTATTGCAAGTTCAGGAGACATAGCAGTAAACATGATTTAAATTCTTCTGTTTTTGAGATTACATTCTAGTGACAACATATTGGTAATCAGATTATATACATTTTAATGTATATATGTCCATATATAATGCAAGCATATCGATAGATAGATAGATAGATAGATAGATAGATAGATAGATAGATAGATAGATAGAATTAACTGTGGAAGGAGCAGCACAGAGAAGAGAAAGGGGGAAATGACATTTGTCCTCAACATCTAACATTGAAAACACAAACTTGGTGTAATAAACCTAAAAGTTATGTACATAGTACACACATATGCACACACATAGACACACACACACAATAAAATCAAGAAGGTTTGGGAAAGAAAGGAAGCAAAAACCAAGGAAATTCTATATGTCAAAGATGTCTGGTCTGGGAAAATACTTTTGAGAAAGAATGAGCTTCTAATTTGTAGCTTAAAGTAAATAACAGTTGATGTTGGAGATGACGTAGAATAAAAGAAACACTGGTGAGAGTGAAAACACATACAATCACTATGGCTTTTCTTCAGAAAAAAAAAAAAAAACAGGAATTATCTACCTTAAGATACAGCTATACAAATACCCAAAAAATTCTCCATCCTACCACAAGGATACTTGCTCAACCATGTTCATTACTGCTCTATCTATAATAGCCAGAAATTAAAAAAAAACAGTCCAGATGTCCATCAACAGAAGATTAGATAAAGGATTGTGGTTCATTTACACAATGGAGTATTATTCAACTGTTAAAAATGGAATCATGAAATTTGTAGGCAAGTGAATGGTAAATGGATGGATGGGTATAGAGAAGGGAGGGCATTTAAAAGGTGGTATAAAAATCTAGTATAGTAAAAACTGCCTAAAATATATGAAGGTGATCATATTGAAGTCTCCAAATAATAAGGGAAAGAGTCCCAACTGGCCATCTCCTATCACTCAATGAAACTTATAATACGGGAACTGGGTTAAATCCAGTTGAGATGTTGGCCAAAAGGGTCCCATGAAAATCCCCAAATAATCCAGGTGGTTGCAAAGACAATAAGTTTCTTTAAACAAACTGACAGAAATGTCACATGGCTGAACACAACACCCATATAACTCATCGAACATGGAAAGGCCAAGGTGGTGCCTAGATAGAAACTTCACCCTCAAGATTTTTTGCCTTTATTTTGGGAAGGTACTCTGCATTTTATCAAAAGTGAAATGTCAATACAACCCTGTCATAAAACCTCTACTGTCTGTCCTACCTGCTGAGTACACTAAGACAGTAATGGCACAAATTCTGTTGGAGTAACAAAACAATGTGTGCTTTGACTTAAGGTTCACTCCATCAGATGAAACCCATACCTACACCACTTGAGTGTCCAAGAATCAGATACTAGATAACCCAGAGACCTAGGGTAATACCAAATATTACTGCTTTTAACTCCCAACGATATTATGCTAAACTCATAGATCAGTCCCTTATACACCCATCAATAGAGAAGCTTCATCCTGCAGTAGATAGAAACAAATACCTAGAACCACAACTAGACATTTTGCAGATAGACCTTGGAATACACAGCTCCACATGGGATTTCTTTATCAAATCCCCCCCACACCTTATGCTTCAGGTAATGATGAAGAAGAGGAGGAAGAAAGAATGTAAGAGCTAGGGTTGTGGAGGACACCAGAAGTACAAGGACCTCTGAATCAAGTGAGAAAATCTCGTATGAACACACAGACTGAAGCAGCAAGTACAGGGCCTGCTCAGGTATGTATTTCTGCCTCTGTGTGTATATGTTATACCTGTCAGTTTTGTATTTATATGGGAATCCCGAGTGTGAGAATGAATGGGTCTCTGATTCTGTGCCTGCTCTTGTAGCCCTTTTCCTTCTATTGGTTTGCCTTGTGAAACTTTGATGAGGTGTTTTTGGTTTTATCTTATTATATGTTATTTTAATATTTTAGTTATCCTTTAGAAGCCTGTTGTTTTCTGATGAGAGAGAGGAAGTAACATATCTTAGTGGAAGGGGAGATGGGGAGGAACTGGGAGGAGTAGAGGGCAGGGAACTGTAATCAGGATTTAATTCAATTTTAATATTAAGAAATATTATTAAATAAGAACCTGTGTAACATGAGGGCCAGCTTGTTGGGGTTTCTGTCCCTCCTGGTACCCCAACAGCCGGCAAGCAACAAAGAAAATCACACACAGGACTCCACAAGGTTATAAACTGATTGGCCCATTTGGTCAGGCTACTTATTAGTTCTTATGACTTATCTTAACCCATTATTCTGATCTATGTTAGCCACACGGGCTCAGTACCTTTTTCAGCTGTCAGCTTACATGTTGCCTCTTCGGTGGTCTGCGCAGGAATGGCAGAGGAACCTCCTTGCTTCCCAGAATTCTCCTGTTCTCATTGCATCACCTCTACTTCCTGTCTGGTTTTCCCACCTATACTGCCTGCCTGGCCAATCAGCGTTTTATTAAAATATGATTGACAGAATACAGACAATTCTCCCGCATCAAACCTGTTACCTACATTTTCTGTTTTTAGAACCTCATCGCTTAACATTACCCTAGCTTAATCTTCTCTCTAAACTTTATACAAGGGCACAGAAGGATGGGACTGAAAAATCTTCTCCAGTGTGGCTTTGGGTTAGAGCTTATGATGCCGTTCTTCTAATGTCTCCTTATTTATAACCATTGGCACAGACTTGCATGAATAGAGCAAAAGTTTTTAGGGGTGTCCTCATATCTGTAGGAGATAGTCTGTCATTACATAGTATGTAACAAAGAATCAAAGTTTTGAGAAAATAAAGCCAAACCTGCATTTCTCTAAAAGAACTTCCAAGAAAATGTACTCTGTGAGAAAGAGATTTATCCTGTAGCATGCTGTTTCCAGTTCTAGTGACAGTCCTGGGATGTACTTTTTTGGAGTTTTCTGGGAGTTTTCTGGAAACTCCCAGAAAAGAGAAGACGGAACTTTTAAGTTTTTAATTTACTCCGAAAGGAGAGAGATTGAAGAGGACTCATTTAGTCTCCTCACAGAGCACGGGCAGTGGTGTGATTTTCCCTCATTCAGTAGCTGCGCTGTCTAAACGCTGAGATGTGACATTTTGGGACACTCTTTGTTGCTTTTTTGGATATAGTAGTCATGAATGGTCTGTTATTTCTACTTTCCTGTGTGTTTTCTAAGGAAAGTGGACAACTCTATTACAGTAAAGAAGGATTAAAAGGGTCTGTTATGTGTATTATCAAAATCAAGAGTTAAATATTTATCATGCTTTTCTACACATATAACTCACGTACAACTTTGACCTAGCTGGCTTGAAATACTGACAACTGGTCATGATTGGTTAAATGTTAGTATGGACACATATATTGCATAGGGAACACAACCCTATTTTTTTTTTAACTCGAGAAATCAAAGAACTTGCACTGAAAAAAAGATTTTCTGTATCAGACTGCAAATATCTGACATTGTTCTCCAGGATGGGAAACGAAGTAGTTGCCTTCCATACTCAACTCAGCAATTTTACTCTGCAACTTTGAAATGGTGTTAAAGACCTCAGGATTTCCCACACTGATTTCAGCATTCTCAGATGTTTTATTCTTTGTTGTTAAACATTAGCATAGCAGGCAATTGCAGTGGCTCAGAGGCAGCTTACAACGCATCTGCTTAGACTCACTCCACTGGCTTTTCTGAGCTTCTGCTTACTGAAGAGAGAACAAGTCTGTTTTCTCTTTTGTCAGTGGAAAGAACTACGAGCTGGTGGCATTCTTTGTCTTCACTGTTTGAAGAAAACTTTGAATACATGTTTATATGCCACCTTCCTATCACATGTATTTTTTGTTGACCATAAAGAGAAACCTGAATACTGGTATATGTGCTTTCTTATTCTTTGTGTATATTCTTACTCTCATTTTTCCGTGTGCCTATTTCTATTTTATTTTTGTTTCTGTTTTTGTGACATAGAACTATAAAGAATGACTTTTCCTTTAAAATATCTAGAAAAATATTCTTAATGCCTTCTTGGCTTATTAATTCATTAAAGCATTACTTTCTCTTTGTGAGATACTGTGACTTACTGATGGCTACCTGATATAAATTCTGGGAATTCTGTGTTCTGCTCTGAGTTTGAGAATAAAAAGAAGACATTTATTTCTTTTTCAGGGCAGATTAAAATGTCTTTCTGGGATTCAAGGTGAAAATACATTAAGTAGCCGAGAACAGCAAAATTAGTCATTTTTCAGTTGCTCCACGATATGTAATGCCTTTGATATACGCGCAAGGAATTTTATGGGGAGAGCCGGTGCAGTATAGCAAAATGGCCTATTCTACATTTTTTAACAATAATTTTGGGATGTTCTGCTACGTCTTCTGCTTTCCAAAAATCTATGAACCACATTCCCAAGTTTTTTTTTTTTTAAAAAAAATATAATGGATGCCAAACCTAAAACCTAGGAAGATAAAAATAATTTCCATCTCATTACCAGATGTTGGACATATCACCCACAAGGCAGGAACTTCTGGGGGTCATAATCCTATCTTTGAAAGAGGGAGCTGCAGACTTTTAAACCCCTGATAGCGTTTCTTTTACTTACATTACTTTATTTGTGTATTTTCATTCTCAGAAGACTTGCCAGAGAAAACATCAGTGGGCAAGCTCGGGTCTCTCAACCCAGGAGTCATTCCTATCTGCCAATGGAATATGAAAAGCATGAGAAGGAGGATCGTGAACTGAGCATGCTCAAGAATGCGCTTGTTTCTACGGGTGATGATGAATATAAATGTTCTCTGAATCTACCCTCTCTGCCTCCTGTCTTTAGGCAGACACTGCTTTGGAAATTATTCTCATAATTCCCCAGGCTTTCCTGACCCACTACAAATAATGCACCGTACATCATTCAGTTATCATCTTGTGCATATTGGGCTTCAACTGCCTAAAGGAATGAACACATTGTGTGTAGTTACAGAAAAGCTATGGCCAAATGCCACATAGTGATCCTTCAGCTGTGTGCGGAATGACAGTTATTGTAAGACCATATCTAAAGGACTGATTTCCCATTCCTAACTTGTGAATATTCTGTATGATATACTCACAATGGTGAAATTACCTACTGACATATTCTCTGAATTGATTCTACCTTTCTCTGACACACACCCCTGGAAGCAGTTCAATTTCAGCATATCTATTTCAAATTTTGGTCATCATGCAGACTGTGAAAGCACAAGCTTTCCGTGACTTAGCCTGAATGTGAGCATCCCAGCTAAACACCTTGACTAAGAAAAAAAGCATCAAAGAATTCAGTATCTAAGTATCTATATAAATATTATTTCTCCCTTCTTATTATTACAATAAAAAATTATTTTAAAATCTAACAGTTTTATAAATATGGTTTTATTATAAAATTCAATACATACTGAAAAAACGAAATTAATTTCCATAATACATTTTATATTAAATTCAGTTTTTAATATCAAATTTAAAGATTTTTGACTTTATTCAGCATATGACTTTTTTCTATAAAATTTTGTGTAACTTGGATCTCACAGAGTTATATCAGCAATCTTAATATATTTTGGTTCCAGTCAGCTAATGTGTTATAGTATATAACTTTCTAGACTAGGTGATAGGTATATCTGAAGGGACAATATTTCAAAACAGTCATACCATATGGATATTCATTACCTGAAATGCTTGGAATTAGAGTTTTAAAAGCTTCAGATCTTTGATATTTTCATATATGTTATATTTCAATAAATTGTCTTGGGATATATCTAATGTTAACACTAAATTTATGACTCTCATCACATACAAATAGTCTGAAGATAAGTTTACACATTTTAAAATTTATTTTGTTCCTTAAACAAAGACTCATGTGTGAGACCATATGTGGAATTCTCTGTTTGTCTTACTGGTATTCAAACATTTTCTGGTTTTAGAACTTTCAGATTATTAGATATGTGGGTTAGGGATGCTCAATGTGTATAGGTGGGCACTTAATCTGCAATATAAATCTGACATAATATCTGTACTTTTATGCTGAGATACAAGTTGATCCTTCAAGTAAGTCTTGGCATTATGCATTCTTTCCAACCAAACTTAAACATGTAAAATATTTATAAGATAAAACAAAATATTTTGACCATAATATGAGCTTTGGAATAGTTAATTTTAGCAATATTGATGGTTTTCATGAGCTCACTTGAGTGAGGACAAGAAATAATTTCATTGGCGAAGCACATCAAATATGGAATAATACTACTGACAATTTCACCTCAAAATTTAAAAATAAATAAACTTAAACCCTGTTAGTATGAAATGTGTGAGGCTGAATATGATAAAAGAGGAGTTCTGTTGTGACATTCAAGGAGCATATATTTCCCAAAGTTATGGAGTGTAACTGGCAATATGTTGGGTGTGGTGAAGACTTCAGGGTTGACAGAGGTCATTGCTTTATTTGCCTCCTACTGTGTGGCTGTCATGAGTGGTTGGACAAGACATAGACAACCTTAGAACCTTTGGAACTGGCACAGAATGCACCATTGCCTAGCCTTAAATATTTCTTTATTGTCTCTTTCTCAAGAAGAAAATTATAAACCACATGCTTCCTCTGAATTTCAGCTTATGATAGGTACCAGAAAACTCTACTACTTGGCTTCTGCTCCCTTCCAGTACCTAAAGGAGTGCCTTCCTTGATCACAAGCAATGTGATTCCCAGAGAATTGGGCTAGTCACAGGACCCTCAGACAACATGTATGTGATGATTCAATGACAATGAATTAATATCTTAGGAAAATAACTCACATCTAAAGACAGCTAAATGGTAAACAAGCAGAATGCCAATGAAACACTGACGTTCCTACAGTCTTTCCAAGGATAACTACAATTTTATGAAAACAAATCATCAATGTTGTACTATGTTTTACATTAATGACTCACTTTCAGCCTAAAGAATGTTAATTTGACTAATAGCAGAATCTTAAAAGTTCATAGTATCACCAATCTTTGCAAGTATCTGTTTTCTCTATCCCAAGGTGGTACTACTGGCTTTTTAAACCTCGTATACAGAGCTTGTGCTCCGTATCTCTAGAAACTTGGCCCTTCACAGAAGCACAACTGACAATTACTATGGGAGTAAGAGAAAGGAAAATGGTACATGGGAACAAGGCACTTTGGCAGGTTAAAATGGATGGCTGCTACTATTATCTTTAAAGCTTTTACTTGTGGATTATATTCTTTAAAAGGTTAGAACTGATTTTATAATGAAGATTGAAAGCTCTTGAGAATCGAGATTGTATCACACAGATCACTAGCCAGATTTCAGTTCCATAAAAATACCATGGAATAGAATCAAGACTTTGAAATTTCTTGTATTAATTAGCAATTTTGGTCATTGAGGTTTTGATGTAACTCTTTGAATTTTCAGGTAGAAAATGACATTTAGAGAAGTGTAAGCATTTCAGTGTTGAGGCAATAGAATACAGGGCAGTGGTTAATCAGCAGCTTTATTTTATGATAAAATGATGTAATATATTTTATTTTACATATAAATATATGTAAAATCCAATTAAGATGGTCTACGTGAATCTTGGTAAAGGTGCTGAGATTTTTAAGCTATTTCAAGCTTAGATACATAGGGATTCAATGCTTTCATTATATTACTGAGTGTTTATTTGCATTTGGGAAAAGTTGGTGTCTATATTTAATGTATTGTGGGTGAAAACCATCATACATCTTCATGATAAAGTGTCTTTGAGCAAAACACAAATGAGAGCTCTGAACAAGTCATAAAGTAAAAGATAATTCAGTAACATTATGTCTTTTTAGATTTATTAATTTATTTATTTTACAAGTATGAGTGTCTTGCTTGTGTGTATATTTGTGCCCCATATATGTGCCTGGCGGAGGGAGAGGTCAAAAGAGGGCATTGAATTCCCTGGACCTGGAGTTCTGGATGGCTGTGAGACATATTGAATCCTAGTACTCTGCCAGAGCAAGAGAAGCTTTCAACCACTAGGCTATCTCTCCATCCTCCATTTTCAGGAGAATAAAATATGCTGGGTGGTGGTGGTGCACGCCTTTATTCCCAGCATTTGGGAGAGAGAAACAGGCAGATCGCTGCGAGTTTGAGGCCAGCCTGATCTACAAGGGCTAGTTCCAGGACAGACTCCAAAGAAATACAAAAAAAAAAAACCCTGTCTCAAAGACAAAACAAAAGAAAATACAACTTTTAAAAAATTTGTCGTTGTTCTATCCTTCCTTAAGTGGCATTGAAAATAATGATGCAGCTGTGGTTGGAAGAAAATGAAAAATAATTGAGTAAGGCCTTTGTGAGTTCCTAAAAGCCTAGACAGCTACAGCGGTCTTCTGTAGGCAGAGGATACACACTGAGGTCTGTGCTATAATGGGAAGAGAAACTAGTCCGTGCTTAGTTTTCAATTCCTTGGTGCCACACAAGCTACAGGAAAACTAAAGACCGTCCTTAACCATTCCATTTAGTTATGGATGGGTAAGAAACTCTTGAAGTGCTAAACTCCTAAGTTTGAAGACAAATTCATCCATAGCCTTCAAATCATTTCCAACGCTTTTAAATTAATAGTGAATTTCAAAAATATCAGTCGTAACAAAAGAGAAAGACATACGAATAACACAAGAGAAAGTAAGCAGCCTCAGATAAAGCAGCTCTCAGGCAGGGAGAGGAACAGAACTATGCTTCAATTCAAATAGATAAAAGATCACATATTTTGATAAATAACAGAAGATTAAAATAAGATATAAAATATTGATCGTAAATTAAGTCTAGCATGGAAAAGCACATTAAAAAGAATAAAATAACTGATGGATTGTTTTGATATTAGATGCGACATTGCTGAATAAAAAAAGTATTGACCTGGTAGATCAGTCTGAAGGAAAGAAGAAAAATAAAGTAGTGCTAGGGGAAATAATCAAGAAAAAAGCAGGAAAGACATCCAGAGAAGTCTGAGAAAGTCTACGTATACACTTATACTCTTAGAGGATAAGTGAGGAAATCTGGCAGAGAGAATTAAGCTTTAAGCTTCATCAAACTTGTTAAGCATCAAGATTTATGAAGACTTTGTCTTGTTTTAGCAAGACAAATCTTGCTCAAGATTTATGAAGTTTATAAACTTTATATGGGTTTTAAAACATATTCTACCTTCTTATAATAACAAATGAAATCCACAGACAAAGCAGACATAAAGTATAGATCTCCCTCAGAAGAGTGAAACGATAGTATGTAAAATATCTCGCCATAATCATGAATGCCAGAAGATACTGAAATACCAGCAAAGGGCAGAAAAAAAGTAACCATCAACTTGACATTTGACACCTTGTGAAAATAATCTTAGTAAAAATGACTTCTCAGTTCTATTCAGTATATCTTTCATGATACTAATTTTCATATAAGTCCAAACCATATTAACTATCCCCTAAAAACTGTGTAGATGAAGAAGACAGTCGAGTGTATGTACCCTTGTTATCTATCTATGGGTCCGTTGCTATCATTGGCTATACGGCCTTCAAAAGTCTTCAAGTGCTACAACTCAGGGTTGCAAATGTGAGCTCAAGGTGGCCTTAGCAGTAACACATAGAGAAGTTAATAATTTGTTCAAAACCATACCATGACTATGTGATGAGGCTCTTTCATCTCATACAGAGGCTCTGCATATTAAAGCACAACATTCCAAAATCTTTCTTGCAGTCAGAACCTATAGTGACTTACTGATCTTAGTACTGTGTGAGTAGTAATTGCTTTTGGTTTAATAATAGTAAAATCATACTACTATTCCAGAACAAACCAATATACAGCTTCAGATATCTCTAGCCTAGTCAGAAATGATAACTCAAAAGTGAATATGGGAAATAAAGTAACCTCAACACTCTTGCTAACAAAGATATTTCCTAAGTGTTTTATTTTATTTTAGGCAAGGCTCTCCATGAAATCAGAATCTTCTTTTCTTAGTCTTCTGACTCCCAGGATTTTAGGCATCTATTTAATTCTTCTTGAGTATCAACTGACTTAAACTTTCCAAGAATTCTGTTGATTTTTCCCATTGTATGGATCAGAGAACAAAAGCATAGTTATTAGATTGTTAGCGCTATGGTGTAAAAGCTAGAGGCATGTTTCCATTTCAGCAGCAGAACCCAGAGCAAACTCGTCCTTTTCTTCCAATTGCTTTCTGACTTACTGCAGCCATTTCAGATATAGACAGATTATTATTTTTTAAGAAAGAATACTTAAACTGGATAAGGAAATTGTAAATCATTGTGTAAGTTATTCATGGGAATATAGGCTTTCAAAAGAAAACACTGCCAACTAACTAAGGAAGCAAACTCATGAATGGATAAGTTCATAAATCTGGACATCTAATGGACAGAAGAAATTCCAGTGTACACAAGTAAATTCTCTTTTATATAGGCAGGCAGTTGCTAAAACAGAAACCCAGGTTGATTCCAGACAAAATTCTGAAACAGATTTTTAAACAGATGACTTGTGTGTAATTAAAAATGAAAGTAGTGAGCTTTAGCATGCTAAATATTCTCTTTTGTTGCTCTGTCAATCTCGGGGAATCTCAGGGAAAAACTTGAATATGCATCAGGTCTTGGGTGAGGCCAGACCTTAAACTGTGTTTTGTGAGAGGGTGAGTTTGGTAACAGAGTGTGTTGGATTATTGAAGCCTATATTCTGAATTCAATTAAGAACCAATAACTGAGAATTCTCAAAGTTTGAGTCCTTCTGTTTTTATCTCAGTGCATTAGAGCAGTCAATAAAGACTTTGGGATTTTGAATGATTTTGTTCTGAATATCATGTGTATGTGTTTCTTAAATCATGCATTATTAATGTGTCAGACACTTAAGGAATACATGAAGTAGGGAAAGGAAGTAGGAGTATTGTGTACTACAACATTTTTTCCCGTGAAAATTCAAGTGAAAACGGATTTTCTTCAATAATGTGTAAAACACATACTTAGTTTTACTGTTTCATTCTGAAAACACTTGATTTTTATTACTTAGAACCTAAACTGATTCATGAATAACATCTTCACAATACAAAGTGACTGCTGAGAAATCCAGAAAAATATCTACCATTCATAAGTTGTAGTCATTATTCTGATTTCTGTTCAAATCACACACTGACTATAAAATTGTTTGTGGGGCATATGACATTGCACTACCCTATCCCTTTTTATTATGCTTACTTGGTTTGTCTTCTCATTCCTAATGTTGATTCACTTCCTGTATCGACTGCCACTTGCTATATGATTGCTAGTGACATTTTGATCATTTTTCTTGTATCCTAAGAACTAAGGTGACTGAACTGTGGACATCCTGCCCAGCAACTGACACTTTCAAGTGCAATGAAGACTTCCTACAAGATGCTTTGAGGTCAAGTAAAAAAGAAAGAAACCAAGCTTTAATATATGAAAAGGGCATTTCAGTTCCATGAAAGCAAACTTCAGTGTGTATTTAGAAAATCTCCAAGGCAGTATTACCATGCATTTCCACACGTGTGAAGGTACACACACACACACACACACAGAGAGAGAGAGAGAGAGAGAGAGAGAGAGAGAGAGAGAGAGAGAATGAAATACACATTGTCCACCTTAGAATTTGATGAATTGAATGGAAAGTTTCTGTGAACTTCACACACGCCTAGGCATATAAGGAAAGAGGGAGTCTATATCAAGGAAGTGCTTATATTACTGATAGTTGATGTTGGATGGCTCAGTCTTCTGTGGCCTTGTCTCCCCTTGGCAGGTAGACCTGACCTCAATATCTAACTACCTGAGGAAACCAAGGGAAACAAGCCTGTCAACAGTGTTCCTCTGTGGTTTCTGCTTCAGTTCTTGACTCCAGGTTTCTGCTTGGGCTCCTATCCTGGTTGCCCTTACTAAGCTAATAAAAATACTTTATTCTGCAAGTTGAATCTGGGCACTTTTTTTAAAAAAAAAAATCAGTCATAGGAGAGCTAAGATGCAGAAAAATTAGGTTTCAAATGATACACTAGTAAGTGTGAGTGAGGTTATCCTCTATACTGCTTTTTCATTTAATTCTTTAAAATTGTAAATGAGTAACCTCAAATCTAAATAAACCCAATATCTAATTCTGAAACAAAATCCATAACTTAGAAAAATTGATAATTTGTGAAAAAATCCAGGAGAAAATGTGTTTTCTTTTTATGATGCTAGCACACGTGCTATTGAAGAGAGAGCAGGATAGTGTGGCGACCTGAGAATCATGCAGCTCTGGGAAGAAGAGCATAATGAGTGAAGGAAATTGAGACTAGTTTTTCTGGTTTCCTTTTTTATTCTTTGGCATTTTCACACATGTATGTAATATGATTTAGTGGTTTCACTCGCCAGCTCCTTCTACCATCATCCTAGACCCTCATCCAAACTTTTCAGGAAGTTGCCTTCCTATTTCCATACATGTGACTCATTGGACCTAGCAGAGTGTTTCTACTCCATGTGTGTGAGCCAAAGAACCTAGCATAATGTTTCCAAGCCACTTTTAAAGAGAAAATACCAATGGACGATGTGTATATATCTCATAGATTAAAAAAAAAACCCAATTTTTATTTGGTTGAAAATTTCGACTATTTAGAAGAAGGCACTGTGAAGGGACTGTTGTGAACAATCCAGGACCGTGAGCCTGCCAGCCCAGCCCACACCGCTTGTTTACATTACATGAACATCTGTGCCTGTCAGTGAGCTTGTTTCTTGATTAGCCGACTTGAGGCAGCAAGCCTCATTTTAACTCTGGGTAACAGCATTCCGTAGTCTGTGATCCTGGACTCAATAAAACTGAGTGAATAAGCTGAGAACATGTTGTGGCCCGCAGAATAAATTCCCTCCACCTTCACTAAAGGTCAGTGAGTTCAGACCTATTCTTGTTTTTTCAAGATTATACAACAGTATGCTTAAGTTACGGTTACAGAATGTCCTGCCTAGACAAAAAAAAAAAAAAAAAAAAAGATATTTTGGTCTACGGCATGATTACCTCATGGTTGGAGATGTGTGGAGGAAATTTTTTTGTTTGTTCTTTGTATCACAGTACAGAAGTGTTTTTTTTTTCTCCTATCCCCCTTTTTTTGGATTGAGGTATATAAAAACTTTGAATAATAAACTTGAGGTAGACCACAGTATTCACCGGACGCCCTACCAATTCTATCTGTTGTCTCTTGTCTATTTCTTTCCCAGTCTTCATTGCTCCCTCCAAGTATAGACAGAAGAACAAATCAGAACATCCACACTGCTCCACACCTCACTTCAGATGTAAAGTGATGGGATGCCTCCGGCCTTCTCATCCATGACACCAAGGTCATGATGTCCTCTACTGTGGAAGTGTGCGCCAAAAGAAAATCATGCCCTGCACTGCACTAGTTCGGAGCGTTTGACCACAGTAGTGAGGAAAGTAACTGATGAAAACCCTCACATGCTTCTATTATCTCATTTGAGGCTACAGCTCCCATAAAACCTGATAACCAGTTACCTCTGTATTTTGTGTTGTAGCATTTCATTTATTCTGCAATTACAAAGATAACATTATACTCTCAGATAACCAGGAGAATAGATGTGAGACATCTTTATAGAAATGCAATCCACAACCTCCTCTTTTGAAATGTTACTGTAGTCGCTGTGACAAGACTGAAAAAGCACAGACATAGCTAACAAAGTCTACAAACTAGTAATTGTACTGAACACTACTAAAGAGGACGCAGCCTGATAGCAGAGTCGGAAGGTGGTACCTTCAGCACTGCTTTTATTGCTCAGCACAATTTGGGCAGTCCAGGGTCTTTTTGTTCCATATTAATATTATGATGTTTTTAAAAAATCTATGTGAAGAATACTGTTGGATATTGATTGGAATTCCATCGAATCTATACACTGTCTTTGATAAGGTAGTCATTTTCACAAAATTAATCTGGTTAGTCCATAAGAATGAAATATCTTTCTGTCCAGTTTGTATATCTTAGCGTGTCATTGTATGCATTGTATGAGTATTTGATTTCCATGGTTAGAATATTCATAAATGCTGTAGTATTGTGAGGCTTTGGACATATACTAAACCAAATAGGTATCTTTTATAAAATAACAAAATTAATGCTTCACATTCAAATGAGCTAATCTGAATCATACTAATTATTAAGTATGACTACAATTAAGAAAATATATCAAATACCATTTCTTCATCAATTATCAAGTATGAAACTATGGTAAGATAAAATAAGTAGTTTACTCTTCTGATCACATGCAAATGACAAAATTTCAGACAAGATTAATTTCTGCTTGGGGTAGTCACCAAACAATATAAATTCTCTAGCATATTCTTTCTCTTCAGAGATAATGAAACCAAAAGAAAAAAAATACATCTAGCAGAAGGGCTGAGAAAGGTGGGGAGATTTACAGACACAATGCTATGGGACACACAGCCGTGAAAGTCATTGTCTTGATCATTACAAACACCTGTTTCTTATGCAGCACAGCTGTTGATAATACCATATCAGATTGCTTTCACTTTTGTAATATGAATGGGGCGTACAACTTAGAAGTGAGAAATTTTCTTTTACACAAGAACATATTCATTTAACAATTTTTAAACATGGATTAAATAATGAAAGATATATAAATAGTAAGATAAATAAATAATAAGTTAATTCATAATAATCATGATTCTCATAAACATTCATCATATTAAATGTGCTAGAGTTCAGTAAGATCTTACAGATTCATGAGAAAAGTTTGATAGTAAAAATTTGAAATGTAAGTCACGTAGTCACTCACTTCTTTCACAGAAGCCTTATCCATTTCTGTCTTGTTATTCATAGAAATCTTTGTCCACCTGGAAACAACGGCATTGCCGAGCAGTCAAGGACAATGCCTTGGAGGAAGAAAGCCAACTACCTTTCCCCTTATCACCATAGGGTTCCTGCAAAGCCCATGGGCACACATACATATACTGACCAAGTGACTGCTTCCTAAATATTAGTGTAAATCATGTTAAACATACTAAAATTACTCACAGGGATGATATAACTAGGTAATATGACTCTTAAAGTAAAAGAAAACTCCATCTAGCATTTCAGATGTGTATCATATTCTTGCCACTTATTGGGGGCTTATTGCATATCACACAGCACCTTGAATTTTTTATAGATATACATACCCTTAATCCTCAGAGCCATGACTTCTGTGAATGACCAAACTGAGTTTCAGATAATCAAAATGGTTACAGAGCTGAAGAATATTGAGGTTATTTGAAACCCCCACTTCATTTTGATATAGAATATTCTTCGTCTGGCATTTTATTTACTTTTGTCTAATTTCAAGAATGGTGACTATTTTAGGAACAAAAGAGAGTTTAAGTAGGTTAAATAATCATCTTGTACAGGTACAATTGCAGATTAGCATCTATGGATGAAGTCATAGGTTTGTGCTCTGTGTTTAAAAAATCCAAATCATAAAATATTAGAATACCAAAGATATTACCTATATGGTCAGACAACAGGTGGAAACTTGCCATTGTCTTGAGATCCCTAAAGAACAGAAATGCTGTGTGTAACTCAGGAATTTTAAACTATTATAGTTCTGCACATGCATGACTTGGTTTAATCACCAGACATTCTATAAAGGGGATGAAAGTGTGGACCTCCTTTTTTTCTCATCTTATCCCTACATTACTTTTGGTGTTCATTGTGAAGTTCAGTATCTAGGTAATGAAAACTATGACAATAGCTGCATATTTAACAACATTAACACTAATTTCATACTAATAAAATACGGCATTAACAATTATGCAGTATTTACAATAATGATTGCATGTCGGGGGGCGATTCTCACAGAGTGATAATTGCATGGTACTATATGCCAATGATAACTGTCAGCAGTACTAGATTAATGAGGTGGACATGATATTTAAAGCACTGAGAGAACAGACAACATAAGGTTCGTTGCATCTGTAATGACAGGTAATAGGTATTCAAAGACACACAATTACAAGTAATCCTTCAGTGCAAAAATTACTTCCAAAGCAAAAATGATATGCTCATTAGGAGATCATCAGAGTGTTTTACCTATAGCATTCAAAGTCAGCATTTACTAAGTACTACGTTATTTTTACACAGGTGTCATAAAGTCCCTTTGTTTGGATTTCAGCTTTGCAATGCAACTCACGTGCAGCCATGATTATCTTAAATGTGCAGAATACTGCAAAACAGATATAAGACACCGAAGCAGAACACAAGAATGGAAAGACTATGTTTATTCTCCATAATATTTCTTTAACAGATTTTCTTTTCTTTGCATGCGAAAGGTTTTGGAAACCCACTTAGAGCCTTATTTGCTAAAACTGCCTGGTAGAACCTGGTATTCTTAAGCAGACAAGAAGGCATACGGCCAGTGAGCTCTCTGCTTTCGTCTTCCAAACAAAGATAGTGAGACAGGCAAGGGTGTGTAGAAGAACGAGTGAAAAACTGCAGCCTTGGCTTCTCTTTGGCTTTACCTCTTTCTGTTTTGTGACATGAGGCAAGAACCTTTTTCATTTGAATGCGAATTATCCTAACTCTACAGCAGGTAAAGACACACCTACCATGCTAAGTAGGAATACAGCAGCTTTGATGTGTGATTCCACAGTAAGAAGAGCACCCTCACTACCTCATCAGAATAGTCACCCCAACACCTAACATATTCTAAAACACAGAATCTGAGCCTTGAATAACTCACTGTAAAATTAGCTACTGTCACAGGTCCATATTTTCATTCCATGGCTTACTGAATGTATTTTTCCCTGTGATACCTGTGATCTAAAAACAACCAGAAGCTGCCCTGCACTGTAACATAGGTTATGATTTTTCTTACTAAATGTCTGGTTTGCTGTGACAGCCTTCCTCTCAGTCTGGTTCTAATCGGCTTTTGACAGAGGAATGAGATTTCCTGTTGGTTAGAATCCTGTGTAGTCACTAGGTTTGAGTACATATGTGAAGACCTTATGGTATTTGAAACAGACTTTCAGACTGTGAGACTTCTGTGCTTCCCTTTGCAGGAATTGTTGGACAAATGCAACATTCCAATCCAAAGTAAACCCAGTGGAGATCTCCAGGCATTCAGTGCAGTTCCATGAACAATTCTAAATGAAGTTTTCATCCTTTATGTTTGACTACATAATGCTTCTGTTTTAGAAGAAAATTAATGTTTGCTCTTGGGTTAAAATGTGAAAGCTTCTCCAACTCTTTATATTCTAGAACAATAATAAAATCAAAATATATACCTAAAAGCTGTAAAGATTAGTATGTTGAAGAAAAACAACAAAATGGGTGTTTACTGGTCACATAAGAAAAAAAATTAAGCAAAGAAAACCAACCTACAAACCACAATCCTAGAGAACTTAGAAAACAATGAGGACACTAAGAGAGACTTACATAGTTCTAATCTACATGGGAAGTAGAAAAAGACAAGATCTCCTGAGTAAATTGGGAGCATGGGGACCTTAGGGAAGGACTGAAGGGAGAGGAGAGAGGCAGTGAGGAGAGCAGAAAAAAATGTAGAACTCAATAGAAAAAGAAAAAAAAGAAAAAATAACTAAGCAATACATGGACCTGGATTTTGACCAACAACTCCTGGGATCTTCTCATTTCTTATAACTATAGAACAACCAACAAAAACCTATTAAAACTAAAACACATATCCCCCCCCCAAAAAAAAGAAAGAAGTAAGGAAATTAAAGGATCAAAAAGCACTTTTTCCCTTCAGGATTGTTGAAAACAGTTTCAACACTTTGACACTCGATATTTTCTGAAGACTTGAGACTGTTGTCTGCCCTGGCTGGTCTTGTACAACACTGACTCATAGAGGTCACCCTGAACATGCAACCCACACTCCCCTCTCCGTGCTCAGTCTTGCGGTGCAGCCAAGCAGGCTATTCATTTTCATTTTAATTATGTTTGTAAATAGGAGAAGAGGCAGGGAAGAGGCATGTGCAGACCTCCTACCGAGCCTCTGTCAGTGTCTGCAGGATTGCAGCAATCACCTTTGCAGGTTTCATTACTTTTCAGTAGAATTTTATTGACTGGGAAGCAGGGTGATATCTTATTAAAACTGCATTTGTTATAAGAGTTGTTTAAGGAAACAAATTCATTTGCCACAATGTCTTCCCACCTGATTATCTGTTCATTTATGACTTCCTAGCTAACATTTATCCTTAAGACAGTGTAATTTTTGTGTATCCTTGATTGCTACCTAATTTGCTTACCAACTGACAATTAATCTCTGATATATTGCCTATGGCACTCAACCCCCGTTGCTTAATAAAGCATTCAGCAACAGGCACCTTGTGTCTGTATAAGAATCCATTGACCAAACAGAGCCTTGCAAATTAACTTTGGATTAAAACTGCTCTGGCAAAATTAGTTTTTTACTCATGTTTATCCTATTCACCAACTGTTGATACATCAATTGATTGCTCTGTCTATTCAATTTGTGTAGTACATTGTGATTGATGATGTTGGGAATATATAAAACATGTTTTGGTGTTTTACAACCAAAGTCTACTGAGTACATGCATACATAGCCATTGTGTAAAGTAACGACTGGGAAAATAACGTGAATGTGACAGGGCCATTGTCACAGGTCCTCTTTCAGAATCTGAGGAACCTGGCTTGGAGGAATTAGAGCAAATTCAGAGATTTGAAGTCCCACTATGATTGAACTACGTGAAAGCATAAACCTGGGGACAGAAAGCAGTGGAAACCAAAGGCAGAAAAGTAGAAGAGCCTGTTTCACCAAGAGATAGACATAGACACCCTCCATCACAACTTTTCAAGTTTTACATATTGGGAAATTACGTTAGAAGAACACATTTGCAAAGGTCTTGGTGACTAAGGCAGCGCCCTTCTTCTACAGGATTGAGAGATAGGCCAGGAATAGGGTACCATATGCCTGTGTGCACCCACTGGAAAGTGACAATGTGTATTTTTGTTTTCATCTTTTTGGAAGTATCTCCTATGAATTTTCAGGATGCAACTTTCCTAAGTTATCTTAAAGGAGTTATAATATGCGCTTTTTTTAGTCATTGCAAGCTGTGCTTCCCCTGTAGGGATTATAACATATGTAGAAAGAAAATATATGACAAAATAGCGCTACAGGCTGGAGGGATGGCAAAGAAAAGTTACATAGTAGAAGTTTCTTAGGTGGTTTGAAAAGCATTAAACCTACTGTTTCATTTTGGTTTTTATAATTGGATATAATAAATCTCAGTTGTATCTTAAAACAAAGCTAACTAGCAAATTAACAACAAAACATGTGTAGCAAAAAGCCATTAAAAAGAAGACAATAAATTATAATAATTAGGACAAATAAGTAAAAATGATAAAGTATAAACAGACAAATCAAATGTAATATATATATATATATAGCAAAATAATAGACGTAATCTCTAAGAAATGAGTGAAATCTTCAAATGTAGGTTATCTATTAAGACTCAAAGGCAACAATTGAGTTACCTACCATCAAGAAGGCTAGGTAGGTTTAAAAAAAAACACTGAGTACAAAGCCTTAGGACCTAAATTTTCTGGTTCTATGTGGTGGAAGGAGAGATTCTACTGTGGCAAGTTGCCTTCTGACCTCCATAAGTATACAGTAACACTCCAAACTCCACTCACAAAATTAATAAAGATGTGTAAATAAAAATTAAAGGTAAAGACAATCATACTGAGTTTTAAAATAGATTATTTATACTATATAGAGAAACTCTTATTTGCAAACATAAAAGGAAAGAAACAATGACAACAGAAAGGATAAACATTAGACAAGAAAAACTACCTTATCAAATTTGGTCAAAGTACAGTTGAAGAAAATCAACGTGCATGATATTGTTTCATAGCAATGAAAGGAACAGTTCAGCTGAAAACATAAAGTAACCCCAAATGAGCATGAAACAAGCAATAAGACTTCAAAATATAGGCCTTCATATCATGGCAAATACCTGTAATCCCCACATTCTGGAGGTTGAGGCAAGAGGATTGCTAGCTGAAGCTACTGTTTAGACTACATTAAACACCTTATCTCACAAAGAAAGAAAAAAGCAGGAAACATAAACAGGAAGAGGTAAAAAAAATAAAGATAAGAAAAAAACAACTAAACATGAAAAAAGAGATTAACAAAATAAAAATCAAAAGATGAATGTTCACAAAAATATATTCATATGCTCTGTATTTAGTAATTGGATACAGAATATTTAAGGCATAAAGATTTATGAATGGTACAATTTTCAACTATGACATAATTTAATTAGATTAGATGTGAGTTCTGGAGAGACAACTCTGGATGCCATGGATTCAAGTTAGTTCTTTCCCATTTAGAAATGTAGCAAAGAACAAGCTGTGTTATCTCTGGTTAACTTAATAAAAAAATCAGAATCAGGTCAAGCTTATACTTTCTAAGGTATTTCATTGACCAAGAAAACTATTTAGCTATTATGTAGCTAAATACGTACTGTCTAGTGCCTTTAGTCTCCATGGAATCCTCTCTGGGTTTGCCAGTCTTACCCTACCTGCACATACACATCTCATGGAGTATAATGAAGTCCCATAACTGGATGCTGGAAATTTTCCATTAATGAACCTCATTTTACTTATTTGCACACAATTTTAGTGGTACCCTTTACAATACTTCTTTACTATACATTCATGAACAACAGGTAGTGTCAGTAAGAAAACAATAAACATACCAAAATTTCTAGAAAACAACAAGGAAAAAATACTATATACATAAACATGGTTACTGAATATATTTAGCTTTTTCCATGACTGTCTCTATCACTTTTGCTTAATACTAAGGCTATAGACTTTCACTAACAAGCTATTTGCTGCTTAAGTAGTCACTTAAGTCATTCAGTGAAATAAAATACTTTCCAATCCTGTCTTTGACTCTTTTGTTGGCTTTTGGGACCCATTTCCTCATACAGCGTTGCCTCATCCAACCTTAACCCAAAGGGAGGTGGCAATTCTTACTGCTATATGATGTACCCTGTTTGGTTGCTCTCCCTGTGAGGCCTGTCCTCATCTGAGTAGAAATGGAGGAGGAGTGAATAAGGCCATGAACGGGGGTAATGAGAGGGGAGAAGTGACGGGAAACTGCAATGGAATGTAAATAATAATAATGATAATAATAGTAATAATAATAGCATTCCATTTAAAATATAGACTAAAACCCTTTAAATCTGCTAAGAGTAAAACCCTACTTCCCAATCTCTTGATAAAAGCTGTCTCATGAAATACAGTCCACTTTCAAACCCTCACAGTTTTGATTATTAGATAGATGTTTGTAGATCCTGTCTTCACTTTTTCTACACTATAACTCTAAAGGGAAACATTAAAGCAAGCTGTTTCTTTTTAATAATTTAGTGAACTTTTCAATTCACTGGTGTCAGAATGGTGTGTGACCTGAAAAATGAATCTTTCTGGCAACATATTTCTCACTTTAAAAAGCAAGTACATAAACACTGGCCTTCCCATATATGAAGAATAAATGTATCTTTTAGATCTCTCACTGGTCCTAGTTAGAAATTCGGGAAGTTATGAAGAAAGCTTCTATTTTGTCATAAGTATATTCAATCCTATCCTGTGCAAATAAATAGCAAAAAAAAATAGTGTTTCCACCATCTGGAAGCCTATTTCACAAATTAAATTTACTTAATGTTTAACTTAAATATTCAAAAATTATAACTCCATGAAGTTATTCAATTCAGATTTTCATTTTAGCAAAAACTTGATGATAATTACATTAGGAAAAACAAATCAATTTATCAGGAAGGGAAAAAAAATCCCTCACAATGGCACCAGCTCAAGCATGGATGTAGTGAATGGAACTCCATAACCACAGAGTGATTATTTTGACATGCTCAGCTGTTTAATATCATGCCTGACTACCCCTTTCTGGTTGATGATTTTCCTTTGTAGGATATGACAGGCCTAAATGAATCTGAACCCTTGTGAATTAAAACCTTTCATTCATTTACTTTGGCTAAAATCCCTTGTGCACTTGGCAATGTGTCATTTTCTTTTAGAAATGCTTTGGACTCTCTCTATAATTATATGTGAGCTTCTGAATTTCTATCGCTTCTAGGAAGGAAGAACTGGTTAAATAAGCATTGGGAAGAGAGGGATGTTGTCTGTGTTTAATCACTCATTTATTAATACCACAGTAAAAACAGATGAGCAAGCAATCTGAGCTTCAACTGTGTTGTAAAGAGCATTGCTTGCTTGTTTCCTGGCTGCCCAGCAGCTCAGGCCCAAAGTAATCACACAGAAAATAGATCATTTAAATCACTGTTTGACCCATTAGCTCTATTTTCTTATTGGCTAACTATTACATCTTAATTTAACCCATCTCCATTAATCTGTGCTTCACCATGAGGTCCTGGCCTATCAGCAAAGTTTCAACACTTCTGTCTCCAGCAGCGGCTCCATGGCTTCTCTCGGACACTGCATTCTTTCTCCCAGCATTCAGTTTAGCTTTCCCTGCCTATCTACGTTCTGTTCTGCCCTATAAAAAGGGCAAGGCAGTTTCTTTATTCATCAATCGTATTCACAGTATACAGAGGGGAATATCACATCACGACTGCTTTTCCAAAGGAGAAGACAAATTTACAGAAAAGCTCTGGAGCTAAGAAAGCTAGAAAAGAAAATAAACATCTCAGTATTATTGTGTACTGAAGGACTGGGCAGTGTTTATCTGCTTTTTAAGTATTCACTCTTTTAATTTTACTGTCTTACTCTCTTCAGTTGCTGTGACAAAATACATAGCCAATTCAACTTACAGAAGAAAGTATTTGTTCAAAGAGGCTTAGAGTTCATAACCACATGGAAGAGAGCAGGGCAAGAGGAACAACAGCAGTCACATGTCTTCATGCATTCCTAGAAGGGGTACATAATTATTATTCTGCCAATTCCAAAGCTTTTAGATGTCTATATCTTTATGTTTCTCCATTCTTATGCACTATTGAACTCTGTACCAGTTGTTGAGTCCTATAAGTAAAGCTAAGTTTTATAAAATGATGCCATTCCTCTTTTGAAGATAAGAAATTATAGGTACAAAATAATGAACAATAGCAGAGATCATATAATAACTTGTAGAACTTTATACAGTGAATGAATTTCAAAAATGGATGTGACATTCTATGTCTTGGTGAATCAATCTCAGAGCTCATATAGCTCATACGATTCACAAATAGAATAATTTTGTTGGTTTTGTTGTTGTGAATGTTTTAAGCTATAAAAAATATCTCCTTCAAGTGATTTAAGGACAAATTATTTCTTAGATTGAATTTGTACCTCGTAGCTTTGCCAGAGTCAGCAATTATAGATATCCTTAGATTTTTAAAGAAAATTTCAAACTATGTGATTATACTCAGGTACAAAAGTTTTAATATTTAAAAAATTATTTTATTATATTATGTGTATGTGATATATATATATACATACAAGTTCATGTGACTGTATGTACACAGTAATATACAAGTGCTCATGAACATAAGTATGTTTTTACATGAAGACTCCATGTCAGTGTTGTATTTTTACACTACTGCTCTTACGTTAGGCTTTTTTCATGATTTTATTTATTAATTATTATAAAATATACAACAAATACCCAAAAATAATGTATAACAAATGGTATGTATTCTGATTTAATATCAATGTGGCATGCTTATCCCATTTCAAACCATTAAAACTAAAATATTACATGTGGAAAATTTGAATCATCTATTTGTATTTACACCAAATTAACAATAATTAAACTTCTGGTTAATGTGTCAAATAAGGTATCCAACAGGGCTTTTGATGATGATATGAAATATAGCAGTGTTTCTGCTTACTTTGCCCTGTTACAATATACATATGCACATGGCTAGAACTGTTATTTATTAGAAGCTATTTGTAAAAAGGCATTTGATTTCTCAAGGCTCAAAAACTGCTACACATAGGCAGCCAAGTCCAACTGAACAGTTCTTGAAAAAGCTCTAAACAAGCACTGAGAGATTCTCATGATTTGTATAGAGTTTCATATTCCACTAATATTACACATGATTAAGAGATATTACAAGCTACATTTTCTTTAGCCATTCTTCAGTTGAGGGGTATCTAGGCTGTTTCCAGCTTCTGGTTATTACAATCTATGCTGCTATGAATATAGTTGAGCAGGTGTCCTTGTGATATTGATGAGTTTTGAGGTAGGTTAATCCCCAATTTTCTGTGAAACTACCACACTGATTTGACTGATGTACAATCACATCAAAATGACTGTACAAGTTTGCACTCTCACCTGCAGTGAAGGAGTGTTCTCCTTTATCTATATCCTTTTCAACACAGGCTATCATTAGCTTTTTTGATATTAGCCATTCTGGCATGTGTAAGATGGTACCTCAGAGTCATTTTGATTTGCATTTCTCTGATAACTAAGTTTGTTGAAGAATTCTTTAAGTGTATCTCGGCCATTTGAGAGTCTTCTGTTGGGAATCTTCTGCATTCCATTTTAGTGAGATTATTTGTATTTTGATGTTCAGTTTTTTTGTAATTCTTTATGTATTTTGAACATTAGTCCTCTTTCAGATGTAGGGTTACTGAAGAACTTTTCCTATTCTGTAGGCTGCTGTTTTATTACTCAGTGGAAAAAAACAATGACATTATGACAATTGCAGGCAAATGGATGGAACTAGAAACAATCAACAAAGAAGGCAAATTCATCCTATTAGTTCATGTAGGACAGTTAATAAGGCATACCTAAGATGAGATCCAAAGTGGTGTACTTAACCTGTTCTATTGATCACACTACACACTTACCAGTCCTTGCCTTTATGGACTTAGAAGAACTGAGAGCTCCATATTATGGTCGAAAGGAAGCCCCTTAGATCATTTTTGCTCTTAAAAGTCTATTCTGTGGAGTATCTGATCCCATGTCAACCATTCTATAATTAAAAGTGATTGCAAACTAAGTCTTGACAAAATAAAAGTCTAGATGAAGGCAGTTTATAATGCAATTTATTTTAAGCACTATTTTGACAGTGTGAAATTAGTAACACATCAGTTATTTTTTGACTGGCACATAGATCTTTCAAAGTACTGACCCTATTCCATATGTACATAAATTTAAATCTCCTCTTAAGAGAATGTACATATGATGCAGAAAGAAGAATTTGGTACTTATGATTGTCTATAAAATATGGTTAGTGATTGTCCCTTCCACTCCAAGTAGAATCTGAGAATTCCAAATCTGCTATTAATATACTAACAGTCAGGGAAATCTGGTCTTTCTGGATCTATCTCATTAGCTAGGAGTCGTTTCAGCTGTATTAACAGTGTGAACCCACTATACCTTTGGCTCTTTCACCCTTTGGAGTAAAACAGAGAGCTAAGGAGTGTTCACTGAGTAAATCCATTCCTGGCTTACAGATATGCACAGAAGAGAGTGTTCTACACATCCTGCTTCTCGTGGTCAATAAAATATGTGGAGTGTCCTAAAAATTACCCCACAGGTCTAGGGGAAAATAATTTATTCGAGAAAAAATGAGAAGCATTGACTTGGAAGAAAGACAAATCCTTCTACTATTGTCCTTGGAATCCTCCCAATTTGAAAAGTGAGATTGAGACACACAAAGTTCATGTTCAATAAATGAAAACTCATTTATTGGGTTATATTCACCCATGCATGACAACTTCATGGAATTCAGAGGGAATCACCTGCTAACATTTGACAATGTGGTTTCAGAAATAAAAGTATAAGCACAAGATAAGCTGTGTGTAACTTTTCTCTTTTCTGTCCATCAGTCTTCCACAGGCTGCTCTGCATTGTCAAAGAGAAAGGAGCAATGTCTCTTACTCTTTCTCATGTAAACATGGTCTCTACCACCCAAAACCACCAGCTCAGGACTTAACTACTCAAGCCCTCCAATTTCATACCGAGAATATGGTGAATCAGAACAAGAACGAAACAATTCAACCTTAAAAGATATCACAAAAAACAGAGTACTTAAATAAACTAGTTTTGACACACCTGTGTTAAAGTTCCAAAAACAGCAATTGCCGAATAAAAGATTGATCCCATCTGTCAGCAAAAGTTATTGTCTATACTTGTACTAGTATCAAAGAGTTCCACAATAGCCCTGAATGGAGTACAACAAAGGTTTATTTATTTCGGGATAAACTCACATTGATGGTAGTAACCCAAAGTCCTCTGAGTGCAGTGGGAATTGGAATTGACTTCAGCAGAAAAAGGGACTGCACATGCTTTTTGTCTGCACTTGCAGTGCTTGGGACCATGCCCAAAGTGCTTATATTTTTTTTTATTTTGTTTTGTTTTTCAAGACAGGGTTTCTCCGTAGCTTTGGGGCCTGTCATAGAACTAACTCTTGTAGACTAGGATGGCCTTGAACGCACAGAGATTCACCTGATGGGCCAGTATCTTAAAGGTTATTTGCCTGAAAGAGTTCCCACAATATATAGTCATCCGAAGTCTTCACCAGGATTCTGTTGATCCAGCAGATAGACATGTGTGAATAGAGAGCAACCTCATTTTCTTCATACTATCCTTCTGTTGACCACTCGCATTAATTGTTGTAATTTTTACTGGCTAAAAGAACTCCAATCAGAGTCCACACTGATGAGGAGGCAAGTCTTTACATCTGACACAGTTGTTATCACTGAACCTGAACCTCTATGTTGTTGTCCTATAAAGTTCAAGTATGCATCTGTCTCTACCACCTGACACTTTACCCATCTTTTAGCATGTAGGTGCTAAGAATTCCAAGTTAGGTCCTCATGCTTGAATGAAAGGCACACTGGTTATTTCCCAAACCATCCAGGTTACATTATTTAATATCATTCTTTCTCAGAACTTCCTATCCTTGATGGTAATTGTCATTGATATTAATCAATAACATTTGATTAATATTTGTTATGAATAGAAAGAACCTATGTAAAATATTTATCGCAGCAATGAATTTCCATGCATATGCAGACACACACACTCACACACACACACACACACACAAAGAGAGAGAGAGAGAGAGAGAGAGAGAGAGAGAGAGAGAGATCACAAGGAAACTTTTATTAAAATAGCAAAAATATACTAGTAACTGGGAACTATATTTGTACCACTTAATAGAGGACACAACTAGTGAAAATTCAGAAGGGCTTACAATTTCCAGTTGTGTAGTTGTCTACAATATACATTAGTGATTCAAACTAATCCATGTGCTCATACTTTTAATTAAAAATGTCTCTCTTCATTTAGAAACAACTTTCACCCACTTACCTTCAAGATCTTAAAACTCCTATTAAAAAAATCTTTATATAAAATGCTTCCATTCAGCGGAAGTAAATATATAACACCAATCTACTTAGATAAATAAAATTTTAATATGATGCAGGAGTTTACAGAGGGAAATAAATGTTCCAAAACTGACTTAGTTTTCTACCATTACAATGTTCATCTTTTTGTCTGTTTTAGCAGAAAGCTTATAGTTCTATCCACGAGTGGTGGTGTCATCAACTATGTGGCCTATATGTGGAAACCATATTAATACTTTAAATTTGTAAAAATATAACTCTTGTAGAAAATTGATACCTGAAAGAATCCTGTTTCCTGTCATTAATAATTAAAAAATGTCAGCAAATTCCCACCTAGGAATCAAAGTTTGTTACTTCTGACACAACTTTTTAGACATGTTAAAATATAGTAATTTCAGCTGAAAAATTAAAGCCACTAATATAGTTTGAAAATGAAGACTAACCATTTGCATTTTCTAGCTGCAATTCCTGTTTAGTCCATCTGTACAGAAGTAATATTAATATATGTGCTCATTGGAAAATACAGAGATATATGCACACACACACACACACACACACACACACAAGAGTTCCAATTTTAGTATTAATTTATTTATCACATATTCGTGATATTATAATGCAGTGGTTCTCAACTTTTCTAATGTTGCAACCTTTTAAAACAGTTCCTCATGTTGTGGTGACACACAACCATGAAATTATTGTCATTGCTAATTACATAATACTATAATTTGAATACTGTTATGAATTATGATGTAAATATTTTTGGAGATTGAGGTTTGCCACGGGTATCACAACACAGATGTTGAGAGCCACTATTGATAGAACTATTGAGATGAGAATGAGGTTGCAAAGGAACTACTCTCTTGGGGTCATTCATAATGCCTCAAATTTTTGCATGTTTATTGAATGTTGTCAATCAGTAAATATTTAAACAGGGTCTCAGATGAAGCCATATGTCACTAAAGAATAATAAATGAGATAGTGGTGATAGTTTTGGCTATAGCTACACCATTTGAGTTCAAGTCCTATCCCTATTATTACAAGCATGTAATTTTATGAACTTTTGTCCCCTTCTTTCAATGGCGATAGTTATTTTGTAAGTGACTGCACGTCAAATATACTTAGCAGAGTAGTATTTTAGACATATAACAAAAGATATCAGAACATAATGGCAAAAGTTCTAGGTACCAGCTTAACTTCTCCATGTTCAATGTGTTGTATGGATGTTGTCCTCAAAAGTGGGTCCATGCTGTTAGTTTGTCTTTATCCTTTGTCTTAGCATTACTCTGCTTTGTTCAGAGATTTCCATGTGACCTCTGCGGCCAACAACTCAAGTGACTGCAACCCAGTCCCACCTCTGGAAGCTTTGCCTGGTTACAGAGCTGTCCAACTGGGACTTGGTATCACCTATTTCTAGGAACCCTCATTAGAACTTCATAGATTTAAGGTGATTCCCAGACCACCCCTTAAATGCCACCCAATTCCAATCACCTCTCTGTACTTTTTTCCCCCGAGTACCCACCACTGAACCCACCTGCTGCCATCCATACCTGCTCCCAGCCTATCCTTAAAATTTATTCTATTTCTCCTTTCCAGAGAGATCCATATATCTCACCTAGAAGCCCCCTTAACTTCACCTCTCTCAATCTATGGAATGTAGATTGATTATATTATTAAAATTTATATTTTATTTATCAATTCTCCTCTTAAGAGACATCTAAGTTGTTTCCAGTGATTTACTCTCATGAATAAATTACAATAAACATGATTGAAGATGTGTTGTTGTGGTAGGATGGAGCCTCCTTTGGGTATATGCCCAATAGTGGTTTTAAGTTAAACAGAATTCCAACTCTCTGAAGAGCCATCATATTGATTTCCATAGAGACTATATAAGTTTTCACTCCTACCAGCAATGCAGGAATGTTTCCCTTGCTCCACATCCTCACGAACATGAGCTATCACTTGTACTATTGATCTTAGCAATTTTGACAAATGCAAGCTGTAATCTCAGTTTTGTTTTGATTCTTATTTCCCTGACCACTAACGATGTTGAACATTTCTTCGTCTCTCAGTCATTTGAGTTTTCTATAATGATAACTCTTTGTTTAGATCTGCGTAGATGAAGAGAAAACATACAGGCACCTACAGCCAGAGAATCTCTGGGAAGAAAGGCTAAACTCCATCAAATCCCTCTACTCAGAGCTCAAAAAATCCCACAGAAGAGGAGGCAGAAAGATTAAAAGAGTCACAATGAATGGTGGACAGTAAGAACACAAGGCCCTCTGAATCAACAAAGTAATGTACATTTGAGCTCAAAGACTGAAGCAGCAAGCAAAGGGTCTACATGGATATAGACCAGGACTTCAGTACAGATATTACTGTTTTACTTAATAGTTTCATTGGATTTATGACTGTGAGAATGAATGGGTCTTTGACTCTTGTGCCTGCTCTTGGGAGTCTTTTCCTCCTTTTAGTTTGTTATGCAAAACTTCAATATAATAGTTTTGGCTTCATCTTATTCTGTTTTATTTTATGATGTTTGATTGGTATCTCTGAGAAACTTGTTCTTTTCTCATGAGATGCAGAAATGGAGTAGATCAGGAGGGGAGGAGAATTGGTACAGGTAGAGGGAGGGAAAACTATAATCAAGACATAATGTATGAAAAAAGAACCTATTTTCAATAGAAAGGAACTAAAGTTATTCACTAGCATCAGTAAAACATAATTTTGAATGTTATAGCAAACATCACATCATTACATGATTATACCTCAACAACTCAGCAGCATTATTCTACTTTCGTTTATTTTATTTTATTTTTTTGAATTTTTAATTATCTTTATTGGAATATTAGATCCAAGTAAGTATATTCATATTTCCCCCAAAATAAAAATGATTTTGATACTGAATTTATTGTTATATTTTCTCTTTTTTGTAAATTTATTTATTTATTTAATAAAAATTCCCACCTCCTTTCCACCTCCCATTTCCCTTCCACTCCCCCCAACCCTCCTCCCCCTCCCAATGGATATTGAACCTAGATCCTTGAACGTTGTAGGCAACCATTCTATCACTAGGATATACCTCTAGCCCTCATTGTAATTTTGAAGATGAGAAAACAGAGGTTCGGAGATATTAGTGTCTTTTTTTCAAGTTTATACCACGACTAATATACATCCCTGGAATCTGATCAGGCAATCTGGTCAATACTCATGTTCTAAACGAGCACTTAGCACAGGCAACAAAAATGAACTTCCTAGGGAAGTTAAACACAACTGATGGAGAAAATTCTCTAGATTAGGAATGAAACAAAAACATAAATCAGGCAGGGAGGGAAGAACAAGTACATTCTATCCATGCTGGTCAAAGGCAGCATTAAGGACAATGAAATATCTTGTAGATTTAATTGTGAGGGAAATGCTCTGAATATCTTATATAAGAGACATAACAAACACTTACAGAATAAAGGGTTCCATTATTTATGAAATTAATGGGACCTATTCTTTGAGTGTCTTTCTGTGTAAATTACACAGTCTTTTGCTTAGAGTTGAAATATATTATATATAATTTTATATAAATATAATTTTATATTTTAATTTATATTTATATAAAATTATATAAGTTAATATAATTTTGTATTATATAATTTTATAAATATATATTATATATAATTCTTATGTTGGACCAACTACAGCAATTCTTACAATGACTCTTTTAGTTTACACGTTCACTAATGTCGTGCTATTTTTTGTGGTAATAAAATACACTTACAAAGTAGTTGATATGAGCTTACACATCCAGACAGACACAGTCCATCAAGGCAAGGAAATCCTGCCAACAGGCAGAGAAACTATGGTGACAGGAATACAAAGATGGCTGGTTACTGCAACCACAATCTGGAAGTGAAGTTCAGATAGAAAGTGTCACTGAGTTATAAAGCCATGAGGTGCATGCACAGTGTCCTGTTTTCTCCAGCAAGATTCCATTCCGTAACAATTCCACACCTTTCCAAATCGGGCCACCTGAAAGGGACAAATGCTTAAACATGTGAACACACTTCACATTCAAACCAGAACAGCGAAACAGAACTCCCTTTTGCCTGGGCAGTGCAGTTGGGAAAGATAATAAAGTGGTACATTAAAAATGAGATAATATCTCTTCCCACACTGAATAAATATTATACTTCTTAGCATTACTCCATTCAAAATATTAGTAGGCTGGTTTTGCTGCTGCTTTTGTTCCTAAGGTTTTCTTTAAGTTGTTTGCTTTTCTTATTTTCCTAAACATAATTTGAGTGGTTATACTAAACTCTACACTGACTTTCTGTTAGTATTTGGGTGGTCAAACCATACAATGGACAAATATGGATTATATATTTCTGTTAACTCACATACAGACTATGAGAAGTTACATTTTGCAATGTCCCTTCACAGTTTGGTGCTTATGAGGGAACTTCATGTAAAATATTACCTTTGTGATATTTTTCTTTTAAAACTTACTTATTGAGCTTCACTCTTTTATATATACGAATTTTAGAAGCAGACTTTGTATTTCAGAAATTTTTCATCTTTGAAAACTTGACAGTTAATATTTACAGCTGAATTTAATTATATTTACAGTGATATGTTGTCCTGCCTGTCTGGTTTTCCCGCCTATACTTCCTTCCTGTTTACTGAGCAGTCAACATTTATTTAAAATATAATTGACAGAATACAGACCATGGTCCCACGCCAGTAATAGTAATTGTGATAGTCATAGTTGGGGTTCATAGATGACATTATTTTTACTTCAATTCATAAGCCACAAGGAGGTGAGTTTGCTTTCCATTTTACAACTGAATTTGCTAAAGATAAGAAAAATCAATAGAGCCTTCATCTGGCGATGGATGGAGATAGAGACAGAAACACATATTGGAACACTGGACTTAACTCCCTAGATCCAAATGAGAAGAAGAAGGAGGGAAAACGTGAGCAAGATAGGCAGGACCAGAGGGAACCTTCATCCGACGATGGATGGCGATAGAGACGGAGACCCACATTGGAGCACCGGACTGAGCCCTCCAAGGTCCAAATGAGGAGCAGGAGGGAGAACATGAAAAAGGAAATCAGGACCACGAGGGGTGCATTCACCCACTGATACAAGGGGACTGATCTAATGAGAGCTCACCAAGGCCAGCTGGACTGGGACTGAACAAGCATGTGATCAAACCGGATTCTCTGAATGTGGCTGACATGGGGGCTGACTGAGAAGCCATTGACAATGGCACTGGTTCTTGTTTCTTCTGCATGTACTGGCTTTTTGGTATCCTGGTCTGTTTGGATGCTCACCTTCCAAGACCTGGAGGGAGGGGGGAGGAACTTAAACTTCCCACAGGGCGGGAAACCCTGACTGCTCTTTGGACCGAAGAGGGAGGAGAAGAGGGAGTGGGGGGGGGGGAGGAGGAGAGGAAGCGGGGGGGGGGGGGGAATGGGAGGGTATGGGGAGGAGGGGAGGAAGTAGAAATTTTTATAAACAAACAAATAAATTAAAATCATAAAAAAATAAAATAAATACTATTAAGTCTCTCACTGAATGAAGAGTACTTTGCAATTAGAAGATGTTTTTGATGAACTCAACCATCCTTTTAGAAGACTTAATTTTATTAGTTTCTATGAAAAAAATGGGCTTTCTTGTAACATTTTGGACAGTAACATTTTATAAATGCGTCTATTGTACTTTCATTGTACTTAGTCTGTAAAACTAAATATACTGTGAATTATCTTTTTAAAAAAATAAATAAAATAAAATAAAATACAAAAAAGAAAAACAATCAGTGGATGTCAAAATAATGAACAATGAGATATATTGAAATTTAGAAGCTGTCAGTATCGAAAATATTTATATAGGGGCTGAAGAGATACCTCAACGGTTAACAGTGAGACCACTTTTCCAGAAGTCTCAAGTTTGGTTCTCAGCACCCATATTGGAAGGCTCAAAACCACTTGAGCTTCAGGAGATCAGTGACCCATCATCCTCTGTTGAAACTGAGGGTAGCTGTATTCAGACATGCTTACAGCACATCCCCCACACATGCACACAAATACATATAACTAAAGAAATAAATAAATAGGGACTGTGGAGATGGCTCAGCTCTTCTATAAGATCCCAGTTTGCTTTCAGGCATCAACATTAAGTGCCTCACAATTGCCTGTTCCTTCAAGTCCAGAGTATCAAATACCCTCTTCTTGGCCTGGATGTATACTCCCACATACATGGCATATATTCACACAGATACACATGCATATACATAGATAAAAATGATGAAAGGTAAAAAAAAAACATAAAATAGGTCTTAAAAAGGGCTTTGCTTATAAACTGTGTCAGGTTTATGCCTGCTAAGGCTGAAATGTAGTAACACATTCCTGGCAACCATTTGTGCTCTTGTAAAGCTAAACAGCATCTGGTGCACCTTCTTAATATTTCTTCCTCAAACACCTTAATAAGCAGTACCATTGGCATACCATATGTCTCTCTTAGATGGTAATAACTCATTAAAAGGAAGAACTAAACCATACCTGACATATGTACTAACAAGATACACTCTTCTTTGCTTCTTTGTTATGGCATGGATAATTTTCATCCTTTCCAAAGCTTCATTTTCTTCCTGATATTCAATGCATATGTGTAACTACAGTATTATCATATTCTGCTATAATATAGATTCACCAATGTGGCCTGCTAATATTGGACAAAACCTAATCAAGGGGAGCATGTTATCAAGTTAAAAATGGCTATTGTTTAAATACTTTTTATTTTTCCTAACATATATTTTATGAATTTAAAGTTGTTTTATACTGTTAAAAATATCTATTGTAGAGAAATAATTTAGTCATTTGATTTTTTTTAGTATCTTATTTTTTTTAGAGTAAATTTTATTAAATTATAAAAGTTTCCATTTCCGCCCCTCTTCCCAACACCCTCCCACTCCCCCCACTCCCTCTCCTCCTCCCTCTTCCTCCCTTAGGGCAGTCAGGGTTTCCTGCCCTGTGGGAAGTCCAAGCTCCTCCCCCCTCCCTCCAGGTCCAGGCAGGTGACTATCCAAACAGACTGGATCCCCAAAATCCAGTATATAGAGAGGAAACAAGTCCCAGTATCATAGTCAATGGCTTTTCAGAAAGACTTCGGGCCAGCCACATTCAGAGAATCCGGCCAAATTCCGAGAATCTGGTTAGATCACATCCTCGTTCAGTCCCAGTCCAACTAGCCTTGGTAAACTCTCATTAGATCCGTTCCCTTGTATCAGTGGGTGATAGCATCCCTCGCAGTCCTGATTTTCTTTTTCATGTTCTTCCTCCTTCTGCTCCTCATTTGGACCTTTTAGGGGAGGAATGGGGAAAGCTCGGTGGCCTGGGAGGGGGAGTGTGAGGAAGGATGAATATGGGATCAGGGAAGATTATATTTCAAATAAGGGAGTCATATTAGGGTTTACAGGAGACTTGATTATATATGGGATCCCAGGTCCAAGGAGAGATCCCCAGATTGTTCTCTGGACAGAGGAGAGGGTGCCTGAACCGGCCGTGGCCCATAACCATACTGATGTATATTTTGCTTATCACCATAGATCCTTCATCTGGCGAAGGACGGCGATACAGACGGAGTCCCACATTGGAGCACCGAACTGAGCCCCCCATAGTCATTTGATTTTTGTTTTGTAAAAACAAAGTTGAAAAAGTTATTGTCCCAAAAGGCTTGCAAACCTAGCATGTGTCACTGATGCACACCAAATTAAGTGACCCACAGACTAGAGATGCTCAATGGATGGATATTCATTTAGTTAGTGAATGGCCACCTCCCATGGTGTCTTAATCAATGCCAAGTTTCTTTTTACATTCTACTTTGATGTGTTACATGTTATCTTAGACTAAAAATGTCAGAAATGAAATTACCTATTTTCTAGATCAATTTAATTATCATGCAGTCAAAATTTGCTGACTCCTACTTTAAAGCCAAGCCCTGTGTTCAGTTCTATAATGTTAAAGAAAGCAAAACCCCACCTGCCCCATTGCTGAAGAATAAATGTAGAATTGGGATCAAAATTGTGATGAGAATGAGCTGAATTTTATTTTAATAAAATATCAACATAATTTTAGTTGAACTCTTTCTAGTGTTTTTCTGGCACTTTTCTCATTCTCATGATTGCCACAGTTGCAATTATCCAGCAAGAATTATGTGAGCTTGTCTATTTGGAGATGATGGATGAAGACTGAAATGTCATACTACTTCAGCCAATTCTTCTTTTAAAAGGGTTGTGAAGCAAAATAAAAAAGAGTTGAACATTAATAAATTATAGAGTAAAAAAAACTGGAAATAAAAATGAATCACAACTGATCAGTGACGGCATGTGCTGAACAGAAACTGTCACTTAAAGATTTTCCATGCCTGAAAGTTCAAAATTATTTGGAAATTCTCCAGAGACAATTAGCAGGAGGCATCAATGACGAAGTTTCTAACTATCATAGTAGGACTCAGGAAGCGGGCTTTCCGTTTCCCTTTAGTAAATGGAGGCAAGCAATCTGAACATTTCAAGTTCCCAGACTGGAATCCTCAGTATTTATAAAGACGGAGTTATGACCACAAAAATTGCATCCATACATAGCAATAGTAGAGTATATTAGCAGTTGAAAATTAAGATATAATTAAGCTAAAAAAATATTGTAAGCTTTCATGCACGTACTCACATTTTCATATAAAGTGGACCCTGCTAGCTCAGTGGGGTTGGCGTTATACCAGCTGCAAGGGTACCAACAGATGAGGAGATGCTAGAGTTAAACCACCAAGTATATGCTCAAAGGCTTGATGCAGTAACACAAATGAGGCACAGATGTCAAATTCTTATTCCCATTAAAACTTATTTCTGTCTGTGTTGGCTAGTTTGATGTCCACTAGACACAGGCAAGAGTCATCTAAAAGGAGGAAAATAAAAAATTGAAAAATATTGCCTCCATAAGATCTGACTGTATGGTATTTTATTAATTGGTGAATGATGAGTAGGGTCCAGCCCATTGTTGGTTCCATGATCTATAAAGAAGCAGGCTAAAAAAACAGTGAGGAACAAATCAGTAGGCAGCACCCTCTGTACTATCTTCATCAGTTCCTGCCTTCATTTTCCTGCCCTGTTTGAGATCCTGTCCTAATTTCCTTCAGGGATGGGAACAATGCGGAGTAGAGTATAAACCAAATAAACCCCTTTTTCCCCCCAATTAGTGTATTATCACAGCAAAAATAACCTTAATTTAAAAAAAAAAAACTTTGTACTCAAGGAGAAAGTTTTGTATTTTAGCTAAGATTTTCTCTTCATTCAAGGGGTTCTGGTGTTCTGGTTCTGCACACTGACTTGAGTGGTTCACAGGTCAAGATTCCCTACTGCCATGAGCCAGCACTGCAATAATTCTTGAGAATTTTTCCACTTACATTGGTCAGTAAGTTTCTTATCCATTTCCTGACTGGAAACACCATGACTAATTAGCTGATACCAAAGGTCTACATGAGTCATGCCACCATAAAGTTCTCTTTGCCTGTGCTTCCCATTACAGGCCAGGCCATTATGGGCATTGCTTTTCTCTGCTGCCCATTACAATAACTATGGCCACCTTTCCTTTGGTGATTCAGTGCTGCCACCCAGACCTGCTACTCCAGGGCTCATTTAAAACCATTGCATCTCATTCATCCAAATGGGCAGCAGCATCTCCATCTATAAGGTGTGACGCATCATTATGCAGAGTAAACTGGAGAAATGCTTTAACTTTAAATGAAAAATTGAGATAATTGCAAAGCTGGCATATATCCATGTTCTAAGGTGCCATGCTAAGATATGAAATTGATTCAAAGATTCCAAGTTTTGAGTTTAATCTTAGTTCCCCTGCGTCCAACTCCCACATTAATAAACTCCGGAATTTGGATTCTGGAAATACAGTTTCAAATTAGCGATGATGGGATTAACCAAAAGGCTCACTTCATCCAACAGTGACATCTGCTGCTCATTTACTAGGCTTACAGAGCTTGCAGTGCTCTGAAGAACAGTGATCAGGTGGCATTGTGCAAATCACATTTACATTACAGAGAAACACTCAGAAATAAGGAGCAAAAAGTAAAGTTCCCAAGTAGTTAACCTTTGACATCTTCTTAATAAAAATATCTAGACTATTTTATTATTGATGCAATTATATTTTACATATTAGCTGTTTAAAGACATCATCAAGCCAGACAGCAAACTAAACTTTAAGAGCAGAGGTAAATGAAGAAACACACATAATTTTTGTTGTTAATCTAAATACTGCACTCCCATTATTCAAATATATGCAAGGACTTATATAGTTCTGTGTTACCACCTTTGTTCTGAGTCATGTCCAAGACAGGGTAGGAAAAAAATCCCCCTCTTAAACTGTAAACATTGTTCTCATGGAAGCCAACAGAAGACTATCCTAGCATCTAGTTATATAACATTGCGAAACAAAAAGTACGGGGCTGAGCTGGAGTAACAGGAAAGCTGGGTTTTTCAGGACAAAAATAAGGAGAAGTGGGTCCACGTGGTTATACAATATTGGAAACTTATAAAGAAATCTGTGGACAAAGCACACTTCCCCATATGTCAGAAAGACGAAGACTGTGACACCATATGAGGACAGGAGTTGGGTAACAAAGGATACCCTCCAAAACTGGAAATCCCACAGAACATACTTGTTAAACAGGAATTCTAAAGTCGAGGGAAGGCAAGGATTTTCTTACATCAGGCAGGATGGTGGTAAAGAGAATAAGGCACATGGGATGGAATTCTCCTTAACCAGAGAGGGGTTCTGAGAAGCAGGACAAGAACAGATCCACAGTGTTCAAAGAAATGATACAGCAATCTCATGGTGGGAAATTCTGAGTACCCTTGAGCCGTGATTGCTTTCTTACCTCATAGAGAAAACCCCTGCTATCTGGAACGTAAGGATTGCCATTGCTTACAACTGACAGACACTAAGAAATTTCCTTAGCAACAATGTAAACATACTGTAAAACAATATAAATAGGAACATATCAACACTTAAACACCAGAAAGATTCTGCTATGAAACAGACAAGAAATCTTGTGCATTCTATCATAAAATTTAAAAATATAATAAAATATAAAAAGACCTTAAAGCAACAAATAAGACAGTTGGGGAAAAGGGAGAATTTGAAAAAATAAAGTAGAATTCATGAAGAAAATAAAATTTAAGGGAAAAATCATTTCACTATATAGTAAATAATAAAAAGAACTATGTTTCAGAGATTGCTCAGTGGGTAAATGCAGAAAGTAATGGAAGCCTAAGGAGTCCTTTATGTGATTCCAAACCCTGTAGATGGAAGTTTCTGTCCTGCCCAGTCACACAAATATTTAGTCCCATATAAACATACAGAGGTTTATATTAGTTATAAACTAGCTGGCCTATAGTTTAGGCTTATTACTAACTAGCTCTTACAACTTAAATTAACTCATAATATAATTCTTAACTATGTTTAGCCATGTGGCTTGGTACCTTTTCTCAGTAAGGCATTCTGATTTTGCTTCTGGCTGGTAACTGACTCTCTACCTTTCCTCTTCCCAGAATTCTCCTAGTCTGGTTGCCCCACCAATGGTTCCTGCATGGCTACTGGCATTATATTAATCAGCATTTAATAAAATCAACATTTTATTAAACCAATATGTGGCAAATCTTTACAGTGTACAAGGGCAGCATCCCACAGTATTTCTTCTTTTTTCTTTTCAAACAAAACTCTGAATCTAATCTTTATTGTTTAGCTTTTTTCTTGACCATTATCCATAGAAACTTGTAACCAAACTGCTAAACAAAGATAAGTATCCATAATCCATATTTTGGAGAATGTGGATGTAGTTTACAAGACTATATTCTGCTGATTGGGTCACTGGTAATTTTATGGGGACCCAAAGAAAATTTAGGATTATGGTCATGTTCTGTCTGGAGTATTCTGTGAGGCTTGACTATATCAGTCAGCAGTCTTGAAGCTGTTCTGGATATAGAATTCAGAGCAAGACTGGTCTGTAATTCTCTATCTTGGTTGAATCTTTGTGTGGTTTTGGTATCAGGGTAACTGTAGCTTCATAAAAAGAGTTTGGCAATGACTCTTCTGTTTCTATTATGTGAAAAACCATGAGGAGTATAGGTATCAGCTCTTCTTGGAATTTCTGGTAAAACTCTGTATTAAAGCCATATGGGCATGGTCTTTTTTTTTTTTTTTTGGTTGGGAGGTTTTTTATGACAGCTTCTATGTCCTCATGACTTATAAGTCTATTTAAATTGTTCACCTGGTCTTGATTTAATTGTGGTATATGATATTTATCTAAAAACAAGTCCATTTCTTTTACATTTTCCAACTTTGTGGCATATAGGCCTTTGTAATAAGACCTAATGATTCTCTGAATTTCCTCAGAGTCTGTTGTTATGTCCCCTTTTTCATTTCTGATCTTGTTAATTTGCGCGTTCTCTCTCTGCCTTTTGATTAGTTTGGATAGGGGCTTGTCAATGTTGTTGATTTTCTCAAAGAACCAGCTTTTTGTTTCATTGATTCTTTGGATTGTTTTCTGTGTTTCTGTTTTGTTGATTTCAGCCCTCAGTTTGATTATTTCCAGTCTTCTATTCCTCCTGGGTAAGTCTGCTTCTTTTTTTTCTAGAGCTTTCAGCTGTGCTGTTAAGTCTCTAATGTGAGCTTTCTCTGTTTATTTTTTTTTAATGTGGGCACTTAGTACTATGAACTTTTTTCTTAGCACTGCTTTCATAGTGTCCCATAAATTTGGGTATGTTGTATCTTTATTTTCATTGAATTCAAGAAAAACTTTAATTTCTTCTTTTTATTTCTTCCCTGACCCAGTGGTGGTTCAGTAGTTGACTGTTCAGTTTCCATGAGTTTGTAGACTTTCTGGGGGTAAAATTGTTATTAAATTCTAACTTTATTCCATGGTGATCTGATAAGACACAGGGGGTTACTAAAAATTTTGTATCTGTGGAAGTTTGCTTTGTTACCAAGTATGTGATCAATTTTTGAGATGGTTCCATGAGATGCTGAGAAAAAAGTGTATTCTTTCCTGTTTAGGTGGAATGTTCTATATATGTCTGTTAAGTCAATTTGATTCATTACCTCTATTAATTCTCTTTTTTCTCTGTTAGGTTTCTGTCTGATTGACCTGTCCATTGGTGAGAGAGGAGTGTTGAAGTATCCTACTATTAGTGTGTGGGGTTTGATGTGTGCGTTGAGTTCTAGTAATGTTTCTTTTACATATGTGGGTGCTTTTATATTAGGGGCATAAATATTCAGGATTGAGACTTCATCCTGATGAAGACTTCATTGTTCCTTTTATGAGTATAAAGTGTCTATCTCCATCTCTTCTGATTGATTTTAGTTTGAAGTCAATTTTGTGAGATACCATCTTACACCTGTCAGAATGGCTAAAATCAAAAACACCAATGATAGCCTATGCTGGAGAGGATGTGGAGTAATGGGAACACTCATTCAGTGTTGGTGGGAATGCAAACTTGTACAACCACTTTGGAAATCAGTGTGGTGATTTCTCAGGAAATTTGAAATCAATCTACCTCAGGATCCAGCAATACCACTCTTTGGAATATACCCAAGAGATGCCTACTCATACTACAAAAGCATTTGCTCAACTATGTTCACAGCAGCATTATTTGTAATAGCCAGTTCCTAGAAACGATCTAGATGCCCCTCAATGGAAGAATGGATAAAGAAGGTGTGGCACATCCACACATTAGAGTACTACTCATGGGCAAAAAAAAAAAAAACAATGACATCTTGAATTTTGCTTGCTAATGGATGGAAGTAGAAAACACTAACATGAGTGAGATAAAGCAGACCCAAAAACATGAATATGGTATGTACTCACTCATTAGTGGATTCTAGCCATAAACAAAGGACATTGAGCTTACGATTCATGATCCTAGAGAACCTAAGTAATAAGGTGAACCCAAACAAAAACATATATAGATCCACCAGAGCATCTTTCTGCTCTGGTGGATACATGACATCTCTTTACTCTGCCTTCTTTCTCCCAGCATTCAGTTTAGTTTTCCCTGCCTAGCTCTATTACAAGTCAAGGCAGTTTTCTTTATTCATTAATGGTAATCACAACATACAGAGGAGAATCCCCCATTAACTGCGCATAAAAGGTATTTAAGTGTTTGGCGGCAGATCTTCTTAACACAGCAGAGAGCTTTTTGCCACTATCACGGAGCCAGAAAGCCTCTCTTGAAGGAGACATGCCTCTGCTTACTGCCAGCAAACAGAGCCTACCAGAGAAAAGGCAGTTACCAAGAAGCTGTGCTTGACCCTGTTCTTGTTTACCTAGAATCCATTTTTTATAGCTATCTCAGACTTTATGTGAAAATTATTGTCCTACTTTGCACACTATTTATAGATAGAAGTTTCTGTTCTGCCTGGTTCCACAGTCATTCACTCCCAAATAAGCACACAGATGCTTATATTAGTTGGAAACTATTCATGCTTATTACTAACTACAACTTACATTAAGCTCTTACAACTTAACCTGTAATTCTTATTTATGCTTAGCCACATGGCCTGGGGCCTTTACTCAGTAAGGTATTCTCATCTTGCTTCCTCTGTGTCTTAGTGGAGGCTGACTGACTGTCTCTCTTCCCAGATTTCTCTTAGTCTGGGAACCACCTATGGTTCTGCCTGGCTACTGGCCAATCAGAATTTTATTAAACCAATAGGAGTGATAAATCTTTACAGTTTACAAGAGCATTATTCCACAGCAAAAACCTATTAAGTAGACAGCAAATGCTAATAATCTAATCTGCCTCAGGCTCAAAAAGTGACATATTTAGAGTAAACCAAGGAACATCAAATATATCTGTCTGTAAATCTAAGAGAAGTATATCATAGGAAATTAAAAAAAAAACATTTGCACTTTCAATGCTCATAACATGGAAATAATCTAGCCATGAACATTTGGAGAAAAGATAACTAAATTAAAAAGAAATTAGCTTCCTGATTGTCAGGTCTGTAACAGGGGGAAATGGCAGGTTATTTTTAGAATTCACAAATACATTAACTAGTGCTAAAATAAATATTAAGAAGAGTTCTATTACCAAATCAAATAGCACAAAAGGAGTGAAGAAATTAGAAATGGCACTGAGTCTAATTTTTTTTTCAGTTCCCAGGGAGCCTGTGATATTGTCTAATGTCACAGCCTTAAACATTGTTGAACTGTAAGGAAATTTAAAGGTGATTTGATATATAAAAATGACAATTAAAATTTTGATTATCTCTATAAATTAAAATTCATGGTCACTTTATTAATGTATATTCTAATATTATTAGGAAGTAATACAAATACAAAGACATATGAAATACATTAGAATCAAAAGCATCCAATCTTTAAAAGTGCAATGTTGATAAGTCCAAACAAGTGAGTAGTTGGGCTATTTCTATGTTATCTTACTTTCTTAGACTTTCATATTTCATTTAAAAAATTTTGATTATGTTTTAAAAATACTTATTTTATACAAGTTTTATGGTAATCTTAACTGCATGATTCTAATTTTTCCCTTGTACCAGTTTTTCTTGATTCTTACATGATGATTGTTTTCTTTGATCATTGTTCTAATTTGACTGGAAAAATGCAACAGGAACCAAAATCAGAATAAAAGCCTCTCTACTTGACTACACTTCAACATCTTACTACTGTTGTTTATTTTCAGTTTCCTAGGTTTCTTGCTTTTTATATTTGATTGTTTTGTTTTATTTTTCAATTTATAAGCTATTAATTATATCAGTGTGACAGGGAAGCAATAGAGAGCTTTCTTAACCAGAAGACCAGAAATCCATCTCATTTTGTTAACAAAGTTATTTGATACTTGTAACTTTTCAGAAAGAATGGAGAGTTATAGTCATAAATTTTCCCTGACATAGAAAAATCACCTAGGAACTGAAGTCTCTATTTCAGCTAATACTGACAAGATATGGTTGACAGGGCAAGAAAGTTGGCAGCTTAGTTCTCAGGTGGAAAGGCGTCTGAAGAAATAATACAATTCATCCTACCCTCAAGAGAAGAAAATGTGTATTAGTGAAACTTCAAACCCACGTCACTTTCACCTTGGTTAATACTCCCAAATTGAGTTGGCAACATCCTGTGATCAACTATATCAAAAGCACTTGATAGATAAAATGCCATTAACAGAATGAGCAGTTATCCATCATACAGTAAAGTCCATCTATTACACATATACCAAACCCAATTCTATCTTCTGGTGAAGTGCACACTCTCCACTGAAAACTGCCAACTTCTAATGACTTAAAACTTCTCTTCTATGACCATGTCACAGCATTAAAAGAAACAATACAGAAAGTGCATGGATGATCGGTAAAAATGACTTCAATGACAAAGTAAACATTAGCCAAGATGTTGGTAATTCAAACATAACGCTCATTTGACTCCCAGAACAAGGTGTCAGGGCTGTCAAGAGAATAGCTTACTTCATGCATGATTATACACATCTAATATAAGCAACATAGACTTTTATTCTTTCATGTGTTGGTGCATATCGTATGTGTTAGTGTGTGCATTATACTGACACACATTTTTGGATGCAGTGTAAGTGAAAGGAGTGCATGTATATGCTGTAGGAATTTCTTCAGCCAGTAGCCTTTAAGTTACTCGCCCACTTGGGTGTGGCCTCTTATAGTATAAATGCCTATGTAAAGTGCCCACCTGCTCTCTCTTCAGGCTGCTGGATTTGGTTCTTTGACCATTTGAGTAGAGGACTATGATTCGTGAGTCTACCCCTAAATAAATAATCCTTTATTGTACTCAATTCTGAGCTAGTGTGGGATTTCTTTTTAGCATCCATCTTCATGTATACATGAGTGCCAGTGCTTGTGCTGGCCCACAGCTGACTTTTGGGATTTCTAGTTTGTTCCCTACTTTGTCTTTACTGGGGTAGGGTTGTTCACTGAGCCTGGAACTTGCTCATTCCAAATAACCCAGTTAGGGAGTTTGCTCCAGAGCACCCTGTCTATGCTTCCTAAGTGCTGGAATTACAAACAGTGTTCATGCTAGCATGCCTGCTTTTTGGGTTATAGAGATCCTAATTCCAGTACTAGTCTGACCGGCAGATACTTTATCAACTGAACCATTTCCTCGGCGTTTTCATTATGTATTTTCAAATGAAAAGAAATACATAAGCAAATCTTGCTCAAAAGTTGAACTTCCCACAGGGTAGAAAACCCTGACTGCTCTTAGGACTGGAAAGGGAGGAGGAGAGGGAGTGGGGGGAGTGGGAGGGTATTGGGAGGAGGGGAGTAAGTGGAAATTTAAAAAAAAAATAAATAAAAATATAAAACACACACACACACAAAGTTGAGCTTAATCATCTTCTCAAGTTTTTTTTGTTGTTCTTTATTTTTGTTTGTTTTTTTTGGTGGGGTTGTTTTTTGTTTGTTTGTTTTTCAAAGACAGAGTTTTTCTGCAGCTTTGGAACCTCTCCTGAAACTAGCTCTTGTTGACCAGACTGGCCTATAACTCACAGAGATCCACCTCTTCTGCCCCGCCCCCCAGTATTGGGATGTTCCAGCACTGCTCAGCTCAAGTTTCACATTTAGAAACATGCCTTATTGCATTAGAAGTGCAGATGAACAGTGATTACAGCATGAGAGAAAACATTTCTTCATGCACACGTTTAATCCAATTAATCATCTGTCAATAGAAGACACAGTTTCTACTTATTATCTTTAATAAAAGATGTTTAAAAGTTATACAGCTTGATATTTTACTGTTCCTATGAATAAATTAAATCCATTTTTTTCTAGAGATGCTTTGTTGGACAGTGTGTTTTTTTAGTACAGAATTATCTAACTGTGGTTAGAACGTTAAGAAAGATACCAATTTATCATTAAATAATTGAGATGCATGACATGAGTAATAATTCTCTTTGCAGCTACAATTCACCATTTTTCTTAAATGAAATTTCATACATACACCGTGTATATACTTGTACAATAATCATGATTTTTATCATAAAACTAACCATAAAGCCTGTGATTAATTACACACACACACACACACACACACACACACACACAATACTGAACCCTCTTTCTTAAATTTCCACCTCAAGTCAATGGGAATTTCATTCTTCTAATATATTGCATATTAAAAATGAGCTGTGTTTTTATTGATTTTGAAAGCAACACTTCCAAGTATGAAAGTAATAGCTTTTTGATTGATTTGGTCAAGATGGGTTAGACATCAAGAACAGAAGGTGAATTAATCTGAAAAGGTTGATATAAGACCTGCTCGTGGTATAGATTTCCCTTTTTATGTCATTGTTCTCTTGTTAGAGACCTGAAGGACTGCTCTTACCAGGCTGAATGATAAAATGACTAGAACTTGAGACACAGCAAGAAAAGCCACGAGAGAACTGAAGTCACTCTCAAATAAAAGGTAGAAACTGAATTTCACCTCAAAGAATTCTGAGTAGAAACTGTACATTTTTAGCCAGGGAAATGCTCAACCCTTATAGAAAACATTAAGTCAAACTGATATAAGACGTATTAAGAACAGGATTCCCTGATGATGCAATGTATCATACTAGAGGCTTAAAATTCACTCAGAAGATCGGAATTCAATGTCTTTATCACAAAATAACTATGTAGACATTTAATACTAAGTATTATATGAAGAGAAAGCAATCAGCATGATCTTACTGACTGTTTGACTGTATATAATAACAAATAAAAAGCAGTGAACTTTACATGCCTACAATTCCTACTTTTCCATTTTATCTCAACAAAGGAGAAAATAGAGAACATAATTTAACATTGTCTCACTGTCTGAAACAGAACAGATGTTTTAGAAAATATGCCTGCAAATTGCTTTAATTGTCAACCAAATTGCACACAATACTATATAGTTTTGAGAGTGCCATTTTATTCATTTCTTTGTTCAAATGATTCAAAAAATGTTTCAAGAGCCCAGCTAGCACAAAATACTGGATACTCTATGTTAATCAAAATAAAACATAATTCTTTTCTACATACTATAGTCACAGCCCATATGGTCACACTGTAACACCAATGATCATCAGAATCAAGTGGCAATAAGGGCCTCATACCACCTGTAAGGCAACAAGAAATGGAATATTGTTCAGAAAACTCTACTCTGAAGTTATGAGACCTGAGCTTGCTTCAATGAGACACTAACAAAACCAGGAAAAACAGTCTTCCTGCCCTCTGAGATATACATTAATGAATATAGGGAAATAAGTTGCTGATGAAAGAATATATTGAAAGCTTAGATAGTTCACTAGATCAACAGAGACTTGTATAAAACCTACTGAAAAGGAAAGAACAGAGAAGAGCGTGTGAGTTACTTCTGACAATAGGAAGGGATCACATCATGAGAAAAAAAGGAAAAACTGGGTGACTAGAAACTCACATGGAACATAGATGTAACATGGTATGTCATTATGAATATTTCCCCAAGACTTCCTAGCATCCCAGGTTCCGTTTTACAAATATAAGATTTTTCTAGATAGTTTAATGACAGAATGACCAAGAAAGTTTCCAAAATTGCCAAATGACTTGCCATGGTGCCTAAAGCAGAAGAAAACATAAGCCCATAGCAGCACTGGATTAGGGTGTGTCTGACTGGGACCCATAATAGGATATCGTTAAAACAATATTGTAAATAAACTAGAGATTATAAAGATGGGATTGATGAGTTTTGGGATAGAGTACTATTGGTTTCTTCATCTAATGTAATCTGTAAGTCACCAATTCAGTACAACTGCCTGAACCCGTTAGTACTTTCTCTATCTGAGTATCAACGCCATGACTTGTACACTCATCCTATCTCAAGGACTTATTCTGTTAGGATTATTTAGAGCCTGTTTCTCTCCAATTTTTCTTCCTTTTAAAATTACAGAGCAAAATTTCTAACGTATATATTTAATAAGGCAATTAACCTGCTTAAATCTTTGTTTATAATAACAGCACAGAGGCTGGGGAGAGAACTTAGTAAACAAAGTGTTTGCCATGCCATCATGAAGACCTGAGATTGACCCAAACTGACTAATTATAACAGTAAAGCCCTATATCCCACCATTGCCAAAGCAGAGATAGAAAGATCCTTGAAGCCTGCTGGTCTACCCAAGTCAGGGAACTTTAGGCTCTGTGAGAGACCACATCGCAAAAACATAAGGTAGAGAGCAACTGGGGAAGACTTGATATCATCTCTGCCTTTTATAAATACATCAATATACATGAACATTCACCCCTGTTCCTGTGCACCCACACACATATAAACATGCATTCACTGTAAAACAATGAATTCCTTTCTAAGCACAGATATAAACATCTAATTCTAAGGACCATTTTAAGAACGATGAGCATTAATCTAGTAACTGGCAGAAGATTCACCCTCCTTGGTTCTCATGTGATAAAATCTTTGAACTTAGAGATATGTGCTAGCCCTCCTTGACCGTATTTTAAAGTAGCAAATGCTCAGAACTGGAGAAAGGTTACTGGCAAAGGCACCTGTTGGAATGCTTGGTCACTAGAGTTAGAACCTGGAGTCCTGTGTGGGGAAGGGGAAACAGCAACGTTCACTAGCTCTTCTCTGACTTCTACACTTGCATCATGGCAGCTACATATACACAAACACACACATGCACGTGCCAAATAATTAATAAATAAGCAACAAAAATAATAAATAAATTGGCTGCTTTTTCAGAGCAGGTAAAAAAATGAAGAGTATTGGACTTTCGTATGTTAGAAAGATAAACCGATGATTTTTATGAGGGGACTTTCAGTTTATCAATACCATGATTGTGTTAAGAAACAGTTAAAACTATAGTGAAAGATAAGCAATCAAATCTCAAATCTAGTTAAATTTCTTTTGTGCATGATAACATTCTTTACCAGTATTTCTGTTTACATATTTTTAATTCTTCTCTTAAATAATTACATGGTAAATACACAAGTATCTATTGCTAGAGACTATCATAAAAGCAAGAATTAAAAGCAGATTTTATAATAGTGACATTTTTGCTAAATCTAATATTGTATTATCTAAATTATGAAAATAGTCATAGTTAATAGTAGTCAAAGGGATCAGATGTCACAGGAACTGCACTATTTATAAAAACTGGAATTAGTAAACACTGTCTTCCACAGCTATTAGGTAAATTTCAAATTTCATTGCAGTAATATTTTAATAGTATTTGAGGATCTTCACTATTTCATTCTGTGTAAGAAAAATGTACAAATATTTTACTTTCAAGTGAACACTGTAGTATAACAGTTTCTAGGAATTTCATTGTGACCAGTAAGATAAATAGATACCATGTGGATATCTAAAACAAAATAACTCAGATATCATATGAGTAGCTAAAACATACCATGAAAGAATTAAGCACTCCACAGATGAAAAACTAAATTACTTACAGCTTTACTTTATATTCCTTTTTTGGTGAGGGAAGATCATAAACACTGGCGATATCTTTGGCCCCTATTTCGTAAAGCAGCAGTGTATCACCATATCACTAAAGCTCTAAGCTGGAAAGAAGCAATCTTAGTAGAATTCCCATGGCCTTAAGCTGTAGCAAATTCCACTTACTTCAAAAGTCTCCAAATACTCCCACCGTATACCAAAGTGTCCCAGGAAAGCACAGCTCATAAAGTACCCTTGAAACTCCAAGCAGATTTCTAACCAATATGGTCGGGGTAGATTTTACATACTTCTTACAAATTTGTAATTCTCTCATCATACAGAATGCTAAGTGTGCTTAGATTGGGTCATTCATAGGTAACATAACTCTGGAACTCCTTCAAGCCATGGCTTTTCTCATCTCAGGTTCATATTTCTAATTTCCACTTATATTTATTTGTCTTTATCAGTTTCAATAAACCCATATACAATCTGAAATGAGGAAAAAAAACTGAACCCAGTATATCTGTATATCAAATCAAGGAAAATACATCAGCTCTCATAATGTGCCTTTCAAACTAAGGCTAGCTATAGTTTTATAAAATCCTGTGTGGGGAAATGCAATCTGGAGAAAGAATCTATCACCTTCATCTCCAGGCACATAAGTCAATAGATCATTGTGACAGTTCTTCCAGCCATATGAAAGATCAATATTAAGGCATTTACCTGTGAAGATTTCAACATTGTGCCATAGATTTAACTTCCCGGCTCACTTCTCCATCTCTAACTTGCTCTTCCACAGAAACACAGCCATCTCCAAGCATAAAGGGTGCCCTAAGAATATACCATTATAGTCTCTTGTTTTTTAACATTTTGAAAACTTAGTGTTGGTCAAATTAAGAGCATTTGAATGAAATAAGTCAAGAAAGTCTACTAACACAAAGGAGTACATTTTTATGATATGGTTCTTATATGGTGTTGACCTAACTTTCCATATCTGCTAAGGATAATAAACATGAAAATAACATGATGAATATGGAAATGTCATAATGATTTTTAAAAGTGGAATTTCACTTAGGAAAGGTTAAAAATAACACCTCTTTGTTCTGCTGTGGGTACACTAGGTAAAACTAGACTAGAGTACAAATATATCATAATGTTTCCTCGTTTGCTTACCTAAACACTGTGGTACAGCTCTTCGCCTATCAGAGATCATAAGAAACCTATCTACACCATAAGAAACCTGCTGCAGAGTGATTAAATTAGCATGACTTGGAAGACTCTGGGGGTAGGTGAGGAATGGACCACTGTCCAGTGGCACTTATTCCCATGTTGATCAGCAGATGGCATCTAAGGACTTTCCAGGGTAATCTGGACTCCTCAGCTTCCGTGTCCTCTCATCTGTTTTCTGTGTACCTAAGCTAATTTCAACATAAGAGTCTGTGGTACTATTTAACATGTTGTCATAAAATTACTAGACTGAGGAGTTGAATCCTTGTTTTCTATTTTCCCTATAAAAGGAGCCTGCTGAATTGCAACACATCGTCTGCTACAGTGAATTCCACAATGATATGACTATAAGATATAACAAATAATCACATCTGACTTCAGGGCTCTTTAACATAGCACAGATTTCTGGGCAGATAAATACTTAGTGATCATCTGGGAGAATAGAGACAATTTACGCTATTTTCTCTAACTTGTACAAACTGGAGATGGTACTATCTATCACAGTCCCTCATAGTTTATACATTTAACCTTTGTAGGATTTAGGTGGATCTTAGAAAATACCAAACTCTTTATAACTTTATCCATAGTCAGAACAGTTCTTATGCCCCAGAGGTGATATAGTCATGAGGTTTCATAAGTTAGCATGACCACTTGTAGTTGTTGTATACTTATTGACTTAGGCTAATAATTTTTATCCTTGCTAATTTTAAAGTTATAAAAAGTATATGCAAGTCACTAAATGCTAACTACTTTATACCCACTGAAGTCATTTTAAAATTGTTTAGTGGGGGCCTAACACAGATTTACTGGATTGAGTAGAAATTTCACTAATACCTCTAAAACAAGATAGGCAGAGAACAATAATGAGAAATGAATGTATTCACTCTGAGAAATATGAATAAAAGAGATCAAACTCAGATAAAATATTTGACACTTTTTAGTGAGTATACTCTGACAATTAATATGGTGTTAGATGAGAAATCACCCTTATGACTTATGTGAGGGAACTTCTCCATACATTCAGAAAGATCTGTTTTCTCTATGGGTATGTCTTGCTGGTATTTATATTTATAATTGTTACTTACCCTTTGAGTCAAACCCTAAAAAGTTCATTTTACACTTGATATTGATGAATTCCATCTTTATCATATCTAATATTCCTTCCCACATGTGAAATCTGTTCAGCAATTTCCACTGTGGGACATTTCACTATTAGCTCACTTGCTACATCTGTTCCATCTAGTACAACTAAAGTCTTCAGTCAATATGGTTTATAAACAAAAACTACTTCTTCATCACAGGGTTGCAAGCGGAGAAATCTAAGGCAAAGGAGCCAGCATACTGGATGTTTGGTGAGGGCCACTTTTCTGAATCACAGCTGTTAACCCAATGGTGGAAGGACTGACTTAGTCTGGAGCTTCCTTCATAAAAGCCCTCATTCCTACCATGAAGACTCTGGGCTCAGAGCCTAATCATCTCTTTAAGGCTGTAGCTTTAAACCTACCAATTTTAAGTCTAGCTTGTCAATAGATGAGATTTGTGGGGTGGATTCACAAACATTCACACTTAGGAGCCATGACATTGTGCACCCCTTGGTGCTAGATAACCAGCTCGCCATGGTGACATCGTAAACATCTGCCACATCCAGTGATCATTTCCCTCCTAGTCTACAGAGATGTCGTGCACTTTTAGTATAATCTCCCATACCATCACCTCTACTGAATTAGACTCCATTCAATCTATTCTACTTACTGTAATCAGAGTACTGATTTGTTTTTACAAGTCATATCACGTATGCCATAGCTTAAAATTTTGTATAACTTTACTTCTTCAGTGAATTTCAAACCAGTTCTCCATGACACGGTAAGACTTGGTCCCAGTCTTTTCTACTTTAAGAGTCAGCTCACTGTCTTCCTCCATTGTTCTCAACTGAATCACACAGTCTGTCATGCTGTTAACTTCTCTCACATACTATAAGCACCTGTTTTCTCATTCTCTCTATTGGGTTATGGCTGCGTCTTATATTTGTAAACCTCACATCTCTTGTCCATTAAAGGCTTAATTATCTTTTAGCGATCAGGATAACCACCTTAGTAAGTTTTATTTTTGCAGCTCATTGTACCTTTCTTTCATATTATAAAACCTAACTAATTATACATATTATTATCTAATTAAACCCCATCATTTCTGGTAAACTAAGCTTCATGATAGAAAAGGATCACACCTGGGTCTTTTCACCTTTTGTTTTCCAAGGGCTCTTGTCAAAGTAACACTTAATGAATTTGTTTTTCTAAAATGAATTGATGCGCCTAGTAGGTAGATAAGGGTCTGTTTCTTTATTTGTAAAAAATAAATATAAAAATAGACACATCCCTGAATGTTTAGAATACAATGGGGTAAATTACTAATTAAGACATAAGAAGGTTTGTGATGGGCAAATAAATATCTACTAACAGATAATATAAAAAAAACACCAATTCTGGTGTTAAAACTTGCTTTGTGCAATTTCAACAGTCACTGATTAAAATGTCCTTAGAATTAAATGAGAGAAAATGCTTTTCATTTTTGGAATGGTAATTTAAGCATCTGAAGTGTTCCGTGGGTGTAGCTGAACTCTACAGAAAGTGACAGCCATGCTATGGTCCAACATTAAATCCATCTATTTGAGGAATTACAAGGAAGTCTTTTGTTTTTGCTTGAAGCAAAACCAGAAAGTCAGAACTGCATTACTCTGGAAGCTTGTTTTCACGTGATAAAATATGACCTATAGAGTATTCTTTAGTGGCAAGATCATTGCAACAGAGGAAAAGCAATAGAACAGATTTTTAATTCAGAGACTTATTTCTCTAGGTTTCCCGCAGCATTTCTGCAGATAAGAACCTGGCAGATGAGTGGATGTCTCATGGCCAGGCTTTGAGCACTGTTCCCTTAGCTTTAAGTCAAGTATGACCCCTAATTGTTGACAGAATGGGGGTCATCTGGATTCCCCATTGGAAAGAATAATATAAATCCTGCCCATCTTTCTTGCTTTTGCCTAAAGTTTGTCATTTAATAATCTAAAACATGAAGGCACCCTTAATATTTATGTATCAATTATTAGCCATATTTGCCCAGCAGTATGGACAGTTGGCTGATAGCTTTGAAATAAAACTTAAATTTCAAGGTTGACATTGGAACACAGACAGTTTTTTAAGATTAAAAATAAAGCATTGAGCCTGGATGATTCTGCATAGACACTATGCATACATGATGTGGTTATATATCTTGTGAGTTTTGCTGAACACCTAACAATGGTGGTGGGGTGTCTCTGACTCCTTTGCCTGCTCATCAGATCTTTGTCCTGTTACTGGGTTGCCTTATTTAGCCTTGATATAAGGGTATATGATCACTCTTGGTGCATCTTGCCATGCCAAGATTGGGTGATACTATGAAAGGCATGCTCTTTTATGAAGGGAAATGATAGATCAGTGAATCTGGTAGAGAGAGCAGGTGAGAAGAAAGAACAGGGAGCAGAGGAGGGGGGAAGCTGTGTTTGGGATGTATTGTATGAGAGCAAAATAAATTTAAAAAAAAGAAAAGAAAATGGAAGAAGGTATTTGGGGTACAGAAAGGAAAGGGGGCAAGGGATGAAATGAGGAACAGGGAGAAATCCAGCAAAATGAATTACATATTAAAACACCATAAGGAATCTTGTTATTTTGCAAGCCAATTAAAATAAATAGTAACTTTTAAAATGAAAATAACAAACAAAGATGAAGCATTCTTACTTTTTGTGCTACCTGTCAGCCTGTACCAGTCACAGAATGGCATTATGTATTTAAGAGCAAATGTTACCCATAAACAGTAATTGGAGTGTACTCTGAGGAGCACAACTCCAGGGCTTAGCAGAGAAAAGAATGTCTGAGACTTGCCCCATACTTACTTCTTTCCTAGGAGTGTTTGACTTCTGCTCCTGAAGCAACACACCTGTGAAACAGGTTTCCAATTAACTGCATAAAGCATCCCGCCTTTGGGGCCCCGTTAGCCTCCCTTTCATTTTTTTTTACTTCTTCATATTGGTAGAGTCACTGAAAATTGTATTCTTTGAGTATGATGATGGAGATTGAGTGTTTCTCATCAGAGTGTAAATTCTCTACTGACTTTTAAACCTTAAACCTTTGCGTGTAGGGGGAGGATCTGAAGCAGTAAGGGATACACTTGGAAAATCACCTGTAACTTGTTACATATCATGTTCTCAGAGTTATTTTAAGGAGAAATTGAACAAAGGGAAACTATAAGGTGCCACACAGAAATCAATCAGTAGTGCCAAAGTAGCTGATATAACTGGATTTAATCCAGTTCAAGTGAACGTGTATTCAGCCACAAATGGAAATTACTACAATAGCTACCCAGCTATTGTGATTCCTCATCTGACCACACAGCATGTGCATGCCAGTGGGAATGGCTCCTGACTATCATCATGATAACAATACCAGGCACAGTGAAGTTGCAATTTCCAGCATTCACAGGTGGGAAAGGATTCAAGCTGGAACTCAACCTGAGTACAGAACAAGATCAGAGAACAAAACATGGCAAGACATAGCAGAGCAAATGATATCACCATGGTTCATGGTAGAATTCCTTAAGCACAAAGGTGGAAATAGAACTGATGTGTAACAGAAAGGTAGCTTTAGTGATAGCATAGCCAGGTGTCAATCACACATCCTTAGCTACAAAACTTACACATATTGCATCAGTTCTTTGTGTCTCAGCATTTTTTAACCTGTAATAGTGAGTCTATTTTTCCTCTGTGGGTAATGACATGCTTAAAGAAAATAACTCGTGTAAATATCTAATCCATAGTTTGGCATGTAGTGGATTTTTCATAAAAATGAAAACCTTTATCCTATAGGAAAAAATCCTGTGGAAAGATTACTAAACATTTCACTCCGCAAAAACTGGGAGGTGTGATGTCATTGTTTTTTAATTAGGAAGGAGGAGATTTTGCCATAAAAAAAATAGAGTATGATTCTCAAAAGAAGGAAAACTGAATAAAAGAAAAAAGATTAAACATTAAAACATAAAAGCAAATAGGGATAGGTAGGAACAGAAGGGGAATAACCATGAATACCTACACTAAAGTATAATTGGATTTGATTGTGTTGATGAAGAATTCCTGGAATGGTTGATCTGTGGGAGTTCAGAGAAAAAGACTTGGAGAAAACAGATGTTGTTCATATTGTTTAAATCATGTTTTTGTAAAACACAAGGCTTATAATTTTATGTTCACAATATCATTTCATCTTTTTAGTATTTAACACAGTTAAGGGGATTTTCAGAATTAAAACTTAACACATGTTTATTGAGAATACCCAAGCCCTAAAAAATTTCAGGCATAAACCTGACTAATACAATATGAAACAGTGACAGACATTGCTGATCCAGGCTTCTCAAATCCTACATTTATTTCTATAACATACAAAGGACCCTGAAATATAATTCAAACAACACGAACATCTCGAATACTTAGCTGCTGTTTAGAGGTATGGTTGATTGCTGTGGAAACTACTCAACCTGTAAAACCAGTAAAGCATGGACAGGATAAGACTCTGAATGTGACCCCCCCCCTCAACCACATGAACAATATGTGGTGGCTTGTGCACGTCATCCCAGCACCAGAGACAGACATAAGCCTGGTGATTGCTGACTAATTGATGCCCGCCACCATGATAAGAAAATATGTCTGAATAAAATAACAGGGCTGGCTACTGAGAAATGACACTCAGGGCTTAATTCTCACCTCCATATGAGTATATTCACAATGCATACATATATGTAGATATACTAATAAAATAATACAACATAAAAATGTATGCCTTTGTCAAAGAGAATAGGTGAATTTCTCTATGTGTAATACTTCATTTTTAATATCTGATGGTTATTAACATAGCAAGGCCAAGAAACTAGGGATACTCAGCTTTGTTTACCCTATGGTTTGAAAATGTGTCTACTGATAAGTCTATTTTATTCCTCTTTCTATTGGTGTTCATTATTTTAAACTATCATTTTGAGAATTACAAAGACATACTAGACAAATGTCACCTAATTTCTGCTTTAAAAGTCAATCTAACATCAAAATGGATTTCTCACAAGCCAAAGGAGTGATGGTGTGTGGGTTCCCTTGAGAGCTAATGTGTACATTGCTTCGATTGTATTTAATAAAACTTGGAGAAGGTCATGATCTGGAACCAATGTTCCTTCCAATGCAACCATAGATAGGTGAATATGTTAAACCTAGCACAGAATCCAAAATGCCCAGTCAAATGATTGACTGGCGCTAGTATCTAGAACAGAGACAAGACATTTGAAGGAGACTATGCTTCTGAGGAAAGAACTAACTTAGATGTATTGTACTTTAGGGCATGCTTGAAAACTGTCCATCTCAAAGAACTACTGAAGTAGTAGTCAACCAACCTCTCATGTCAACCAAACCTAATGTAAAATCCACCAACGCTAAACTGTAGCTCAGTTGATCTAGTGCCAGCCTTGGCTTAATCTATGTTGTTATCAAAAATTAAAAAGGGTTCCTTGGGCTTTCAAGATTATGTAGTTGGTGCTGGTTACATGGTATTCTTAAATTTGCATGAAAATTAAAATGATAAATGTACATCAATTCTGGGCCTTTAATGGCTAGTTTATCACTCTAAGTTTTGCTTTTGGGAATTGTCCTCATATAACAAAATTTATTGTTCTGAAGTTTTCTTGTAGCAGTCATTAAGTAATCTCTACCAATATGCATCTGGGAAATACTAAAAGACTTCTAAGAGAAGTCTGATATTTTATGCATCAATTAATCAAAAACTGTTTCCAAAGGACGCATAAGGATAAATGTAGATGAACAGCTTTGCAAGACAAATACTGTGATAGTAAACCAATTTAGTTGCTTAAAAATAGATACATCTAGAGCAAAGGAAATGGAACAGCAGGAAAATATACCTCTATCGTGGTTTCAGATTCTAGGCAAACCATTAAAATGATAACTGGATAGAGAGAGCAACAGATGTACCCACCATTAAAAAGTTAAATAAAATCAAGTGAGGAAAAATTCACATGAGGTGTTCAATGGAAAGGAAAAGAATAAGAGTCACATCTGTTTACAGGAAAGAGAGATCTGCTAGAATTGCATATTAAAATTTCAAATATAGGTAAGCAGTTTATGCAACACATCCAATAAAAAGAAAATCTAACTGGTAGACCCATGTAAACTGTGAAGTTTAACTCTCAAAAAGAAAAAAAATTCAAAGATCATTCTCATTCATATATGTAAAAGAAACTCTTCTAGAACTCAAGGCAGTCATTCTCATTCTCTATGGCAGTTCAGACAACACGACCCACACCTCCAACAGGCGCAGACCAATATCAGCCCTGAAACTAACAGCATATAACTGCTTCCTAACATACGACTTCAGTATTTTCTGACTTTAAATCTATTTGACTCCAAAATCTTAGTGTTTCATGTAATTTTAGAATTAACCCTTGTATACTATAAACTCCAAGTTGTTCAAGAACATTTACATTTTCACTGCATTGGTGATATGATAGTGTTTGCAGTTGACAGTGGTAAAAATAAATGTTGGGTTGATTGAGTTTGGAGTATGGGAGTAGGTCTAAGTGAGGTTACCAGGAAAATGGGATAAAAATCTTTAATTTGGTCAACTCTGGAGTCTGGACTATCAGAAACTAGACAGAAAGGATAGAAGTTGAATCCAGGTGTCCATTCTCAACTTTATTGTCATGAAAACAGAATTAAGAGAAAATGTTCCTAAAAATATTCTTGTATTGCTGACACTGATGTTGAGAAGATATTTTATATACTGCTAGCAAGTATATTAAAGTAAACATTAAATATATTAAAGCCACTTACCTTCATTTCCCATTCTCTTCATTAGCAATTGTTGGTCACCTTTACCTCTTCCCTCTGTTCTTCTGCTCTGAATTAGGCCTTGATTACAATATCTTTATATGCACTTTGTGCATGAACTATTTGCTTTTAAAATGATGACTATACTGTTGTGAGTATATTTTTCCATATGAGATAACAGGCTTATAGTTCAGGAAGTCTATGGATGTAGATGAGAGAAGAGATTTCTGGACTTCCGTGTGTGCCACCTTCCAAAAAATGTGCCTCCCTGGTTTTGCTGACTTTTTATTTCCTACTCGGATCCTGTTTTAATGACCTCAAAGAACCCCTGGATCAGCTTCTGTATCATCATTAGGCACAAGTGGGGCCTTGAAATGTACCATGTGACCAACTATCAGGTACAAAATCAAATAAAACCTGAGGGATTTCTATCAAGGCCTAATGTGTGATAAAGTAATTCACAGTCAATTAATTATAGAAGGGATACAACAAATCTGATCACATTTAAACACAAGTGTCCTTTCTCGACTCTATGGGGTCATGTAGAGATATTCTATGCAAATCTTTCTGCTTGATTTCATTGAAATCCTTACTAAAATTGAAGTAACATAAAGCCAGGTAAGTATGTAGTCCTTGAAATAATTTAAATTAAATAGAATCTCTGAGTGGGCCAGATGTTTTGAGACCAGATGTGCAGGGCCAGCGTGGCAAACAGTGCAGGCACATACAAATGAGAATTAGGAGCCGAAACAGGTAAAACTTTTAACATTGCTGTTATTTTTGAAAGCTTAACAAATTAAACAGTCCAGTGGTGACATATCAGAAAAGGAAGTAAATGGGTAAGTAGCTGTGCACAACCACACACACACACTCACATACACCTACACAAAAATTGAATTGAATTTTCTCTTTCTCTGATCTGTTTAATAAATTTGTTAGGCTGTGCCTGCACATTAGATACTTGAAGAATATTTTCTAAAACATTTTAACACTTTATCGTCTATTGAGAATTTGTTTTAATGAGAAATAGTGATTGGCAAAGAATCTATCTTTCCAACAGCTCTATAATCTTTTCCCTTTTCCAGTGTTGAAAGGAGCACATGTAAAGGTGAGAGGGGAGGCAAGTGACATCAGGACAAGTTCTTAGACACTGTTACTTTTAACTGTTACTTTTAATACTCTGTTTAAATCAACAAATGGCAATGTGGAACATAAGACCTAAGCAATCAATACTTGAAAACACTGCTGGGCTGTGAACAAAGAACATAACAATTTATCTATAGATTAAAACTTAATCTAGGCCAAAAATGAACAATACTTTACAAGAGATGAAAAGGAAAAGTTGCTACGGTAAAGTTCTGTTCACCTTATTTCTATACTTGTGTTATTGATAAACATAATACATCTCTATCAGGTGAATGCATTGCTGTAACACAGTAATACAGAATTTTTAATTCTCTGCCATTTTTAGAAGAGTAAAGTAATAATAACGAATTGTGTTTAAGGTGTATATAGGTTTTCTTTGCATAACAGATCTGGCTGTCTTTGAACTTACTCTTACAGAGAATTCTTATCTACCACTATGAAGTGTGAAACACAAGATATTAAGACCTCAAGAAATTATTATCGAAATGATTTAATTATAGCACATATTTTACCGCTGACAATGTTATAATTATATTTTAATAAACCAATACTAAAAAAAATGTACTGCTTAAATTTTAATCCTAAAATCCAATTTCATTTTCATCTAAGACTAGTTTTCTAGTGCAATTTTTGCTATAAATTAATGTAATTTTTTAGTTTGTTAAAATAAATCAATCTCTAACATAGAAATCATGCCTTTAATCCTACATTTCTTTTCTTATCAACAGAGCAATATGGTTGTCAACAAAAATACTGATGATTTCAACAGATCAGAATATTTAAATCTAAAAAATTCTAAGTGTACTATTTTCATATTCGAATAGCAACTTGATAAGTATAGAGGGATGATGTGGGATTCCCCTCTGTACCATTGGTTAATAAAGAAACTGTCTTGCGCCTGTGCAGGAAACAGAGCTAGGCTGGGAAAACTAAACTGAATGCTGGGGGAAAGGAGACAGATTCAGAGAGAAGTCATGTGGCCTCTGCCAGAGATATATGCTGGACAGAACATTACCCAGTAAGCCACAGCCACAAGGCGATACACAGATTTATAGAGATGTGTTAGTTTAGGAAATGAGTTAGCTAGAAATATGCTTAAGGTGTTGGCCAAACAGTATTGTAAATAATATGGGTTTTGTGTGATTATTTTGGGAGTCTAGACAGTTGGGAAGTAAACAAGCGCCGTCCTCCCTATAACAGAGAGAGAGTTAAACACTAGCTTTGACCTGCACTCCTTCTTTGCAGAACGTCCTTAAACACTCTCATTTCTGATTTGAGTTAAAATATTACTGAAGATTTTAGTAGAACTTAACATGCTTTGAAATTATTCACATACATACATACACACACTCCAGACCCACCCCTGAGAAGAATAGAATTATCCACTACTTAACTTCCATTATGTCCGTGTGACATTTCTCTATGAAGGATGTGCCTTTGATTTGGTGTGTTTTACTATGTAGGGGAATAAACAGAAATTCAGCAACTCCACCCAATTGTGCAGAGACATTTTCTAACAATAAGTCACTACAACAAAGCAGACTGCCATTTCTTTAATTGGTTATCACTTACACTATGAGCAAGGAATAAAATCACTTCAAACATACTGTTAATATATTCTAATTCAATAACATCAGCTTTCTTCAATAACCTGTGATAATTAATTCTTACTTCAATTGGTAGGTGGGTGATACTTCCTGAGTTTTGGATATATATTATCTGAGGCTGGAGAAGAAATCTTACTATAAACTCTAAAAGCTGTATTCTTCATTTCTCTGATTATATTGTGGATATATTTGTTATTATCTTTGTGCATTTTCTGGTTTCTATGCTTTTTTAAAAGCTGTCATCACTGGCCCTGATCCATATCGCACTACCGAGGAGCAGTCGCTGATTCACAATAGAACTTCAAATATATTGGTTAAAAAAAGGCTAAACTTTCAATCTTCCCTCACCACTGCCCTCAGAGACAAACAGTTCATTATTAAATAGGTATTTATATATTTTCGAATTCAGCCCTCTGTCAGATGTGGGGTTGGTGAAGATCTTTTCCCTTTCTGTAGGCTGCCGCTTTGTCTTATTTACCATGTCCTTTGCCTTACAGAAACTTCAAGAAACTTGGCATCAAAATACAAAATAATCCAATTAAAAAGTGGGTACAAATATAAACAGAAAATTCTCAGCAGAAGAAACTCAAATGGCCAAATGACATTTGAGGAATTGCTCAATGTCCTTAGCCGTTAGGGAAATGCAAATCAAAATGACTCTGAGATACCCTCTTACACCAATCAGAACAGCTAAGATCAAAAGCACTGATGACAGCTGATGCTGGAGAGAATATGGAGTAAGAGAATCCTTCATTGGTGGTGGGAGTGCAAACTTGTACAGCCACTTTGGAAATCAGTGTGGTGATTTCTCACACTGAAATCAATCTATCTCCAGACCCAGAAATACAATTTTTGGGCATATACCCAAAAGAACATTTCCTCAACTGTGTTCATAGAAGTTTGATGTGTAATAGTCCGAACTTGGAAACCACTTATATGCCCCTCACCAGAAGAATGGATAAAGAAAATGTGGTATATTTACACAGTGGAGTATTACTCATCAGTAGAAACAATTACATCTTGAAATTTGCAGGCAAATGGATATACTAGAAAAGAACATCCCAAGTGAGGTAACCCAGACCCAATAAGACAAACATGGTATGCACTCATTCATAAGTAGATATCAGATGTAAAGGATTACTAGGCTACAATTCTGAACCCCTGAGAAGCTTGGTAACAAGAAGAACACTAAGAGAGACATGCCTGGATGCCCCCAGGTAGGGGAAATAGATAAAATCCCTTGAATAAATTGGGAGCAGGTGGGGGTGACTGAGGTGGTCATGAGTGAACAGATGTCCAAGTTGGGGGAGGGACAGAGAGGGAGAGAAAGGAAAGAGATAATCTGATAAAAGAAGCCATTATAGGGTTAAGGAGAAGTCTGGTGCTAGGCAAACTATGGGAAATCCACCAGGATCACCCCAGCTAAGACTCACAGCAATTGTTGAGAGGGTGCCTGAACTGACCTCCCCTGTATGGTAGTAAGATTGATGGCTACCATAATTGTCATCATTGATTCAGTAAATGATGAAAGCAGATACAAAAATCCACAGCTAAGCGCTGGTCAGAGTGCAGTCAAAGAGAGGTAGGAAGGGTTATATGAGCAAAGGGGTCAAGACCATGATGGGGAAATCTACAGAAACAGCTGACCCAGGCTAGTGAAAGCTCATTTACTCTGGACCGACAGCTGGAGAAACTGCATAGGACCGAACTAAGTCCTCTTAATGTAGGTGACAATTCTGTTAGGCCATTGGCAGTGGGACTCGTATTTATGCCTAGTACATTAACTGACTATGGTGGGGGGAGGGAGTGGAGCATGGGAGGCCTTACCCTTTCTGAGGAGTGGATGGAGGCTTGGAAAGGAGGAGGAGCAGAAAGAGAGGAAGAAGGCAGAACTGGGTATGTAAAATGAAAAAAATAACTTTTACATAAAATATTTTTAAAAATAGGTATTATTCGTAGAATGACAACACCCTCTTTAGTGTTTTCATTTTCTCAAGTTGTATTCCTTGTGTTTAGCAGAATGTTGAACACATCTGCTGGGAATTTAGATGGATAGATGAACCAAATACTATAATAGCTTATAAATTATAAGTTTAAAATAATAATTTGTAATGAAAATGATTTTAAATGCTTCCTATTAGCATATATTTGATCTCCTATTATTGTTACTTTACATGAAATAATCAAATTATTATTTACACCACTTTATTAATGCTTTTATGCTCTATAGTAAAAGGAAATTAGAGTTAAGGATTTCACTGTAGCCTTGAACATAAAGATTAGTCTTAAGCAGAAAAACCATGAAGACTGCAGTACCTTTGAAAATGTCAGATAAAGAAGTCTTCTTAAAAATTAACTAAAATGAGCCTACAAACCACCATCCCAGAGAACTTAGACAATAATGAAGACACTAAGAGAGACTTACCTAGATCTAATCTACATGGAAAGTAGAAAAAAAAATCTCCTGAGTAAATTGGGAACATGGGGACCCAATTGGGAAAGGGTTGAAGTGGAGGGGGGAGAGGCAGGGAGGGAAGCAGAGAAAAAAAAATGTACAGCTCAATAAAAATCAATAAAAAATAAATAACCTATTTTAAACACTAAAAAAAATTAACTAAAATGAGAAACAAGTTTCATGGTTGTTAACCTGTTTTACTTCCTTATTTATTTATTTAAAGAATTTCCACTTCCTCCCCTCCTTCCAATACCCTCCCACTCCCTCTTCCCCCACTCCCTCTCATCCTCCCTCCCCATTCCCAAGAGCAGTCAGGGTTTCCTGCCCTGTGGGAAATCCAAGTTCCTCCCCTCTCCCTCCAGGTCCAGGAAGGTGAGCATCCAAACAACCAGAATCCCAAAAAGCCAGTCCATGCAAACGAATCAAGACCCAGTGCCATTGTCAATGGCTTCTCAGTCAGCCCCCATGTCAGCCACATTCAGAGAATTCGGTTTGATAACATGCTCGTTCAGTCCCAGTCCAGCTGGCCTTGGTGAGCTCTCATTCGATCAGTCCCCTTGTATCAGTGGGTGAACGCACCCTTCGAGGTCCTGACTTCCTTTTTCATGTTCTCCTTCCTTCTGCTCTTCATTTGGACCTTGGGGGCTCAGTCCGGTGCTCCAATGGGGGTCTCTGTCTCTATCTCCATCCATCGTCGGATGAAGGTTCACTCTGGTTCTGCTTTCGTTGCTCACGATCTCCCTCCCTCTGCTTCTCATTTGGACCTAGGGAGTTAAGTCCAGTGCTCCTATATGTGTCTCTGTCTCTATCTCCATCCTTCGCCATATGAAGGTTCTGTGGTGACATGCAAAATATTCATCAGTATGGTTATGGGCCCAGGCCAGTTCAGGTACCCTCTCTTCTGCTGCCCAGGGAACAATCTGGGCCTGGGAACCCCTCCAGAATCAAGTCTCTTGCAAACCCTAAAAAGGCTCGCTTAGTTGAGGTATAAACTTCTCTGTTCCCATAGCCATCCTTCCTCCCTCCCCCCTCACATTCCCCTAAACCATCCCCAATCCTCCCCCTCTCCTCTCTCCCTAACCATCTCCCCTTGCTTCCACCCCCACCCCCACCCCAGTGCACCAAAGTTTGCCTGGCAATCTTGTCTACTTCTAATATCCAGGAGGATAACTATATGATTTTCTTCAGATTCACCTTTTTATTTAGCTTCTCTAGGATCACTAATTATAGACTCAAAGACCTTTAACTATGGCTAAAATCTACTTATGAGTGAGTACATACCATATTCCTCTTTTTGGGTCTGGGTTACCTCACTCAGTAAAGCATTTTCTATTTCCATCCATTTGCATGCAAAATTCAAGATGTCATTGTTTTTTGCCGCTGAGTAAAACTCTAATGTGTATATGTTCCACAACTTTCTTAACCATTCTTCTATTGGGGGCACCTAGGTTGTTTCCATGTTCTGGCTATTACAAATAGTGCTGCTATGAACATAGTTGAACAAATGCTTTTGTGGTATGATAGGGCATCTCTTGGGTATATTCCCAAGAGTGGAATTGCTGGGTCCTGAGGGAAGTTGACTCCCAGTTTCCTGCGAAACCGCCACACTGATTTCCACAGTGGCTGCACAAGTTTGCATTCCCACCAACAATGGATGAGTGGTCCCCTCACTCCACATCCTCTCCAGCATAGGCTATCATTGGTGTTTTTGAGTTTAGCTATTCTGACAGGTGTAAGATGGTATCTCAAAGTGGTTTTGATTTGCATTTCCCTGATCGCTAAGGATGTTGAGCATGACCTTAAGTGTCTTTTGGCCTTTCGAAATTCATTTGTTGTGAATTCTCTGTTCAGTTCAGTACCCCATTTTTTAATTGGGTTAATTAGAGTTTTAGTGTCTAGTTTCTTGAGTTCCTTGTATATTTTGGAAATCAGACCTTTGTCTGATAAAGAGTTGGTGAAGATCTTCTCCCAGTCTGAAGGTAGCCTTTTTGTCTTACTGACAGTGTCCTTTGCTTTACAGAAGCTTCTCAGTTTCAGTAGGTCCCATTGATTCATTGATTCTCTTATTGTCTGTGCTACTGGGGTTCTACTTAGGAAGTAGACTCCTGTGCCTATATCTTGTAGACTACTTCCCACTTTCTCTTCTATCAGGTTCAAAGTGGTCAGATTAATGTTGATGTCTTTAATCCATTTGGACTTGAGTTTTGTGCATGGTGATATATATGGATCTGCTGTCATTCTTCTACAGGTTGACATCCAGTTATGCCAGCACCATTTGTTAAAGATGCTTTCCTTCTTCCATTGTATACCTTTAGTTCCCTTGTCGAAAATTAGGTGTTCATAAGTTTGTGGGTTAATATCTGGGTCTTCTATTCGATTCCATAGGTCGACTTCTCTGTTCTTATGCCAATACCAAGCCGTTTTCAATACTGTAGCTCTGTAATAGAGTTTGAAGTGAGGGATGGTAATGCCTCCAGAAGTTCCTTTATTGTATAAGATTGTTTTGGCTATCCTGGGTTTTTTGTTTTGCCATATAAACTTGATTATTGTTCTCTCAAGGTCTGTGAAGAAGTTTGATGGGATTTTGATGGGGATTGCATTGAATCTATAGATTACTTTTGGTAGAATTGCCATTTTTACTATGTTGATTCTCCCAATCCAAGAGCAGGGGAGGTCTTTCCATTTTCTGGTGTCCTCCTCAATTTCATTCTTCAAAGATTTAAAGTTCTTGTTAGCATATTTATTAATCAAGCACAGAAATTAACATTTAGGTAAAGATACTGAACTCTTGGTTATAGTAATTAATCCTCATCAGTAAAAGTATTCATAAGTAGTGATGGAGAAATGGTACAAGCAATACTCAATGTCCCTTGCTGATCTTCCAAAGGTTCCTGGTTAAGTTCCTGGTACCTACAAGATGTCCTACAGTCTTTTGTTAAGCACATATCCAAAAAATGTAACACTGAATCCTAGCCTCCAGACATAGATGTGATATACATGCATACATGCTGGCACTAATACACATAAAATAAAAAAGATAATAAATAAATCTTTTCTTTAGAAATACATATATATATATATAAGCAAGAACAAAGTGCAAATAACTTTTTATTTATTCAAGTTATATTTTGCTTATGGTTTATAATGGAATATTATGAAATTAAAATTCTGCCTAAATTGGAATGGATACAGGTATGCAATCTTTAAACTCTTAACAATATTTTCTTCTAAATATATAAAATGTTTTAAGAGCGTATTTATTTTCTAGAAATTTTATTTATCCTCCATGGTGTTGTGATTCTCCCTTCAAAATGCTTTCAATACTAAATAAAGTGTGGAAATTAACATAGGAATTTCCTAGGATTGGGTAAAAGTGAGCCAACTTGCTTTGCTATGTACATCTTAAAAACTAAATTCAGAGCTTCACAGGTAAAAGCTCACTTTTATAAGGAAAAAAGGAGGTATTAAAGAAGTTAAATACGATTCCACCTCCTGTTTAATGAGCTTTAGGTCTGGTTTCATACTATAGTTCATGCTATAAAATTTGAAAATTATAATTTTCAGAAATACTTGCTGACCCACCATGATGATATTTCTACTTGAACTCAATAAGATCCATGATTTATTCTTTATCTAATGAAAGTGATTAAGGTTCCACCACATCAGTATAAAACACATAATAAACAGAAAATATATTCATAACCCTTGTTATACTTATAGTTGTTATAAATGTACAGAGCTCTCATGGTTTAGTTTCTAATGGACATTTACACAGTAGCTCGTTCTTCTTCAGTAGTCTATGTCTAAGAAATATCCTGAGTCAGCCTCCTTTCTAGGTGCCTTAACTGCTCCTAAGCTGTAGGAGGCCATCTGGTTAAATGCCACTGAACTGCAAGGAACACATTCTGGAACTGCTCGGCTCTGACAAATTATGTCTTCAAAGCACATTCATAAAATTGCTGTCAAGTGGTTAGAGTAAATTTATTGAACCTGTAAGGTGTTATGGACTCATCATTTACCAGCAGAAAGCTAAGATTATGTATGAATGAGCTATCAAAAAACTATGTATGGCAACAGAGTACTGGAAATGATCATTAGAGAAACAATTTTTGCATGCTAGACATTTAGCCAAGTGGAATAAAATTAGGATAGTTTTCCAGGGAATCTGTAACTCATCTCACCACCCAATTGAGTGTAGGTGGACACAAAGGGCTATCTTGGGTTCTTTGGTTCGGTGGGTAGGCGGGTGGTTTAGAAAAGCAGGCTATCATGATCCCTCAAAATTACAGTTCAAATGAGGGTGATAGAACTGTGGATTTTAGTAAATAGCCAGGCACAACTGCTGGGAATATTCTCTAGAACCCATACAGGAAACAAAAAGAGATTAGCAAAGAGGAGACTGAAAATTCCAACTGTGAAACAGAACTTTACATGTTGGAATTATTCAATGACAGCAGTGTCAAGATTAGTAGTCATAAGGGTATAATAATCTAGGTATTTGTGAACAGAATATAAGTGCTATGGGAAGAAGAAAAGGCCCTGAACAAATATATAAGGAGCAAAGAAATAATGAGGTGTGGATTGTTTGATATGAACACAGCCACTTCAAGACTCCAATAGCTCAGAGTTAAGGGAATTCAATAGCATTTCTTGCTCTCTGTGTGTATCTTAACAATATATATAAAAAATGTTGACCACAGATTCTTCCTCCAGGATGTCCACAGCCTGAGTCCCCTCCCCTAAAAAGACTTCCTACAAAGATCAGCTAAATATATTTCCACTTTCTTGTTCATCTGCATACAGTAGCTCTGTTTCTCAATTAACTGTATACAATAAACCCTTCTCAATTCACACGTGTGAAACATATGCATTGAGTTTCTTAGGGTTGCTGTTAGAGTGTATCCATCAGAGTATATGGCCCACCAGATCCCAGATTTTCTATACATGAGTCTGTCATTTTTCATTCCTGCCATCTCTGGTAGGACAATCCTTAAGTCATGCAGTTGGTGGAATACAAAGAGAAGAGTGTTTCAGCGTAACTTCTTGAATTAGGGAGTTGTGTAGTAAAGCCATCTTGCAATTACTATAATGGATTCCTGCAGAGAAGATGTTTATTTGGGCTCTGATAGCTCCTGCCTCTGATAAGAGGACCCATTTCTTATTACAACAACCTTCAGATAATACAACTCTGGAGAAAAACACAATGAACATTGGGGAAAATTTACATCTGAAGTATATCAGAAGTTCAACAAAACACATTCATTTCATCCTAGACTCTGTCAGTTCCTTTTGCATTTTTAGTTTGGTTTAGTTTTTGAGAAAGCATTTTTTTTGTATAGCCTAGGACATCTTGGTACTTGCTCTGTAGACCAGGTTGACCTTGAATTTACAGAGATCCACCAGCCTCTGCCTCCTGAGTGCTAGGAATAAAGGTGTGCAACACCACCTTTATTTTCTTTATTTCTCCAATAAATAGTTTCTCCAATTTTCTTTATTCTCCCTGAACCCTTCATGCACCCAGCAGTTAATAGGTGAGTTACCTTCACTTAGTTTTAAGTAAAACTCTCTGCATTCATGTGGATTGAAAACCTGAGTACACATGTGAATGTCATGCTTTAATGTTTGAATTTTAAAAAAATACATTAGACCTTTTCTTTGTAAGTTAATATGTTTAATTCACTAATTCGAATTTTAGAATATCTTGAAAAAAGAGATACCTTGCTGTCAAATTTACATATTTAGCAAAAAAATATAAGTGCACTTCATCATAATTACTTGTTTTCTGAATGTTTTTTAGAGATTTAGTGCCATTTCCAGTGTGCTGGCAGATTGATAATTGTCTATTGGAATTGGCCACAAAAGATAATTAGCAATTTCTCAAGATGAATGAAGGATACCAGAGACAAGCACAATATGTTGCGCAAGTGTAAGAGGGAGACTGGAGACGCTGTTGTAGACAACCATACTAAACCAAATAAAAGCAATCAGAAACTCTTGCTCTGTTTTCGACAAACAATTGTAGTGGTATCAGCTACTGAGATGACCATGATGTAAAAGAAGCAGACAAGTTAAAAGACAGGAGGAAAATGTGGGATTGCAGTGATGGGCAGGTCACCAACATGAGGTATAATTAAACTGTTAGCCAAGTTACAGGCATAGAAAAAGGAGAAAGGGCACAAATTATGCAAACAAGAGTAAGGGGGTCTATTAATTATGATTGAGGGGTTTTGGCCACCTTGAATCTGGACCTCTATGTTGTTTTTCCAGTACAAGAGTAAACTGAAGTTATCTAAGACTCAGAGGAAACATGTTGTAAGGAGATAAATAGTTGGTTATCATGATATTGTGAAAGTCTCTATAGCAGAGGAGGGGAATAACAAGGTGATGGGGTGGTATCTCATAATAATTTTTAAAGTAATTAAAGAAAGAAAAGCACAAAGATGACATGACAGTAGTCAGAGCAATCGCTAACAAATTAGTAGGAAGGAGCCAAGAAAGGAAAGAAGCTGTAAAGGTAAGTGCTCAAAAGCCAAGGGAGATAATAAGATACTGCTGAATAATTGCTGAAAACGTAAAGACAATTCATCCGTACAGGAAGAGCACCTCAGTAGAATGATGGCAGTGAAGAACTAAAAATGTTTTTTAGAAAAAAATTTAGCAGAAACAGTCACTCCTCAATCAAAACTTACCGAGCTGAAACAACACGAGTTCAGGTCTTCAATAAATACTCCACCATCCTTGTGTGTTAGATGATGTGACAGCAGTCACAAAGGACTGGTCAGATGACTTGGAATTCAGCCTCATGTCTTATGGTGACCCAAAGCTCTGCCCTTTGGTGCATTGCTTTGTTAAAGAATGGTTACTTTGTGAAAACTGAAGGAAAACTTGGGGGTTAGTTTGGGTTTTAGTTATTTGAAATGACTCCATGAGTAGACACGTGATAGTCTTAAACTATTACACTTGTCACGAAATATAACTGTTAGTTTTACCAACATTGTAGCCAAATACCAGATAAGTAAAATTTATGAAAAGGGAAGATTCAGATGAGGTCCTGATCTCAGAGACTCTAGATCACTGTGATGGAGGAGAATGTCAGATTGACTCACGTCATGAAGGAGAGGAAGCATAGTGGAACAGTAACACAAGGGAACCAGTCTAAAATTTGATAAATGCAGTAGTCAAGGCCATGTCTGCAGTGGTCTAGTGCCATCAAACATGCTCCATCCTCCAAAGATCACCAACTCTCAGTAGTGTACTCAGCTACTAAGATGAATAGATAAGTCATAGTCTCCATGATCTTACATCCCTGGAAACCCCTTCACTGACTCATGCAGACACATACATTGCTAATCTCTGAGGCATCCCTCAGTCCAACCAAGTTGACAAGAAGAACCCTTAATAATAATGGAATGTGTAACTGATTCTGTATTTCATAATTCCTGTAATCATTTAAACACCATTGAATTTAATATCTTAAGAAATCTGAATTTGTCAGGCGGTGGTGGCACATGTCTTTAATCCCAACACTCAGGAGGGAGATCTCTGTGAGTTCATGGCCAACCTGATCTACAAGAGCTAGTTCCAGGGCAGGCTCCAAAGCTACAGTGAAACGCTGTCTCAAAACAAGAAAAAGAAGAAGAAAAGAAGAAGAAGAAGAAGAAGAAGAAGAAGAAGAAGAAGAAGAAGAAGAAGAAGAAGAAGAAGAAGAAGAAGAAATCTGAATTTCTGAATTTAGTGGGAAGAGGTTATAATTTGTCACATTGTTTTCTTAAATCATCTTTCATCTTATTTTTAACTAAATACATAAAGCTTTTAGATTATTTAAAAAATGATTATAGATATTCCTGTTGCCTAAGTAAAAATATAAGTTTATTCCCAAGATCATTGCTACTCTCAGCCATGGGAAGAGAAGTTTCTGTTTAAGGCAGCCTAATTCAAAGACTCTTACCTGTTCTAATGGAACATGAACCAGTATCACGTGTTCATGATGCTGGCAAAGACCAATTCAGAGACTTCTAACTGATCAATGTGATAAAAACCAGTAAGTATTAAGTACTCAGTCATAAATGAGGCACCTATATAAGCCTCCAAAGATCAGGGAAGACCGCAGAAGACAAAAAAAATATTGGAATTGAAGAATTGGAAGGCTAATTTAAAAACTAATTCAAAGAAAAAATAGCTAACCATAGTTTCTTTTCTATTGCTGTGACAAAAAAAAAAGCATAGCCTTAGAAACATATAAAATAAAGCGCTTAATTTGGGAGCTTGCTTTCAGTTTCAGAGGGTGAGCCCTTGGCCATTGCGGTGAAGTAGATGGCAGTAGGCATGCAGGCATGGTGGTAGTGCACTAACTAAGAACATACGTGTTGAGACAGCAACTCTGAGGCAGAAAGAGAGAGCTAATTGGGAATGCCATGAGTTTCTGAAACCTCAAGGCCCACCCCTAGTGACACATCTCCTCCAACCAGGTCACATCTCCTCATCCAGTCCAAATACTCCACCAACTGGGGACAAAACACTCAAGCAGAAGAGCTAATGAAAGACACTTTCATGCACACTATCATAGAGGGAAGGCTATAAAATTCTGTCTTCTGACATGGCTATTGCATTCAGAAACTCACTGTGGCAGTGGCAATCTACAGAAGACCTGACCGAGAATAGTTCCATCAACATTCCATCCCAGATGGAAGGGATGTTCATAGGGTTTCACACCTTCCGGCGGAGGACTGAAGACATTTACAGGTTGACAGGGAATAAGGAGCCATATTCCTCATAAATATATCACAGATACATTGCCTCACTAGTACAAACAATCTTCTGCCAGTGCTCACATAGAACATTCTAATTAAATGCAGTAGGTCATGAAATAAAAATTGTGGAAGTAGAATGGAGGCTTAAGAAGAAGAGATTTAGTGAGGGTAATAGGGAACTTTTACCACAGGGCATTGTATATGTGTATGAAATCCTAGAGCAATAAATAGTTAGAAATAAAAGTTCTAATTATCAATGTTTTTCCAATTATATACAAAAAGAAAATCTAGCTGGGGAAATGATCAAGTCTTATAACGTAAGGCCAGCAGCAGCCTTACTGAAATGACTAGAAGGCTTAGCCTCCTCTCTGCATAAGACAATTGCAAACTCTAAATAATCAGAAATAAATCAACGATGACCAACCCTAATCTAATTACTTTCAAAGAGAGTTCTTAGGACTTCGTTTCCAGTTGATTATACACTAATTGGAATGGTTCTTTTATGCTAGCAATTGATTTATTTTTTTACTGAAACAGCCAATAATGGAGTCAGAGTCCCTCTACTTCTACTCCAGAAAGCAGACTTCAATTGAATTTTTTTCAAACAAGCTAATAGTTGAATTAGATGGCCATTCAAACTTATCGAGTGCTTTTCAAGTACCTTATTCCCAAAATAAGTTAACTAAATGTGTTTTGATGGCTGTTGCATTGCTAATTCCAAGTGAAGAACTCTGAGTATGGAATATTAGTACCACAAACCTAGGGCCATGGCTACTCTGTAGTAAAATCAAGTTTGAAGGGCCTCAGTATGTTGGTACTTTCTAAGAGCACAACAGGATGGGTCAGAGGAAGAAAAATCCCACAATCTGTTGATATTTGAGTTCTAAGAGACTGACTAATTCAATGCACAGTTAAAACAAGAAGAAAATTTCTGAAATGTATTGCACTGTAAGTTTAATGAGAAGAGTTTGAAAAGTCCTTAGAATTTAGAAACTTTGAAATAACAGTGTCTTTAGAACATCGTGTCTTATTTTTTTGTATGTGCAAAAACTATCCTTTATAACTATTCATTGAGATTTAAATTAGAATCTCTTTCAGTCTGTCATGGTTCTAAAGTGACTATTCATAATATTAGTATTTCAGGAAAAAGTGAAAAAAGGCAGAGTCTGCTTAGCATAGTTGTTCCTTACATAAAATAAGTGTCATCTATACCATAATATAGTACACTATGATCATTGGACTGTATGCTATCATATGCCTTAATATAGTAAATATGATTATTGAAATATATGCTATCAAATGTATGGTTATTTTACAATTTAAGTAGCTATTATAACTTCTTTTTTAGTAAAAGAAAAAATATTTAATACATGAAGATTTTTATGAGTAAGTTTTAGTACACATTAAGCAAATGCTTCATAGAAACTTAGCACTCATAAATGAGTGGAGTGGTTAGGGTTAGGAAATAAAATTCCACTAAAATTTGCCACTTTCAACACCATTATGGTGATTATTAGGTTTGTCGGTAAAACGATTATGGAAAACTGAATGTCATTTCATCTTACATCTCATACTGAAAGAGTGCAAATTTCTTTCTAAGCAGTAAAAACATCCATTTATGCTAATAGTACCCAAAAGTGAATATTTTAGCTTCTTTGAACATTTTCTTTAAAAATTATAGATGTTTAATGGTTACAGACCATTTGTTACACAGCTGTAACATGTGTGCTGACAACTTCCCCTGAAACAAGTGGTCAGTGTGAACAAGGAGTTCCAGAAAAAGGAATCCAAATGGAAAATGTTTGTAGATTTTTGTCCCTATGAGATACACTAGGAGAAATGAACTGATTTTTTTCTCATCTCAGTGGGAGGCAAGCATCTAAGGAAGTTAACATTACAGTATGGTGAGATTCCCTAGTTGAATTTACCCTGGGAAATTACTCTTTACAAAGAGGCCCTGGAAGATGAGTACTGGGATCCCAGCATGGTTGGATCAGGAGAGAATCACAGGCAGAACCACACGTGCAGGAGGGGCAGGGTAAGATGCCCTTGTTCCTTCAAAATTCCCGTTCACAATGCAGAAGGACTTTCAGGAGGTGTGGAAAAGGTGAGGTCCTACGACGTCTGTGAGAAACACATGATCACACCACGAATCAAGGATTTCTGTTTGCATTGAGTCTTATCAATATTTATTTAAGAGCAGAACATGGAAATAGGGTTTGCCCTAAATGATGAAATATGTTGAGATTATTTATGCTAAAACTTCTCTTTCTAGGAAACCTTGAAAGTCTTTGCAAATCACCTTCTGACTACAATATTTTTAATTTTAACAAAAATTAAATATTTATTGGAAAGAATTTGTAAATTATTTTTAAAAACCATGTGACAAGGTTAGCTAAAACAAAATCTACATATCTCAATGAACTTCTGTACAGTGAGAACAGCTAGCTATTCTGAAACCGGAGTGGAGCTTCACAGTGGATTTCATTCATTTGCTAACAATTAGAGTTTCAGGTACTCTCTACCACAAAAAAAGAAAGAAAAGTCATGGTAGAGTTAGAAATAGAATAAGGAAAGAAGTACCTTTATATCTGCTCTTATAACTTATGTGGTCTTTCTCTTATATGCAGATCCTAGTATATAATATATACATATATCAGAAAGCAAGTATACATGTGAGTGCAGTGTAACCCACAGAAAGGAGAAGTAAAAAGAGTAAATATCATGTATTAAGGGTGGATGGAAGGCAAATATTTCTTTTGGCTATTCTTGGGATACCTTGTTCATCCTAAATTTGCTAAGGGACTTCTGATATCATCTCTAATACCACTAAATCTTCCACATTTCTAGCATCTTCCTGGTCACTGTCAGGATTCTACCTAACCCTTCAATATATGGACAAAATTGTGTTATGTTTTGGCTCCCCATATAACTCAGGATTTCAGGGTTTACAGCAAATGTCCTTACCCACAGAACCATCTAATTGACCCCTTGTACTTTTCCTCACCCACAATTCCAATCTAACTGCAAACCAATTCCATTTCCAAAATATTTCTCAGATTCTATATACCTCTTATAACTATCTATGCTGATCATCCAATTCTCAGTTACTATCGTCTTCAACGTGTAGGATTTCCCTAGATTCTTTCTCCATGAGGTCCAGTTCCCACAATACAGACAAAATTATTTTTATAAAACGTAAAGTAAGTCGCCCCCTGACCACTTTAAACGTCTTCCTCTTGCATTTGGAATAAAACACACACTTGTGACTAGAGCCTCCTAACATTCTCCCACGCATGCTTCAGGTTTGTCTCCACTGCTCATTCATTCTGCTGCAGCTTTGTGCTTTCTGTGCCCTAAAGATGACGAACTTTCTCTCAGTCCTTTTGCCCCAGAGTTCTCACCAATCTTCCTGATTCCTTTTCTTCATTCAGTAGCACTGGTTTCCTAAGGCTTTCTCTCAGTCTGCTGAGTTCCTTTATAATTCTTTCCAGCTATTGTTGTTTGTTCAGTAACATCATCTGGGAGAGCAAAGACACTGGTAGTCACCATGTCTACCTTGTCTCGCTATTTTATAAACCTCTTCTCAAACTATGAACTTAAAAGGTAAATATATTAAATACATTTAATAAAGTAACTTTAAAAACAGGGAAAGTATGCCAATTCAACATAAAATCTCTGCTCGCTTGCTTAGTGATTAATTGCAGAAGTCAGAGAAAATGAGGTCACAGCTAGAGCAGGCCAAGAACACAGGTGTTTCAGAAATAACATGTGGAGGTAATTATTACTAGTATTTTTGCTGGCAAAAAGTATAGGTGATTATTTCTGTATACTTGTACACAGACAAAAAGGCAAGGGGCACATTAATCTCTCTTAGAAAATGCAGCATTTTTTACAGAGTGCACACTTACAAGTTTAGCTAAATCCATTATAATGAAAACAACATTACACAAATATTTATACAATCATCTAAATCTAGGGATTTGACTGTGACTATGTCGCAACGTTCATGCCCTCACTTACCCACAATCCTCCCAAAATAATGAATCCTCGCACCAGACGGCAACCTTCCTGAACCTTTCTTACAAAGGACACTAGGGATCCTGTTAACTGTCCTTTGCAGTTCCGCGTGGCACCAGCCACCTTTCCAGGGCACATATATATTATAAGGAGTCAGAAGTCTGGCAAAATAAAAACTTTTTCCTCCATCTTCAGGAGAACCAGCTTATGAAGCAGTATATTTGAAGGCGCAAAAGGTTAATGCGTTAGTGACACCTGTTCAGGATATGACTTCCTGTGATCCTTCACAACAATCTAATTTCCAGCCATATGATTCCTGCAGACTTTAAATTCAGACACCTCAAAGGCAGCATAAATTTGATATTTTCTTGTAATTCTACAATGAAGCGAGAACCTGTATAATTTGAGATCTGCATGCTCATAAAGATGAAAGAATGGGATGCAATCTGAACAGGAGCTAAAAAAGTAGGATCATTTCCCTGCAATACCTTCAAAAGGATGTAACTTTGGTATCTTTGTAACAAGAATGTAGCTATGCTACAGGGCAACAGATCAGGAAGGCCTTCTCCTCAGGACTTTTAAGAACCTCTGTAGATTGGAGATCTAACTATTCCTTTGTGTGTATGTTCTTGAGTTTGTGCACTTACATAGATAATAAACAACAGCTATAAACATATTAGGTTCAGCAGGGTCTATTCATATATACACACATAATAGCTGATTGACAGATGGTAGACAGATCAATTGAGGGATCGATCGAAAGATAGATACTGATTTAATTATGTAGATATATAGGTATATAAACATATATAGAACAGTTTATTTTTTATTTTTATTTTTTCAAAGTTTATTAAAATACAAAAGTCTCCATTTCCGCCCCTCCTCCCAACACCCTCACACTCCCCCCACTCCCTCCCCTCCTCCCTCTCCATCCCCAATAGCAGTCAGGGTCTCCTACCCTGTGGGTAGTTCAAGCTCCTCCCCCCTCCCTCCAGGTCCAGGAAGGTGACTATCCAAACAGACTGGATCCCCAAAATCCAGTATATGCAGAGGAAACAAGTCCCAGTGTCATTGTCAATGGCTTTTCAGAAAGACTCCGGGCCAGCCACATTCAGAGAATCCGACCTCAATCAGAGAATCTGGCTGGATTACGTACAGCTGGCCTTGGTGAACTCTCATTAGATCCGTTCCCTTGTATCAGTGGGTGATCGCACCCCTCGCGGTCCTGATTTCCTTTTTCATGTTCTTCCTCCTTCTGCTCCTCGTTTGGACCTTTGGGGACTCAGTCCGGTGCTCCAATGTGGGTCTCTGTCTGTATCGCCATCCCTCGTCGGATGAAGGTTCCCTCTGATCTTGCCTTCCTTGCTCACGTTCTCTTTCCTTCTGCTTCTCGTTTGGACCTAGGGAGTTAAGTCCAGTGTTCCAATGTGGGTCTCCGTCTCCATCTCCATCCATCGCCAGCTGAAGGATCCCTCCATTGTATCTTCTGCTCTATAGAACAGTTTAAATGCATGTCTATTTTATATGTATATTTGTTTGTTCAGACAGCTACACACAATGATTACCCCACTACCAGATGATTTGTTTCACTTTCTACAATAATCAATGGAAGAGTGAAATGAAATCTTTGAAGTTCACTGTACTTTTCACACTTAAAGATCAGCTTGTACCCTCACTCACTGGGTCATTTGTGACCCACTATGGAAGTCATGAAAATTTTATTGACTCGCAGTACAATGAGCTGATATTATTGTTACCATTCTGGTTTATTATCTATTGTATTTTATAGTTTCAAACAATGTATTCATACAAACCAGTCACATACTACATATTATTATGAGGTGTCACTTTTAAAAAGGTAATTTCTCTGAAAGCTGTGGGTTTTGTCTTGTCTTGGTTGCCGTTGACTTGCAGCTCAGTTGGAATAGCCCATCCTTACCCCAACATTATCATGCAATGTGTGGTGCATACTGGATATAAAGATAGGCATATCAGATTCCCTGAAAAAGAAAACCTGCATTGGTCCTCTAAACCTGAATTATTGTTAAGTAAAAGTGGTAACTTCTGTCTTGAACTAGAACTGCTACAGTATAGTTCTGTTCATTTGTTTACGTAATCTTAGTCTCCTGCACCCTAAATTGATTGCCAGAACACTCAACCACAAATCCTTACTCCATAGTCTTTTCCTTGGGGAACCTCCAGCTCAGAAAGAAATGTAGAGAAGCATATAGTGAAAGTCTACTTGGCCTGTGTATGTAGTTGCTAATACAGTGACTTTGAGCCAACAGAAACTTAGGAAGCAAAACAATATCCTAGGTTTTCTTAAAGCCTCATTAGGCTATCATTATCCAGATCAATGTCAGTTGCAATGTTCTTCTTGTTGCTGTGGAGGAAAACAAATCCAATCAAAAGGAAATTTGGCAGAATGAATTTCTAGTGGGTGTGCGAGGTACAGTAACTGGTGGTCAGAGAACCACTGTGTCTAGGGCAACAGACCTCCAGGTGGCCTAGACTACCCTGCCTAGGTGCCCAACTTTTCTGCCTTCTTCCCTGTGTCTTTAGCACCTGACACAGCCTTACAGATTTCTGTCCCAGGCACACTCCACATTTGCCTTGATGGCAGCAGAGCAGAGCTGTTTCACAGTGGAGGTGTGTCTTGAAGGAAGTTAGTTTCTCTTTACCTGCTAGAGGGATGTGCATGTCTGTGCTCTCTGTTAGTCCTCATACTATTCTTCTTTAATATGCTTTTCTGAACAGAACTCACCTCTGGTTCTGCCACCTAAAAGGATTTCTGAGGTCACAGTGTGTGCAACATGATAAGCAATGTCACTTCTTCCCCAAAGAAATCTATCGCTTCGTATACTCATGTCTGTGTCTCCTTACAGACGCTCTACCGGGATTTAGGGTTTCATTAACTGAGTTCAAATGATTGTCTCTAAATAAACTAAAATGATGACAATCATACAAGTGATTCTGACAGAACTAACATGCAAATAAAATTCAGAACTATTTAGGTTTTCTGCAGTATCATACTTAAAATAATCAACTATCTACACCAAGCTTTGATTAAAATGAAGATGAATAAAGATGACTAACACATAAATTATTACATAATGACTAACAACTTAAGAAATAGTCCTTCCTACACCAAATAGTACTAAATGTGGGATTGAGGTGATATTTATAAAATGTAATGTATTATTACAATTAATAAACAGCTTCAATAAAGTATTTTTTGGATAATTATATGAAATGGTTCATATATTATGTATTAAAACAACAATGCACATGACATAAAAGAAATATTTAGTGAATACCCACTAGGAAAATTACACACATAATATCTAAAATGTGAAATAAATACCAGGAATGCAGATTATTTACTAATGTTATTTTAATAGTGCCACTTTCTTGATAAAGTTCATATAGTTATATGAAAGGCAATTCTGGCTTTTGTGACTGATATGGTTTCTTTTCATAGTCATAAGTTCTTAGGCTTATAGATTCTTTACCGAAGATGATTATACCCTAAGAGGTTCATAGTTGAAATGCTAAAAGCAAAGGCTTGTTTTTCACAGACACTGATTTTCCACCAGACCATTGGAATTGACTTTAAATGATGATGGTTCAACATAGTATTTCTGGGACTCCAGATAAAAATAATTTTTTCCAAAGGTCAATAGGATATTAGATACAATTAGTAAAATTATCAAATAGGTTAAAAGCAATCGCACTGCCTTTACAGTTGAATATACTCAAAAATCAAGCCAGCACTTACCTGGATAACATGCTTCAGTTTATCAATGATCTGGTTTATCACAGGGTCAGTTCCTCTGACTCTGACTTCAGGGTTTCCAGACTGGGCTTTCATCCCGTTTCCAACCACACGTTGAGCATAGCTGTCAGAGTGAAAAAAAGGAACCTGGTCAGAGACAACCTTCAGAGCTGTTTCAAACATTTGGTCTCAGAACAGACACCATGGCTGTGCTCAAAATACAGATGGAAAAACTTTATCACTATTCTGCTGAGGTGAAATGCTCACAGTGAAAACAGAAAAAAAAACCAGATTTTTAACTGTGTTTAACAACATGGTAGAAAGTGTATTGTGTGTTTGTGTGTGTGTGAGGGGAGGGAGAGAGAAAGAGAGAGGGAGAGAGACAGAGATTAATAATTCTTGCTGAATTACACATGTCTATACCTACACTGTCACATTATCTGCATCAATTTATTTTATGCAGTATTTAGATAAGTCCAAGTGTAAATATATCTATATACAAATATATACATATGTATATATATACATTTATTGAGAAAGACAAGCCAAAATTATTAACTTTATAATGACATAGAATCCACAAAATCTTTACTAAAGCATTAGTAATGGGATGTTTTCACAGGCAGTAAATTGTAGTAGAATGTCTTCTACCTTCACCAAATAGCAATAATATAATATCAACTTACTATTTGTGAAAATATTTAAACTCTTAAGTCCCAAAATATTTCAGTTCCTACTCTGTTCAACATTCTGTACTAATAGACTCGCTGAAAAAAGGATGTAATTCCTGTCCTCACAATGCTCATTACCTACCATTTCCTATTATTGGAAATAGAAAATGCCAATACCAATTAAGTCATTCATTGATAAATTCATTCATTACATTTTACTAGATTTCAAAGTTACCTAGTAGAATTCAGCACTTGTTTTCAGACAGTTTGCTGTAGCTTTGTAAGTCACATGAACAGCCACACCCGTTACTATGGAGTAACACCGAAGCATTGTACATAGCAGCTCTAAAGACAAGCAAACATGGGTGATACACACTGAAAATGTGGGAAGTCTGTCTGGATTCAGAAATTTGGCGAAAAGCAGGGAAGAAAAGTATTAAGTGAGCTTCTACATCAGGAAATATTAAAAGTGGATTTTCATGTAATGGGTCATGAGGTTTCTGGAGCAAATGATAACATTCTTAAAAGGAAAATAAAAAGAAGTTTGTGTACTAAGGCCTCTTCTATCAGATGGAGGTACCAACTACTGCTGGGTGATTCCATTTTCTCTGAGTAAAGTCTCCTATAGGAATCCTTCTTCTTTTCACGATATGACAAAAAGAACGCTATCCACAGTGATTTCAAATTGTTTTAATGTGATTTCTCCCCTTCTCCTTAAAGAGTTTGTGGAACTGTTAATATGCCATTTCCCATAAATTCCTAATGAAGTTAAAAAAAAACTTTGAAAGAATAAAATTGGGTTCCACTCTTATGAGCACAGTCATATTAAATAAGCTTAAGGAATATACATTTCAAACAGAACTGAAAGATACTAATTTTGTAGAATGTCATATAATTTGACTCAGATTCATTCCAGAATTATAATATTTTGATACACAGTTTTGGGAATAAAATATTCATTTAGGAATAAAATAAAATATTTTACACATTTTCAGGAATAAAATAATAGAAGCTGACACTGGGCTGTAAACAACTTAAAATTATCAATCCTAGCTATCTTCCCCAAGTTTACTGGTACAGGAGGCAAGACAAAATGTAATTCCTGGTGTGCAACATACTCCAGCATATGTTTATCTTTACTAAACTTGCAGCTCCTATCAGCAGTCAAAAACCAAAAGTGGAAACCTAATTTCTGCTACTAATTTGCTGTTTCCAATAATTTTTCATGGCTAATTTTGTGATTTTATATTCCTTACATGTCTTGAATTCTGATTCTCAGAACTGCTAAAAGATAGAATGCTGGTTTTGCAGTTGGTCCAGCAAATGTGCTGCTGTCTGCATACCTGGGTGGGAACACAGGCTGTAAAAGTACACTGTAGGCATTCATCAGTGAGTTCCTTGACAACGAGTAGATTACTTTCAACCTCTTTCTTGCTTCTCTTTCTGTTTCTGGTAGGAACTATGATGTAAATACTGGTGATTTTCCTCAAGAAAACCCTGCATATGCTCTTGAGTTACACTGATCACTGATGCTGAGGACCATACTGTGGACACTTGTTCTATACAACAATTTTCTCTATATAGAAAGTTCTAATTGTTGAAACATCAGTCTAGAAATAACTCATATGACTGACTTTATGAACCAGACTTATGAGAATATCCTTTCACAGTAGATTGAGGCTCACAGAACTTTAGAAAATAGACAATGTAGAGTCAATTTGCAATGATTAAACTCCTCATGATTTTACATATTCACTTCAATTGTGAAGACATAGAAACATTTTCAGACTACTGGCAATTTATTTAGCTTTATAACTATACATGTTATGTTTAAAAAATAACATTGTATCTATTATTTTACTAAAGTAAAAATAAATGTAATTAATTGTGAATATGTTTGATATTATTATTTATAAATAACTAATTTCTCTTATACATATGATATTTTGTGATATGATTTAGATGGTTGTAATTAATATTATTTTTAAAAGTCAATGTATGCTTTGCTTACTTTCAGTTTACCACTTCAATAAACCAATTAAGAAATGGACATTTTAAAAAGACTCAAAAAGCATGAATTCATTTTTAAAAATGTACATGAATCAGTCTTCAATCTCACTTTGTTTGGCAAGGCATGCATTGCTGCTTGCCAGGGTAGCCAAGAGAACCACAGGTAAGCAATTTCAAAACAGTTTGTAAAATAAGCAGTTGTGTGAACCAGAAAGAAGATATTTCAACACAGGAAGCATTTGGACAATTTGGATTCAGCAGGAAGCTTACACTTCAGAAAACTTTAGACAGGACTATACACACATCAATGATAAAGGAATTTATAAATACTTCACATTGGTTTTAAAAAGCAAGCTATAAATCTAATTTACATTCAACCTCTATTGATTCAAAGGATCTGTCAGAATTTAGAACTCTTTCTTTTTTTATCTCCAATCTATTCATTATAATTTGCGACTACTGAACAACTTCCTACTGATTCACAATTGGGTTAAGACAGTAATTATGAAAGGAATTAAAGTATTTTGACAATTGAATGAAAAATGAATACCCAAATTTATGAGACACTGTGAAGAAATTTTTAGAAGACAAATTCACAGCACTAAGTTCCTACATTAAAAATAATGGAGAAATCTCATTCTAATAACTTAATAGCATAATTAAAAGCAGTAGAACAAAAGGAAATCATACCCAAAAGGAGTAGAAGGGTAAAAATATTCAAACTCAAGGCTGAAACAATAAAATAGAAATAAAAATAAATACAAAAAAGATCCATAAAAAAGAGTTATTTCTTGGAGAAAATCAAGAAGTTGATAAATCAATCCCCAAATTAAAGAGCTATAAAATTAACAAATTAGAGTTCAAGGGAGAACATAACAGAAACCAAGGAAATTCAGAGAATCATATTTTCCACAAAATTGGAAAATCTAAAAGAAATAGAATATTTTCTCAATAAACATCACTTTCCAAAGTTAAATCAAGATGAGACATGCAACTTTAACAGACCTAAAATACCTAGTGAAATAGAAACAGTCTTAAGTCTTCCAACCAAAAAAAATCCCAGGGCCAGAAGGTTTTAGCTTAGAATGCAACCAGACTTTCAAAGAAGAGTTAATGACAAAACTCCCATAAATTACTCCAAACTATAGGAACATAAGGAACATTTATCCCAACTCATTTTACAAGGTCACAGCTACCACAACACACAAATCACATAAAGACCCATCAAAACAAGAAAAGCTTCAAAGGCAAACGACACTGGTATTTGGACGAGCAGCAGTGTATAGAGTAGAAAAGCATTTTTATCACCTACATATCTGATAGAGATAATATCCAAAATAATTCAAAAGCTAAAATAATTAAACATCAAGAAAACAATCCAATTTCTAAAAAATGGCGTACAAATTAAAACAGAGAATTCATTCAAATGGTTGAGAAACTAAGAAATGTCTAACACTCTTAGTTATCAATGAAATGCAAATCAAAACTACTCTGAGATTCCCTCTTAAAATTATCAGATATCAAAGATCAATCACACAAGTGACAGTTGATGCTGACAAGTACATGAAATAGCGAGGACATTCATTTGTTTCCAGTGGGAGAGCAAAATTTTATAACTATTTTAGAAATCACTGTGGCAGTTTATAAACAAACTGAGATTCGATCCATATCCATCCAACTATATCATTCTTAGGCATATGCTCAAAGGTTGCATCATCCTATCACAAAGACACTCACAAATGTCCATTGTTGTTCTACTCATAATTTCCAGAAAATGGAAGCAATCTGGATGTCCCTTAAATATGGAAATGTGGTTCACTTACAAGGTAGAACATTACTCGGCTATTAAAAGTAAAATCATGAAACTCACACTAACTACAAAAAAAGTCATTTTAAGTGTGGTAACCCAGATCAAGAAAGAAAAATATAGCATATTTTCTTATATTTGGATTTAAGCTATTTAGTCCATGAGAACTAAACTACAGAACCTAATACCATAGAGGTTATATATACAGTAAGAACTAGGTGGGAACAGAAAGATATTTCCCTAGGAATAGTAAATAGAATATGTACATATTTATAGATGTCAGGAATAGAAGGCTCAAGTAGAGTGAGAGGAAGAGAATAGGAAAATAACAGTGAATACGGAAAGAGACAAAATGATAGGACATCTGTAGAGTAGTATAGGAACCTAATACAGTAGAACCTTCCTAAAATATATATTTATATGTAGGAAGACAATATAAATAAAATTGCCAAACTATAGAAGAGAAAGAGCCCTAACTGACCATCTCTTGTCATCAAATGATGCCTCCAATACCTGGATTGAGTTAAATCTAATTGAAATATTAACCAAGGAATCTCCTAAGAAATCCCAAATAATTCAGGCTTTTGCTAAGACTATAACTTTTTTTCTCCACAAAAAGACAGAAAATCCCCATTGACTGGAGACAACATCTACTCAATTCATGGAACATTAAGAAGTTAAGCTGATAGTTATACATAATCTTCACACTTATGGGCTAGTGTTTTAGTACCAGAAATTTATCTGCATGCTATTAAAGAAGAAATGTAAATACCAAACCAAGTCTTAAAGCCTTTGTTCTGCAATGGTGTCCTGCCTATAAGATATGCTACTGCAATGGTAGCACGAAGCTCATGGGAGTAACCAACCCATACCCACTGCATGAGGTGAAACCCATCGCTGACACTGCATGGTTAACCAAGATCCTGTGACTAGATAACCGAGGGAAGTTGGATAAAACCAATATCTGTTCCACAAAAGCTTATGGCAATAAAGTGACTCCTAATGATATTCTGCTATCCTCATGGATCAATGCCTTGCTCGGACATCATCAGGGAAGCTTCTTCCTGCAATATGGTGGAAACAAACACAAAGACTCACAGCTAGACATTATACTAAGAGTGAGAAACCCTGCAACACTCAGCCCTAAATGGGATGTATCCATTAAATCCCTCTCCCAAAGCTCAGGGAAATCCATAGAAGAGGTGGAGGAAGGAGTGTAAGAGCCAGAGGAAATGGAGGACACCAAGAAAACAAAACCATTTAAATCAACATGATCAAAGCTAATATGAACTCATAGATACTGAGGCAGCATGCACAGGACTTACAGCTGTCGGCAGCAGATGGGGTCCTAGAGGTGAAAGGAGATGTGGACACATGCCTTCACCCTGAACTCAGAAGAAATCATCAGTTGATACACTTGCAGATGAAAACTTCATTTTCTCTAAGAGTGTCTCTCTGGGTAATAAATTACTCTTAAAGATAGGCTTTTTTCCAGCAGTCGATGGCCAACAAGGAATGAACTCAGGGGCATCTTTGGAATTGGTACCTTTTCTCATTAGGTCATAACAGGTCTTTTACTTTCTTTTTTCTATTTATATTGTTAATGTTTGTATTTTCATTTAAATTTCTTCCTCTATCTTTATTCTACAGGTCTTTTGTGTATATATATTGGCTACCGGTTTAGTATTTTTATGGAATTCTTGACAGTGCAAATAAGTGGGTCTCTGTTTCTTTTGTCTTCTCTTTGTTTTCCTTCCCTTTGTTTTGTAGTATTACGATGTTCCTGTCCTTGTTCTATCTTATTTTATTATATGATTATTCCTTAAAATCATGTTTGTTTTTAATGAATGATGCATACAGATGGAAGGGTAATTGTAGAGGAACTGGGAGGAGTAGTGGGAGGAAAAATCATAATCAGGACCCAATATGTGAGTCTATTTACACTAAAAGTTCAACAAATAGGTAAAACTAATAATTATTTAGAAGGTGTAAAAATTATAAAAATTACCAAAAATTTTTAAAATAAATATTTTAATATTTCCTATAAAAAGAAAATAATAATTACACTAAATTATATTGTATAAAATATCAATTAGTTTCATAAAATTAGCTACATCTATTAGGTTAATCTTACTTTCCTATTGTATACAAATGACTCAAAACATATATTTAAAATCCTTTGTTTCTGTTTATATTGCTCTTAAAAATAAAATAGTGTTTTAACTGAAATTTTGTATTTTTAACAATGTCTTTGGCTTCATCTCTGTGTACCCACGGGAACCCACAGCAGCCTACAGTATCTAGCAGTCTGCCCCCAAGAAGGAATACACCTGTATCAAACCTACATTTGTTTCTTAGCCTATAGCTTCATAGATTTCTTTTATCTCTCTCTGGTGACAACAACATAAATTTAGAGTTGGAAGAGACCTGAGAGGTCAATTCGTTCAACTCAGCCCTGCCTAAAACAAATTGAGGAGGCATGTTTGCTTCATAATTTTATATGTATGTGTTGTATATGTCTGAAGGCTTCTAAGATGACTTTTCAAAAAAGGCACAGACTCTATAAGAAAAGGATAAAGGAAAGCATGATGAAGTGAGAGAGAAGAAAAATCTATGTGGGGATAGATGGAAAGAGACACTAGTCTTTGGTCTAAAACTTTGCCCTACTTATCTTGTTGATGAAGGCCAGAAAGAAAACCAGATATCAAACAGATCGTGTTACTTACCAATTACCTGCCATGGAGAGTGGTCAAACATACTTATAAATCTTTATGTAATAGAAAATGAATAATATGATGAAAATAAAAACACATTCATGACCCCAAGGGTCTAATGATTTCATACTCCAAGTGAATTTGGCTGATATCTCACTAAGTGTGCATTCCTCCCATTTGCCCTGCAGTTTTGTAAAGCACTCTTCTGCATCCTTAGTGTACAGGTTCGACACTCCAAACATACCCAATCATCTGAGATGGTAGTTCCCTCAGCCTTTCCATTCCCTTTTCTCTGTCTCTCTCTGTCTCTCTGTCTCTCTCTCTGTCTCTCTCTCTCTCTCCATACCTGTTGCCTTTTTAAGATATTATTAAAAATTATATTCATTCATTATCTTAAAAATAAGGGGAAAGAGAGGAAAGGAGAACAAGGGGAAGAAAGAAAGAAGAGAAGGAAGAAGAGAGGGAGGGAGGGAAAGGGGGAGAAGGGGTGCTGGGAGAATTAAGTAACAATTTAAAAAATAAAAGAGTAAGATCTTGGAGGATCAGCACTTAAGGGGAGTGCTGTGATAAGGTAGAAGAGCAGTCTGGGGTCTGTAAACTGTAACCTGACAGTCCAGACCATGGGTTTCATAATTTTACTTCCGTTGTTGCTTTTACTAACCTGAACTTAGCTTTTCATCTTTTTCTTCCTCTTCTTTTCCCTGTATAATGCATTATCATTTAGCATGATAACTTCATCTTAATGAGGTTGGGAAATTATATAGATAGATTATGAGGAAAACAGAAAATGTGGATAAACAAGCCATTTAATTTCATACCAACCAGCCACTTAAGATCATTTTTTTTAAAAAAATGTAGCCTTCTTTCAGATTTCTACCCAGGCACCAGCTGAGTATATAATTTATAAACCACGTGCTACTACCTTCTCCTTTCACTGCCCCAATATATTCATGCTGATTATTGAAATATGTATTGTACCCTGAGGCAGACAGGCTACAACAGGAATCCACCTCAGCTCAGCTGCACTATTCTCACCAGGACCTGCTGACTACCCATAGCAACTACAGACATCAATCTTACCTACAGCACAGAGCAGAGAAAAGCAGCATGACATCTTCTTAGAGCCAAAAGAATAAACTAAATAAAAATGGTCATTTCTTTATATAAAATAATATTTATAAAGCTTTAAAAAACAGGAGTAGGGAAGAGACAAGAGAGAAACAGAATAGCAAGTAAAATGCAGGCACCCCCTTCAGGAAGAGAAAAGAGGATTATACTAAATCCTTTAGTAGAAAACATCCGAAAGAAATTCATGGCTGACCAGAAGACTTATTCATATTCAGAAATTTTTCTTTAAACTGTTTAACTTTGAGCCGTATGGAGAAGGTCATACCATTTAGGAAACGTGGCATAAATGGTAGAAAGACAAATATGCCCAGAAGTCAGTGTAAGAGATACCTCAGATACTTGGTTTTATAGCAAACCAAACAAACAGGAGCAGGTAGTCTATCCTCTGAGGAGTCTGTCCACAGTGGAAGGTTCAGGCAGGAATTCAGTCAGAGCCTGGGGCTGGGGTTAGGGGAAGTGAGGTAAAACAATGACAGAAGAGAAGGCACACAGGCTATGGAGTGGAGAGTTTTGAGTCAAGAATAATTTTTGTAACGTAAAAAGGAACAAGAAGAACAAGATCTGAAACAGAAACCAAAACTATGAATATTAAAAGGACTGCTGAATTCTACCAGGGCCAGGAAAAGAAACAGCAAAAAGTAGCTCATGTGAAGTCAGAAAGTGGACAAAGTCTGAGACCTAATAAATAAAAGGTCAAATACACAAGGCAGGGAGAAGAAAGAAGGAAGATTTGGTTCTTTATAAATAAGCTATGTAAAGAATATATCAAATTTTCCTTCTATTCTGATTAAATTATTATAAGTCAAGAGAGGTAGAACTGACCTGTAATCCTAACACTGAGTCTTGGAATAGGAGGATTATGAGTTCAAGTCTGCCCTTGGCAACATACTGTGCTCTTTTCTCAAAACAGTACAGTCGATCAAACAACCAACCACACAACCAATCAATTTATAAATATCAAAGACAAACAAATACAAAATAATGATGTAGAAGTTTTAAAAGCTTGAGACTATAATAAAAATATTATGAGAAACTCATTTTCAGAACCCCTCCCTGGCATAGTGAGATACTATCACTCCTATCAATAAACTGTGCACACTGCCCTTAAAAAATAAAAATGTTTTGTTATGAGTTTTTCTGACTTTGCAATTTAAAAATTTTATCTGTATACCGAATATGGCTTTAGTTTCTTCATGTATTAAAACATTGCCCAATGACATGCCAGTATAACTTTATAAATAACAAGACGCTATTGAAGAATTAGAAGGTTCTGACTCCAAGTTCCTAGAAGGATATCATTGATTCAATTACAAGAGAAATTAACTTTTACATATTTTGTGTTTATAATCACAGTGACATTGGCCATATAATGGCAAGAAAAAATTACATAAATATCTAGCCATGTTATGTTACCTATTATAATTACACTTAGGCCCAAACAAAGTTATTAAAATTGACATAAAAAAGTAGGATATTCTTCTGATTTTAGAACATTAAAATCAGAGATTCCTTTAAAAGCTCTTGTATGCTTGACTCAATGTACTTATATGGAGCCAATTGCCAAAATCACCATCTTATTACCCCATTTCTTCTGAATGTTACAAAAGATTCATAGCCTCCCAACTTCTGCTTCTGATCTCCTCCAGCTCTTCTTAGGACTATGGTGATGTGGGGTACCCCTCTGTATGCTGTGAATGTTTTATTATCATTGGTTGATAAAGAAACTGATTTGAACAATAGTCAGACAGAATTGAGTCAGGTAGGAAATTCAAACAGAGAAACAGGGAAAAAGGAGCGGAGTTAGGGAGATGCCAAAAGTCACTGAAGAAGCAAGATGTGAGACAACAAGCCATGAGCCTTGTGGTAAAACATAGAGTTATATAAATTGGTTAATTTAAGCTGTAAGATCTAGTAAATAATAAGCCTGAGCTAATAGGACAAAAAGTGTGCAATTAATATTGAGCCTCAGAATAACCATGTGGGAACTGACATGTAAGAGAGAAACCCTGTTTACATTTTGGTAAAAATCTGTCTTAATGTAATTCACATCATATTATTTCTGTTTAAGGCCTTTCAGTGATTCTTACCTCATTTCAATAAACTCTCCCCAAATCACATGATGGTCTACAATGTACTTATTTTGGAAAGTGCTCCACATGGTTATTTTCTTCAATGTTGCTAACTAATGCCCTTCTTTTCCTCACTGTGCCATGATTCTATCTAAGAATTAGGTCACAGGATTCTTGTTCTGCACTTGGCTAAGAAGCTGTGCTCTCTCTTCCCTTTTTGCATTGTTCTTTTACTAGATCCAACAAAAATTCTCACCTTTCTTAGGTCTTTCCTGAAATGTTTTTCATCTGATGCCCCATTTTCATGTTTAACAATTCTAAGTGAGGTCTTATGTAAGTTAGCTTAACAATCTTCTTATTAAAAGATTGCTCAGTAATAGATTCAGGGAATGTAGGAATGACTGCCTTGAGTTTTATACCCACTGGGGCTCCCACTAGACTCCAATGGACAGGTACCATCCAATAGTTATACAGGTATCATCCAACAGTCACACAGGTAGTCCTTGTTTACATAATTAGGCTACAAAAACAAGTGAAAAAACATGCATACAGGAAAAGCACACACAGGAATGGAGGGTTAACAAGGTTTAAGAATGGGAAGTTATATAAGTTTATTAAATTGTCAGATAAAATTAATCAAGGCAGAAAATAGCAAAGGAAGGACAAATGGAAGGGAGAAAGGGAGGAACAAATGAACAAATGGATGAATAAACCAAGGTAGAGTAAGGGAAGGGTGAGACCAGGTTAACTATTTTTGTTTAACCATGTGTAATTTTTGTAGTAAAAATAAGCTGATTGTTATGAAACTCTTATCAATGCAAAATGGTTTCCCTCCAGGGCCATGCATGCAACTGAACATAACTGAATTACATTACTTACAGAGAAAGCTATTAGGGATGTTGGAGTAGGAATCAGGAATGAAAGGACCCTTGGGAAGCCAATCCCTTGCAATCATTATTCGGGACATACAACGGTATAACCAGAAGTGTGTAAAACTATGGTAGGTTGAGAAATGAAATGTTTGTGAAATGGAACATTTCACATGCTAAAATTGAAGCTGTCCAAGCTGCCCCTGGCTCACGCTCAAGCTCTTGCCTTTCGTATCTGGAATAAAATGAAAACAGCACTGGCCATTCAGGAAATGAATATGCTCCTTAGGCTACCTATAACTAAGCCAAGCTTATAGATGAACCAGGGATAAGGGCTTTAAACTGCAACAAACTAACATGTGACCTAATGACAGTAAATACTGTACAGCTTCCTCACAAAAAGATAACAAAACTGATGAGGAGAGAGACTTTTTTTTTACTTTTCCCTCCATTAAAAATATTATTGTCTCATAAAATATACTCCAATCATAGCTTCCATTTCCTCTCTTCTTCCCAGCTGTTACCTATCCCTCCATTCCCATCCAGGTCCTACTCCATTTCTATCTCTTATTAGAAAATAACAGGCTTCTAAGAGCTAACAACAAAACGCGAAGAAATAAAATATATGATAAAGCAAAAAAAATCATATTATAGTTGAACATGGTAACCCAACAGGAGAAACATAATCTCAAAAGCAGGTACAAGTCAGATACCTACCTCATCTCCTAGTAAAGAATGCCATAAAAGTATTAATCTTATAGTTATCATATATATTCAGAGAATCTAGTACAGACCCATGTAGGCCCTACACATGTTGTTTTAGTCTCTGAGAGTTCATATTGCTTAGTTGATTAAAGAGAACCTTGTTATAGTGTCCTCTAGGTCCTCTGGATCTTACAATATGGCTTATCCATCTTCTGTGGGATTTCCTAAGTTCAGAGGGAAGGAATTTGATGGAGACCTTCAAATTAGAAGAGAACTCTCACCAGCAAGGGGCACTGATCCTGTAGCAGAAGATACAATGGAGGGGTAAGTGTGCTCCTGACCTGCCACACCAGCCCTGTAAGGGAACACACAATTTTCCCGCCATCCTTATCTCCCTGGGTATTCCGAAGGGGTGGCATCCCCCAGCTAAACTCTCTCTCCTTCTACCCCATCCCCTCTTTCAGCCAGGAACCCCTTCCCTTCCTCTCTCCCTTTTTCGGTGCATAAAATCCTTCAACTCAACCTGTGTGGGCGCCACCAGGATGGGGCACTGAGTGCAAACAGGAGGGAGTTCCTTTGTTTTAATAGCCTGCCTGCAGCAAGGTAGGACTGGAGGCAAAGTGATTCCTGGCCAGCAAGGGGCACTAATCCTGTAGCAGAAGACCCAGCGGAAGGAAGAGCCATTGGAGAGCATTTGAAGGAAGAGATGGCCAGGTGCCAAGGCAAGAATTCCTCCAACAATCTGAAAAACAACATGAAAACACCAGATCCCAGTGATCTTACGACAGAAGGACTTGAACACCCTATTCTGGAAGAAGTGGAAAACAGTGTCATTATGAAAACAATAGAGTCTCTTAAACAGGGTATGAATAACTCACTTAAAGAAATAGAAGAGAAATGTAAGAAAAAGTTTGAAGAAATGAGTAAATTCGTAAAGGATACCCTGGGAAACCAAGAAAAAACCATCAAACAGGTAATGGAATCAGTTCAAGAATTGAAAACTGAAATGGAGGCAATGAATAAAACACAAACTGAGGGCCGGCTGGATATGGAAAATCTAGGTAAACAAACAGAGACTTCAGGAACAAGCATAACCAACAGAATACAAGAGATAGAATAACGAATCTCAGCTTATGAAGACACAATAAAGAAAATAAACGCTCTGACCAAAGAAAACAGCAAATCCAACAAATTCTCATCACAAAACATTCAGGAAATTTGGGGCATAATAAAAAAAATCTAATAATAATAGGGGTAGAAGAAGGAGAAGAATTGCACATCAAAGGTCCAGAAAATATATTCAACAAAATTATAGAAGAAAACTTTCCCAACCTAAAGAACGATATTCCTATGAAGGTTCAAGAAGCATACAGAACACCGAATAGAATGGATCAGAAAAAAACATCCCCTCACCATATAATAATCAAAACACAAAGCATTCAGATTAAAGAAAGGATATTAAGAGATGCAAAGGAAAAAGGTCAAGTAACTTATAAAGGTAAACCTATCAGACTTACACCAGACTTCTCTATGGAAACCATGAAAGCCAGATGATCCTGGATAGAGGTACTGCAGAAACTAAGAGACCATGGATGCAAGCCCAGACTACTATACCCAGCCAAGCTATTGTTCACTATCAATGGAGAAAACAAAATATTCCAGTATAAAAACAAATTTAAACAATACGTAGCTACAAATCCAGCCTTACAGAGAATATTAGAAGGAAAATTACAACCCAAGGAATCCAGCATTCCCAACACTGCCTACAGTAACTCAGACATCTAGCGACCATTCACAAGCTCATCTCAAAGAAGGAAAACACATACACTCTATTACCCCCCCAAAAAATGAATGGAGTCAACAACCACTGGTCATTAATATCACTTAATATCAATGGACTCAATTCACCTATAAAAAGGCACAGACTTAGAGATTGGATACAAAAACAAGATCCAACATTCTGCTGTTTACAAGAAACACACCTCAACCAAAAAGACAGACCCCTACTCAGAGTAAAAAGTTAAGAAAAGGTTTTCCAAGCAAATGGACAATAAGAAACAAATAAGAAACAAGCGGGTGTGGCCATTCTTATATCTAACAAAATCGACTTCAAACTGAAATCAATCAGAAGAGATGGAGATGGACATTTGATACTCATAACAGGAACAATTCATCAGGAAGAAGTCTCAATCCTGAATATCTATGCCCCTAATATAAAGGCACCCACATATGTAAAAGAATCACTTCTAGAACTCAAGGCAGTCATCAAACCACACACACTAATAGTAGGAGATTTCAACACACCACTCTCACCAATGGACAGGTCAATCAGACAGAAACCTAACAGAGAAATAAGAGAATTATTGGAGGTATTGAATCAAACGGACTTAACAGACATCTGTAGAACACTCCACCCAAATAGGAAAGATTATACCTTTTTCTCTGCAGCTCATGGAACCTTCTCGAAAATTGACCACATACTCGGTAACAAAACAAACTTCCACAGATACAAAAATATATTAGTAACCACATGTGTCTTGACAGATCACCATGGATTAAAGTTAGAATTCAACAACAATGCTACCCCCAGGAAGCCAACAAACTCATGGAAGTTGAACAGTCAACTACTAAATCACCCCTGGGTCAAGGAAGGAATAAAGAAAGAAATTAAAGTCTTCCTTGAATTTAATGAAAATAAAGACACAACATACTCAAACCTATGGGACACTATGAAAGCAGTGCTAAGAGGAAAGTTCATAGCACTAAGTGCCAAATTAAAGAAAACAGAGAAAGCACACATGGGAGACTTAACAGGACACTTGAAAGCTCTAGAAAAAAAAAAGAAGCTGATTCACCCAGGAGGTCTAGAAGACTGGAAATAATCAAACTGAGGGCTGAAATCAACAAAATAGAAACACAGAAAACAATCCAGAAAATCAATGAAGCAAAAAGCTGGTTCTTGGAGAAAATCAACAAGATTGACAAACCCCTCTCCAAACTAATCAAACGGCAGAGAGAGACCATGAAAATTAATAAGATCAGAAATGAAAAGGGAGACATAACCACAGACACAGAGGAAATTCAGAGAATCATTAGATCTTACTACAAAAGTTTATATGCCTCAAAGTTGGAAAATGTAAAAGAAATGGACATTTTTTTAGATAAGTACCATATACCAAAGTTGATCCAAGAACAGGTGAACAATCTAAGTTGACTTGTTAGTCGCGAAGAATTAGAAGCTATTATCAAAAATCTCCCTTACAAAAAAGCCCAGGACCAGATGGTTTCAATGCAGAATTCTACCAGAATTTCCAGGAAGAGCTAATACCTATACTCCTTAATGTGTTCCACAATATAGAAACAGAAGAATCATTGCCAAACTCCTTTTATGAAGCTACAGTTACTCTGATACTAAAACCTCACAAAGACACAAACAAGAAAGAGAATTACAGGCCAGTCTCACTCATGAACATTGATGCAAAAATTCTCAATAAAATACTGGCAAACTGAATCCAAGAATACATTAGAAAAATTATCCTTTATGATCAAGTAGGCTTCATCCCAGAGGTGCAGGGCTGGTTCAACATACGCAAATCTATCAATGTAATCCATCATATAAATAAACTGAAAGAAAAAAACCATACGATCATTTCATTGGATGCTGAAAAAGCATTTGACAAAATTCAACGCCAATTTATAATAAAGGTGTTGGAGAGACTGGGGATACGAGGATCATATCTAAATAAAATGAAAGCAATATATAGCAAGCCGACAGCTAACATCAAATTGAATGGAGAGAAACTCAAAGCCTTTCCACTAAAATCAGGAACACGACAAGGCTGTCCACTCTCTCCATACCTCTTCAATATAGTACTTGAAGTTCTAGCAATAGCAATAAGAAACATAAGGGGATCAAGGGGATTCTAATTGGAAAGGATGAAGTTAAACTTTCATTATTTGCAGACAATATGATAGTGTAAACAAGCGACCCCAAAAACTCAACCAAAGAACTCCTACAGCTGATAAACACCTTTAGTAATGTGGCAGGATACAAGATCAACTTCAAAAAATTGGTTGCCCTCCTATACACAAAGGATAAAGAAGCAGAGAGGGAAATCAGAGAAACATCACCTTTCATGATAGCCATAAACAGAATAAAATATCTTGGGGTAACTCTAACCAAGGAAGTGAAAGACCTATTTGACAAGAACTTTAATTATTTGAAGAAAGAAATTGAGGAGGTTACCAGAAAATGGAAAGACCTCCCCTGCTCTTGGATTGGGAGAATCAACATAGTAAAAATGGCAATTCTACCAAAAGTAATCTATAGATTCAATGCAATCCCCATCAAAATCCCATCAAACTTCTTCACAGACCTTGAGAGAACAATAATCAAGTTTATATGGCAAAACAAAAAATCCAGGATAGCCAAAACAATCTTATACAATAAAGAAACTTCTGGAGGCATTACCATCCCTCACTTCAAACTCTGTTACAGAGCTACAGTATTGAAAACATCTTGGTATTGGCATAAGAACAGAGAAGTCGACCTATGGAATCGAATAGAAGACCCAGATATTAACCCACAAACCTATGAACACCTAATTTTCGACAAGGGAGCTAAAGGTATACAATGGAAGAAGGAAAGCATCTTTAACAAATGGTGCTAGCATAACTGGATGTCAACCTGTAGAAGAATGAAAGTAGATCCATATCTATCACCATGCACAAAACTCAAGTCCAAATGGATTAAAAACAACAACATTAATCTGTCAACTTTGAACCTGGTAGAAGAGAAAGTGGGAAGTAGTCTACAAGATAGAGGCACAGGAGACCACTTCCTAAGTAGAACCCCAGTAGCACAGAAAATAAGAGAATCAATGAATCAATGGGACCTCCTGAAACTGAGAAGCTTCTGTAAAGCAAAGGACACTGTCAGTAAGACAAAAAGACTACCTTCAGACTGGGAGAAGATCTTCACCAACCCTTTATCAGACAAAGGTCTGATTTCCAAAATATAGAAAGAACTCAAGAAACTAGACACTAAAACTCTAATTAACTCAATTAAAACATGGGGTACTGATCTGAACAGAGAATTCACAACAGATGTGCTTCGAATGGCCAAAAGACACTTAAGGTCATGCTCTACCTCCTTAGCGATCAGGGAAAGGAAATGCAAATTAAAACCACTTTGAGATACCATCTTACACCTGTCAGAATAGCTAAACTCAAAAACACCAATGATAGCCTATGCTGGAGAGGATGTGGGGTGAGGGGAACACTCATCCATTGTTGGTGGGAATGCAAACTTGTGCAGCCACTGTGGAAATTAGTGTGGCGGTTTCTCAGGAAACTGGGAGTCAACGTCCCTCAGGACCCAGCAATTCCACTCTTGGGAATATACCCAAGACATGTCCTATCATACTTCAAAAGTATTTGTTCAACTATCTTCATAGCTGCACTATTTGTAATAGCCAGAACATGGAAACAACCTAGGTTCCCCTCAATAGAAGAATGGTTAAATAAGGTGTGGAACATATACACATTAGAGTTTTAATCAGCGGTAAAAAAACAATGACATCTTGAATTTTGCATGCAAATGGATGGAAATAGAAAATGCTTTACTGAGTGAGGTAACCCACACCCAAAAAGAGAAATATGGTATGTACTCACTCATAAGTGGATTCTAGCCATAGTTAACAGTCTTTGAGTCTATAATTCGTGATCCTAGAAAAGCTAAATAAGAAGGTGAACCTGAAGAAAATCATATAGTTATCCTCCTGGATATTAGAAGTAGACAAGATTGCCAGGCAAACTTGGGTGCACGGGGGGTGGGGGATGGAAGTAAGGGGAGATGGTTAGGGAGAGGGGAGAGGGGGAAGGTTGGGGATGGCTTGGGGGAATGGGGAGAGGGAGGAAGGATGGTTATGGGAGCAGGAAAGTTTATATCTCAACTAAGGGAGCCATTTTTAGGGTTTGCAAGAGACTTGATTCTGGAGGGGTTCCCAGGCCCAAGGAGAGGTCCCCAGATTGTTCCCTGGGCAGCAGAGGAGAGGGTGCCTGAACTGGCCTTGACCCATAACCATACTGATGAATATTTTGCATGTCACCACAGAACCTTCATATGGCGAAAGATGGAGATAGAGACAGAGACACACATTGGAACACTGGACTTAACTCCCTAGGTCCAAATGAGAAGCAGAGGGAGGGAGATCGTGAGCAAGGAAAGCAGAACCAGAGGGAATTTTCATCCGACTATGGATGGAGATAGAGATGGAGACCCACATTGGAGGATTGGACTGAGCCCCCAAGGTCCAAATGAAGAGCAGAAGGAAGGAGAACATGAAAAAGGAAGTCAGGACCGCGAAGGGTGCGTTCACCCACTGATACAAGGGGACTGATCGAATGAGAGCTCACCAAGGCCAGCTGGACTGGGACTGAAAGAGCATGCGATCCAACCGGATTCTCTGAATGTGGCTGACATGGGGGTTGACTGAGAAGCCATTGACAATGGCACTGGGTCTTGTTTGTCTGCATGGACTGGCTTTTTGGGATCCTGGTCTGTTTGGATGCTCACCTTCCTGGACCTGGAGGGAGGGGGGAGGAACTTGGATTTCCCACAGGGCAGGAAACCCTGGCTGCTCTTGGGAATGGTGAGGGAGGAGGAGAGGGAGTGGGGGGAGCGGGAGGGTATTGGTAGGAGGGAAGGAAGTGGAAATTATTCAAATAAATAAATAAATAAGAAGATCTTTCTCTCTCTCTCTCTCTGTCTCTCTCTCTCTCGTTCTCTCTCTCTCTCTCTTTAATGCTTCATTTTGCGTTTCAGCATCTTTCCCCACCTGGTTCCAGAGGAAACCTCTCTGATTATAACTGATGTATAAGTGAGGCAGAATATCATTGGAGTAATTTTATTAGATTGGTACTTTTAAAATTTTTTTTTTTACAAAACTCATGTTGAATTAGATCAGACTTCAGCATAAAACCAAATACACTGTACCTGATAGAAGAAAGGGTGGGAAATAGTCTTGAAAACATTGACACAGGAATGATTTACTGAGCAGAACACCAAAGCACTGGTGCTAAGATCAACAATTAATAGTGGGATCTCATGAAAATTAGAAACTTCCATAAGGCAAAGAACATTGTCAAAAGGACAATCCAGCAGCTACAGAATTGAAAAAAGGTCATTACCAACTCCACATTTACTAGAGTACTAATATTCAAACTAAATAAAGAAATCAAGAAACCAGATATCAAAAAATAATCCAAATAAAAAGTGGGGTACAAAGTATGGAAGTAAACAAAGAATTCTTAACAGAGACAATTAAAATGATTGAGAAACATTTTAAAAAGTGTTCAATATCCTCAGCCATTGGGGAAATAAAAATCAAAACACTTTCAGATTTTATCTTACAGCTACTAGAGTAGCTAAGATCAATAGCATAATTGACAGCACATGTTGTTGGGGATGTGGAGCAAGGGAAACACTCCTCCGTTGTTTGTGGGAGTGCAAACTTGTGCAGTGAGGATGGAAACCAATATTCTGGTTCCTCAGAATGTTGGAAATCGATCTACCTCAGAATCCAACCATACCACTCTTGAGCATTTTCCCAAAGAATGTGTCATCCTAACACAAAGACACTTACTCAAGGATGTTCATTGCTTCTGTATTTGTAATGATCAAAACATGAAAACAATCTAGATGTTACTCAATCAAAGAGTGGATAAAATGTGGTATACTTGCACAACAGAGTATGACTCAGTTGTTAAAATATTTTTATCTTAAAATGCACAGGCAAACGAATAGAACTAGAAAAAATAACATCCCAGATAACCCAGACCAGAAAGAAAAATATGGTATATATTAACTTATAAGAGGATATGGCCATGAAGTAAATGATAAACATGTCACAACCTGTACACCCAAAGAGATTAGGTATAAAGGAAGGGACTAGGGCTGATGAATGGATTTGCCTGGGGGGAGGGGGAATAGAATACATTTTATAAGTAGAATGGGGGCAGGTGGGAATGGGAAATCAGGTTTGTTGAAAATGATAAGTAGGTAGAGATGGCTTTAATTGGGGGCAATTGAAAAGGTAGTAACCTCATGTAGTGGAAACTTCCTATAATGTATGAAGGTGATCTTAATAAGGAGTCATAATAATGGAGGATATAGAGTCTCTACTGTCCATATATCTTGTTGCAAAGGAAGGCCGATAGTTTGGGGAATGGGTGTCATCCAGTTGAGTTGGTGGCCATGAGGACACAACGGAAATTCCAAAACAACCCATACTGTTGCTCTCTGAAGACTGACATTGGGGCCCCATTGTTGAGAACAATACCCACACAGCACATTGAACATGAGAAGTTGAGCTGATGCCTACCAGGAGCCTTCATCACTATGTTCTAATTTCTTTGGTGTTGGAAGATGCTCTGCAGGCTACTGTAGGATAAAGGTGAACACCAACCCAGAATCAAACCTTTGACTAATAATCTGTCCTGCCTGCAAATTAAACTACGGATGGTGTTCTACTTATGGCAATAGCCAACAAATGTCTGATTTGATTTAAGGCACACTCCACAAGAAGGATCCCATATCCAACACTGCTTGGCTAACTCAGAACTGAAGACTGGATATCCCAGAGACCTAAGTTAAAATCAAGCACTTCTAGCCATTCATTCTAACTCACTGTGGGTCCAAAGCTTCAAAGGGTAGTTGACAAGAAGTTTAAACACAGTGATAGATATTTGTGTTAGTTGACCCAAAGGGGGCGTTCTTCTTTTCCAAAATCCACATCTACTTTAGAGGGATTCAGTTTTACATTCTCTTTCAATAAGAAGTTATAAGGAGTCCAGACCCTGGACACCAAGTATGTTATAAATAATCCCCCTGATGTACCCATATTGTCCTTCAAGGTACTATCTCGTATTTGTTTATGATTTTGGAGATAGATTATGTCATGACCAACCTGCAAAGTCAGAGGTCAACTTACAAGAATAACTACTCTTCTTCCATTTTACAATTTAAAGGATCAAAATTGTGATAATAGGATTTTAAAAACTGAGAACATGTAAAAATTAAGTAGAAAACTATATTAAAAACAAAACAAAAACACATTGCCCCTAATGCAGAGTGTTCTACACAAGATGCCGATTGAGCTACACTGAAATCAACCTGTCCTAAGTGAGTGGATCTCGAATTAGTCTTAATAATGTTCCATGGCCCAAGCTCAAGTTATTTTTTTAACTTACCAATTCTTGCCTAAAAATTATAAGAACTGTTTTAACTTTCTGTTAAATGCTTCATTCTCAATTTTGTTAATGATTAAAAATACAATAAAATATGGCATAATAATATAAAAGCATTAAAATGCGACTTTCTGTCCAGCTAATTTTATATTCAAAATACAAATCTTACATTAACTCTTGATAAACTTAATATTGGAAGAAGCATAAGTTTAAATTCAAATTTATCAGAAAACATTCAATATTGAAATTTAGAGATTTGAATTTAGGCATATAAGGGTAATTTACTGCTAAGAAATGCATTTTAATATAATGTGATACTACAGCAAACCAGATTACTGATCTTCTACTGTAAATAGAATCCTGTAGATAGAATACCTCTTCAAGTTCATCTCTTGAAATAAATAATCCAACAGAATGCTATCAGAAGACAGAGATTTGATATCTTATTGTCTTATGAACAAAGCCTACTAGGATTTGATACTTTCAGGGTTTCAAAGAACTAGGTAAGGTCACTGTAGGTAAAGGTGGAAATTTGTGAACCAAGACAAGGGCACTCTAAATAATGATCCTGAAGACACATATATTAGACTTTTCCAGACTAAAAATTGAGGAATAAATCTTTATATTCCCATCAATGATGTTTGGTATGATAGTCCAAACACATTAAGAAAATTTAATTTTAATAAAAAATATAATACATAAAAAATTAATAAAATACAATAGTGTAAATAATAAATATAACAAAGTAGTTACAGGGTATATCCTTATCATGAAAGAACTAACTGATGACATTATTTTCATTATTACCATAAGACAGAAACGAGCATCAGTACTATCTTATTAGAAAAGATTAAATGGTCAGCAATAGTTTTAAAAGCAAATCTTAATTATAGTAAATTCTATGTGACCAGGTATGGCACATGAAAATGGCCAAGAAGGTTTGGGCAACTCTATTCCAAAAGTGGACAATATGGTTACATAGGAAAATCTAAGCATTTTCAGTCCCAAATCACAAATAATCACCCCAAAGTCTGGATCTGTTTCTTTAATTCTTGTCTCTCGCTCGCTAACTATTGTTTTAACTCACCAAGTGTTCTTGGGCCTAAAATAACAGAATTGTGATATAATTTGCAAAACGTCTCTGAATACTAAGTAAAATCAGACACATACAATGCCTGTGTGTGTGTGTGTGTGTGTGTGAAGATATCCTAACATATTTGTAGCTATTATTTGTATCAAGAGGGAAAAAAGCATTCATTCTATGACTGCTCATAAATAAAGAGCTTCCCACAGTTGCCTTACCTGGTTCTCTGGAACCTTAAAGGCATCAAATCCCAAAAGGCTTTGCTCACAGGACGATAAAATCTCATTGCTCTGCCTTCTGATAATGTTCTATTGGATTAATTATTTTAATGGGTGAACATGGAGAGGTAAACCCATGCTATCTACAGCATCTCTGATACACATAAACCAATGAAAACTACCAGGTTACAGGGGAGTCAGGGTAGAGAATGAAGATGCAGTTGGTTGAAAATAGATGGTAGAATGTCATCTGGGTAGAAACAAAATGTTGAAGCCCCAAAGAATGAACAGGTGAACAGGCAGATTATATTCAATAATGTAGTCCTTGGTGTTGGGGGGGGTGTCATTCTGAACTGAAGAGTTGGTAGCAGACTGCAGGTCAATGTCTGTTCGTCCCTGATGTATGCACCAAGGGTGACATAATATGTTGGAGTAGGGCCATACAATTACAGTGTAGATTTTCCATTATCTTGTGGGGTCTAGGAGAGGAAGTTACACCTGTTTTTTTTTTCTGACAAGTCTGATAAGTTCTTGGACCTGGATTCCCTGATATGTTTTATTTATGTCCAAATGCCCCTACAGTCTTAATTCCCACAATAATAAAGTACCATTTCTCTTCCTAAGAATGAGTTATTTTTCAGTGTGTGCTATATGAGTAGCACACACTGACTGTTCACCTGCCTTGAAAGACAGTCAACCCACATCTCAAAATGGAGTCAAAAGGTGATCACAGAATGAAATCTTTCAGAGCAAGACACAGCCTGAAATATCACAAAACAGGGAGCAAAAGTGCACAACTTAATTTTAACACCCTATTCCGTGAGTGCCCATGGGAGGGACCCAGTGACTCAGCAGAAGAGCAAATGTTTTGTCTGTTTTGTTTTGTTGGCATTGCTAGGTAACCTTTAAAATTAATATCACACAGTTAAAAATAACCCAACCTCTTTATATGTAACTTAATTTAGCTCAATGAATTGCTCAAGCTTATTTCCTACTTTGTTTTAAATAATAAATTGCCATTATGTAAATTATTATCCTTGTCATAATATGGGTCATTGACACATAGAGTTTCCTGCATTTTATTTGCAGTTTCTGTGTGCCTACTATTATTTCAAGGTAATAATTCTAAAAATCAATGTGAACTGTAAAGAACATGTTGAAAGAAGACAAAAGAAAAGCTGTCAGACATATTGCAAAACCTATGTTATAGAAATAGCTAATTTAAGCTTACAAAATGGAGGGATGAAGAAAAACACTGAAATTTCACTTTAAAATATTTTTAAATATAATTAAATAAAATAAAACTTTGTCTCTGAAAAAGGTTCTAGTAAATTAAGAAACAGAAATTCTTTTTAAATCATCCATCAACCACAACCTTATACTTTTTAAGAATTAAATTTTTAATTTTAGATTTTCTTGATTAAAACATAAACTGTATTATATTGAACATACCTCTATCTGTAGTCCTGAAAATTTAATTACTATTAAAAATTACTTTAACGTATATGGATTGCTACAAAAACAATGTTGACATTACTATGGGAAATGCAAAAAGAAAACATGAAATTTTCAAGACCAATTGCAATAAAATAGTAGCACACAGAATTCAACCAGGCTGAACTCTTCTGCTTCATGTAGACAAAAAAGCATCTAATATAGGAATTGTATGAACCATTACTCAGGAGACCAAACCTCAGAGAAGCAAGGCTGACAGTTCCTATTTCCTCTAAAACAATGCTGCAAGTCTCTCAGATCCCATAACAGCAGCCTGGATGAGACTTGAGATTACCTGATAATTTCAGAGCTGGTGTTTGACACAACATTGACATGTTGAATATTTTGCTTCAGCCACAGGAGATTTCTAACTCTTGCCTTCTGAAGTCAAGAGGCCACATACTCAATTCATTCTTTGTTATTGAGTGGTTTGTTTTTGCTAGATAATTGATGGAAAATTAGCACGAATGACAGCTGCGGTATGGTGCAAGAATTGCAGGCAGATGAGAAACCTGAATGCCATTACCAGTACCAGACAGAGAAGGACACCACGACAGAGGTCAAATGATAGAATTAACCCAGACTTTAATGCACTGTCAACTCTGAAATGCAGTATCAGCAGAACCCGAAGTTAGGTTATTTCACTGCCTTTTTTTTCTTCATTAAACTATATTTTAAAATTCTCCACACCTGAAGGGACATTTCATCATCAAAGTTCTAACAAACACTGAATCAATCATCTGAACTTTATCATGGTGAGTGATTCAGCAGAAAAAAATTTCAATCTATGTTACTTCACAGTGCAAAAGTTAAAAACAATTCAAGAATGCACAGGTGAATTGTGGGATATTTATTCTAAAATAGTATTTACATAGTAAACATATTTAAAAATGAATATAAAAAATTCTAACTACATGATAAAGTTATAAAAAGAAGATTAACACTGCTTAACAACGTTATCTCAATCAAACAGAAGTGTTAATATGCAGAAAAAAATAACAATTTAAAAATATATAGGTAAATATAACATAAAGGTCACATGAGAGTGAAGGAGATTCTTGCTATAAGCAGTCTTCAGGGCAATAGGACGGTGGAACTGCAGTGGAGAAGAGGTATTTGAGCCCTTCTGGTGATTTGAAAGAAAACTGGCAGGAAGTAGCACTATTTGGAGGTTTGCCACTGAAATAGGGATGGTTTTATTGAAGAAAGGGTGTCAATGGACTGGTCTTTGAGTCACAGATGCTCAAGCCAGGCTCATAGCACACAGTTTCTTGATAGGAAATTTCCTTCTCTATATGTGCTGCTTTTATTGGTTAATAAATTAAGTTGTTTCAGCCAATGGCTTAGCAGAGTAAAGACAGGCAGGAAATTCAAACAGGGATATATAGAGAAAGTATGAAGAGTCAAAGTAATGCCATGTAGTTGCTGAAGGAGATAGAAACGGGTTAATTTAAGATATAAGACCTAGCTAGAAATACGCCTTGACCATTGGCCTAACAGTCTTATAATTAATATAGGTTCCGTGTGATTATTCAGGTCTGAGCAGTTGGGAAACGAAAACATGGTCTCCAGTTACAAAATGGCACCCAACATGGGGCAACTAAATTCACATGAAAGCTAAGAGAGCCTAGGAAGGAATTCTAGACACAAAAAGAGTTAAGCAGGGCTTTTTGGTAGTATCATTTCTGTGAGTGGGCTCTGTTTTCTGTCAGTGAGCAGAGATGCAGTTCCTTTAAGAGAAGGCTTCCCGACTCAGCATTAGCAGCAAAAACTACAGAGCTTCTTTAAGAGATGGCTTTCTGGTTCTTTCTAGTTCATGCTGGCAGCACAAATAGCTATCACTTGTTCAGGAGTTCTGCCTATGGAACACTTAGGGATTATGAGAACAGTGCTACAAGTTGTTCAATGGCAACATAAACCCATTATGTCCCTGGGCTGGGTTGGTGAGCATGGCTCACAGAGGGGGTGAACATACTCTCTCATGTTGGATGGTGGAGCCAACCGGCAATGCTGCAATGTTAGTCCTAGCCACAGCTGCTTATCAGTTTTAAAAAAGCACTCCTTGTCAGCAAATGATTACAGATAGGCATTAAAGATGGATTCAGACAGAAGTAAACCTCTGAATGGGTCATAATGTGTTTGTTAAAATGTGCATAAGCTTGGGAGAGAAAAGAAAAAGAGCATGTTATGAAAAGAAGTAAATAGTTTAAAAAAATGAAATGAAATCTTTAAAGAGAGTAAAAATAATACAAAAGAGTACAGAAAGACATAGATTAAAAGAGAAAAAGTAATGCAGGAAAGTCCTGCAAAGATGAAATATACACAGAATCTGGATTATGTATATTATAGATATGTTTTCTTCGAATGTTTTGACTGCAGTGAGATATTTGATTCAGGGTGCTACTTAGTTTAAGCAACATAAAGGTATCTTGACTTCAAAATTTGGGTCTAAGGATATGTTGCTTTGGTAGAGAGGTTCTGCTTTTGTTCCCACAGAAGATGAGAAACCATGGATTTCTTTCAGGCTAATGTGGTTGGATGGGGGAAAAATCCCGGAATGTCTCTGTGAACCCTAAAAATATTTTGCCCAACAAACAACAGGAAGCAATTTGGAGAAAAAAACACCCAAATTCCCAAAATGATTGTTTATAAATATTTGTTTTCATTTAAAAGGTGTTGTGTATAAATCATTAAAGTTCACAGTCAATCTCCATTTTTTATTAAAAAATAGGGGGGATATGGTATAGAGATGAATACTTTGCACTTATTTGGATTTTGGTTTATTGATGCAAATTTAAGGTCAATTTTGTTTTATGTATATTTCTATTCTTGATTAAAATATTAAGTATATATAGCTCAAGATTATTTAAAAATTTAATGTACAATTTAAAATTATGGATTAATAGATAGTCATTTATAATAGTGAAACTTGTAATAATGCTAATTAGGTTTTCTAGATGTACAGAGATATGTTCTGATAGGTAACTGTTCTTCAAAACTTTCAAATACCTCCAAAATAATAGCATTTTAAAGGTTTTAAGAATTTAGACTTTTCTTGACAGTGAGACATGTCTGCCTTAGTTCCTTCCTGATATTGTATGGGACACACTAATAACTGGAGCCTGTACATTCTGTACTGATGCAGTAAATACAGGTTACAAATCAGAAGATTAAGTATGGTGAAACAAAGCCTTTATAATCCTGTCCAAAAGGCAGAATTATATGCTATTCTAATGGTACTAAGAAATTTTAAAGAACCTCTTAATATAGTTACCTATTCACAATATGCAAAAAGTTGCATATTGAAACCACTGAATTTATATCAGATGATACAGATTTGATTTCATTATTTATGAAGATTCAAAACATAGTCAGGAATATACTTTGTCCTATGTACATAACACATATCTAATCCCACATGGTTCTGCCAGGTACTGTAGCACAAGGGAATGCAGAAATTGATTGATTATTGATTGGAAGTGTATTGAATGCCTCAGAATTTCATAAGAAACATTATATCAATAGCAAAAGTTTAAAGAAAGATTTTTCAATTACATGGCAAGAAATGTCCTACTAGCTCTTTCTATAACCAAATACCACTGCCTGCAGGGAGCAATCCAAAGAGTACTCAAGGGAATGAAATCTGACAGATGGATGTATTTCACTTTGAAGATTTTGGAAAACTAAAATATGTACATCATACCATTGATAGTTATTTAGGTTTTCAATGGGAAACTGATTTGAGCTCAGAAAAGACTGATTCAGTAATCACACGTTATTAGAAGTTATGGCTATCATGGATATACCTGTACAATTAAAGACAGATAATGGTACAGCATATGTCTCTAAGAAAATGAAACCTTTTTGCTTATTATAATACAAAGCATATTACAGGTATACAAAATAACCATACAGGTCAGGCAGTTATAGAAACTGTAAAAGATATGTTAAACAAACAGAAAGGGATGGAAAAACCCCAGAAATATATTATATAATGCTTCATTAAATTTGAATTTTCTTAACACTAATGAGAATGGAAAAATAGCAGTAGAGACATTGGATAATAGAAAAATCTTATGAATTAAATCTGCCAATGTATTTCAAGGATCTGTTGACCTCACATTGTAAACCAAGAGATGTGCTATGTTGGGGAGGAGGTTTTGCTCTTGTTTCCAAAGGAGAAGAAAAGCTGTGGAAACCATCAAAAATAATAAAGATTCAGTTTGAAAAAGTGAATTTCCTGAGAAAGAGAAATGATGGCTTATTCACAGATTGACAGTCATACAGTTGGTAAGAAAACCTCTTAAGGGTTGGGTCAGGGTTCTGTTCCTGTTTTTGCAGGAAAATACTCATCTTCAAAAAATCAAGAAACCTTGGATATCTAAATGTCTAAAGAGGAAAATATAATTATCCAGATAGGATCACAAAGCAAAGAGAGGAATTGCTGGGTCCTGAGGGAGGTTGACTCCCAGTTTCCTGAGAAACCGCCACACTGATTTCCACAGCGGCTGAACAAGTTTGCATTCCCACCAACAATGGATGAGCTTTCACCTCACTCCACATCCTCTCCAGCAGAGGCTATCATTGGTGTTTTTGAGTTTAGCTATTCTGACAGGTGTAAGATGATATCTCAAAGTGGTTTTGATTTGCATTTCCCTGATTGCTAAGGAGGTTGACCATGACCTTAAGTGTCTTCTGGCCATTCGAAGTTCATCTATTGTGAATTCTCTGTTCAGTTCAGTACCCCATTTTTTAATTGGGCTAATTAGAGATTTAGTGTCTAGTTTCTTGAGTTCTTTGTATATTTTGGAGATCAGACCTTTGTCTGATGAGGGGTTGGTGAAGATCTTCTCCCAGTCCGAAGGTAGCCTTTTTGTCTTACTCAGCGGTAAAAAACAATGACATCTTGAATTTTGCATGCAAATGGATGGAAATAGAAAACACTTTACTGATTGAGGTAACCCAGACCCAAAAAGAGGAAAATGGTATGTACTCACTCATAAGTGGATTCTAGCCATAGTTAAAGGTCTTTGAGTCTATAATTTGTGATCCTAGAGAAGCTAAATATGAAGGTGAACCCGAAGAAAATCATATAGTTATCCTCCTGGATATTAGAAGTAGGCAAGATTGCCAGGCAAACTTGGGTGCACTGGGGGTGGGGGGTGGAGGTAAGGGAAGATGGTTAGGGAGAGGAGAGAGGGGGAGGATTGGGGATGGATTGGGGGAATGGGAGAGGGGAGGGAGGAAGGATGGTTATGGGAGCAGGGAAGTTTATATCTCAACTAAGGGAGCCATTTTAGTGTTTGCAAGAGACTTGATTCTGGAGGGGTTCCCAGGCCCAAGGAGAGGTCCCCAGATTGTACTCTGGGCAGCAGAGGAGAGGGTGCCTGAACTGGCCTTGGCCCATAACCATACTGATGAATATTTTGCATGTCACCACAGAACCTTCATATGGCGATGGATGGAGATAGAGACAGAGACACACATTGGAACACTGGACTTAACGCCCTAGGTCCAAATGAGAAGCAGAGGGAGGGAGATCATGAGCAAGGAAAGCAAAATCAGAGGGGGCCTTCATCCGACGATGGATGGAGATAGAGACTGAGACCCACATTGGAGCACTGGAAGTCAGGACCACGAAGGGTGCGTTCACCCACTGATACAAGGGGACTGATCGAATGAGAGCTCACCAAGGCCAGCTGGACTGGGACTGAACGAGCATGTGATCAAACCGGATTCTATGAATGTGGCTGACATGGGGGCTGACTGAACCCTCAAGGTCCAAATGAAGACTGAGAAGCCATTGACAATGGAACTAACTGGGTCTTGTTTTGTCTGCATGGACTGGCTTTTTGGGATCCTGGCCTGTTTGAATGCTCACCTTCCTGGACCTGGAGGGAGGCGGGAGGAACTTGGATTTCCCACAGGACAGGAAACCCTAACTGCTCTTGGAAATGGTGAGGGAGGAGGAGAGGGAGTGGGGGGAGCGGGAGGGTATTGGGAGGAGGGGAGGAAGTGGAAAGAGTGTTTTTGGATACTTGAATAAACAAGTCAAAAAAAAAAAACAAAGCAAAGAGAATTTTGACTTATGAGTACAGGTCATCTGAGGGTAAGAAACTCTGAATATAACCTAGAATAATAGTCATGGCTCACTTAAAAAATCAAAGTTGGCTTTGGAGTTAGACAATGACTCTGTACTTCTCTAAATCCAAGTAGGTTGTTAAAAGAAAAATTCAGAGTTTTTGTCTCATGTCAGGAACCATCTTGTATGGGACAGAAGAAAGAATTTAGAAAAAAAAATATTTTTATACCTATTTTTGTCTTTATTGTACCTTTAATTGAATATTTGTCTGTATAAATAATATTTAAGTTTTCCAGAATGAGCAAAGAATTTTCCTGCAGTAATCTTTGACGTTTCCAGGAAGCAGATGGGGCCCCACAACAATGACTCCACCTGGTTGATGTGACGTCATTTTGCTGATAGCGCTACTGTAAGACCTGTTTTGGGAACCAGTTGCTCAAGATGATTCCAACTTGGTTAGCTTAAATGGTGCATGCTTTTACAACTTTCTGGCCAGAACTTCAAATAGGAACCTCAGAAAGACTCTACTGAATACTCAGAGACTTTTTGCAATTATACCAGACAGTAATACTTAACCATCATTTTACTTTCACAGGATCCCATAGAAAGAACATTGTTCCCATGACAGCTGGAAGTAATACTAGAAAAAGATGTGTCCTCTCCCAACAAAATTATGAGTGAGTAGGGAATTTCTTTTTAGCATTCATCTTTACTTGCCATCCTCCCAAAAAAGAATCATTCTCAAAAACTTGGATGATGTTGTTATCATTGCAAATCAGCACGATGGAAGTTGCACTGTCTAGAGAATAATATATTTTAAAAATATATTAAAATATATTAAAACTATATTTTAAACAAAGTTTAAAATCCCAATAGTAAGGTAGGAAAGAGTTTGTAGCTTATGGTACTACAGCATTGTGAGATGGTAAGACATCAAATAATAAAACAGAACTTAAACAAAAGCATTCCCAATTATGTTTCAAGATAGTGGGCTACAACAGTAAACATATCTTTCTTGGATAACGTGATTTTCTCCAGGAATATAATCAGAAATATACAAAGACCATTGTTTAATATTATCACTGAAGAATTAAACATGTCTACACGTGCAGAAGTGCTTTGTTTTAAACAAAGAAAATGTCCAGCATCTTCACCGAGGTCGCACCCTCCTGAATCATCTCTCGAAATTTTCCTCTCTTCTTAGAGGCCGTCTATGCTGTCATCCAGGTCTGCTACTCCTACAAAGACTTGTTTCCATGCCTCAAGAAACAAAGAGAACATGCAGCAACCCTAAACCCCACATACACCCTCTAACTCTCGCCCCATCCCCATAACTTTTGTGTTCATTTTTAGAGGAAAAACTTCCTGTATCTCCAGTGCTTTAGTTCATGATATTCTTAGTTGTTTTTGGTGAGATTTTATGTTAGCTAATTCCTCTAAAATTTTATCCTTCAAAGTGTCCAAGGCCTATAGGTCAGACTCCATGGTTGCTTAGAGGAGTCATCTTCATGACCCTGTCAGGGATCGGATGCGGTCTCCCAGTCTTCCTTAACGCCTGTTTTTTGCTACAGTTCTCTTCTGTTGTATGTCATTCTTAGTATCAACCCTGGCTTCCCTCAGAGACAACTCTTCTGTATGACCTTTAAAAGTATGATTACTTGAATAATGAAACTCCAGTTTCAACACAGTATTTAGAGTATACCATTTCCTTATATCTATAAAATCATAGTGTTTTCTATAAAGCTTCATAGAAATCAGTTCATTTGTAAGCATATTATACTCCAATATTCACTTAGATATTTAATTCTTACGAGCGTATGAAATTTAGTAGAAACATAAATAACATCTACTTAATAGCAGTACAGAAAACTGTATTTTTTAAAAATGCTATAAAACTTTTGTTGATGAAGAATGAAATTACAGGACCTAGTTCATCAAAACCTAAATCTTGAAGTGTCATCTAAAATCTTGAATAAGGTTTCATGTTCAAATAATTTCAAAATAACCCAATTCTCATACAATTTAAATTGTTGAATCGATAGCAAAGTATTCCAACTGCTTATGAGGAAAAAAGGCAGTAGATTTGAAATTTGATGAAATCACAGTGGCCCTGAATCCTTTATTTTGTTCACTGAATAAAAGGATTTGAAGTAGGACTAAACGTGAGATTTATATCAATAACTCAGTCACACTTTGTTTTTTATGCCCAAACCATAAATGCCTCAGTTGCATCAATAAAACATGAGTCTACATGGTAATTTTAAAAGGTTAAGAAATATTGTCCATTTCATTCTTATCCAAATGATGTTGTAAATGACTTTATCATTGTACATTAGTAATTTACAACGATTCATTTAAAATAATCAGTCTTTATTCTAGTATGTCTAATTATCCGTAGCTTTATTTTATCAGAAAAGAGCAACTGACTTCATCTACATGCTATATAATTCAATGTGATAACATTTCATATAGACTGCATTGGCTGTAATGCTGTTGAGAAGGCAGACAATTCACAGACATCTGTAAGGAAGATTAAACAGGATTTCATTGCTCAGAAAAGAACATAAAGTTAAGAACTCAAAAGTCAGTGAAGTTTGAAACTGTTCTCTTCTTTTTCACTTTTACTCATGGCAAATAGATAATAGTTAGAAAACATCAACATGTACAGAGAATGAGAGGTTTTGGAACACTCAGACATAAGTGGGAAGTCTTCATCAATTCTCTCTCCTCAGGTCTCAAGGAGTTATTAGGGAGAGGAGGCAGAGAGAATTAATCCAGAAGGGATGATGTGGCACTAAGAAACTTTCTCTAGACACCATGGGACTGTTGTGCATACAAACTCATGGAGACAGTGACAGAATACATAGGGTCTATATATGTTCATGTCAGACAGGGTCCCAGTTCTGAGAGGGGGAAATAGACACAAGCTCCCATCCCTAACAAAGAAGTTCTCTACAGTGAAGCCTTACTGGCTATCATCAATCACACTTATTGACAGGTCTCATGCCCAGCAGTAGATGGACAAACCTAAATGAACTCAATGATGTTTTTCTAGTTTTATGTATCTGATATTGCTTTGTTTGAGCAATTGTTAGACTTATCCTCTTAAACTGTTTCTGATTTCACATTTTCATAGATATTTAGTCAGTGTGTGTTTTTTGTGTGTTTGCTGTTATTTTGGTTTTTTTTTGTGGTTTGCTTTCAGGTCTGTTTTCTAAAGAGAGAGATAAAAGCAGGTATGGAATTGAATCATTGGAAGGTGTGGAAAATCCCAGAGGAACTGGGGAAAGGGAAACCATGATCAGAAAATACTGATTGAAAAAAATTTCAATAAAAAATTCCCATGTTAGGAAGACAAACTACCTCCTAGTATCTGTCTTTCCTATCAAAATTAGTGACTTTTTAAAAAAATTAACTATAATAATGGAAAATAGAATTAAAACAAGTTAAGTCCATGTTTTTGGAAACATCAAAAAGGTTTCAATGTAGTTACTTTTCCAATTTGAACATACTGTGAGATCACATTTTTCATATAAATAGTTAACATGTTAAAGGGTGGAGGAAACTAAGAATGATAACAAAAAGAAGTACTGGTTATCCTTCAGGAAGTCTGGAAACTACATGTGCACAATACGTTTTTAAATGCATCTGTTAATACCCAGGATTTAGTTGGATTTTGCGTACATTTCTCAAACCTGAAAAGAAGTTGTAGAGCCATTTCAGTGGTGATTCGATGTGAGAACACTTCCATTTGTGCTCTTTCTGTTTGGAATGAAAAACATTTAACTTGCTTTCTTTAAAATTTCTGTTTACAGAACACTCTGTAGTTCTGTAATTTATCTGCTCACAGAATAATGCAATTTTTCATAACACACACACATACATACACACACTTGCATATAGAACATGACTCTTGGCTCACATTTTGTCTGGATAGGCAACAAAAGAGAATATGTAAATAGATATCCTTTTAGCAGGCAAGAATTCAGAAAAAAGAAAGATAGCAAAATTGAAAGATTTAAGGAAAGCTATTTATGTGACTCTGAGGTATACAAATCAATAAAAGTTCGGCTGAGAGGTTCTCATTGATTGGAACATACTGGTAACACAGCAATTTCAAACTCAATGGAGGGTTTGTCAACCACACCACATTTTCTGATTGTATCCAATAAAATGTTATGACCTAAAAAGAGCTATCTCTAGTATACGTTTCTTGAATGTCTTTATCTTTTATTCTATGATGATTGAAATCAGAACACTGGAAATGCAGTTACAACAAATTCTGGAATATTTTAATATTTCAACAACAATTTCATAAGACTGCCAATGGACACTAAATTGTTCATCCTTCAAAGGTGTTTGAAAAGTAACACAGATAATTATTTCATCATCCCTCTAGAGCTTTCTAACAAATCTTATAATGAATATAGTTTTTATAATATTGCTATGTCATAGGCTGTTAAGTTTTCTGTTGCACTTGACCCAATGCACCCCCTTCACACCGCAGTGGTAAGGTCAAGTCTCATGTCTAATTTCAAGGGATGGGTGCTTGCTTCTCTAAGAGCTGCTCTAATTTCTATGAAACTTTCAAATATGATCCTTTAGTCTTCCTGCTAGTCAATATATATTCTAAATTTTAACTAGAAACAGAATCTTGTCTCTCTAAAAAGAAAATGCATAGGTATACTGACTATTGGGTTCTGAAAAAAAAAAACAGATCCTAAGAAGGATCCACTTCAAATATTAAAAACTTACTATAAAGTTTCTTAAGTTTCTAATGTATTCAGGCAACAGTAAAATAATTTCTTGGAAGTTGCAGTACTCATGACTGGAATACCATGACTCTCACCTTTAAAACCTGCCGATACCTAAACTATTACAACCAGTGATGATGTCATTAGATAATATCATTTCATTAAAAATTATAACCTCAACACCAACATTTTATGATAAGTATAACTTAAATCTGTAGAAAAATGAAGGATAATTTTCCTCCACATGTGAAATTTGCCCATTTTGGGTTGACATTGCAAAGTATATTTCAGTTCCTAATGTCAGGCTTGATAATTACAGCAAAGTCTTTTAACTGCTTTCTGCAACATCTATGTTTGATGATCGGTGTTTTTTCCTATACTGGTTGAAAAGTTTGTCTTCCCCCCGTCATGTTGGACTTCAAAGTCTGAGCATTGTCTAATTGTCGTAGTTCATATTTAGTTGAAGCATTCCCTGTGGTTCCAACTCCAGTTTATAATTGTCCTTTCTCTCCTCCTATTCATATTTGTCATCTCTCTTTGTTTCAGAACACATAAATAAAAAATGTTTAAGCAGCCCTGTAACTGATTCAAGACTGTGCTATTAAGCATGAATTGGACATCTTCACTGCTCTGGTTTAAAGAACTATTTCTTCCTTATTGAGTTGGCAGAGATGTACATCACTGATGAAAGAAACTGAGTTCCTACATGACATCCTCCATCCGCTTTACTACCCATTCTTTGTCCCTGCCTATTCTAGTTCTTTCTATTTCTGTTCCTTGTACTGTCTCAATCACACACCCCTAGAAAGCGTTTTTTCTGGCAGCCTGGCCTCTCCCAGATAAACCCCATTTTTTTTATTTTTTCTCCCATTGCATAAACTTGGACTCAACCATTAAAAAGGGTTTTGAAAATATGGGAGTGACATATTTTAAAGAACTCCACTATTCTGGTTGAATTTTTTACAATATCCAATGGATAGATTAATTAAAAATTAATAATTAGTGTTGGTCCAGGTTTATATAATCTGTGAACTGACAGTGTATACTCAGACATTTGTGATTTCTCTTTAATAAAATAGGACAAATATTTTGAAGACAGCAGTAAATAAGGGACAAAAATCAGAATTTAAATAAAACTTTGCATTTAATTATTTGGCATCAAATGTACTATAATTAATAGTCATAATTATTTTAAAATATTTTAGTGTTTGGCAGTTTAATAAATTTGTATGATGAATTTCAGTTATTTTAACTCTCAGTTCCTCTTTCATTCCCTCCCTTTCCTGCTGTAAGACTTATGAATAAATCCCCTCCTATTTCATGTCTCTTCATATGTGTTTTAATGGAAAAGTATATGTATGCAAGAGGTTATTTATCTCTGGGAAACCACAGCTCAAAATTGTCCCAAAGTGTCCCAGTTACTTCAAAGTTACATTTGAAAATCACATTCAGTTTGCATGTTTCCATTGCTTGCAAGAAAATATCAACTTACTAAAGACAATAAAATGCAAGAATTAAAACTAACAATAAATTTTCAGCCGTCAAAAGTATTGCCTTAAGAGGATCTGGCAGAGGCAGTATTTGAAACCATATACAGCTGGCACAAGATTTGATGATTTTTCTCCTACATAAACATGTATTTTCCAATCTTTTCAAAATGGGAGAGGTTATAAAATTAATCTTAAAGTATAATAGAAGCTGGTTTCTTCATATGGTTTAATAAGTCACAGTGCATACAGTGGAAGAATTGGTATGTGAAGTCTCATAAAACTATGCATGGAGATTTGGTGTGATATGTGGAGTCTCATAATCCCTTTAGAATAGAAAGTTTCTACTGATCTCTCTGATTTGTGCATTGATTTCACTCTCCATTATATGCCTTTTAGAAAATAGGAAAAGATAATGGGATAAGACTATATAAATGAATGTCAATTAAAGTTCAAATTTAAATGTGTTATTAGCTATGTTCTTGCTTTAACTGCAATCTAATAATTTTCTAATAGTATGTCCTACAAGGTTAACATCACCAATGAAAAGGCAGAAGCTAGACAAACAGACATAATTCCTTTCAACTAGCATCACTTGTAAATGAAACAGTTTAAATTCTTTCGGGGGGGTAATAAAAATAGCCTCTGAAATGGTTATTATAAATTGAGTATAATGTTTTCCCCCTATTTTCTTGTCATTTCCAGAAAGTACCAATAGTTTTTTGATTCTATTCTACTGGTCATTCTATAAATATATCAAGCTTTCACATATTTCAGTATCTGGGCTCATATTTCCCCTGCTATATTATCCCTGACTCTTTAACATACTCACCAGTTTTAATCTCCAAACTCTGACAGCTTACCCTCTTGTGCTATTTTTAAAAATGTATTTTCTCTCATATTTTTTGGTTTTGAGCCTAGTCTTTAACAGCGAAGCCATCTCAGTTGACACGAGCCTGGTCTACAAGAGCTAGTTCCAGGACAGGCTCCAAACCAACACAGAGAAACCCTGTCTCGAAAAACAAAACAAATAAAAAAATGTATTTTCTCTCACTGGTGAATCCTTGGTGAATGTTCAAACTTATACTACAAGTCTTTTTAAAATTTGATTACTGGAATGTAGAATGTTAGCTCAATACCAACACATAAATAGCTCATTAATACATCATATTTTATTTCTTTCTGGTGTGAAAAAAAGAGCTTTAAAGTGCTAAATGCTTTAAAATTTTAATTCTCTTACAAATAAATGCTCACACAGTGATCAATCATAACAGCGATGCTTGTCTTTCCAAATAAAATAATCAATAAATACAAAAACAAGCAATTAAGTGTGAAAAATAAGTCACTGAAATATTACTAAACCAAATATTTACAGCTATAATATACAATGTAAGATTATAAACTTGTATTATGCTAATCTATTCTCAATTTAGGGCATTAGAAATAGTACATTTATCTGGAAGACAAATCTATTAAAAGGTAATTGAACTTTAAAAGAGGGCATCTCATCATTTTTAAAACAGTGCTTGGTTCAGATGTTCAGAAAATCACATACCATCTATATATACAAAATAAACATTCTTAGAAGACGGGGTTGCTCTAAGTTTCCTTGGAAAATAAATATTGTCCTTTATTGAGAACAGAGCATTTCAGATTGCAGAGTTTTGTGCATTTCACTACTATTTTCCTATGATAGCCTTTTGAAATAAAATGCTTTGAAATTGTTCATTCTTCTAGCAATGACTTTCTCTTAATTTTTTTGAGACAGGCAACCAGACAAATGCTATGTATGTTGACTATTTGTTACTTCACCCTCATTGCTTTACTCTCATCCCAAATGATAATGAAGCAGAAAGAAGCTTTATGAAGAGTAGAATATGACGTTGGCCTCTTACTTACAAGCTAAGGATGAAGACACTGGACAAAGACTACTAAAATTCTTACAATGCAAAAAGGCCGTGTAGCCCAGATGTGACAGAAAAAAACAAGAGACTAAAAATCTTTTAAAACTAAACCCATAAACTAAAACTTTTCTTATGACACACAAAGATTGATTCATTAATTCTAGGTGATTGCCCAGTATGCCTGGAGCAAATTAAATATGACCTCTGTTAGTAAACATCTTCAATGACTTGAAACACTATCAATTTAATGTTTGCCCCCACCTGCAGTAGTCCATCGATCTTCCTGCTTTCCTTTTTCCTTCCATCTTTTCCCTTTCATTATAGATTGGGGAAGGCTTGGGGGGAATGGGATGGGTGGGGTGGAGGAAGGGTGGATATGGGAGCAGGGAAGGAAATATCTTAATTAAGGGAGCCATTTTAGGGTTTGCAAGAGACTTGATTCTAGAGGGGTTCTCAGGTTCAAGGAGAGGTCCCCAGATTGTTCCTTGGGCAGCAGAGGAGAGGGTGCCTGAACTGGCCTTGTCCCATACCCACACTGATGAATATCATGCATATTACCACAGAACCTTCATCTGGCGATGGATGGAGATAGAGACAGAGACCCACATTGGAGCACTAGACTGAGCTCCCAAGGTCCAAATGAGGAGCAGAAGGAGGGAGAACGTGAGCAAGGAAGTCAGGACCACAAGGGGTGAATCCACCCACTGAGACACTGGGACAGATCTAATGGGAGCTCACCTAGGCCAGCTGGACTGGAGCATGTGATCAAACTGGATACTCTGAATGTGGCTGGCAATGAAGACTGACTGAGAAGCCGAGAACAATGGCACTGGGTTTCAATTCTACTGCATGGACTGACTTTGTGGGAACCTGGTTTGTTTAGATGCTTACCTTTTTAGACCTGAATGGAGGGGGGAAGACCTTGGACTTCTCACGGGACAGGGAAACCTGACTGCTCTTAGAACTAGAGAGGGAGGGGGAAGTTGGGAGGGAGAGGGAAAAGGGAGGTGGGGAGGAGGTAGAAATTTTTAATAAATAAATAAAACATCTTTATAATCTCTTTCAATTACTGACGAATTTAGCTCTCAAACTGATTTTAAAAAGAGGAAATTTTTTGGTAACATTCATTGGCTACATTGTAAGAACGCATGACTTCTTTTACAGCAACTTAATGTTTACCTATAATCAATAGGTAGAACAAAATGATTTTGAAGATATAAACAACATTTAGTGAAGTTTATTACTTTGAAAATGGATAATTTTTACTTAAAAGGTTACTCAAGCATTTATATGAAAGTAACAATTCCATTTTCTGTTTCATGCCAAAGAACTCTCTGATGGCATAGCTGACATGGCGCAGACATTTCTCACTCCATGTTCAGTGTCTCTTCTCACTCAAAAAGTTATGACACAATTCAAAGAAATTCAAAGAATGTATAGTTTCCCCTGAATGTACAGTCGTCAACAAATGTGTAGGCCAGTCCTTGCTCGATGCACAGCCTTTGCTGGATGTACAGTCCTTAAGGAAGTGAAAGTATTTAATGGAGAATATTCATTAGATGTTTATTCCTCACTGAATTTTAAGTCTTCTGGGAATAAAGAGCCTTCGCTGGATGTAGTCTTGACTGAATGTAGAGTTTTTGTTCAGTGTACAGTCTGTTGAATGTCCAATCCTCACTGAATATACAATACTCATTTAATGTACTCTTCACTGGATATACAGACCTTTGCTGAAGGTACAGTTTTTGCTGAATGTAGTCATCAATGGATAGACGGTCTATACTGAATTCTCATTCCTTGTAGAATGTACGGTCTTCCCTGACTGTAGTCTCTGCTGAGTGTACAGTCTTCACTAGATGTACAGTCTTTGCTGGTCACAGAGTCCTCATTGAACCTGCAGTTTTTCCCAGGAGTACAGTACTACGTAATGTACAGTATTTCCAGCATATACAGTCTTTACTAGGTACATAGACTTCCCTGCACATAGAATTCACAACCCCCACTAGATGCACAGTCCCCACTGGATGCCCAGTCCCCCCTGGATGCACAATCCCCACTGGATGCACATCCCTCACTGGATTCAGTCTTCACTGGATGCACAATCCCCAGTGGATGCACAGTACCCACTGGGTGAACAGTCTCCACAGGATGCACAGTCCCCACTGGGTGAACAGTCCCCACTTTATGCACAGTCCCCACAGGATGCACAGTCCCCACTGGATGCACAGTGCCCACTAGATGCAGTCCCCACTAGATGCACACTCCCCATTGGGTGAACAGTCCCCACTGGATGCACATCCCCCACTGGATGCAGTCCCCACTGGATGCACAGTCCCCACTGGATGCACAGTCATCACTGGATGCACATCCCCCACTGGATGCACAGTCTTCACTGGATGCACAGTCCTCACTGGATGCACAGTCCCCACTGGATGCACAATCCCCACTGGATGTGTAGTCCCAACTGGATGTGTAGTCCCCACTGTATTCACAGTGCTCACTGGGTGAACAGTCCCCACTGGATGCACAGTCTTCACTTGATTGAGGATCTTTACTGGACTCAGAATCCTCATTGAGTGCACAGTCCTTGCTGAGTGCACAGTCTCCAATGAGCATACAGTCTTCATTCGATGTATAGAAATTGCTGTATGTAGAGTCTTCACTGGGTCTAGATTCAGTCTTTGCTAAATAATCTTCCCTGTATCTACAGACTTTGCCAGACCCAGTTTTCCATGATTGAAAAATCCTCATTTAAATTACAGTTTTTCCTGGGTTACAGTCATCTTCGCTGAATGTACAACAGTAGTGGGCTACATCATCTTCACTGAATGCACTCTGCACTGAATATAGTCTTGACTGCGTGGACAGTATTCCCTGAATATGCCCTCTTCCATGACTGTACAGTCTACTTTAGGATTTTTTTTTGCATTTTCTAACCTTGAATTTGAAATCCATTTTCCTAATAAATGTAGAAATGAGTATGTCATGGAGGTGTCCTAACTTATGTGTCTGTGTGACAAATCACTTCACTCTGGGTTCCTTCAAAATTCAGATATGGATTTTTCAGTGTTTATTATTATCTGTAGGCAGACTGATACTCACAACTCTGCAAAAATAGAAACCACTTATTTCACAATTCCAGAGGTGGTAGATAATAATCATCTTGAAATATTATGACCACACTTTTTTTTCAGGCTCCCAGTGATGCAGATACAGCTATGAAATGAAAAAAATCAAAATAGAATGTGGTTCTAGAAGCTTAGAACTGACAATCTTATTCTGAAATCACAAAGTGCTGTTACCAGTAGAATGCTATAATCAGTAGAATATTCACAACCAATTTAGCAATAAATCTCAAGTCTTTAAAACCAATATTTGATATCAAATAATACTTAAAAGTATTTAAATGTATTTTAAAAATAATAAAAGTAGAATCTAGAAATTATTATATTTTAGCATTGGAAACTCCAAAAACTAAATAGAATTGCTAAGCTATAATTGGTGGTATCTTTAGTAGCAAATATAAATATGAAATCATGTGTCCAAATGTAGTAACTTTCAGGATAGCGATACAAAGAAAACCAGTTTTCCCTGTACTTTCAGTGTTCGACCTATGCAATCTATTAGACAGATTCTTCTCTAGTTTTTTTAGTAGTTATGGTCTACTCATGTGTTTGAATGATTGTCCCATGGCACTATTATGGCCTTATTTTGTGTGTGTGTGTGTGTTGTGTGCAAATAAAATGTATAGCAATCTCACTCTGTTTACAAAGATGTATGTTATTTATAACAAATTTATAGCAAGGAGATAGAAGCAGCATAATGTTCATTAAGAAAAATGCTCAAGTTGAATAAAAGCAGTTATTGAATACTGTGCAGTTATATGACAGCTTCATATATGTATGTACTCACTAACCCGAAAGACTGCAGAGTGGCAGGAAAAGTTTGCCATATGGAATATCCATATTTTAATTAATTGCTATCATTAACTAAAGCTTTATTATTCATACATCCATATGCAGAAGCACAGGAAAATGAAGGGGAGCTATACTATATATTATTAGTGTGGCATTCATTATTCTTTTAAAAATATTATCTAATTAGCTTACAAAATAACAGGTTTTTACATGATATTTTCATGTACACTCATCTCTGGCTAATTCTTCTCCCTCACCAGCCTTGCTCTAATCTCCCTGCCTTGTTCAGTCTTGCTATGAGGATTTTTGCCTTATCATTCTGTACCTTGTTTTGATATGGTTGGTTGTTAGCTTTGGGAGGCCTACTCTTTCCTGAAGGGAAACAAAAGCAGTGTGTCAGGAGAAGAGGGGAAGGGGCAGCCTGAAGGAGTGGAGGAAGGGAAAACTGTGCTCAAGATGTCTTATATGAGAGAAGAATCTATTTTCAATTAAAATAACAAAAGAGAATATTAATTTTCAGCTATTTTATAGCTATATTAGAGCCAATTTCAACTTTGCAGTGGAGGTATTTCGTGTTCTCTTTGATGGGCATGATGTGTATAAGATAATAGTTGCTTAACTGAAAAGTAATTACAGTGGAATAAAGCTTAACAGATTTAGAAAGTAATAAAATTTAAGTGATAGTGGAAGTTACACTAAACTTTTCAAAAGACAATTCAAGACTATTTCCTGGCTAAAAAACAATACTGGAAAGCCAACATTTTCAGGGCTAAAAATTTGTTAACTTCAAATTCTGTTTCTTTCTTGCCATTTTTGTTAATTTAATGATCCCCCTGTGGCCAAAAGGGCTAATGGAGCTTCAAAAGTTCCTGCCGTGGTCCCAGACCATAACTTATGAAGAAGATGCTGGGTCATTAAACTAAAGGTCTCGGATCGGCATCTTCTCTAACAAGCATAAAGGTGACCTTGACCCACACTGTCACTCAGGGAATAGATCCTTGACTCCCAGTAACACAGCTGTAATTAAGTCCACACAGAAGAGGCAACCAGGCCTGAAGCTGTGCCTTGTTTTTTACTTTCCAATTAAAAAAGATCTTTAAAAATCCTTTGAAAATTAGGGTTTCTAAAAAAAGAAAAAGAAAATATTAAGAAAGTCAAGATTTTTGATAAATAATGAATTATACATTCATTTAATTTCTTAGAGAGGTATTCACACACATAAAAAGTAGAAAAAGAATTTTTTCTCAGGAAAAAATATAAGCTAAGACATATTTTTGTCAATTGTATCGAGTTTTAATTTCTGACTTACACATTTCAAGTTTCTTAGGTTATTTAGATGAAAATTAATACAAATGATTCAAATTGGCCAGATCACTCTATCAAAAAGTGTCAATTAAAAATGGAGTATAGACCTAAACAGAGAACTTTCAACAAAGAAATCTAAAATGGCTGAAATGGTCAACATCCTTAGTCATCAGAGAAATGAAAATCAAAACAACTCTGAGATTCCATCTTATACCTGTAAGAATGGACAAGATCAGACACTGATGACAGTTTATGCTAGAGAGGATGTGGAGGAAAAAGAACACTCCTCCATTGCTGGTGGGAATGCAATCTGGTACAGCCCCTTTGAATGTTAGTGTGACAATTTCCCAGAAAATTAGGAAACAACCTTCCTCAAGACCCAGTAACATCACTTTTGCATATATATCCAAAGGATGTTCAATCGTGCCACAAGCACATGTGCTCAGCTATGTTCATAGCAGCATTGTTTGTCATAGACATAACCTGGAAACAATTTAAATGACTGCCGACCGAAGAATGGATGAGAAAAGTGTGATACATTTACACAATGGAGTACTATACAGCAGAAAAAAATAATGGCATCTTGAATTTTGTAGGCAAATGGATGAAGTTAGGAAACATTGTTTTGAGTGCAGTAACCCAGACCCAGAACGATTATTATCACATGTTCTCTCACTCATGTACTTCATGGTTTTTAAACATGAAGCAAAGAAAACCAGCCTACAAATCACAATCCCAGAGAACTTAGACAAAAATGAGGACACTAAGACAGACATAAATAGATATAATCTACATGGGAAGTAGAAAAAGACAAGATTTCATGAGGAAATTGGGAGCATGGGGACCTTGAGAGAGGGTTGAAGGGGATTAGAAAGGCAGGGAGGGGAGCAGAGAAAAATGTAGAGCTCAATAAAAATCAATAAAATTAAAAAAAGAAAAAAGTGTCAATGCAAATGTGACTGCTTGTCTAAACAGAAAATTATTTTTAAACATAAAATAAACTTCAAAATATATTTTAAGTATTAATAAAAAAGATGCTGAAATCGATTTCAGTGTTTAAAAATTTCATGATCGAAGAAGACTCATGCATTTGTAAATGTGTGTTTTACCAAGAAGAGCTGATCTAATAAACTGCTTAGTATTGAAACATCAATAATAACATACAGGGTTAGATTCTGGGCAGAATAGCTGTGCATGAATTCATGACTAGGAGCAAACTGCACTGTAACAAGGCCCAAGTGCATGCGCAAAGTAAACATTCACTATTTAAATTATTTTAAAGATTTGTGTTTCTCCTAGATTGGCTTCCTCATTCACTACTCCCCCACCACACTACTTCAAATACAATGATTTCAGGATACAACATAAATAATGTGTATATAAAAGAGAATGTAACATTGTACTTGTAGATCATTTACAATTAGCATTTCTTTTCATCTGTCATAATGGCAATGGGCAATGACATATGTTAATTTGATTCAGTTTGTTTTCTGTTGTGATACACATTTCCATTTGGAGTTTTCATGGTGAACCTCCTTCAGTCAATGGTCTATGAGAGGATGGACCACGTTGGGCATGGCGATGAGTACCAAAAATGTATGGGCCCACCCACTAGCTCATTCTCTTCCCACTGTCACACCTGGATGCTGGATTCTGTCCCTGTTCTGTGTTGTGATCTGTGAGTTACCCATTCAATAAAGAACCCCTTATTGTACCCTATTCAGAGCTAGTGTGGGATTATTTTATTCACAATCCCCTTCATCTGGTGCATTCCCCTACAGGGATTAGTCACAGGACTCCAGAAAGACAGAGCCTACTGTAGGTAAATATTTATTCAAGGGGAAAGTTGTGCATTTTAACTATTAGGTTTAAATATTATAAGTAGAAACATTTGCAAGGATCCTTGTATACCTTCATCAACATGCATCAATTGCTTATGCTTTGCCAAATTTGTTCGACATCCTCATTTTTCTCTCTCTTCAACATTTGCACACGTTACTATGTTACTATATATCTTATTAGTCAACTCTTTCCTTCTCCCTTTCTCTCCCTACTTCCTCTTCTTTTAGCAGTTCTAAGAGTTGAACTCGGGGCCTCAAGCATGCTATACAAGTGCTGAAGAACTCAGCTACAAACACAGCCTTGTTTTGAGACAAGATCTTGCTATGCATCTCAACCGGTTTTAGGCACTGTTGTCCTGTTTCAGCCTCCTGAGCAGCTGTGAACCGATGTGTGGCATCATACCATCCCCCAAAATTTTCATAAATCCTTTTCTTCAACCTAAAATACAATTGGGTCTTAAGTTTGGATAACTGTCGTATGTTCTACTACCAGCTCACATAACTATCGTTATGATCTAAGTATCTATTTGTCTCTTTTGTTGTATTAAGTAGACCTTTGAAAATTTTAAGATATAGAAAAACTCAAGACAAAATTCTCCTATACAAATTTTTTCATGTTTGTTCTATGTTGGTCTTTTGTTCTAAGATAGCATATCTTTTGAAGAGCCTGTTTTTCAAGATGTACTTCTGAAAAGCTATAACAACTTTATATTTATGTTAACTATATGATTCACCATGTGTTGACTTTTATATGATGTGAAAGACACATAAAGATAAACACAAATACATATTCATTTCAATAACCATTTACAACTTTACCATTCAGTTGATTTGCCAATGGTGGTAAAAAAGGAGTTTAACGTATTCTTCTGTCTTGGTGAATTATGAGTGTCTTCTAAAGTGAGCTCTGTACTAGAATGGATGGTGATTTACCTTAATTTAGATGTATAGCAAAATAAATATCTACTGTATACAAATTTCAAGATTCTTTTAGCTATTCTGTATCTTTTTACATTTAAATATAGATTTCAGAATAATTTCATCATTGTAAGAAGACATCATTGCGATTTTCAATGCGCACATACTTTACATCTTCTACCTTTTAGCTATCTAATTTATGATATAATCCTCAAGAGAGAAAGGTAAGTTATTTTGTGGTAAACTTCCAAACTTTCTCCTCACTGATTTTTGTCTGAACAGTAGTCATGTTTATCCAGCATGTGGCACAACTTTCAAAGCTTTGTGGCTTTCAGCTTTTCACTTACCGTTGTTTTCTGCATGTTCATTGCATTCCTTCTTTCTGGGTATCTTGATTTGAGTTTCATCATCAAGCTTAGTGTTTAGCTTCTTTGATTCCAATGAATTAGGGAATCTTTGCACATTATTCAAATGTTTGCTGTCCCATGCTGTCCCTCTTTCAATATTCGTAAGAATACAAGTGGTTAAGTGTGCTTTACCATCCCACTTGCTCATGAGTTTCTGTTTTTTTCATACCATTTCTTTTTACCCCTGTGTTAGGATAATGTCAATGCATTTGCATTTAAACAAACTTACTCACTGGGTACCTGAGAGTCTCCTCTGTGTGCTGTGATTACCATTAATGAATAAAGAAACTGCTTTGGATCTTTAGCAAGGCAGAACTTAGGTAGGCAGGGAAAGCTAGACTGAATGCTGGGAAAAAGAGTCAGAGAGACACCATGGTGCCTCTGCCAGAGTCAGACATGCCAAAACTTTGCTGGTAAGCCACTGCCACGTGGTAATACACAGATTAATGGAGATGGGTTAAATTAATATGTAAAAGTTAGCCAATAAGAAGCTAGAGCTAATGGGCCAAACAGTGATTTAAATAAGGTAGTTTCTGTGTGATTATTTCGGGGCTAAGCTAGCTGGGCAGCCAACCAGTAGCCCTCCCTCCAACAGGTACCTGTCCCCAAAAGCTTAATCACTTTCATTTTCGGAATTTCCAGGCGTTCTCCATAGATAAGGTGGCACTTGCACAGATTCTACAATTGCTCTCCCCATATAAACATGGATTCTTTCAAGTACATGGGCGTATCTAACACAGCTGACCTTCTAACTGCAGCCTATACACCTCAGATGTGTGATGCCTAAGTTATTTAACCTTGACTCTGGATCTTAGTTCCTGTAACTGTTCCCATGAGAAATCTTTTATTATGCAATCTTGTGGATTGCATAATAAATGAAAGATAATGGTCCTTCACTCTGGACCCTTGCCTATTCTTCCCAGTTAACTTGGCCCTAGTGACATGGTGAGTATGTGCTGAGCTCAGCGTGAACTTCACTCTTCCCCTTAGCTGCAAAGCTGGTTTATGATATTTGGATGCTCCCTAAGTAATAATAGAGCAATCCAAAAACCTGAGAAGTCAGGCGCAGAACTGTGGTCACTTCAGCCTGTCTTTTCTCATTAACTGCTCTCATGCTGCCAAACCTATTTTGAAAGTTCAAGCTTCATCACCTGGATCCTGAAGCCACAGTTTGTGCCTTTGCTTTAAATTCTAGTTACCTGGGGTTATATGATCTGAAAAATGCTTTTTGTCAAGATCTAATAAATAGAGATCTCACCAGCTATCCTTCTCTGCATAAGGTCAAATTCTTTCCGCTCTTTTTGGTCATTCTCTCATTTCTTAAAAACCCACTTTTTTATTTGTCTCAGAGTTTGTAATTCATGGTTCCAACCCTGGTGCTATTATTGGAACTAGAAAAAGTGCTTCCATTTATTTTATTTCAGTAGTCATGAGCATTATGATTCAAATATTTTCATTCTATAAAACCTGACAGCTTATTTTCTGACGCTGCCAAGAACAGTTCAATGTTCTACCCTATACACATAAATGTGTTTAGACACCACCAACAAAGGTTGTGTTTAATACTAAGAGCAACACTGCAGACAGGCATATTTATCTGATTCTACACTGCCAGAAGGAAGACTGAAAGCCTGATCATTGGAAAAGTTTAAAGTTAGAAAAGGATTTAAAAATCCACAAAGCCATACCACGTTTTATTGTCATAGAGCCCACTTTCAAACCTGCAAATATTAGCACCACTGATGAGTATCAAAAATATCATAATTATTAAAATCATAGACTTCAGAGTGAGACATTCTTTGTGGTTATGGATTATCCCAAAGCCCCATTGTTTTAACTGATAATTCTACAAAAGGAAATGATATGGAAAATTACTGTGAGAATCAAATATGCTGTCTGAACATCTCTGATCCATACAGAAAATGCTCAGCATTAGATTTTGTGGTAACTGTTCAATAAGTTACATTACAATATTATGCAAAAGTTCAATCTCCTCAAAAAAACTAAGAAGATTGTTTTGTTGATATGTTTATGTCATTTATCATAGCTGGAAAACCCGTCAATATTGTGAAATAGGAAAAAATTTAGGTACTTATTGGAGAAGTACTATATGCTAAATACAGAGTCAGGCATTTTTGACTGTGATTATATTTATATTTTATTTTCATAATACTATGGAGTAAACACAGATTCTCTCTTCTGATGAAGAGAATAACTTACAAAATACTGAACACATGTTATTCAAATATCAGTAAGCAATAACTTCCTCATCAGCATGAGAACATTAATTGGCTTAACACTTTTACTTCTCCCAAAAATAAATGTATTTCTATTGCTCTACAGTGAGTAAAGAGCCATTAAAAATTCTAATTTTCCAAATACTATCTGAGGTTCAAACACAACTTGAACTTTCTTCCTTAGTCTCTCATCCTCCACCATCCTTGTGTCGTATCCTAATGTCTTCCTTCAAATCTAACGTCAACATAACCTGATTATAATCTGATCTTTTTGTGATTGTCTTTATCTGTTTATTTCACTTTTATTGAATTAGCTCCCATATTTAGTTTTATTATATCCAAGCCTTTTATGTGGCATATAATCACATATTATACTGCTTAAGGTGATGGGAAGAGGCAATGAGACTAATATAGCCTTGCCTCTGCCTAGAAGAATTTACTTATTTTGTTTTATTCAATCATACATGGATCTTTACTGCTCCAACAGTGAATGCATTCCACACAAGCCTGTGATTCTAAGCATGCCTGTAAAATGGTCTCCATTACAGCACTTTCCAGAGCAAATAACCACAATAATAGGGATAATTCAAGTGGATCACTCATTACGAAAAAGCTTTCAGAACTACAAATGTCAGGTGTTATATGTAAGATGTTAAGCATTAGTCCTGGCCATGCTGAAGGACAAACAAACTAGAAATGGAATGGCATTTATGTGAGTGGGTGGAGACATCCCTGCATGTAATGATAATGGATAAAGAGTGATAACAACAACTGATTTACATAAAAGTACTCAAAAGTACTTGTTTTTACTAGAAACTGTCTTGTGGAATTTATACTACTTTGTACAGTTATAGTCATGATTTTTAAGGGATTGATAAAACATTGAAGATAACAATGAACCACATATTTCAATTTACAGAGAGTACACTGGGAAAAAGAAGAAACTGGTTCAGATAGCCTCACACAGCTAACTTAGATTGGGGCATTAGTTAAGGATTCTGAATTGTACTTGTGCATCCATTTGATCTTTTGTGTTCTATAGCAATGGGGTGCTGGAGTAGGGTTGGACATGAAGGATCTATTGTGCCAAATCCACATCCAAAAAGCATCAAGCAAACAAAAAGCACACACTTTCTTAAGAATATCATTTTTTTCATGTTCATAAATAGACGGTGGTGATCAGCTGCAGATCTGCAATCTCGACATGACTGACAGATTATTTGTCACATATCCATACAAATATAAGTCTTTCAGCTATGCACACTGAGAAGACGGAGTGAGAGTTGTTTTCATAGCTCTTATATATTTCCACAGTTCCACAATGTAAAGCTTACATTCGTACTGTGTCTTCTACCATCTCCCCAGAGTCGAATGATTCTTTTCCCTCATTATTTGTCTCCATTTCTCTACAATACTGACTCAATCTCTCCATTGTTTAGTAGATGTCTGAACATAAATATTTAAGATATTTAATTTCAAAGTAAATAGACAGTTCAGAAATACTTAATTACTATAGACATTAGTGAAACTCTGTAAGCTCAAGTCAATGGTGTAAATTAACTTGAAAGGGATCTTTGGTATAATAAATGGGCCCTAATGTAAAACTTTGAAAACTTCATTACAGAAAACAAGACAGTTACCAAGCCCTGAATTTATCATTCAGATGATTTTGGTTGAATGTATTACCATTCTAATTTTGAGGTAACTTTGATTGCAATGTTTTTTTCATTCAACAATAAAATTTTCCTTTTCTTATGATCACTACTTGAAAAACACATCCATAATATTTTGAAATATTAAGATGATAACAGTACTTTCTCATCTATATTTTAAGCACCAAGAAAAGACAAATAAATTACAAATTCTTCTGTTTTTATTTTTTGAGACAGGGTTTCTCTGTAGCTTTGGAGCATGTCCTGGAACTAGCCCTTGTAGATCAGGCTGGCCTCGAACTCACTGAGTATCGCCTGCCTCTGCCTCCCGAGTGCTGGGATTAAAGGCATGTACTACCATGGCCCAGCTACAAATTCTTCTTGATATTGAGAAAATCTGTCTAACAAAAGACAACACGAAATTAATGAAACATCAAACCATAGAATGAGAAAAGTCACTTCAAAATTTGACTAAATGGGGATACAATACAAACACTCTTACTACCAACCACAAAATAGTCAAGCAATGAAAGACAGCAGTTTGGATAGATGATAAATAGGAAAACAATGAGGATATGGCAAATGAAAACATTAGCAGGAGGGAGAGTGTAAATCAGAAGGTATTACTGCATCTTTGCTGCGTATGGAGGTTAACAAACTGATTTCAATTTGATAGGGTCTAGAATTACCTCAAAGGTAATCCTTTAAGTATGCCTCTGAGAGGGTGTTTTTAGTCACTTAGTTAAGATGGGAACACTCACCCTAAAGGTCCCTAGTCCCCTCATGGGCTGAAGTTCTGAACTAAATAAAAAAAAGAAGCCAAGATATTCAGTAGCAGCAGCATTCTGGCTCCTGACTGAGGATATAAGGGCTGTCTCGTTCCCCCCCCCCACCACCACAACCACTCTGTAATTTAACATGTGACCTGTGATTCTAGACATGAATGTTTCAATAGCTTAACTTTTAAATTCTCAAGACTATTGGATGTTCACTCTGGATACAATTACTAAATTAAAGGTGTATGTCACTTTTAGTAACTGCAAAATGTAAATGTACAAAAGATCCCTCAATGGTGGTCATCAAGGTTGAGTTCTAATACTTAAGGCCTGACTCAGTTCATTCAAACACCTAAGCTTTGATTTGTCTTTGAGCCACTCATTAGTGATAGCATTAATATGCATAAATCAATATGGATAACTTTTATGCTTGCTACTTTATCTCATTATGCATTTTCCATTCCAAATCTACAAGCATTTCCTCCTGAGGGCTGCGTTTCCATCTTTTTCAGTACGCTATCTACAGGGCCTAAACTTTGCACTTGCCTGTGCTAAAACACTAAAATGATATTAGTTCATATTTTTTCTTCCTCCAGCTACCTTAAGTCAGATGGACACTGTATTTTAGCTTCTAGTGTAGTGTACAACTTTCCACATTCTGATATTGAATATTCCCTAGGAGGTCACATGTTGAAAAGCTGCCCCCCCAGAATGGTAATATGGCAGATAACTATCTCTTCATCTAACGAGGCCTAGTGAAGGTCCTTAACTCTTCGTGGTTGCACCTCTGAAGGAGATGACTTTCTGTCTGCTCACTTACTTTGCCTCATGGCCCTCAAGTAGGATGTTTAATTCTACCACACTGTCCACATGATGGTTTATCAGGTCCCAGAACTAGACAGGGAAGGAATCTTTAAAACTCTGAGCCAAATAATTTCTCCAAGTTAATGGTCTCAGTTACTTTATTATATGGAACAGCCCACAGATGTGGATTCATTCCTCCTTGACCAAAAGTCAGAGAATTCAGGACTATTCTTGCTTCTTCAAGATTATTGACGGGAGGTTTGACCCAAAGTGTGACTGCTAACAGAAGGTTTTGACCTAGGGTGTAGTTTCTTGAGGTTTTGAGTACTGAGAAGGTGATTTTTTTTTTTTTATATCTCGGCAAAAATGTCTTTTGTCTTACTACCTACTCTTTGGGTTGGGGTATATAAAGCCTATGGGAAATTGACACAAGGCAGATTAGCATTCGCTGGGTTGTCTTCCAGACTCTATCTGTCTCTCTCTCTCTCTCTCTCTCTCTCTCTCTCTCTCTCTCTCTCTCTCTCTCTCTCTATTTCTTTTATATCTCTGTTTTGTTCTGCCTAACATTTCCAATCCACACACCTTTACCCTGGGACATATGAAACCATCGAGACTGGACCCTGATAGATGGCATCCAGAAATATAGCCACTGGTACCACAGAGGAGTATCACAGCAAGGTGTAGACATGAAAACTGAGCACTTGGTGGGAAAAAGGTGATGTAAAGGTGCAGTAAATATTTTGGGAGTAAAAAGTATATATAAAAATTGTAACTGTAAAAAAATTGTAGATATGGCTCAAGGAAATAGTACACAGCTGTCTATACATTTGCTTGAATATATTTTATTAGCCAGAGGAGCTGGGATGGAGCAGAAACAAATGCAGAGATTTTTAGAGTTTGTAGTTATTGTAAACGTTCTGCTCCATCCCCCAGGCTGATGGCATAGCCTCCAGTGCTCCTGATCAAAGAAAAGAACTGCAGGGTGCATGGCCTGGCAACAGCTGCAGGTTGAGGCCTCAAGAACCACTGTTACCATTGTAGGTCTGCTCCTGGGCTCAGAAAAGCATGGATTAGGAAAGATAGCTTACAACCATTCAATGACTTTCAGAAATTATTGGGGAACATCCAGTGACTATATCCTGATTTAAAATCCAACACAGGAGATTGTGAGCCTGTCAGTGAGATTCTTAAAGGGACTAGTGATTCCAATTCCCCAAGACATCTTACATACATTGCTAGACAGGTACTGGTATATGTGGAATATGCAATACAGAATCAGCAGGTACATTACATATTAATTATGATCTACCTTGGCCAACATATATTTTGCCTACAAGACTTCCTACAACAACCATACTATGGCAAAAAGGAAAATTATTATGGTTGTATCTACCTCTTTCCCCTGCCAAAATGTTAGACCCTTATTTTGAAGCAGTAGCTTGTTTAGTACAGAAAAGCCAGATGGAATCTAGGCAATATTTTGGTAGAGAACCTAATGTGATCAGTGTTCCTTAGGTAACTAAGTAACAGTTTAACTAGGTAACAGATTGATTGGTTATTTCAAAATAATGATACGTTGACTATTGTGTTTGCTCAAGTTTTAGGCCAAATTGATAACTTTTTCAGCTGATTGATTGATGCAATTTGCATAAGTTCATTCTTTTATTTCTCCTAAAATTGTAATGAAAGATCCCTTAAAGGATGCTATGTTAATTTTTACAGATGGTTCTTCTAATGTAAGAGCAGCTGATGTTGTTGATGGTAACGGACATGTAGTGCAAACAGACCTGGCCTCAACTCAAACGGTTTAACTGCGGGCTGTTGCTGTGGCATTTCGGCTTTTTGCAAGTAATGCATTTAATTTATAGACTGAGAGTTATTACATTTTCACAGCTATTCGGGTCATAGAGACTGTTGCCTGAATTGGAATTAGTAATAGTCAAATTAAAATACTCTTTCAGCAAATCAAGATGCCATTCATCTAAGAAAAATGCCGTGCTTTGTGGGTCATATTAACGCACATTCGAATCTTACTGGTCCATTGGCTGAAGGTAATGCTTTAGTTGATAAACTTACTCAGTTGATCACTTTATCTCAAGTTGAGCTTGCTCAGCAATCACATGCTTTACATAATCAAAATAGTAAAAATTTAAGAAAGCAATTGGGATTAACAAGAGAAATTAGTCATCAGACTTTTAAACAATGTGGTATATGCCCACAATAGTTACCTGTACCTCATCTGGGAGGATAATACATGGTTTCTTTACAAAAAGCAAACTTTAAGTAATTTGAGAAGCAAAATCCTTATGTAACAATATCTTCTTTGATCAAATTTATGTACGAATGACTTTATCAAGATACTTTAACAATGTCAGATATATAGTGTTATTGTTCCTGGTAAGTAGAAAGGTGTCAGACATGTCTGTATCTGTGATTACCTGGGAAGGTAAATCTGATACTTGATGAAAGTGGACGGGCTCGGCATGGGCCAGCATTTGCATTCACAGGCCTTTACACAGCACTGCCCAAACAGTTCACAGTTCTGATGAGGAAAAAGTATTGTTTGCCTCCAAGAAGCCCACCAGGAACTATAATTCAGAAAATAAAAACACAGCTTCCATATGTAATATACATTGTTTACTTAGACAATGCTAACTTGTTAGACATGACTAGATCAATCACTAAAATGCCTATTTTCCTTTCTCCTTTTCTTCTCTAAAGTATTGTATTATAAACAGACATAACCACTGTATAACCCATCGGGTAATACCCAATTTTCCACCTTTTTTCCCTAAAAATAGGTTATTTGTTCCAAGTTCCAAAAAATCAATATCACAGATTCTTAAACATGCAGTCGACACTACGTAGCTTGACTCACTGGGAAAGATTTTGCATAGTTAATTATTAACTCATTCCACCTGGTGCAAGGATGCCATCTACAGGCAAAATGGCACATTTCTGCTAACCTCTGAGATACTATGAAACAAATGCTTAAGAAGTGTTCCAAATATGTTGCTCTTACGTAATTCTTTGAATTTTGGGACATTTGTGGCGTGTGTGGTGGGATGACATTTTTGAGAAATTATGTGAAAATATCTTTTGCAATTCACTTATTTAACATTTAAAAAGTTTATATATTTGCCAATAGTCAAAATTATATATTCATGACTGGTATTATACACAAAATAAAATGGCGTTCAAAAATGAGATGGAGTTTCAGATAAATCCATCAATTTAAATTTCAAAATTAATACCCATAAAATAACACAGTCTGAATTACTACCATCCCCAACACTGCTCAGGTGGTCAAGATCTGAGAGTAGATAGGCTAGAGACCTAAGGCAAAACCAAATACTACTGTCCTTCTAGAGAAACTTAGCAAGAAAATTACTTCTATGCCATTGTGCTTTGCTCAAAGATCAGTGTCTCCCTCAGCAGTCACCAGAGAAGCTTCCTCTGGGATACATGGGAAGAAATACAGAGATCCATGACTGAGCAATGTTCAGAGAATGAAAGACCTTGGAACCCTTGGTCCTAAATGGGATGTCTCTATCAAATCCCTCCCCTCAAAGCCCAGGGAACTCTGCAGAAAAGATGGAAAGACTGTAAGATCCAGAGAGGGTGGAGAACACCACATAAACAAGACCTTCTAAATAAAGCAGAGTCAATACAAATGTGAACTCACAAGGACCGTGGCAGCATGTACATGGACTGCAAAGGTCTGGAATTGATGAGGTTCCAGTGCTACGACTGAAAGGGGACACAAGCATATGTTTCTAAACCAAAAGTTATCTCCGATTGATATCAACTCAAATAAAAAATAAGTTTCCTCCAATGAACTCACTGAGTACAAAGACCATTTTTTAAGGACATGGTCAGCAGTAGACTGTCAGCATAGAATGAGGTCAATTGTTTTTGTCTTGCAAGGCTTTGTCTGGGCAGTTTTCTTTTATTATAGGTCTTTTGCTTGCATGTTATTGTTTCTGTTTTTGTGTTTTGATGGAATTTCTGTGTTTGCCACTGTGTGTTTCTGTGCATCTATATGCTTCTTGTGCTTTTCCTTTTCCTGTGGGTTTCTTTTTTTCCATTCAGGTAGGTTTTATTTTATATTATCTTTTATATGTCCATTTTCTAATGAGAAATCATGAGAAAGAATGTGGATGTGGTTGGGTAGTGAGTTGGGAAAGAGCTAAGAAGAGCTCAGTAGTGGGGAACCATAATCAGAATGATTTTATTAAAAATCTATTTTCCATGAAAAATTTTGCAAAATAGAGAAAACTAGGCACTTAGTATTTGACATGCTGATATATGGCATAATAACAAATAGGTGGAAGGACACTATCAAAAACATTGACTGTCAAGAGCTTCAGAGTGAATTGAAGTGCTCCGTCTGCAAAAGTCCTCTATTATACGGAGTCAGGATCTATTGGCCCACACAGATCTTTGGGTTTATAAACTAGGTGAATATGATCTGTATATCTGCACATCAATATGGAAGAGCATAGAGAATGATATAATGAGACATTTATGGAAACATAGATTCATGATAGATTTCAAGATGTCAACTTAAAAAACACATCTCAAAGAAAGCCACAAACACCAAGCTAAATATTATTTCTTTATTAAAAGTTTTGCACATGAGTAGAACTCAAATATGGGGCAAAAGGTATTTTCAATGCTGACTTACTCAGGTCTTTTACAATATTCTACTTTTATACTTACTGATTTTCAAAACAAAGTACACAATTTATAATTCAAATATTCTTACTTTCACCAAAAGTGCAAATTTGAATTAAAAATCAGCACTTGGCAACTTTTAAAAATCATCTTCCATTATAGCCAACACTTGGCAAAGTGTTGATCCTCTTCCAGGCTTATCTGCAAGCCACAGTTACCTTTGACCTGCAAATCACACCTACCCAGATCTGCAAGTCTCAACCACCCCTGACCTGCAAACCACACCCACCCCTGACTAGCAAGCCGCACTTAACTGACCTGCAAACCACTCACTCCCAACCCCCTGATGCACAATCCCATCTCCCTGACTAGCAAACCATCTTCAGGGCCAGTCTGATTTAGACCCTCATGGCTCTTACTCTGCAGAGAACTTACCAGCCACGTGCTGAAACAGCCTGGCTCTGTTCAGTGAATGTGTTTTGCTTTTGTGAGGTCTTGAGGTCTTGCTGTCACTCTAGAAAAGCATCTGTGACTTGGCAGCTTGATACATGGATGCTTCTGCACTGCAATATTACTGCCCAAATTCTGGCAGCCAGGAAAAAGCTAATGAACATTCCAAAGGTACAAAGGTGCTCTCAGAGCTCCTGAGAAGGAAAGATGCTTTCAGATGGATGGTAACAGGTGCAAGGGCATAATCGAAAGGAAGGGGTTGAGCTTCTTGGACCTAGCAAAACACAGCAATATAAACAAGCATGCATATATAAACCCTCTTTTATGAATATAAAAATCCTTTAATATTCAATATTCAATGACTTCCATAAACTTAGAGAGATCTTAAGATTTTTGGTTTTGGTTTTGGTTTCAGGTCTTTAGAATAAATGTATACCTCAGTATTTGGGGATAACTGCTTCAATTCCATGAAGACAGAAGCTATAGCACACCTTAGTTTACATTATACACGTGCAGTATTAGCAGAACATATGTGAGAACTGTGATTTTACACTTCATTTAGCTTTGGTGTTTCTAATACCAATTCAAAATGTCTTATTAATGATTGATTACTGGAAGCTGGGGAAGAGGAATAAAAGTGAGACCTCTGGCTCTCCGCCTGCTCGCCGCCATCATGGACACGAGTCGCGTGCAGCCCATCAAGCTCGCTAGGGTAACCAAAGTGCTGGGCAGGACCGGTTCGCAGGGACAGTGCACGCAGGTACGTGTGGAATTTATGGATGACACCAGCCGCTCCATCATCCGAAACGTCAAAGGTCCCGTTCGAGAGGGAGACGTGCTCACCCTATTGGAGTCAGAAAGGGAGGCTCGGAGATTACGTTGACCTTCCTGCTTTCCTGCTGGGTCCTGAGTATCCACCACTTGGCCCATGATGACCTGCGACTATTAAATAAAGCATTTGTATTGTTTTAAAAAAAAAAAAAAAGTGAGACCTCTGGCTTTTCAACCATTCCTGAGTTTTTGCTGTTGAGGTTAATGTTACACTTTGACAAACTGTGCAATCCGTGAGAGGACTGGAGGTACGTGAAGAAGCCCACATCTCTAACTGTTGCTGAACAACATATTGTTCTTTAATGCTGGTACAAAATGGAGGTAAAGACAGAAAGCAAATTTTTGTGGAATATTGGATAACATTTTTATTTTTTTTAAATGCACCCACATAGATGAAGTTTTTTTTTTACTAGTTACTATTCTTTCTTTCTTTTTAAAGTGATAAAGAATCACATCACTCTCCCGCTTCCCCTTCCTCCCTCCTAACTACCCAGCCACCAACCTCAGGTATAATATTCTTACAAGACCTAACACTCCAAGCAAATAACAGCAACCATATGAACACATGCTGGGATTAGCCCAGGAGATTTTGGATGCGAATAGCCACTCTAATGTTGAGTTCTATCCCAGTGGAGACTTATGCTCTCTGGGTGTTTGTTTCCAGATTTAGAAAGCACAGGGGCTGTTGGGTTGTAGTCAGATCACAGATTTCCAAGAGTGCTGAAATGTTTTGGAAGTGTCTCTATTCCCTTCTGTTTTATAGCAGGGTTGCAAAGCCACACATTTCTCTGCATGTCTGAAAAGAAAGAACATGTGACTATGCAAAGGTTCAAAGTCCAGTTCCAAGAACACGGGTAAAACTTAAGACACTTAAAAGCAAAGCAGCTAGACCTGTTAGTCTGAGCTGCACTCGCTAAATTCATAGCAGGAAACACGTTTATAAATGTCTTTCTGCACTGAAAGTGCAGATCTTTCCCTGTAAGCCTAAGGGAGTTCTCCTCTCCACTTCGGGCTTTTTAAAATGTATTTTTCCACCAGACTCAGCAAACTGCTCCAGCGCACCGGAGCCGGCTCTTTCTCAGTGCAGCGCCACGCTGTGGTTGGACTGAGAACACTCTCGGAGGGTGAGATTATTCCCTGCAAATCGGAACCTCTGGATGAAGGTGGAGACGACCAGGATTACAACTAAGGCGTCCCAGACAGCGACTTCGGACTTGAAACATCATTTTTTAACTTATACTCTCCATGAATGCGGTGCAGCAATGACCTCTTTTCATACTAGGATTTATTCAAGGTAATATGCAAAAATTAAAATGAAAATCTATTATTAAATATTCTGAAGTTTTCCTCAAAAGTTACCCACTAAACTCACCGTTTTTGTTTATAATTATTAGGCAATAAATGTTAAAAATGGCAGTGAAAAAACAGAGTAATTATATAATCTAGGTTTATACTTTTATAAAATCAGTTCCTTCACTGACTCTATAAGAATTTTATCTACTTATTAATAATAAAATTATCACTATATAATATAAAAGTTAAATAAACATAAACCTAAGTTATTATTTAAGAATAGATTATAAGAAATTATTAAAAATTAGAAAAACACCTTACAAATACAATAAATTTATTTAAAAGCTTAAAATAAATGACTAAAGAAACTTCAAGAAAATTTGTCAGTTTTGAAGTTCAGTGAAGACTGGCAGTAGCTACAGGATGCCCATATTTTCCAATCATTTTCTCAATGATGTTATTATCCAAATTACCAGCTTAGGATAAAATAAATGTGCCCTAGTTTTCCTTGTGTCCATTAGACAGACGTTTCCGATATAACTAGTAAAAAGAACTATCTAAAGAAGGACTTTTATAGTCCCACTATAAATCGATAAAAAGTTAATTAGTAGTTATTAAGAACCCCTTATAATTATTTTCACTTTTATCAATATCTACTTTAATAAACAATAAAATGTTATATTAAATCCTGAAAAGTGTAACATTACAGGTGGATAGGTTTAATTTTCAACACTGGACTTGCTTATCATTTTATTATACAATGAGCCTCATCATATTTATTTTTAATGATTTTTATTCTATTATGTACTTCTGTTAAGTGGGAGTCCTGATATTAAACTATGCCAATTTTACTATACAAAGCAAATTGATTATTTCAGTCACTGAAAAGGAGTTTTATTACAGAGATCACAGGATGTAATTGTATAATCCACAGAAAGGATGCTGATTTTGTACTCGGATATGGATTCGAATCTAACCTCTACTGTTTATTGCTCTGTAACATTAGTTATTGTGACTTTATGTCCAAATTGTGTGCCCAAGTAAGACAAAAGAGCTGAAATAAATACTGCTTTCACTTGTTGAGAAAAAATAAGAAATACAGTTGACAATAAATGAATAATAGAAACTCCAGAAAATAATAAACGCTAATTGTTATATACTGCAAAATATGAGGAAAATTACATTGGAGAGCATCACCACGATATTTACAAAATTAATGCTAGGTGTAAGTCTTTGATAACACAACACTTAAGTCCCCCAAATTTTGTTTTTTTTTAAATAATCATTATTTTGTTGTTTTTTTCATTACTTTATAAATAATACCAATCAAAATTTTCACTTCCTCCCCTCCTCACACTTCCCTCCCGCTGCTCCCTCACACTCCCTCTCCTCCCTCTCCCTCCAGTCCTGAGAGAGGGCAGGGTACCCTGCCCTGTGGGAAGTCAAGGCCCTCTCCCCACTACATCCAGGCTTAGGAAGGCATGCATCCAAATAGAATAGGATCCCGAAAAAACAGTACATGCAGTAGAGACGAATCCCAGTGCCATTATCATTGGCTTCTCAGTCTGCCCCAACTGTCAGCCACATGCAGAGGGTACAATTTGACCCCATGTTCATTCAGTCCCAGTTCAACTGGATTTGGTGAGCTCCCATTCGATCAGTCACACCGTCTCAGTGGGTGGACCAACCCATCATGGTCCTGACTTCCTTGCTCATGTTCTCCCTCCTTCAGATCTTCAACTGGACCTTGGGAGCTCAGTCCAGTGCTCCGATGTGGGTCTCAGTCTCTATCTCCATCCGTGCTGGTTATTCTGATATCTATTAATATACTTATTTTTGGTGTGAAGGAAGGTATTTTTCCCCTCTGAAATAAACAGTTTAGGCCAATTATGTAAGTACCTTTATCAATTTAGTGAGACTGTCGAGTTTTAATTGCAAAAATATTATTTTTAATGTGCATTTATACATCTTAGGTTTCACACCATTCATTCTCCACAGGCTCACTAGTACATGAGTTCCACAGTCAATATCTTCTGGTTTCTAACTTTTGACACTCAATAGAGATAAGACTGGTAATGGAAAATTTCTTTGCCATTTTTGTGTTACACATTTGCAGAATTTTTCATGAGCGTACATGAAAAGCTTATTGAATTATTTGATAATTCAGTAGCTGTTTCAATATATTTCTGAACCACGCGTGTGCTGTTGCTTTAAAAATAAATTCAAGAAATGAGAGATGCCATGTGTCACAACAATCTAAGGCAAGTGACAGGTTATTCAGCATCTAGGTGATCCCATAACATGCACACTTAGTTTCAAAAGTGTGTTTGTGTGAATCTGCATCTGCGAGCTCCTGCCCATGTGTGTGTTTGTGTCTGCATGTGTGTGTATGTCTAACACAGTCATAACCAGGCAGACAATTTCACTGCATCAAGTCAAAGGTTAGTCAGTATGGAGGCTACTTACAGTTTTGACATTTAGCAAGAGAAAGCATAGAGACATGAATGGTGTAAACTAAACAGCGTCAGGGGAAACGTACGTCATCGCAGGCTGTCAGTCACAGCACGGTTCTCTGTGTAGAGAACTATCTATGGACATGATCACTGCTGTGGGTAAACAGCAGTGGATCTAAACTATTTCAGAAGTGGCTAAAGATATAGTTGAATATGATGGTAATGAGCCAAATGATATGTATAAAACTACCAAATAATCATTCAACAAAATATCTTGCCACTCAGAATTGACAAGACACGTTAGACAGGTACAGAAACTGATGAGAATCTGACTATGACCTTAAGACATACGGGAAAACAATAATCATTTAATTTTCAACAAAGGAAACTAAATATCTGATCATGCCCTTGAGCTTATATAATTTACATTGTATATAATTAGCTTCGTTTATGTAATTTATGGAAAAAATAATTTTCTGGATTTTTTTTTGGTTGTTGTTTATTTGTTTTTGGAGTTTTTAGACAGGACTTCTCTACCTAGCCCTGGATATCCTGAAACTCACTTTGTAGACCAGGCTGGCCTCATCAAACTAGGAGTCCACCTGCTTCTGCTTCCCAAAGACTGGGGTTAAAGGAGTGCACTACCACCCGCAGCTTCACATCACTTATCTACATTCTTTTTAAAATACTATCTACATTTTCTTTTCTTTCATTTTATTTCCTTTTTTATAGTGCAATCTAGTTGACCAAAACTTTCTTTTGCTCTGTCTTTGAGTCACACATATAAAACTAGAAGGTTAGATGCTTATATGACATTCTACACAGATAATGTCACAGAGTATATAGCACAGTAAACAAAAAATAACAGGACAAAGGTGATGAGGGTTCAGCTCTGCAACCAGAGCATTAGATCCTCAATGGATGGGATGTATCAGAATCCAAAACAATGTCAGGAACACACAGCATGAAATCACTGGGGCGATGGAAATGCCCAAGGTAGTAGTGTCCCTTTCTTTTCTACCTATGACGTTTCTGGTCTCATTGATTTATACCACATCCGCAGCCATGAGAAAGCCCCACTCATCCTCACTATAGGAGATCATGATTAGTTACTGTGCTGTTGTTATGACAACATGCCGGACAGAAGCAGTTTAAAGAAGAAAGCATCAATGTGGCTTAGCTTATGTATCCTGACAAACAGGACTTGTAAGCAGGGGATCAAGGTGAATGCTGACATTATAGCTGCAATCAGGATGCAGACAGATTCATGCCCACGCTTCCTTGGCTTTTCCTCTTCCTTTTTTATTTAGTCTGGGATTGCAGCACATGTGGTACCCACATTCAGGATGGGTTTTGCCTCCTCACTCAAACAGCTCTGAAACCGCCTCTCTCTCCACTGACATGCTCCGATATGTCTCGTAGATTACAAGTCCGCACAAGTTTCGGAAGGAACTCATGGCCTTTGTGTTTAGGAGGACGAGAGAGATGTTAGTCTTTCATAATGAACAAATACGCAAATCAGCAGTAACTCTTTCATTCTCCAAAAAGTCCAATCAAGCCAAAGCTAGAAATAACAAATTGTTCGATTCATGTATGCTGTCAGTAGGAGCCAGCAAGATAGGCTTAGTAGAAGTAGACCACCAGAAGGAAGTTCTTCCCACCATTATCACCTGCTAGTGCTGGGCCTAGTCATGATAAGCTTAACAGAGGCCTGAGTCTCAGTAGTTTACCCTGAAGTAGTTTATCTGGTTGCAGGAAGGACCATAAACTGAGATTACCTGAGCACTACCCAAGAACAGACCATCCAAAGGAAATGCTTTCCAACCATTGTAGCACAGACTCACCATGACACCGCTAGACAAATGCCAGCCAATCAGGGGTCTTGAACCTTAGAAATTCCTCCCCTTCCCCCAACCTTTACTATTATAAAACCCAACTCTAACTGAGCTCAAACCTCTCCGATTATTCCAATATGTTGGACACATGGAGAGACTGAGTTTACAGACTTGTATAAAATAAAGGCTCTTTGGTTTTACATACAAGACTTGGTCTCCTTGTTGTTTTCTGGGGGACTTCCCAGATCTGGGCATAACACTGTCTACTCTAAAATTCAGGCTTTCTAAGCACTATCCTACACTGTAACCATGTCACATTTTTCTTATTCAGAAATGTTTTGTTATATAGCATGTTCAGAAAACAAAAAAGTACAAAAATTATCTCTAAAGACTCACTGTATATAAGCCTGTTAAATGCTTTGATATAAGGAGAGGAGCATGGTTCTGTCTCAACTTGATGTGTTGTGCTTTGTGCTAGCCCATAGAAGGAGGAGTGGGTGGGGAGCGGATAGATGAAAAAGTGCAGGGGGGAGGGCAGAAGGAAAGAAGAGAGGGGAAACTGGTTGGTATGAGAAATAAATGAAAAGATGTTATTTAAGTTAAAAAATACAAATAATAAAAAAAATCACAAATGTAGTATGTAAAATAGGGAAGCGGTGGTTCATGCTTTTAATCCCAGCATTCAAAAGGCAGAGACAAAATCTCTGGGTTTGAGGTCAAACTGGACTACAGAGCAACTTTCTGGACAGCCAGGACTGTTACACAGAGACATCCTGTCTCATAAAACTAACATAAAGAAGCCCTGTGCTGCTGATCTTAGAGACCACCCAGGTTCACCTTATCAGAAATTGATCAGTTTATCACATGACAATTTTAATCTTCATACAAAAATGGAGCTTCCACCCCGTCCCGCCTATTTGAATCACACTATTTAAAAATATCTTGATACATTGGGCTACAACATCAAAGATAAAATTGAAATAAAATTGAATATATCAAAGAAAAAAGTTAAATTAAAAATTAATAATAGTAGAACCTTATTTTTGTGACTGTCCCAGCAAATAAATTCCTTGAAAACAGAATTTACTGATTTTGCTGAATCCACATGAAATAAAATATTTGATAAATAAAATATTCATCAAAATTCCCCACATGTGAATAAAATGGAGGACCTTAGCCTTAACAGTCAAGGCTTTGATGACTATTGGTTTGCAGTTTACAGGAATCAAAGTCCAGTCTTTGGTGTCAGAGCTCTGTTCTTGGAGACTTCTGCCACCTAGTGCCCAGAAGCCATCCTGCAGGCTCTCTGAGTTGCTGCCTAATTGCCTTATGGGCTGCATTTGGGCTGCAGAAAACCTTCTTGAACATGTTCAGGTCAGTTTGGAATTGCTAATTTGAAGAGGGACTAATATGCACGCTGCATTTCCGACAAGCATATGGCTTGAGAATCAATACGACATTTCATTTTCCTTTTAGCAGCACTTTAAGTAAGCCTTATTAATAAATGTTTTAATAAGGCTGCACGAGACCCCTGGGTGTGTTTTAGCCTTTCATTAATATACGCCTCTATTGTGTTGCAAGATATACGCTTACCAAATAAGTCCCTTTGACCATTCAAGTGCTAATTAAGGATGCAATAAAGCAAAGCCTAGGGTGCCTTAATGAAAGCAAAATGCAATTCTTTAATTTAGAAAATAAAATGTTTTACTTCTCCTTCAAACATCACTTAAGGATATGACTAAAATAAGCACTAATGGATGAAAAGGAACAGTAAGCCGTCTTTAGTAGTATTGCAAGCACACCTCCCAACATCTCTCAGTTTTACTTAAGATTTTTAAATTATTGTCCGTCCAGTTTTGCATAGGTGGAAGGATGGTAGAACAGGGGATGTCTGTCAGTGAAGTTTATAAAGCAATACTATTAAAATGTCTCTAAAAGTTAAAAGTCAGATATGCTGCTATACTGCACTTGATTCTGAGGTTGTTTTTGTCTTGTTTTCAAACACCCATCCTGGGGGCCACTTTTCTAAAAGCAGGACTTAGTGGTGGTTCTGCCATGTTTCCACAAAGTTATCATCTCCTTCCCCCACAAGCCCATGATGAACAGACCTGAGTGTGTGGTTTCCCTCTCTCCATCATTTTACCTGACATGTGTGAGAGGAACAGATGGCCCCGTGTCAACCTTTCCTGCCAGGCCTGGAATTGCGACTTCATCTCCTCTACTGCGTCTGAAGCAAGGTATATGTGCACACATCTCTGTGAAAATCTCACTGTAACTGACAGGTCCTCCTTGACCTGTTGCACTGCTAAACTTTCCAGTCTTTGCAATTTGAAATGATATAATGGCTTGTTAGCCTATTGTACCAGTCAATTACGAAACTGTTCCCCCAAGATCATTTTAACATATAGAAACCCTTTAAAATTAGCAAGAAATACTAGCACCAGAGTATCAGAGTATCAGAGAAATGGAACACCTCTCCTTTCTTTCAGTTTTCCTCTGCTTCAACAAGTTTCTTTTATGTCTAACAGTGACTAGTCACACAGACAAACACACACATACACACACACACACGCAGACACACACACACACACACACACACACACGCACACACATTGGTTAAGTAAAATATTAGCCTTAAGCAAAAGATGTCAAGAAACTCCTCTAAATCCCTTATCTCAATAGCAGCTTGGTGAGTGCTCAAAAAATCAATGTCATAATTGCAAAAGATATGTTGACACTCTGGAGTAGTAACAGAGGAGCAAGGACCATTATGGAGTATAAATAATATGTGTCATGATCCCCTGCATCTTTATGAGGAAATAAATCAGGCTTATCAGAGATCACTAAAGTTACAGAGGCAACAATGTTTTTTAAAGACTGAAATATAAATTTTAACGTTAAGCAGTAATAAGGTCAAAAAGCTATAAATATGTATGTGTGTTTATGTAAAACAATCATTTCACACAATTACTTTATGTGATTACTGCATTCCTTGTTATTTTTTAATTAAAATATAAATATGGAGCTAATGAGATGGGTCATCAGTTAAAGATCCTTATTCAATGAGTCTGGCACTATAAAGTTTAATTCTCAGAACCCAGTAAGGTAAAAAGGAAGAAAGGACTCCACAAAGTTGTCCCATGACATGAACATGTATGCAAGATGCATATACATGTGCACATTTGACCATGCACATACATGCACACACAGACACATACACACATCACATACAGTAACAAACAAAAAGGCAGAAAAAAAGATGGTTATCTAAATTGATTTTGCAATACTCTAAAAGGTCACTGTTTCACAATTCGGAAGTCATTTCCAGAAATGCCTTTAAAGTTTTTAATGACCATGATGAATAGGTTAAACCAACCTGGTCAAACAATGTTTTTATACAATACTTTAAAATTTAATAAGGGTGCAGGAGAGATGGCTCAGGGGTTAAGAGTACTTTCCGCTTTCCCAAAGGACCTGGTTCTTATTCCTGGTTGCTACATGGCAACTCCCAACAGTCTCTAAATTCACAGTTTAAAGGTAAAAGCATTCTTGGAGAGGAAATGAAGCCTGGGTAGCTCAGGCTAGAGCAACAGTAACATGAAATATCTTGTCATGTTTACTGCACAATCAGGAAGCAGAGAGATAAATACTACTGATCACTTAGCTTCTCCTAATTTTTCAGTTCTATAGTCAACCTAGGGCTCCAGTTTTATGTAGTGGTGACCACATTCAAGGTCAAACTTCCCTTAGCACTTCAACTAAATCTCCCTGGAAACTCACTGCCACAGGAGCCCAGAGACAAGTCTTCTAGGTGATGACGAGTAACCATTATATACTTATACATGCAAAGAGTTCTGCCCTGGAAATGGATTTGAATTTTGTTGTTTGAATGCACAGACTTTTATATTCATTTTTTAACATTTATTTATTTAGTGTATGTTTGTTTATGTGTGGGTATTTGTGTGCCAAGGCCAGTATGTAGAGCTCTAAGACAAACTTGCAGAAGTTGGATTTCAACTTTACTGTGTAGGTTCTAGGGGCTGCACTCAGATCATCAAGCTTGGCTGCAAGGATATGCTGATCTCCCTGGACCCATAGATTCTTAATGCGTACTGACATCATTCTTGATTCACAGCTGTGTGGCCAATGCAAAACTGCAACCGAGTGCTGCAGGAGCTCCTTCTGCTCCTTCAGCCAATTGCCACTGAGTTACCAGCCCGTTGGGGCGTGGTCTCTCTCTCTTTAAAAAAAGCAGCGGTTGTCCTCCTCTCCCTCTCTGGCTTCCGGCTCCACTTCCTGCGCCCAGACTCCTTTCCTGTTCACGCGGAGGGGCTGTTGTCTGGGACAGTAATCTGTAAGTTTTTTTCCCCTTTGAATAAATAATCATTCTATTAATCATAATTCCAAACTGCTGTGGGATTGTCTGTGACTTACGCCTTCATCTGGCGCCCCACGTTTGGTTGTAGAACCCTTTCCTTCCCCCCCACAAAACTGCTTGCTGCCAGCTTGGCTAGTCACGAGACCTCCCTCAGCTGCGGCCTGTGCCCTGTGTGTGGAGCCAGCAGTTCAATTAAACCCCACGCTCCACAGGCTCAGGACAATCTCTGCCTGCCTGGTTTGCTCTTTTCTGAGTTGTTTTTAAATTCCCCTTGTAAGTGCGGCACTTTAGTGGTGTGAATCAGAAAGACTCGGTCACGTGGAGGCATACGCAGCTTCCAGGTTGCTCTTTTCTACCCCTGGATTCTGGGTTTCTGGTTCCACGTATGGAATTTATTTAATTACATTTTCTTTGTTGAGCAACTTATATTTCCTAGTTTTTAACAAATACTAAGGCAGACACTGAAACAGGACCCGTTTCCGTCACCTTCGCAGTGGTTCTAGTGGGGACTTGGCAACAGCGCCGCCCACTAGACAGGAGGTAACATGGCAGTTTCTGCAGTTGAAGCAGAAAAGGAACTGACAATGACGGAGGAAAAATTACAGGAGGCACATGTGGATAGGGTGAACCCGAATCTTAGTTCCATCCTAGTCATACTGCCTTCCAGAATTTCTCCTACAGGGATTTTAATGCAGAGGGAAGATATTATTTTAGAGTGGATATTTATACCTCATAAACCAAGTAAAAAATTAAAAATTTATGTAGAAAAGGTCTCTGAATTAATTATAAAAGTTAAACAGACTTTGTCAACTAGCAGGTGTAGACCCAGCAGAAATTATAGTGCCTTTTACTACTGAGGAAATAAGAAAGTTATGGGAAGAAAATGAACCATGGCAAAGAGCTTGTGTTAATTTTTGGGGAGAAATTAACAGCAACTATCCCAAAAGTGATAGACTTAACCTCATAAAGAGAACTTCTTGGATTCTTCCTAGAATTGTACGTGATGCTCCAATAACTGGAGCCCGGACATTTTATACCAATGCAAATAAATCAGGGAAAGCAGGTTATAAATTGGAAGAATTGAGTAAGGTGGAACAAAGCCCTTATAATTCTTTCCAGAAGGCAGAATTATATGCCATTCTTATGGTGCTAAGGGATTTTAAAGAACCTCTTAATATAGTTACAGATTCACAATATGCAGAAAGAGTTATCTTGCATATTGAAACCGCTGAATTCATACCAGATGAAACAGAGTTGATTTCATTGTTTATCCAGGTACAGGACATAATTAGGAATAGGCTTTGTCCAATGTACATAACACACATCCAGTCCCATACCGGTCTGCCTGGCCCTCTAGCACAAGGTAATGCTGAAATTGACCAATTATTGATTGGAAGCATTCTGCAGGCCTCAGAATTTCATAAAAAACATCACATCAATAGTAAAGGCTTAAAGAAAGAGTTTTCCATTACATGGCAACAAGCTAAGGACATTATAAAGAGATGTCCTACTTGTTCTTTCTATAATCAAACACCGTTGCCTGCAAGGAGTAACCCAAAGGGTACTCAAAGGAATAAAATCTGGCAGATGGATGTGTTCCATTTTATGAAATTTGGTAAATTAAAATATGTACACCACACCATAGACACGTATTCAGGTTTTCAATGGGCAACTGCCCTGAGCTCAGAAAAGACTGATTCGGTAATCACACATTTATTGGAAGTTATGGCCATCACGGGTATACCTGCACAAATAAAGACAGACAATGGTCCAGCATATGTATCTAAGAAAATGAAACGCTTTTTTGCTTATTATAATATAAAACACGTTACAGGTATACAAAATAATCCTACAGGTCAGGCAGTTATAGAAAGATCAAATCGTACTATAAAGGATATGCGAAACAAACAGAAAGGGATGAAAGATACCCCCAAAAATAGACTGCATAATGCTTTATTAACCTTGAATTTTCTTAATGTTAATGAGAAAGGAACAACAGCAGCAGAGAGGCATTGGATAATGGAAAAAACTTCTGAACTAAACCAACCTGTTTATTTCAAAGATGTGCTGACTTCTCAGTGGAAGCCAGGAGATGTGCTACGTTGGGGAAGGGGTTTTGCTCTTGTTTCCACAGGAGAAGAAAAATTGTGGATACCATCAAAATTAATAAAGGTTCGATTTGAAGAGGAGAAACCTCTTGGAAAGGAGAAATGACAGCTCATCTACAATGATGATATTCATACAGTTGGTAAGAAAAACATAGAGAATGGGGGCAGGGTTCTGTTCTTATCTCCACAGGAAAACACTGATCGTTGAAAAGTTCAAGGGACTCTGGATATTTGAATACTGACAGATGGAAAATAACGACCAAATAGGGACTATCAAGAAAACTGAATAGGTTCTGTAAGTAAAATATACTAAATCATATTTCTAAATTTATAGAGTTGGTTTTGGAGTTGGACTCTGGCTCAGTCCCTCTCTAATTCCAAGCCTGTTGTTAAAAGAAAAACCCAGAGTTTCTGGAGTTTCTGTCTCATGTCAAGAGCCATGATATGGGACAGAAAGAAATAGGAGTTTAGAAAACATCTTTACTTTTCTTCATATCTATCATACCTTTTATTAAATATATCTATCATGCCTTTCATTGAATATATGTATGTCTGTATATGTCTATATGATTACTGTTTAAGTTTTCCACAATGAACAATGAGTTTTCCCTGCAGTGACATTTGAAGTTTCCAGGAAGAAGATGGGTCCCCATAACAACAACTCCACCTGATTGAGATGACATCATGATACTGATAGCGCTACTACAATACCTGTTTTGGTTACCAGCTGCATAAGATGATTCCAACGTGGTTAGCTGAAATGATGCACATCTTGTACAACATTCTGGCCAGACCTCCACAAAATACTCAGAGATTATTTGCAATTTTAAAAGACATTGATCTTGAAATTTAACCATCATTTTACTTGCACAGGATCCCCCAGAAAGAACATCGCCCCCATGACAGCTGGAAGTAATTCTAGAGAACGACGTCCCCTCTCCCAGTAAAGTTTGTCCTTGGGTTTAGGGACATCATTTAGGGGTTGGTTATAATTAGTATACAGTTGAGGATTGGGGGAGGAATTTTATAAGCACAGGAATCTTAAAAAAAAAAGAGGGATAATTGGATTATGGGATAATAGATGTGTACTTTGTTTTTAGACAAACATATTGGTATCAATTCTTATATATTGATACAAAGTTAAATTATGTTGACTATTTTTATGCATGCTTCTACCTCTGTTTAAAACATTTTTATGTATTGATATATATATATATATTGTATTGATATATGTATATTTACCATATTGCATTGTACACTTCTACCTCTGATTAAGATACTTATATATTGTTTATGTATTGATATATATATTTACCATATTGCAATGTATACTTGTACATTGTTTATATTTGGAGGCCACATTGTTCTCATTTATTGCACAGTTGTTTATTATCTCAGTCTTTAAGTTAGATAGATATTGAGAATTATATAGATCAACAGTCATCTAAGTTTGTCATTTATAATTAGTCTAATCAGGTTCTTTAGATACATAGAGATTGTATTCAGTATAGATAGATAATCTTCAACCTCTTCAAAGAGCTGTAAAAAATGACCTTTAATCTAATTCAGAGTTCTGTGGTAGGGAGACACAATCGCTCCTGGCAACACCGATCTATTCCTGAGAGAATGTTGAGCACCAAAAACACTCTACCTGGAGCCTTTCTTCTTGGCAGAACTGGCCTTTGGGTAAAGAAATGGTCATACCTCAACTACTGACAGAGTTACAGAATATCTGTAAATGGATAAAACAGGACTGTCATATCCTGCCAAGACAGGGTAAGATAGTTTTGAAGTTTCTTGCCTTTGAAAATGATATGTCGGTTACATCAGGACTTAGCCAAAGTTGGTTGCTTCAATGCTGCAAACATGACTTTGGGTGTTTGCCCAGGTAGCCAGTTGTCTCTGTGATTTGTTACATGTTCTGGAAGTTGTTTGATTGCACTTCCTAATTACTCAGGTAACATTATTTCCCTTCTCAGATCTTCGATGAGATTTAAGATTATATAAATGTAGTTACTTTCCTTTCATGATTTGGCCAAGTTATTTGTTATACAAGACTTAAGCTAGTTAGAATAGGATATTTGTATTTATTGTATATAATTTTGTAGGTTTGTACTTATTGTATATAATTTCTTAGTAGGCTTAGAACTCTCTTACTTAAACAAAAGGGGGAGGTGCTGCGGGAGCACCTTCCGCTCCTTCAGCCAATCGCCGCGGAGTTACCAGCCCATTGCGGCTTGGTCTCTCTCTCTTTAAAAAAAGTGGTTGTCCTCCTCTCCCTCTCTGGCTTCCGGCTCTGCTTCCGGCGCCTAGACTCCTTTCCTGTTCATCTGGAGGGGCTGTTGTCTGGGACGGTAATCTGTAAGTTTTTTCCCCTTTGAATAAATAACCATTCTATTAATCATAATTCCAAACTGCTGTGGGATTGTCTGTGACTTATTCCTTCAACCGAGAGGGAGGGAGGTGGTCCATAGATGAATTCCAAGTCATTTAAAAGTGATAGCTGAAGTTCAGATCCCCAGAACACTTGGAAAAGCCATGGGAGTGAGCATGGTAAACCACCCATAGCCTCAGTGTGTTAAGGCAGAGATGGGTGATTCCCCAGAACATGACTGCTATGATAGATATAAAATGAAACTCACAGTTATGTGGGACACTAAGACTTAGTATACAAAGTGGAAAACAATGGAGTATGATACCTGACTGCAGGCTTCCTCTAATGAGGAAGATACATGCACCAAGAATTCCAAATCCACACGTCCACAACACATATGAACATGTATAGACATATATGTGCAAAAGAAATGTACGTAAGGAGAGTTTTGCTGTATAAGTCGGTGGCATGAAGAACCACCCAGGTAGAGAGAGTCGTTACCACTCTGGGTGGGTCACTGTGGTGTTCAGGGATTTAGATTACTTAAGTCTTGGTGTATAATATTACTAGGTATTTAATTTTGCTCTACTCTCCACGTTGCAAATAATAATAACATTAGTTCCTGCCACCACAATGTCCCTTCCATCATGCCTCTTCCATAAACACACCTACTAGATACGTTTCCATTGAGATGCAGCCATATCACATTTGGTAATGGCTACATGAAGATATTTACTAGTTGATCCCTTTCTATCTGTTTCCATTGTTGGTGGCACCATCCCTTGATTCTGTCATCAACTATATGGAATACAAATAATTTCAAAAACATTTCTTTTGGGACAGTCAGGGAATGTGTTCAGAGAAAAACAACATGTGTAAGAAACAGAAAGAACCGTGCCAAAGATACTTATGAATTTTGTCCTCATTTGGGCCAGTAAATGACTGACAACTCAGTTCTGTTCTCAGTACCAGATAGCTAGGGTTTCAGAAACAAACTTGGAAAACAAGCAAAGTACCCCAGCTTCTGAAAGATGAACACACACACACACACACACACACACACACACACACACACACACGGGCATGAGTGTACACACATATACAGAATTAGTGATATAGATAGATAGATAGATAGATAGATAGATAGATAGATAGATAGATATGGAGAGAGATGTAGTGACAGAGATAGTGATAAATAGACAGACGGAGATAGATAGATGGAAAGATAGAGTGATAGATAGAGATAGTGATAGATAGATTAGTGATAGGGAGAGAGAGAGAGAGAGAGAGAGAGAGAGAGAGCACTTACAGATGGTCTGCTTAGTGCATCTGGGCTACATTTAGATCAAACCATGTGAGTAGCAATGAAATTAAACAACTGCTTACTATGAACACTTCCATTTTGATTTAATTATAAGGCTATTACAATCTCACTGCATTATTTCAATTTAAGAGCATTTTACAGATAAGCGAAACTGGTGGAAAAATCAGCCCACAGACTAAAATCTAGAAAGTATGTACATTTTCTTGACTTGAATAATATAGTTATGTGAAAAGTTAATGGGATTTCTAATAAAATGAACAAATTTAGAATCATGGTTAAAATGTGCAAACCTTTGGAACTTTTCCTATAAAGACATTGTGAAAATATTGAGACAAATATTTGAAACATGCAAGATATATGTGTGTATAAATGTATATATACACATAAACACATATATCCCATAAAGATGGCAAGAATAAAAGCAAAACTTAAGGCTGACATGGTAAAACATTTGCAAGGCCAAATCTAAACCATTAGAGACAATAAAATTAGCAATTCATTCTTTCAAATATGAAGGAAAAAGAACTGCTATAATCTATTAAAACCCAATCGTGTATTGAAAAGTCCTCTTGCCAGAATGCTTGTTATTTGATTCACTAATACCCTTATCCTACAGTTCAAACAGAGTGGCCTTTCAAAGCAATTACTAACAAAGGCGATTTAGCATACTCTGAATTCTACAGGGAAAAGCAGTCAGATTTTGGATAACAGAACAGGATGTACAATCCATGAAATTATTGCTTTGCATTGCTTTGTACTAATGAAAAAGCCGGAGCCAGGATGATCTACAGGGTCTCCGTACATTCATTCCTTCATTCTCAGCAGTGTAGCATGAATCTATGTGTGGTGCTTGCTATGTTAAACTCTGGCTGCGTGCCAGCTTACATAAGGAAAGCAGACAATAGAAATGCTAGGTGGCCGAGACAAATTAATAACTTCTTCTCACATGAGCTAATTGGTACATGGTAGAGCCAAAGCAAATACCAATTTCAGGATCATAATTTTACAGATGTTCCGTGTTTGTTTTCTCACCCATAGCACTGCTTGCCAGGTGTGAAGCACTCTCCCATATCATTTTTGTCAACATAAAACTATCTCACTATCTGTGTTCTTCAGAAACCTCAACTTGGAAATGCACGGGTCAATCATGATTCTTTAAGACTTGACTCTATTTTATGATGAATTAGGTTTGAAAAATGTGAAGTGATCTCTATTATACAGTTGAAGAAGGGGAAATAAAAATTCCCCGGGATAGATGATTCATTTTGTTGCTAATGGAAGTGTGGGTTAGATGATTACATTTTTTGCTTTCCTGCTTAATAAAAGATGCCAATTTTTTGTTCAATAGTAATCATTTACAAATTTTGTATTTAATAAAACACTACTCAAAATACAAAAGAACTGAATTTTACTAAAACAGGAATCATGTTACAATTCTTTATATTTTTTTATTTATTTTCCATAGCAACCACAGGTCCCCCTCCCTCCCTCCTGCTTCCTTACCTCTTCCCAACCCACCCCCATCCACTCCTCAGAAAAGGTAAGGCCTCACCTGGGGAGCCAACAAAGACTGGCACATTCAGCTGAGGCAGGACCAAGCCGCTACTCCTTCTCTCTTGATAAATCTGATACCTTTAATATATTCACACCATAAATTCTTGTGGAGAAACTAGTTCAAAGCGCATAGCATCCGGTGCAGTATATAATAAATTTTGGATATAGAAGGTTTAGCATGATTAGTACAGAGTCTGTGGTATTACCCGATAATAAATCTTACAGCTCTTGCTATGAAATCGTTTAGAGTGAGGTAATAGACACTAAAAACATCCTGTATGTGTGGAAAGGGACACTATCTGGCAAAATTTTCACTAAAACATATAGATATAGATATAGATATAGATATGTATATACACATACATAGATGCATATATACACATACGTGCACATATATATGTAATGTCAAGATACTAAAACAACATTTCATTCTTGGGTAAACTTGCCCATCATAATCTTTAGTGAAAATTATCCTACAATTATGAAATCATCTCTTAAAAATTTGATTAACTACATCAAAACAATCTCCACAACACACACCTTTATATGTGCTCTGTGTCTCATAACTTGTATTTATTTTTCCCTGACTCTAATGCTTAAACACTGAAAGATGCATAGGTATCTGGCAGCTAATTTATCTCACGGGTCCTTTACTCTGAGGCAAAGCTCACAAAACAGCGATCGCACAGGCCACTGAGGCGGCACTCGTCACCAGCTGCCAGCTTTGCCTCAAAGTCATGGTTTTCCTTCTGTTTTGGAAAGCTTACCTAGCAGGACAGCAATGTGTCTGCATCATACAAGGAAGAGACAGCCACACTCGACTGCTGGGTGCATGGAGAACTCATTAGCCTAAGAACATGCTTTCCCATATGTACATAGGATGTAAAGTTAAAATCCTTTTTCTAAACAGTTGGGCCAAATCAATACTGCTTACCTTTGTGGAGAAATTTCCCAAGACCAGAGACTGGGTAAAATTGTATTAATTGACTAATTTGGAAAAAAATAACATAAAAAACAACAAAGCAGGAATTTTGCTTTGATTAATTTATTAATAAATAATATGGGGATAGAGTAGTTTCCTCATATTAATGTTACTAGTTTCATTTTACTGTGATTTTTAAAAATAAAAATTTCAGCGTAAGTGACGATGCTATTGCCTTTACAAGGATGGTGTTGACTTTCACACAGCATTTGACCCAGAACCAAACAGGAAGATCTAGTGCTCACCATGAATCATGAGATCCTAAAATGAATGTGGGTGTGTCATGGAAAATTTAGCTATGCCAACACATTTCTGAACATACAGTGAGCAAAATTAATAAAACTGAAATCTGTACTGAATTTCACCTGCTTCTGGCAGAGTTTGCCTGTGTTGCTCATCACGACTTCACTGCGATGCACGTTTCGAGCACACAAAATGAGCTCTTTTTCGCTTGACCTGCCGTTGTGACTCATGGTGCTAAGGCACACTCCCAGCAATAATGTGGCTCGGAGTCAGGCTACTGTGTGTCCTACTTGCAGTGTTTTCACTGCGCCTCTGAAGTTTCTGTTCAGAGAAGCATAATGGTTCCATTATGAAAAAGAAAGACTTAGTATTTGACTATTGACCTTTCTCGCAGGAAAACAGTTGTATCATTAGAGAAGATTGACCTTAAAAAGTTGTATTTTTGAGCTGCTGACTTTAGTGTCAAAAAGAAAGAAAAAAATAACAACATTAAATAAACTCTGGCTCTGGATTAAGGTTGATTCTCCACCATTTTCTAAGATGACTCTAAGTGCACTTCTGCTATTTTGTCCTAGGTTGATGTGGCACAACATTCTCAGTACTGATATTTATAAAATAAAAATAATGACATTTCTGAAAACTACGTCCAATAGAATCAGATTTAGTCAAGAGTTCATTCTCTCTGTAAGAGAAGACATGCTTATCTACTTCATTAATAAGCACAAATTTGCTTTAATCATTAGGAAATGGCAAAATGATGAATATATCAAATAACCTGAAGACTTTATGATTTATTAGTAGTAAATGATTGATTTGCAAACCTATTTTATATGGCAGTTTTATTAGAAACTGTTCTGTTGCTGTGCTAAAATAGCATGACCAGAGGCAATGAAAGGAAAGAAGGGTTTATTTGGGCATAGGACTCCAGAATAGCTAGCATCCATAATGGTAGGGAAGATATTTCAAAATGGCAGCCAGACCAAGAACTAAATGATCAAAATTTCACTCTTATACAGAAGACTGAACACAAATAAGAAGGGTAAGATTATAAACCCTCAAAGGCCACCCCCAGTGACTTGACTACTCCAACAACACTGTGCTACCTCAAGGTTCTATAGCATCCCCAAACAGCTCCACCAACTGAAGACCAAGTGTTCAGTCCATGAGGGTTAAACATTTCTCATTCAAACCACCAAACCTGTCAAGGGTTGAATAAGATGACCTTTTGTAAAAAGAGACTATTGGAAGAATCACTTAAGAAGTATTGTTCCAAACAGCATATTATTAAATAGACAGTAATACAGACAGGGAGATTCTATGATTCAATTCCATGTTTGGAGAGAAAATATAAGAACTAAGTATTCTTTAGACAAACATGAGACTGAAACTTTAAAACATAATGGTTATGAGCATGTATGATCAGTATGAGTTAGTACATGAAATTAAGCAGTTACAATTATAGGTCAATTGTATGGTTCAATATATTACATAAAATAAGTTAATACCATGAAACATAAGATGAAACCAAAATTTATCAAGTCCAGACAGACCATTTATCCAACTTGATACACCACTAGAGAAAAAAAAGCTCTGATGATTGGAATGATAGATAAAAATTAAGTCAAATATGGGCAATGAATGTGAGTCAATAATGATGTGCTTACACAGCATTCTCAAAACCCAGGCAGCCCATAGCAGCTCACACAGAGACAGACAGACAGAGATGGACAGACAGAGACAGACTCAAAGGCTGTTATCAACATACAAATGAAAACAGACACAAGAACAAACCTGAAAAGAAACTAATAAATATTAAAAACAAGGCCATGGAAAGAAAAGAAGCTCTTGTTTAATCTATCAAATGAAGACATTTCCTTTCTAGTACAATGACAGTCCAGAGTCATCTAGAGGCTGACCACTCAGAAGTCTATGGTTCATCTGAAAATAATGCTATCCAGACACATGCCCCAAAGAATATGAGGAATCACCTGAATGCAGCTTGCTATCTAGATAGTGCAGACAGCGTGATTGTTGCCAGCTGCCCATCACACACAATAACCTCATGCTGAAAATTGTATTAATTGTTGTTCAAAAGGAATGTGAATGATTTGTCTGTCTTGACTGATGCATGATAACAGTATATATTTATGGAGCACAGTGCAATGCTTTCAGGCAGGCACACATTTGTCTTAATCAGAGAGGTTAGGATGTGTATTTATCATTTCTTCAGCACAGTATTTCCAGCCATGAAAAAGGATTTTGGGAGGGTGGCCTGATGGGTTTGACATAAACATCCTTCAGACCTTGTGGGCTTTCCTCAATGATTTCTATATAGCACTACTGTTAAGAGTCACTTCGCCAACAGAAAATCCTATGGCACTGTGTCATTTCTCAGACAACTACTGAGAAATATTAATCAAATGTATTTCATGAAAAGTGATATTTGACAAATTTTTTGAATCAAAACAAATAAATACAAATCCACCTATCTGAACTTAACCGGCTTTATGAACTACATTTTCTAAAGTGGGTTGGTTGAAAGATGTTAGCTGGTAAAGTGCTTGCCATGCAAGCACAAGGGGCTGATTTCAATCCCAGAACTCATATAAAAGTCTACACAGGGTGTTATATGATTCCAAGTGCAGTACTGCTTAGGGAGAGATAGATGGGTCTTTGGGGGACTTCTGGCCAGCCAGACTAATATAATTAGTGAGAGCCAGTCCCTGTGAGAGGCTCTGTCTCAAGAAAACTAAAAGAACAGCCCCTGAACGATGATAGCAGTTTATATCTGGCCTTTATACACAAAGGCACATACATTCATACACACCAGCACATATATGGGAACCCACACTCCCAAAAATGTACACACACACATACACACACACGCACACACACACATACGCGCGCACGTTACAGCAGCAGCAGCAGCAGCAGCAGCAACAGCAGCAGCTGCAGTCGACCTAAAAGTACAATTAAGTGGCTAAAGAAGACAGAGTGGCTATATATTGGCAACAAACATTATCCAAGTTGGGATGTGCAAATAGAAAACAGAAAAGTACTTGTTAATATCCTAAAATATAGGACACTGTTTTCTCATAGTCAAAAGCCAAAGGATGGAAACATCAGTTGCCTGTCTTATTAATATAACTGATATCCATCCAAACTTAGGATTTTTGCTTTTCAACATCACAATCATGGGTTTTGGTAATTAAGGGCTCTCTACCACCAAAGGGAAAAGTGATCCTTCCAGAATGCAGTGATGTTAACAAACTGGAAGTTAAAACTTTCATCTTGCTCTTTTGCAATCATATTCCATGCTACTGATTCAGTTAATCATGGACATCATGTATTACTAACTGGAGAGGCTGGTTCATTTTGTCTACAAGCTATCACTGTGTTCATCTGACATGTTTGAGTATTGCCATCTTTAATAATCAATGAAAATGATATGGCGAATCAATGCAGTGCAGGGAGGAATACTGGGAACCTTTGGGAATAAAACTGTGAACCACCCAAACAGTGAAAGATCCTCCACTCTAGGCTACAATCTGTCTTGCCAGGTACAATGGAAAGATGAAAGAAGAGGAAATTATAGTTATAAGCATCACTATGTCATCAGCCATAGAAACAATAACCATTCGTGTGTGTGTGTGTGTGTGTGTGTGTGTGTGTGTGATGTTTTCAGGCAATAGTTTCTTTTCACTTTGATAGTCTATTTTATATTACTTAATTCCACACATAGTTTATTAGTCCTCAAACCTGAAAACCACTTCCAATCTAAATAAATGCTCTGGATAGAAGCATTGGTCATTAGTGTATTATCTGTTGGAAGATGGAGAACCAGACAGATCTCTATTACATATAGAGAAGACAAAGAACTTTGCAAGATGTGAGAATGATCACAGAGCTGCAGTTTATTACAGAAATTAAATGTGGATAGAAGGTTAGGATGGAGCTGCGTTGTACCAATCTTTTACCAGGCTTCTCATTTGATTCTTGTTCCTCTATATACAAGGTTCATCTTCTAACCTTCATTGAAAAATGCTTTTCAGGCACTCGTGATCATTAAGAGTCAGAGAGAGAACACTGGGACAGTAAAGTATATAAAAAGTCAAAATGGATCAACTTTTCTCTTCTTGCACAGAAGATTCTTAAGTGGCTGTGACTTCTCTGTGGTTTCAGTCCCCAAAGAAAAGCTCTTTCCTTCTGACCTTCTATCTAGAACCATGAGCTGATTGTAAAGTCAGCTTCCTTGGAAGGATCCATGGTCTCTGCAAATTTTAACTCTTCTTCTTGTCCCTTTGCTTAGAATTAAATACGAACAGCAGTGTTGGGATATGTGTTGTCTAGTCTTGATTGTAAGCTCAATCAGATATAGAATCAGCACAAACATACTTCTGGTCGTGTCTGGAAGGGAATCTCTAGACTGAGTTATCTGAACTGGAAAGGTCCCCATGGGTATGGGAATGACTATTCCATAGGCGAGGATTCCTGCTGTGAGTACGTCTGTACAAGCTGCCTCACAATGAAAGACAGCATCCCATCCTTGCCACGGCAGACTGTATCAAAATGTGAGCCCAAATAAATCATTATGTAAGAGGCCTTGGTCAGATATCCGATCACTATGATGATAAATGTGACTGATATAAGACAGTAGGGGGAGCCTTGTCTCTCTGAGCTCTATTTTGGATTTCAGTCATTAAGTGAATAGTTTGTATGTGATATGTGGAGGATTAAAAAGAGAAACAAGAAAATAATAACAGTCTTTTTACAGATTTGGCTAAAAATCATCATTCCTTTCAAATATCAAATCTGGCAATGCTGTGTGCATTCACACACAGGCTATTTAGGGCCACATAAGCATCAAAAATGGGAAAAAATGCAGGTAAGAGAAGCATCAGTATTTCAGATAATGTCTCAAAATTATTTCATGTATGCCACTGCCATTTGTTATTTCAAGAATCCAAAGTTGGAGATGCTATCCAAAAGCGACTACCTTACTGCATATAAAATATACACTAAGTATTTAAAATGAGCAAAGAAAATTATAAAATTTTAATTTCTCTTGCTTTACAAGGAACTTTTTTATTTGTTCTGAAAATGATGCATATTATAAATGTGTCACAGAAAAAAATCTGGTTCTCATTTGTAAAATAACTATAAAATGAGTAACATTCCAACCAAACTAATATTGAAATTGGTACAGCACTATGTTCCTTTTACATTTCTGATTTTACAGTATAGTAATTATCACTGATACCACTTTCTTAAAATAACTCAGAGTGTAGTTCAAAAAAGAAAAACTTTTTCCTGATTAAATTTTTAACTTCAGCATTTAGCAGAGGATGTGACACATTTTCTTAAATACATGACTTAATTAAAAATTATACTAAGTACACAAGTTAATACAGTAAATATACCAGGAACATCTTTAATATCTACCTGGGGTAAGCATATGAGACAAAGGATTAAGGCCATGCGTCTTATTTCAGCACATATACACATATGGACAGTGTTCCTGGACACAGTGTGTTAAAACCTAGGACATGAAGTTGAGGGGGGTGTTCTGGGAGGTACTGCCGGTGAATATATTCAAAAGAAATCATAGATATATTAATTCATCAAAATAAATTTTAAATTTTAAAAATAAACATTAACTTAAGAAATCTGAGAAATTAAAGTTATTACAAAACAACACAACAAGGGAAGAGATTTTAGGACTTAGGAAGTGGCATCTATAGACATTTCCCAAAGGAAGCAACATAGATAGCTGGCAGGTAAACGAAGCAATCACCTAATGAAACTTTCCAATCACTAATTATCAGGGAAAAACAGATTGAAACAAAAAGATGGTTGGTGTGATGACTCAGGGTATAGACCTTGTGTTGTCCAAGCCCAAGGATATAAGCTCAGATCCCTGGAACCTACTCAACAGCAGGGAATGGAGGTGTACGCTTATAATGCTGGTACTAAAGCTGACAAACCTGAAACATGTTTGTTCCCCTTGATGAACAAATTCCAAGAGTTTGAAAACCAGTCTCTGTTGGAAGTACCTGCTGCTCTTGCAGAGGGCCTGACTTTGGTTCTCAGCATTCACATCAAGCAGCTCACAACAGGCTGTGACTCAACATTCCTGGAATCCTACATCCTGTTGAATTCTAGGACACTGACACTCACAAGGTACAGATATGCACATGCAAATACCATATATAAACTGGTGTGGGAGGTCCTTCTGTCTATGTGTTGTTCTTATTGATTAATGAATAAAGAAACTGTTGATAGGGCAGTACTTAGGCTGTGAAAACTGGACTGAATGCTGGGAGGAGGAAGGCAGAGAAAGAGACACTATGGAGCTACTGCCAGAGTCAGACACGCCAAAACTTCGCTGGTAAGGCACTGCCATGTGGCGATACACAGATTACTAGAAATGGGATAAATTAAGATGTAAGAATTAGCCAATAAAAAGCTAGAGATAATGGGCCAAGCAGTGATTTAATTGATACAGCTTCTGTGTGATTACTTCATGACTGGACAGCTGGGAACAACCAAGCAGCCTCTGTACTACAATAAACATGAAGGGAAAAGCATAAAGGAGAAGGGATTAGAAAATGGAGGAAGGGAACATTATAGCCAATCATCACATATGAGTTGACTAGATTCAAAAACATCTACCTGCTAAGAAATCTGCATATAATGAATTAAATCAGCCTAAAAGAGTCCATAGTGTGGTCCTGCTATATCTGTTTAGAGTTCACATCTGGACACCATGTGCCCCAGATGCCTGACTTTGGACTAGAACTCTTAACATTTGTTCTGCTAACCTGCATTCTTGCTTTAGTCCCATCTCGCCTCTCATGGTCCACCTTTCCTCCTTTTTGACATGAATGATGTTACTCTATGCCATTTTTGAGTGACACAATACAATTTACCATTTTATTTTACATGGGCTCACAACTAAGGGCTTGTATTGAGTCTTGAGGAAACCAAACAAAATTGAAACTGTTAAAACTATTTGCACTACTGAGACTGAATACATTTTGTTAAACATGAGACTTCTGCAAGGTCCAGGATGGGCATCACAATTTAGTGAAGTGTTTTGAATATCAAGTTCACAAGTAGTAGATGTGTGATAATTAGTCTTCATTATCAATGTGATTTAATTTAGAATCACCAAAGAGATTGATGAGATGCACTTGTGAGTCTATGAGGGCATATCCCAGAGAAAATTAGTTGAATGAGGCAGAAACGCCATTGCATTGACTGAAGGCCTGGACAAAATAAAAAGCAAAAAGGAGAAAAATTCACCAATTAGAACCATTGTCTCTCTCTGCCTTCTAGTCATTCATGAAGTAAATCTAGCATGTGCTCTCATTATCAGGAGCTCTCAAGTACAAGTGACTGGAGAATGACGTCTCCAAAGCAGTCAACTAAAGCAACCCTCCACCCACACACAAGAGTTCCTACAGGCATTAAAGATAAAAAGAACTAATATATGTTACACCAACAAGTTCCAACCTAAAACATCTTAAGTCAGTTTGAAGCAAAGCAATGTCTATCCAAAGACACAGATTTTAATTAAATAGATAACATTATTTTTCAAATTATTTTGCTTCCAAACTTTTCATCTTTAAACTTAGAGAGACAATGTCAAATCAAATTATCCTGTATGTTATACATAGAAACACTGATTTTAAACTATTATGCATTTATTATATTTTCTTTACCTGACTTAAGTAAGTCCCTATTTGTGTTATGATAGTACAGGCTCCTCACCACTGTTCACAAACCAGTTTCTAAGAAGATTATAGAAGTTATTCAAAATAACTCCTCTAAATTACAAATGCTACAGACAACTTGCCCATCTTGGAATAAATAATGTAATTGGATTTAGCTGCTTTAAGAACTCTACACAAATTTATATATGTGCTTTTGATCATGGATCGCATCAAACACGAGGAAAGCATCAAATACTCATTAATTTGAGTGCATCCATCATTAATGAATACATTTAGAAATTACTGAGACTATAGAAACTTACACAAATACTTTGCTTCTTATTTATCTGAAGGAAAAATGTGGGTAATAACTTTCCTAAGAAAATCAAAGAATTATTTTTCTCTGAAGCTACGGTCTGCTGGCTTACTCGGCCAATATCTAGATATACATTCATTTTTATTGGTTTCAATCGGAAGTTTGGCAACAACTGTTATAAGTTAGTTGTATAAAGTTATCCTTAACTATAGAGTTCTGAATCAGAAGTGTAAGAAGAAGGTTTCATTAAACAAGTGAAGTATGTGGCTGCTACCACTGGATGGCAACCCAAGCCACAGAGAGAAGAAAGCTCTAGAAACAGCCGAAGGAGCATGAACACTTCAAAAGGAATATAAGAGGATCTTACTTTAAAGAAATTAGTGTGTAGTAAAAATATATGCAAACGGTTCTGCTCATGAAGTGTGTGTCCATTGTTTAAAATGAGTTACTATTGTTCAACAAAAATTTAATATATTTTGAGAAAAAATACCTAAATAGATAATCTAATTACTTTTTTCCAGGACTAGGATAGAGTGCAATCAATTTTTAAAATCCAGCTTCAAAGATCCTCCTTTGATGCAACCTTTATTTACAGAAAGGGGAAGTGTGGGCCTGGGATGGTTGCTGTTTACTGTCGACTGTGGAATGTGAGTCTGTTGAAAGGTATGGACTTCAATAGGGAGAATTAATTCTTAAACCATAATATAATTCTGTGAGTGGAGTAGAGTCTTATTTACATGGGTAGTGTTTTCTTTATATATAAAATAAGTCAATGTACTAAACAAGTTCAAACTTGTTTGGTGAATGTTAAAAGCAGTAAATTCCTCTTTTAATGAAGGAAGATGTGGTCATTAAATGGCACTGGCTTTGCTTTATTAGTTTCTAGGGCACTCTTGTAAACTGGAAAGATGAGCAAACCAAACTTTAAAATAAGAATAACTACATAGTTTACATAGAATACCTCTTGATATAGATCAGTACAAAACAAATGGAAACTCAACAATCAGGCCACCTGATGGTGAGTCCAGAAATGAGGAATTATATTCTCCCTCGGATTCAGCCTAAGGTTCTCAGGAGGAAGATATAAGTGGTGGAGAAAAAGGTCAAAGAGGAGATAGGAAGAGCCTAAATAATGGCCTCCATGTTCAAGAAATGTTTCAAAAAAAATGGAAAGTAAGGGAGGAAGGAATACACCAACAGCTAACGTCTGGCCTCCACTGGCAGATGTGCACACACATGAATAAGTACATACATACCTTGACACACACAAAAATTTAAGATGTAAGAAAAAACACAGAGGTGTTAAACGGCTAAATGGAAGAGGGCCATCCTAATTCTTTACCGAATCTCTCGTCTGCTGTAGAAAGAGTTGGGATGGGCGAGCAGCAGAAGGCATGGAAATTACCTAAGTGAAAGTGTTTGGGATCAATTCCTCATTCTTTGATTTGAATACTCGGCTTTGCAAAGTTCATTAAGCTGGCTACTCAACTGAACCTAATAACATAAGCAAAATGTGAACTCAATTCCTGTGGACTTTGCTCTCCTTTGCCTGTAACATGCTGGAAAAGGTAGAGAAGTTCCCGTTCTGACTATCTAATGAGGTGTATTTCATAGCCAGAAAGCATGGTTCTTTTCGTTAAGACTCTTGAAAATCCTGTACGAAAGCTTTGCATATAAGACCTTGTGATGATAGAGAAGGGTGAATTTGGAGAACCCTTTCAGCTTCAGAATCTTCAGAATCTGAGGATCACTGGGTAATCTCCAAGAACCTTGACTGAAATGCTATTTTCGCACAACTTTAGTGCTGTGGGATGATCTTTCTGTATGCTGTGAATATGCATTCTTCTCATTAGTTAACAATAAAAGATGTTTGACTAATAGCCAGACAGGATAAGATTAGGTGAGATAATTTTAGGTGAGATGAATTCAAATGAAGGACAGAGAGGAGAAAGAAGCCAGCCAGTTGCTGGAGGAGCAAGATGTGGTATAGCACAGGTAATGCCACAGAAAATGTGACAAAATATAGATTAATAGAATAGAAATGGGTTAATTTAAATGTAAGAGCTAGTTAGTAATAAGCGTGAGGTATTTGACCAAGCATTCTGTAATTAATGTTAAGCCTCAGTGATTATTTAGAAGCATTATCAGGATGGAGCAAGACAGAGAAACCTCAGTTTACAAATGGTAGCCAATGTGGGACATGGATCCACGTGAGACTTTAAAAAGCTTTGAAAGGGTTCTAGACACAGAAAACCAGTCAAGAGCAGCTTCATAGTTCACGTCTCTCATTGAAGACTGTATGCTAGACTACTGCAGTTTTTCATGGGCCTAGGTACAAAAAGGCTCTGTCCAGTCACTGAGTGTGGGCTTGAGAACACAGCTGCGTGCTTAAGAGCAGAGCCACATACTGCATGGAAGATTTAGGGCTTTTGCTAATGTGGTCAAAAAAGACTAGAAGATATGCAGTAAAAGAGATCCAGGTGGAAAAGCCCCCAATAGGCTCCAGTATGTTTTACTGCTGAGAGACATTTAATTTGGGGGCTGCAAAGTCAAATCAACCAACATAATTTAAAGATATCTTGATTTCAAAATTTGGGTCTAAGGACATGTTGCTTTGGAAAAGAGATTCTGCTTTTGTTTCCACAGAAGATGAGAAACACTGATTCCTTCTGGGTTAACATGGTTTGATCAAGGAAGAATCCCAAGTGGTCTCCCATGGGAGCAGTAGCCCAGATGATTCAATATTTCAAAATATCTCAAAATTGCCTTTGAGTTCTATATACAGAACAGATTCAAGGCTGCTGGCTGAGATAACCCAACCTCTAAGTCAGTTCTTGAACATTAACTCTAAATTTTCTCACATCCTTCAAAGATCACCAGTGCCTTCCAATCAGCAGAAAGTAGTCAACTATTGCCAAATTCTCAAAATGCTGTTGATAGATGTTTGTTTACATTTTAAGAGGGGTTGGTGATAGATTGTTATTGGTTATAGTCATTCTCCTTCTGTAGCACAATTAATAAAATCCTAGAGAGAGATATTGAAGTTCAACCTGAAGATCAGAAAATCAAAGCAACCAGCCACTGGCTCTTACTTTTACCTCACTCCAAAAATAGTGATTCCATCTCTAGGAATCATCAAAATGATACTGAGCCTGAAACATGTCTCCTCCCATCGTTTATTCCTCTCCAGTGCTGGGATTAAATCCTGGTTTCTATGGCAAACTAGTGCGGCTACTGGGATTAAAGGTGTGTGCCACCGCTGCCTGGGCTGTAAGGCTGATCAGTGTGGCTGTACTACTGGTCTTCAGGTAAGCCTTATTTATTAAAATAGAAATGAAATATCCCTACATCTTTCTAAATGAAGAAAGGGAGATAGGATATAAAAAGGGAAAAAGGATAGATTATTGAATATACTCTATATCTGAAAAACAACCATTAATCTCCAAATATTTTGCAATGGTATGGATTTTAGTTAATTGGTATAAATTTAAGGCTAATTTTGTTATACTGGATGTATATTTCTACTTTAATTTAAGGTATTATGTTCATGCTGCTCATTTAAAAAATAGTGTATAATTAAGAAATATAGATTAATAGTCATCTAAAATAGTCAAACTTATAATCATGTTAGGTTTTCTAGATATAAAGAGAAATATTTCTAATAAATAGGTATCCTTACACATTTTAAAGACTTAAAGATTATGGCATTTGAAATGTTTTAATAGCTTAGACTTTTCTTGACAGTGGTGCCTGAAAGCACAAATATACTCCAGAAAAGATAATGGTCATCAAACTCTGAACGGAGTTTGTTTTCTTTATGATAAACCAGATACTTTGATATTACTCATCCACTAGCTTGTTATTTGTTAGTGATTGACTTGAGCAGACCAGTGGGAGTGATGTACACTCTGCCATCAGAACTTGCAACCACATGGTGGCTCACAACCATCTGTAATGGGGTCTGGTGCCCTCTTCTGGCTGCAGGCATACACACAGAAAGAATATTGTAGACATAATAAAATAAATAAATATTTTTTAAAAAAGAACTTGCAGCTAAACTTTGCTTGGTACTGCTAATGATTTCATCTGTGAGGGGACAGCACAGCTTCATGAGTTCCTCTCCTCTATGGAAGATCTTTCTCAGCGCCAACCAAGATTTTTGGCTTCTTATGCTGAAAAGAATTTTGGGGCTAACAAGAACAGTGAAGTAAAGCTAGAAATTTTACTAAAGATGTTTTCATATAGGATCAACGAAGAACGTTAAGAGAAAGAGACACTTAGTAAAAGATGAATTGAGAATATGAATGAAGATTTTCATAAAATATATATCCAAGTGTATATTCAGAGTCCTTAAGGGAAAGTCAGCATGTATACCATCCTGGTGGCATTCAGATTACATCTCAAAAAGTTTCTATGAAAGCTGTTTATCCCTTTCATCTAGTAAATGAGACGCATGATGTGGTTCTACATATTCCTTGGATAGAATTAGAGGCTGACAAAGCAAGACCAGAAGCTTATGGGGTAGCACACTGGGATTCTAGTGTATGGTCTTTCTTTGTAATGGTAGCTCTCCCTGATGGTAGATCTAGGGAGCTGCTGGTGTATGACTGAAAAGAGAGGAAGGCCCAGAGTGGTTACTAATTGCACAGGAATTCCTGCTTCTTGCTGGCTAAAAAAACACCTTATTTCCCAAAGAAATCTCTTTTCTTTCTCTCTGTTTCTTTCTTTGTCTCTGTCTCTCTCTGTGTGTGTGTCTGTCTTTCTCTCTTTCTCTGTCTCTCTCTGCCTCTATTTCTCCATCTCTCTCTCATCCTCCCCCCTTTCCTTTCCCATTGCCGTGACAGTATCTTGAGTTAGTAACTTAATATTTCAATTTATTTTTCTGAAATTGCAGTACTCATAACACCTTCTTAATAAATTGATGTAAGAGTGTGACAGAAAGCACTTTTAGCTATGACTAGGCTTCAGCTACCAGCAATATACACTTTTAATTATGTATAATCCAGTATTAACGTATAGAGTCTATTCTCCGCCTTTCCATGTACTTTTGGATTGATGAACCAGAGCCACAGAACTTTATATGCAGCTCACTGTTCCTGACCCATCTTAGACATAATGTTTCTTACATGGAGTACTCTCACCTCTCATGGTCTCAGCATAACTTTACTTCTCATAGCTGAATCTCATGGAGATTCTCAAAGACAAGGTAAACTCATGAAAATGACAGGAACCTGAGCAAGTGCTTGAGTAGATAAAAACCATCCCAAGAGACGATACATAGTTTAGGAGGTCCAAGAGAAAGAGAGAGCCAGTTAATCATACTTTGTTTTTAAAATGCAGGGAAAATAAAATCTCAACACTGAAATAATTGCTCCAAAGTACAGAGCTCTAAAAAGGGTATTTGATGTGCTTGGACTGAAGGTGTATGGGAAAGAGTAGAAAGAGTAAGTCTTGGGGTACAAAATCCTTCTTACTGTGAAGCAATTCATAAGCACTGAATTGCATTATTGACTTTTTAAAATAATAATCACCTGTGTGGGGAAATAATTTGCAAGAGAGGTGGTGGGTAGAGGGACAAACCTGCTCTTAAAATGAGGGAGTAGGAAATGAGAACATAAGAGTTGGAACAGAACAGAAAGGTTGTAAACTAAGCTACCTGTCCAAGATAAAGAGAAGTGCATGCTACCTTTAACCTGTACATATATTTATAGATCAATGTGCTTCTGAGAAATCACAAATTATGGTAATTTGCATTTTCAACAACTGAAATGCAGCATTAGTTACAACCCAAATGGTAGTGAAATATTGAATGTACAGAAATAACCCTTAATTTAGTTCTGTGTTTGGCAGTCGGATGTAATGTATAATTTTCTCTATTTTATAAAGATTTTTAGAAGTAGTTTCTCTGAAGCTGTGATATACATATGTGTTTAATAATATACATAGCAACCAAGTCCGTAGTCTTTAACGACTCACTTTCCTAAGTTACTACCAGATCATGGCAAATACCACACAAAAAGTGTTTAAAACTTGAATTGCAATAAAATGTATAAAAGGATATGCTATATGTGTTTTTATTTTGCTGACCTTCTCTGTCACCTGGTCCCTCATCCCCATATAGTTAAAAAAATAACAGTATTCATGCTTTCTATCTATGAATAAGTATATCAAATAGACTTCCACCATGCTCTCCATATTGCATTTGTGAGATTGTGCTTGGAATAGTGAATGAGAATGACAAGTTCTTTGCACTGTTGATACTCTCTGTTGTAGGCTTTTTGCATGATTAATATTGATGTCTATAGTCACAATGATGATGGACATGCGAATAGCGGGTAGGAAGCCATGGAAGCAACAATTTTCAGCATAACATCTTAAAGAATCAATTTTAGAATATGATTTTTGAAGTGTCTCGAACACATACATTACAAACATTATTTTAGTTATCACATGATTTTTATATTGTCTAAAATATAGGCAATGGTCTGAAACTTTCAATCCTTTGTCATTAAGTAAATGTAGAAGGCAAATTAGAAAGAGTTTAGCCTTTCTGGCTTCATTTCTAATACTATTCCTTTGCTTCGAAGCAGCCCTTAAACCTCCAAGTGTGCCCCAAGGGCACAATCACTTTATTCATTAAGTAGAACTCTTGCCCTTGGTGTAGCTGTCCTCTTCAAGATAGCTGGTGTCTTTTTCTTATGGAATACTTTTGCTCCCTTGACACCATTCATTCTAACTTGCTCCTTCTTGCCTTTCAGCTCTGAAAGAAGTCCTTTCTGACATAAGAGCATATGTCATAGCTATATGCTTACTCAAGAGATTGTTGAAGAACTACTCTCAGATAAAGGGGAACACAAGAAGGACACAAGGTGGAGTGAATGGTAGAAATATGGAGAAATTGAGAGAGGAATCTCAGGTATGTCTACCCTCCTCTGACCCACCAGGAAGCAAAGAGGTATGTACTTAATCCTGGAGCTGAACGCATCTGGAGACAAGGAAGGCAATCTTTATCACACTTACTCATTGTGCAATGCCAATCCTGAAGTCTGGGGAGGGACTCTGAGAAGCATTTTATGGTTTTTGAACCAGGAGGCAATTCTATGAAGCAGGTGTTTGGAAGAAGTGGTGAACTAATGGTTCCATTAATAGGGGGTGACTATACTGCAGATCAATGGAAATGTCTGGACTACAGTATGTACTCCAATCCCTTGCTCACTCTGACTTCCAGAAGCAATGTCAATGCCTTATTGTTGTAACATATGTGTAATAGGATATGCTGAGGAACCATCATTCATAGCCAGGGGTCACTGCTACACATTATTTTCTTTGCTGTAGGATAATGTTCTTGAACGCTGTAAAGATTTGTCACTCACAGTGGTTTAATAAATCACTAATTGGCTAGTAGCCACACAGAAAGCATAGATGGGGCAATCAAACATAGGAGAATTCTGGGAAGATAAAAGGCAGAGACACAGTCACCAGTTAAATGCAGAGGAAGCAAGATGAGAATGCCTTACTGAGAAAAGATATTTATGTGGCTAAACATAAATAAAAATTATGGGTTTATTTAAGTTGTAAGAGCTAGTTAGTAAAAAGCCTGAGCAATAGACCAACCAGTTTATAATTAATATAATCCTCTTTGTGTTTATTTGGGACTAAATGCCTGTGGGAATGGGTGGGACAGAAACTTCTGTAGACATTCCTTGGACCCCAGAACCACATAACACATTCATATACATATTAACAAATGGTTGGTCAATGATCAACTAAGAGCAACCTAACATTCCATCATAGAAATTCCTCCCAAGTAATCTATTCTGCAGTACCTTAAAATGTCAGACTTCTCTGCTTCATCAAGGACAAAAAAAAACAGGACTTTTTACAGCATGTTTTTAGTAAGACTCCTTGCCAGTTTCCCCATTATACTGTCCACCCATGAGTTCTTCCTTGGTTTCTTTTGAACTAAGGTCTAAGCATTTGTTTAGTTGTTAAAGTCCTCATGAAACTGAATGCTTTGTCATCTGGGCTGTTAGAAAACTTCTAGAGCAAAAAGTAGCACATTTGCAAGTAAAATGAACAGGAAGCGGCTAATTAGGAATCCCCAAACAACAGTGCATTTCCTCGGGAATAGCATCCTTTTTTTTCTACCATAAGTAAATACAAATAATAATAAAGCTTGCAGGCAAATAGTCCCCAAAAGACACACATGAGAAATCATGATGAATTATGTCAATCTGCACACTAACAGATCTGTCTGTGTATGCATTTTGAAGCTTTTTATGTTTACTTGGATGGAGTCCCAAAGAGAAGCTGACTTGCATGTCTGAATGGATAAATTCCTAATTAGCTGCCTGGTCCTGACGCTTTTAAATTCTACAAATGGCTTCATCTGCCTGTCTGGACCAAGCAAAAACCTTTTGTCCAAAGAATATTTTTAAATTGCAGAAACAAGTGATATTGAAACCATGGTCAAGACACAAACATCTCAATTAGGACGCTCGCTGAAAATGACCTATAGAAAGTCTGCCTTCTTTAGAGACTGTATTTCAATTCAAATCAATAGTAAACAGTGGGTTTTTTTCTAGGTTTTTTGAATTCGTGTAGTTTTGGAGCTGTTATACTAGGAATGGGGAAGCTCAGTCTTAGATTTATCTGTAGCTCTACAGTTTATTGTGATTTGTAGATAGACATCCCTAAGAAAGTGCTGTTATGGAAAAGTCTATGCTGTGTGTATGTGTGTGTGTGTGTGTGTGTGTGTGTGTGTGTGTGTGTGTAAAGGTACGAAAGAGAGGAGATTTTAAACATTCCATGCCCTGATTTGCTCTAAAAATTCAAATGTGGCCTAAAGAATTATTTTTCATCACTACTAAATGCCTAAGGAGAAAGTAATCAATGTCTTTTCTCCAGAAATGCAGAAATGTACAATACTTAAAAACCTGATTAACATTTTCATACATTTGAGATACAAAATTCATTATGTAGAAGATGCTCTGTTGATCAAAATGGAATCTTATTAAATAACAATATTGTTCTAAAGAATTTTTTCAAACAAGAACTTTACACTCTCTCTATAGTAGGACTTATCCTGTTATGACACTTGAACATCTTGAATAGAGATATTCATTACCCTACATCTTTACAGTTTTATAATCATATAAAATTAATTATATATTAATAAAGCAAGTGATTAGTGAGGCATATGAAATGATTGACACTTACTATCAAGGTTTATGATCTGAGCTAAATTCCCAGAACCCACATGTTGGAAAAAGACAGCCAACATCTGAAAGTTTTCCTCTGGGCTCCACATATGTGCCGTTTCACCAGAGTATCCCTTTCCCCAAGCAAATATATTTACTTAAAGTAGGTGCCAATAATTTTAATACTGTCATTTATGTAAGTTTTAGTGTATTATGTTGTTTTTGGCATAAACTGAAAGTACATGGGATTATAAATAGCTTTAAAGCACATAGGAATATGATTAATTAATGAATACTCCTGTAACATAAGGGCCGGCTTGTTGGGTTTTCTATCCTTACCGGTACCCCACAACCGGCAAGTCCCAAAGAAAATCACACAGAGATCTCCATAAGATTATAAACTGATTGGCCCTTAGCTCTGGCTACTTATTAGCTCTTATAACATATATTACCCCATTATCCTTATCTACGTTAGCCATATGGCTTGGTACCTTTTTCAGCTGTCAGCTCATATGTTGCTTCTTCGGTGATCTGGGCAGGAATGGTGGAGGGAGCTTCCTACTTCCCAGAATACTCCCATTCTCTTTGTTCCACCTTTACTTCCTGTCTGGTTTTCCCACCTATACTTCCTGCCTGGCCAATAAGCATTTATTTAAAATATGATTGACAGAATACAGACAATTCTCCTGCATACTCCTAAGTATACGCCCATGTTTCTTCTCATTAAGGTATTTTCAATAAATAACTACCTATAGTAGCTCATCTTTTTTTTTTTTTTTTGGTTTTTTGAGACAGAGTTTCACTGTAACTTAGTAGCCTGTCCTAGAAACTAGCTCTTGTAGAACAGGCTGACTTTGAACTCACAGAGATCAGCCTGCTTCTGCCTCCCGAATGCAAGCCACCTTTAATCTCATCTCATCTTTCTTAAGAACCAAAAGTACATCCAATTTTTCTGAAATATACCAAAATCTCTTTTATTAAATACTGTAATCCTTATTATTAAATGTAAAAGTTCCTATTAAGGAGCATTTCTATTGTTGCTGCTGTCAGCTAAGATAAACTACAAATAAAGCTTATTTTGTATTTATGTGTTACTACATTTGAAGAAAAATTCTTACAGGTGAGCAGTTAATTCAGAGGTCTAGTGTCTCTGAAATATTGATACAGATTACCTGGTTGTCCTTCTCGAGACCCATGAATAATTCTCCTATTAGAGGCAAATATATTTTTCTTCATATTTTGACAATGTCAAGAATTATAAATTTTATCTATCTACACCATATTAGTGAATTAAAAATAAATTGATTGGGTTTGTATTTATTGAATTTAGTTGATCGTTCTCTGTTTAACTTGACTTATATAAGGGTAAGACTGAAATTTTGTCCACCTTATAAATTTTAGTCAAACTACAAATTCAGTGCACTGCCCACTGTTTCACAGAGCCCCACTTTCTCCACCTATGAATGTTCACTAGAATAACTGATAATATAAATAAAAATCAGACGTGGGAATGGAACACAAAGTTGAGGTTCAGTGGATGAGAAAGGGAGAGGGGTGGATCTAGGAAGCATTCAGGAAGGGGCTGATTACAATAAAACACATTGTATAAAACATTTCAACAATTAATAAAAACTTTGTATTATGACAACCAGGTCAAAAACTTATACACCCCTTTTAAAGGGAGAGGGGCTAATAAGACTAGTGGTAATAATTAGTGGTATAGAGAGATTTCGGGGAAACCCAATGGTTCTGGAGAAACTATTAAAACAAAATCTATTCTTCCTGCAGAATGATCTGTAAATAGGTGGGCTTGTCCTAAGTAATGAGACCATAAAAGGAGATAATGTTATGAGGATTCCATCCTGTGGCAGTGGGAAATTTCCATTTTTCCTCTTGTGGTCTCTGTTCAATCTTGTCTGGTTAACTTCTGACAAAGGGATTTTTCAAAAGTCCTTATTCTATTAGGTTAAAAAATATCCTTCCAAAATTCTTATATTGACCTTGGTTCCTAATGCAGCAGCATTCAGAGGTGGAGTTTTGGGAGCTAATTTAATTATGAGTGCTTGAACCATACCAGTAACTGATTGACTAATGAGTTCAAAGGTAAGTGTGAGGATGGGAGTAAGTTATTGGCATGTGTCTACAGGTATATTTTGTCTCTAGACCCTGGAAGGCCCTTACATTCTCCTCTTACTTCCACCAACCCTGGCTGGATGGAGGTTGCCAACTTCCTTCTACCACATCCCTCAGCACCATGTTCTGCCTCACCATATGACCAGAAACAGTGGGTCCACATGCCATGACTGGAAATGTTTATAATTATGACTCTAATCAAACCTCTCCTCCTTCAAGATGGTTTTCGTGGGTATTTTGTTGATGTGGGGAAACCAGGCTAGCTAATCCACTTTATAAAAAGTCATTGTTATGGTCTAAAGATTTGGTCAAAACTCATGTGAAAATACAACTGCCGTTGGAGCAACCCATCGTGGCTGCCTTACCTTTCCTACCTTAATGGAGCAGTAAAATGATGAACCATTTCTCTTTCAAGTTGCTTCTGCTGAGTATTTGAGCATTGCAAAGAGAAAGAAAGTACCACAAGCACAGTCACCCTCTTTCTTTTCACCTTTCTGCCATTGAGGACTTCGATTATGCAAAGATATCCATGATTAAAAAAATGCCAAAATCCTAATCTTGGATAGCACAGGACTAGAACTATGAACAAATAAATCTTTCTTGTTTATAATTTATCAAGTCTCAGGTACTCTAATGTCATGACACAAACATAAATATGATTGCCCAGAAAAATATTAGTTCTAATGTTTGGTCTTTGACCCAGGTTCCTGATACAGATCTCCTAAGTCTTCTCTGCTATACCTTACATAGAAGCTTCTAGCAGCCTTATATACCTTGACATATCCTGAGTGATTGAATCTCCTCCTCTTTTAATGAGGGGACACTGGGTAGGCTTTGCATGAGGACCAGTCTCCAGAGAGATCAAACAACACTTAACAACTTGGACCTTAAGCTTCTGTCTTCATGCTCTGGGGACTAGAGAGGACACGTAAAAAAAAAAAAAAAAAAAAAAAAAAAAAAAAAAAAAAAAAAAAAAGACTCTCAGCTGATGATCAAAGAACATTAATCATTAATTTTTTTTCAGACCTTCAAGTATTCTCTATCAATATTCAAAAGCTTGGTGTTCAAAGAACATCCAAGTTGCTGATTTGAATGTGTGGAAGTGCTGGGAGCTTGGTTTGCCCAGAAAGGGTGTGGAAGCATCACACGCCTGGCCCTGGCTGTTGTAGCCTGACATTTAATCTTTACAGAGCCTTTCCCAGACAACCCTTTATTATCGGTTTTCAGTTCTCCCTTTTAGCTATTCCTGGATTATTCCTATTAACTGACTGAAAACAAGCAAAGCGTTTCTCTGAATTCTGTAAGCCACTCTAGCAACTATCAGTTCAAAGAATTTGAGTATGAAAATATCCAAATTTTAGCTACATCACACATGAGTTGTGGAGAGAAACTTGCCAATCTCCTGTTTGTGAATGACTTCTAAAAGTAACAGTCATTCTGTGGAGCAGCGCTCTCAACTTGTGGACGCGGTACTAATTAGTGCCAGACTGAGCAGAACAGGAGGAAAAGCAGCTGTGCGTAAAGAGCTGGAGATGCTATGGATGTGTGAGAAGCCACTACATTTGGTGTTTTAAGTGATCTGAGTTGAATGTGAATGCAGAGAGGAAACTGTTTAATGCCAACCCACTTCAATTTAAAATGCCCAGACTGCTTAAACACCTAGAATGAACCACCAAGTACTTCTCTGGCTGGGGTAGCCTTATTTACCCTTTAGAGAGTCTTAATCAAAAGAAACCCTTTGTCGTTTGTATGTCTGCTGCACACACACTCACGTTCCTTCTGTTCTGCAGTCACACGAAGCATGAAGTTCTCTCCTCTTGGAGAAGTTCAGTCTTCCCACGTTGGCTTGAATGTGATCTCTCCACAGAGGTCTTTCGTGGTATTTACCAAACACAGCCTCTTCCTCACCCCACCTCTGCAACATTCGCCTATGAGAAACGTTTATTGTTCCTCACCTAAAACAGTGATGGTGATTGCTAATTTTATTTGGTAACACGCTTAGGATATTGTACTCACTGAGGATATTATACTCACTGATTAGATGTGTTTTAAGTCTTCATGTTGGTATAAAAGGCTGTTTTCAGGTTTGGTTAATTATTGTTTAAACTTGTGGACATATGTAGACTAAAGCATTATACTTACTGTCCATGGGGTAAAAAGGCCGACTTTCAGTAGATGTCTTGGGGGAAAGACTAAAATCTTCCAAAATTTGAGAAAGTCTACCTCCTGACTATGTTTAAACTTAAGATAGCAATGTAACTTCTGACTGGGGATGTCAGCTTGCTCATCTTCCCTGGGGAATCTGGAATAGCTGTCTCCTGTAATGGTTCAAGCATGTAGGCACACCATTAGACCAGCTTGTATTTATCAGCAATCCACCTGTGTCTGTAGTTCAGATCCTAAGTGTTCTCCAATAGCCCATACAGTCAATTCTTCATCCCTAGCTTGTTACTATTATGAGGAGTTAGGACCTTTGAGAGGAAGAGCCTAGTAAGAAATCTTTCTGTCATAGAGGCTATGTCTTTGAATGGACACTGGGACCGGAATTCCTTATTCTCTTTGTGCTTCCCAGACTACAGTTAAGATGTTTCTCTCTGGCACATATGTGAAGCCACACAAGTCGACCACATACCCAAACCAATGTGTCCAGTAATAGACTGATACCTCTAAACAGTGATCCTTTTCTTTCTGTAAATTGATTAATCTAATTTATTTCCTCCAGTAATAGAAAACTAACATTATACCTACATATAGTATGTGTGCACATAAAAATTCATATCTAAACAGACATATATATTATTCTGTTTGCGTATGAATTTTTATGTATATATAGTGTGTATATCTATAACTTTATATAGAGAGATATATATTTATCCATGTGGGAGTATGTTGTGTGCATGTGTATAACAAACTGTTTTAAAAAAAAGGACTTGGTTCTCTCTTTTTTAAGAGAGCCGAAATTAATAACACTTCTGCACAACTGTGCCGTTTTACACTGCGGTTCTTTCCACCCACACTGCATCACTTTCTTCTGTAGAAATACGTACTAATACTTGGTAATCACATCAGCTTAACCCCAATTGAATTCTGAACCAATTCACCATATACAGTTTTCTCTTAGCAACAATTTTTGTATTTTAATACATCTTGCTCACTAAAAGATGATCATTTTAAAGTCTAAGTTCTTATTGTTTTACTGATTCAATATATTTATTTATCTAGATTTTCTCTACTACAATAAAATGACCAACATTTCATCCACACATGTACTTAAGTGTAGTTTCATATTTATTTTATGTGAAGTTTTTATAAATGAATTTATATCCTTCCACATGTATATGTCTACCTCTGTGACTAGCAATAAATGTTACTATACAGAAGGTCTTCCTGGATTTCAAATAGGACCCAAGAATGGATAATTTTTTTATGCCATATCAGCAGATTCGTCCCTGCTGAGATCTAGAGTTAATAGATGAAATACTTGGGCCATGTAGCCTTCCTTAGAACTGACTGGTTTTCTATTTACAATAATGTAACTACATTTGCTTGTTGATGAAGCCAACTCTAGATGTTTACAGAGAATGGGCTTTCACATGGAGTCCCTCTTCTTCTAGCCTCCACTTAATGTTCTTTCTGCATACAATGAAATGTTGTTAGTGACACTTTCCAAATGTTTCAAATGTGAGATCCATCTCCTTCATAATTCTAAGACTTTTAAATTAGTTAATAACTCAAAGGTTTATAACAGGCAGATTCTGTGGATGTTGTTATATGTAAAATTCATTATATACTCTACTTTTCAAAGTTCCATCTCAAAACAAAAATAATTTGTATTCCTGGGTCTCTCCAAGTAAACAAAGGAATAAAAGTATTTAGAATAATCTGGAGCAAATTGAATCTTCATAAAGTATGACACACAACTATATTAATTGTACAAGCCAAATATAAAAGGCAATAAGCTACTACTACCAATTTTATTAATGTGGAAATCATCCTGCCATTGAGTATTGCAAAACTCTTTTTAACAACTTCTAACAAGTTTCCTTACTTTGAGAAATACATTAGAGAAGAAGATCTGCTGACTTTAGCAATAAAATTTACATGTAACTGATGAGTTATGTATATCAATAAAATGAGACTACAGTGGGATCTATTTGGAAAAATATATGAATGAATGATTACATTTCTAATATATCTTCTCATATGTAACGCTATCTAATAAATTTATGTGCTGTTATGCAAAAGTATAGAACCTAGTCTGCGCAAAAGAATCTCTATCTGTTTTAGGTAAAAGAAACAATTCTGAGTGTGATTGTGAAGGTGAAGTATGAAATCACTCTTACTATAAAGCAGAATTGCCATCCTGGAACACAGTAAGATTGCTGCTGTTTTCAATAACACTATCTGAAAGTCACAAGTCAGGGTAACTGTGATAAAAACTGGAGCCCCAGACAGATCAGTTTCTGTATTAAATGGTCTGGAAAAGACTCTTTAGGTTTTCACTTCAAAGAACTATTATCTTGTTTCCCTTTCTTACCCCTCTCTAGTCAGAGTTTCTGATAGAAGCATGTAATACATTAAAAATAGTCCATTTGAATGGTGTCAACATGCAAGAAACCGAGTTGGCACAGTAATGGCTGGTGTCCAACTCTATTTTGTTCCAACCTTCTTGTACAGTATAGATTTCCTTGGTGAACTCAATGGTTGAAGAGAAGTGGTAGTATGTACATCTGCCTTAGAACTGTTCTGTTTCCCAGAACAACATGATGGATGGTTTGCTGGAGGTTTGTCATAGTTTGCTTGTAAACAAATGGTTCAATAAGATTGACACCAAGCCTAGGCCACAATCAACTATTCCCAAATTCCTGCTTAGGTAATTTTCCTTTTTGTCTCTGAAAATCTTTGTATTTTAATATTAGCTCTCTCCTGAAAAGACTGACTCGCTACATGGGTAGAAAACACACCTTCTTTTCCAAAGCTGGAGAATTTGAGTAACTCTTAAAAATATGTTTTCTGTACTTCTAACCCTAGTAAGATAGTTTCCCAAATATTTTATATTTGGGAAGGAATCATCTTCTAACCCCAATCCTGTATATGCCCTTTTAGATTTTTTTTAAATTTCAAATTATGTTTATGCACATGTGTCTGTATGTAGTATATGCATACAAGTTGCGAAGGGAGGACAAAAGAGGAGTAAGAGTTCCTGAAAGTAGTGTTACATGTGGTTTTTACCTGCTTGATATGGACTCTGGAACCCCAGCTGAAGCCATCTGTACGAACAGTAGACATTATTTACTGTCATGGCAGCTCTCCAACTCTTATTGTTTTTACTAATTGACAAACTACCCTTCACATATGTTGATGTTTCCAAATAGGATTCTCCTGTTATAACTCATCCACTTATGGGAGTTCACAAATGTAGAGATATGTTGACCCTGAAGTAAATAAGCAGATCTTACTTAACCACAGTGATTCAACATTTGTGGAGTCTGTACTCTGTGCTAGCTAACATTCTGAATTCCTTATGTAAATAGTTCAACAAATTTCACGTATCAGGTAGATATTTCTTTCAGTCACATTGTAAATATGTGAAAATTGCTACAAGTTAATGAGTATAAAGTTGATATTGAGTGGGGAGGAGATCCAGGAGAGTTGTAGTAGGGGACAGGAGTCACGGAGCAGCAGACACACTCTAAGTACATTGTACTCACATAAGATTATCATAAAAATTTTTAAATCTTTAAAAATCAATGAATGTTTCTGGAGATTATTTGCAAGTGGTTACCAGCTGTGAACATTTGACAGCCTCTTTCTGAACTATTGGGTGCACTACAATGAAGGAGAAGCAGCTTGTCTTTAAGTGGTGAAGACAAGCTAGTGAAGCCTATGTGAAAAGGACATAGAGGGAGAATGAATAATCTGAGCGATTACCAATGGTGAGAAGGCATCTTGGAGGCCACCCAGTGCTCACTAGTTCGTTCAAGGATAGATGTGCTCCTATTCTGTTTCATGCTTCCAAATCTGCAGGATGAAGAACTTCCCACAACTATAAAGATTTTGTGAATTACAGTTACATCTGACCACAAGTTGTCTCTTCTGTCTCCTGTTCTACTTGGAAGATGGGATCCTACCAATAGTTTCTAATCCTGATTTTCTACCCCAGTTTCTAGAACATTGTGTGGACAGAGTAGATGCTTGAGAATGTTTATTTACTATGTCTTCTAATTTTTCATTACTATATTTTCATATTATACTTTATTATCTACTTATATTTACTATGTATTTTTATTAAATGGATAGTGGAAACCCATGTCACCTTTTGTTTATTATTTCTGAATGTACTCAGTCAAATAAGAAATCTCTTATTTGAAGTAATGCTGGAATTTATGTTTTTCCTATTTTAGAATCTGATTTGCTATGTTCATACCTTGAGCATGCTTTCTACCAGCTTTTACATTTTAAGTCCTTCAAATATTAGGGCTATAACTTGCCTAACTTAATATTATATTAGAGGTACAATGTAATAACAATGTAATAACATCTTCACATGGAAAGTGCTTTCAGATTCTCCCACCATCTCCAAACACTCTTGACATACTACCTATTTTGTGTTCGTCACATCAGAGAACAAGACAACACATGGCATATGTTCTTTTGCCTTCCATGTGAGGTTACATGTATACAACTTTGGTCCCATAGCTTGACATCACCTTAACTATACAAAATTTTGGCTAAAAGAACCAAATGAGAAAATTTCTTTGAAGAAATGTTAGAATACTATGGCATTTCCCTATTTCTTCATCCAAAGTGAAAGATTCAAGTTAGGGTTCCCTACATGTGGGAAGGTACAAAAGCCTAGTTGCGAACACATGCAGTGGAAGCCCACCTAGTGACAGAGAAAAAAACACAACTTAGACTAGACTCCCACGTAAACCAGAGGTGGTGAGGAAAGGATTCTGTGGTTTCTATGGCAGGTCATGGGGAAGAAGAGAAACCTTATAATTCTCTGAGCACAAAGAGACACACTGTGAGATCGAGAAGTGAGAGGAGGCATTGCCTTAAACACACTGAGACACCCTTCAACTTTAAATTCCTGCCAGCCAGGGGCACCAATAAAATATCATAAATATAATCAGTCACAGAAGGCTGTCAAAATCTTCTTATTTTTACTTCACCTTTCCATACTAAAACTTCCCAACTTCAAAACTCTCAGGTAGATATGGAGAGTTACAAGAAGTTGAATTAGTACCTTTCAGGGTTGACACACAGTGCAGAAATTGTTCACACCCACTACATGTCTCCTAGATTCAACCAGAGCTTAACTTGGCAAGAGTATAAACAAACATATTGAATGCAGTTCAGATTTTCAAATATTAAGTAGTGTTGGGTGCTTCCAATGCACAATTTACACTGCTTATAAAACTAATTGATAACCAAACATCCTATTGGCACCATAGTGATTCAAACAACCCTAAAATTGGTCATGATTATATTTATGAAAAGATTTCTAGTGGATTTATTGCTTCAGTTTATATTTTTGTCTGGCAAAGAGCAACTCTGAGAATAATGATGTACCCTTAAAAAGAGACAACTGATTATCAAGTGAGCAAACCCCTATAATATTCTTTAGTGTTTGCTATGAACTCTTAAACAATAGAATGATCACTCCAGAGACTACAGTTTAAAGAAAAATAAAATCCTGGTCAGAAAGAATTCAAGATACCACAACTAGAAGCTAGTTGCTGTGTGAGAGAGTTCACAGCTGAGTGTGCTACAAAATGAGTCCATATTTGTTGCAAATTTACATATCAGATACACCTATATGCACCCATCAGGACTCAGAATATAGATTTCTAATATGATGAACATACATATAGCATATTTCATTTCCATGATTCAAGAAGTGGCGTGTCTCAGTTCTCCCCTTACAAAATGTTATATATCCCGTGACTTAATATTTTTTTTCAAGATTTATTACTATTTTATTTATAAGAACATTTGCTTTCATGGATGTATGTCACCACATTTATACCTTGCAGGCCAGAAGGAAGGATCCCTCAAGAGCTAGAACTACAGAGTGTTGTGAACTGCAATGTGGGTTCTGGGAACTGGACCTGGGTCCTCTGGAAGATTAGTAATTGCCCTTAACAATTAAGTTACCTTTTCCGCATGTGAGTTCAGACTTTTGCCATTGTACAAGCACTTGCATTTTTTATACATTCCCAACACTAAACCCTCATCTCTTTGTTGGGATGATGCTGACTAATATGTTTTAGCCCAACACATCTGAGATTAGAAGAGCTGTCTGGACTTGGGTTTCACAATGCTAATTAAATACATTACAGGAAATACTCATGATCAAACTGGAGAAAAATGAGAACAGCGTCCAGAGTTAGAGACAGGTGGCACTTTTAGGATCCATACCTCCTCTTCTACATTGTCAGGTGTTCAGTTCACCTAGGGACCCACTGTCAATAGCCCACCATCAGGGTTATTTCCAGTCTACATCTGAATGTGCAGTACCACTTGCTGCTGTGGTTCTCAATCTGTGGTTTGAGATTCCTTTGAGGCACAAACAACTCTTTCACGGGGCTCACCTAAGACCATCAGAAAGCAGGTATTGACATTACAATTCATAACAGTAGCAAAGTTACAGTTAAGATGTGGTAATGAAAATAATTTTATGCTTGGGGGTACCCACAACAGTAGGAACTATATTAAATGGTCACAGCATTAGGGAGGTTGAGAACCACTGTCTTATGGACTTAATTTCCCTATAGTTCTGCTATCTTCTGAAAATCACTCATGTGTACTCAATGATATTAATCATTTTACCCTTCTTTTAATAAAATGTATTTACTCTAAAAGAAATTAGAACAGAAGAAAGACTATGTGATATAAAAATGTAAAAACCTTTGTAGCTAGTACAGTAAATTGGAGTTCTAACACACACAGGGGTTCATTCTACTAAAATATGAAATTAAAGTAGGAGTTTGGCTAAGTGGTGTATGTAGTTGCCTGAAGGAAACAATTTAGTTGAAAATTACTCATTTTAATAGTGGAGTTTTTACACTCTGTAGTAGATTCCTGAGATGAATAAGCCCACAAATTCCATTTTTGAATACCCTCTACTTCTCAACCAATTATATTGTGGCATGAGAACAAAAAAAAAATATGGGCAAAGGCTGAGGGCGAGGAAGGACTAAATGCATTTCAGAGTGAAGTCTATAATCAGAAACGAAACTTCCCAGTATCCATTCTGAGTTGTACAGTTTTTCGTCTGGATAATTTCAGTGCATGAGATTTTATTTTTGCAACATTTTATGAGTGAAAGTAAAAAAAAGATAAAGGAAAAATGTTTTTCGGAAATATTTACAAACCTAACAGGACATGTATCATGAACAGTGGACAGCAACTGGCAGCAGTCAGGCGTCAAGTCACAAGGAATATTGTGACCTGAAAACACGGTTTGCAGGAAACGCCAGTGGTCACTCTATGAATCCATTCAGAGCACTGGAGAACTGATTGGCTTCAAATGAAGGTCCTAACATGAGAACTAGACTACTTGCTTTGTAAAAATATATGAAATACAATTAAACACTATAGGAAGAGAAAGAACAAAAGATTAAAAGCAAAATCGCTTTCCTGTTAGTCTGTGGATAGAGTGAAGAAACGAAATTACTGCTGAGAAAACAGTCCTGGTTGAAATAGAGAATGGTAATATGCTAAGTACAAAGTTAAGAGTGCTAACACTGGTCTATTTTTATTTGATTCTAAAAACTTGGTCATCATCATTTAAGGAAATGATCACGTTAACGTAAGAACTAGAGAAAAAACGGATTGTGCCAGAAGCATTAGGGAACATTAACTAAATCAAGATAAAGTAGAAATGACGTGGCTTATTAATTTCACTAGAGTAGTTAACAGCTCCTGGCTGTTTCAAGGGCTAATGTAGAGATGCTGCATTCCTGGATATCAAGGGAGAGTTACGAGATTTTCTGTCTATTAAAAGCAAGCCCTGCTAATTAAGGGGCTGTCACCTAAACTTCACTGCCCAGAGGGAAGTGAACCATTGAACAATCAATTTACAATCACAGATAACTGAGGATAGAGAAGGGACGAGCATGCCTTCAGAGAGCAATTTTGTATCAAGATAATGAAAGCATGCTAGAGAAGATAGACCTTCAGAGATGCAGATTAGAGATTGCAGCAGCAGCTCAGTTTCATCTAAAATCAGGAACTTGACCTGTTGACCTCAGTGTTATAGTGGAGTTGATGCCACAAAGGCTGCCATTAAAAATATTGAAATTAAAATAGACTTCGTTTCAAAGGCAAAACTCTCTTTACGTTTTAGGTATTTGAGACATTTTTCTCTTTCATTTACAAATAATTCCAGGTCTACTGTTTTTACCCAATTTTGCAGACTCTGATGATACAGAAGCTTCTCTATGACAAACCTCTGAAACAGCACAGCTGTGCACATAAATAATCTTATCAGTCACCTCCTAACAAATGCCTGCAGGAGAAGAAACATTGCCAACATAATCACTCCAGTCTGATAACGAATGATAAAAATCAATCTTGGCAACCAATTTAGTGTGTTGATGTGTTTGGCATAATTTCCCCAGGATGAACGTGATGGTATTATAACCTACCATGAAGAGGATAATAGTCTTCACCCCTAAATATGACACACATCTACTTGGTTTCAATCTTCTCAAAATTGAATGGCATGTTTTTTGTTTTAAGTAATGTTATGTCTTTAAAATGAATGTCTAAAGCAAAATACACATACAGCTTTTCTTTGAGGATATTGCTACATTTTTTCCTAAAGAAAAAAAATTAGTTTAAAAATATCAGTTATCTGGACTCAATATTTTAAAGAAATGTTATTAAGACAATTCAAGAGTTCAATATTAAAACATCTATCAGGGCTTTAACACATGTCACCAAACTGTTATGAAAATCTGAATTAGAAGCTAAAAACTATTAATAACACTTCTTATAAAGTGAATTTTTACTTTTTACAAAAAATAAATAAAAATAGCAAACAGTAGTGATCCATATATAAGTCACAATAAGAACAACATAAGCAGTCAACTAGATTGCAAAGATACCTAGATTTTTAGCATTGGATTTGCATTAGCAAAACAATCTTGTTTTAAATTTACTTCATGAATGACTAAGCAATAATTAAAAATACAATATAAGTCAACCATGTAAAAAGATAATGTACACATGAAAGTTCAGTATTAGCATGATAAAACATACAGACCAACAAATTTACTTTAGTACAATAGTGTTGTCTTGAAATAATTAAATGACCCAGTGCTTAAATTTTTTTGTGCATTGCCTTAAAATATATTAACTGAAAAGTGTTCACTAACAGTGGCGTTTGAGAGCAAAAATGTTGGTGAAAGAAAACTATAGTAGTAACAGACTGGGGAGCCATGACATGAGGAAACAAAATAGCGTGAAGGAAAGCAAAGGAGTCCACTAGGCAGTGAGGTTAGAGGAATGATTTCAGGATGACAAAGGTGGAATGTGGTTTGTTCTCCAGAGCTGGAGGCTCTCTGAACTTGGCCCTTGTAAACAGGATAAACAGTAAACAGGAATCTTCAGCAGTGTAAGGAAGGAAGGATAAACCAAGGAGGTAAAGATCTAGAATTAACTTGCCCTACAAACACAGACACTTTTCATGGAGAACTCTTCCTAAAAATGTGGCTTCTCAAATTCAAAGGAAGTTAAAGGCTACTTTAAGCAAAGAAATTGTGTCATGTGAGTTGTGATTTTCCTAGCACACAAACCTCACAGAAATGACAAAAGAATTCTGTAAATCGAACATAGTTACATTTTAAAATACAGTCCACAACCCAAAGAACATAATAAAAACATTTTTGTCAGATTACCAAACACTTTATTGCAATTTACAGTTTTAATTCACATTCATTTTCTGTAAATATCTGTAATCTCTGTCTTTGTTCATCTTAGAATATAGTTTCTAAATATAATATGATCACATAGAAGTCTGTAGAAAAAATATAACAGACATCTGTATTTAAAGTGCAATGTCATATACATTTATCAGGTAACTTAATTTGCTAGATTTTTTTTTGCTTTTTGTTTTATTTTGAAATTACTTATTTTATATTCTGTCTGCCGCTTTCCCTCCCTCTGAACATCGCCTTTGTCCCCCCCCCCAAACCCACCCAATCTTCCTCCAGTTTTATTCAGAAATGGCAGGGCTCCCGTGGATATCGATAAAACACGGCATATAAAATTGTAGCAAGACCACCCTGAACGACCCCATCTCATCTGATTTTATAAGCTGAGCAAGGTCTAAACTCGTTAGCGCTTGAATGGTAGATTATTTTAAATGAGAATGTCATTGTGATAACCATGAGATACAAACGACATGGAATCACTATGTATGTGAGTCGACACAGCATTTTTATCAGAGAGCTGAAAACAAAGTTAATTTCCACAGATTCGAGCATACATTTTAAGGGTTCAAATCCTACACAGGGAGTGTGTGAGTGGAAAGTGTATTTCATCTTATGATTTAGAAATACTGTTTCCCCCCCCCCCCAATCTTATTTTTGGATGAGTATTCAAGTTTCTGTGAGTTTCCTCACAACCTAATATTCATGAAGTTAAAAAATAAGATACTTAATAAAAACAACTAGACAGAAGATAGCAATTTTGAGGTTGGGTTGTGTATAAGTTGCAGACAGGAGGACATGAAGAAAGCTTTAAATCAACACAAAGTGTGTTCAGAGTGAAATGGTAAGAAAAATCAGAATAATCAGAGACACAGAAAAGGGTTAACCTCTAACCTGCGTGGTAGAGTGCCAACAGTTATGCATCTATTCGGCTCCAGCAGAAGAAATCAAGGAAGAAAAGGAATTCTACCCAGAACTCACCTTTTCACTATGTCCTCCCCGTTCCAGCAGGGCCTTCCTTCAGCAGCAGCTAATTCAGCGATGCAAAGCTGATCAGCCAGGCCACCATAGAAAGACCTGTGCAGTCTAAGGCTGTTGATGAATTCTCTGAATGGAAAAAAAGATAGCATTAACCCATTAGAGAGGATCCACATAAAAATTACTGCAAATGCCTTATAGAGTGCTATATTGTAGTTATTTTTATATATTTAAGACATTTTTCTAACAACCAGTAAAGTTATTTTATAGAAGAATGCCATTTTAATATCTACATGTGTTTTTTTGAATAAAAAACTTTACTGGCTATGAGTCTTATTTTAAAAACAAAAGATTTTAAATACCATGTACACACACGTACACACACACACACACACACACACACACACACACACACCTCTTCAGTCTCCCTAAATCCTTCCCAAGGCATTGGTATCTAAACAGAGAAACACAAAATATTTTCTACTCTATATGGAAAACATCAGGCTTACAACATGCTAATGAATTGCCTCCTGAATAAAGGTTTATTCAACTTATGTTTCTGAGTCTTTGGTAACAAAGAATACAGAGTAGTAAGTTTTTATTATACATGACTCTAAGCCCTAGATATAAAATATTCCAGAAGTACTACAGTAAAATTTAATAGAGTGAAGAATGTTTAGTATATCAACTAAGGTTTGCTTTTTTTATGTATTCACATTCTATTTCTCCTGCCCCTGAGGATTATAGAAGGGAAAATTCAATGATAATGAAGAATTTTGCATTTTTTTGCTTAGAAAGCAATGACTTTTGAGTTTTAAAATCAGGACCAGGAAGAACAAAGAAAGTTTGCTTCTCAAATTCAAATGCCAGTGTACGGATAAACACAATCTATGAAAATTAGGCAGATATAGTGGACACTTATAATCTAAACATAACAGGAAGCAGAAACAAAATATCTCAGAGGTTAGCTTGAGAGTTGGAATTGCCAGAATCAGAGATCGCTGGCTTCTGCAAAAGACTATCAACAGCTAAAGTGGAGAACACTACTTCACTTTCAGACCTCCCATGTATATGTGAAGCAAGATTAATAAAAGTTCAGAGACAGAAATTAGGGTTCAACCTAAGGTCAGAAAAGCAAAATAGCCAGCCACTAGCTCTTACCTCTGCCTCAGTCCAAATTGGTGATCCTATCTCCAGTAATCTCAGAAGGAAACTGTTAGTGAGAGTTGTCTCCTCCAATCTTATACTCCTCTTTAGTTCTGGAATAAAGGACATGCACCACTACTGCCTGGTCTCTATGGTAAGCTAGTGCAATTATTGGTAATGTGGGATGTCCTTCTGTATATGCATTGCTTTTAGTGGTTAATAAATAAAGCTATTTCAGCCAATGGCTTAACAGAGTAAAGCCAGATGGGAAACTCAAACAGGGAAATATAAAGAATATAGGTAGAGTTGACATATATCTGCCAAAGGAGGCATACACCTTGTAGCTGCCCAAGAAGCAAGAGGTAACAAACCATGAGCCTTGTGCTAAAATACAAAATAATAGAAATGGGTTAATTTAAGATATAAGAGGTAGCTAGAAATATTCCTGAGCTCTTGGCCAGTGTTGTAATTAATATAATTTCTCTGTGACTATTCTGCACTGGGCAGCTGGGAAACAAACAAGCAGTCTTTGTCTACAAATGGTGCCCTTGTGGGGCAACTACATCCACATAAAAACTGAGAACTTGGCAAGGAATTTTAGACACAAAAGAACAGAGAGAAGCACAGCTCTTGTAGCGACATATTTCTCAGATAGTCTCTGTTTGCTGGTGGTGAGCAGAAGTGCAGCTCCTTAAAAAGAAAGCTTCCTGATTCAGCATAAGCAGCTGAAACTGTACAGCTTCTTTAAGAGAAGACTTCCTGGTTCATGCTGGTAGAAGGAAGTCCTGAACTTAAATGGGATCTGTGAGCAACATGCTACAAATTGCCTAATGGATATATAGACCTACTGTGTCCCTGGAACTGGGTTGGTGTGCATGGCTTTCAGAGGCAATGAAGATGCCTTCTCCATGTTGGACTGGGTGGAGCAAACCAACAGGGCCATGGAGTTGATCCTAGTCATGTCTGCTTAGCAATTAAGAAAAAAAAGTACTCCTGGTCAGAAAGGAATTTCAGATACACAATAAGACAGAAAAGACAGATTCTGACAAAAATAAACCTCTGAATGTGTCACAGTGTTTTTAAAAAGTGTACATAAGTTTGGGAGAAAGAGGAAAAAGAGTATAGATAGACAGTTATAAAAAGAAGTAAATAGTCTTTAAAAAATAAAACAAAATCTTTAAAAAGATAGGCTAGAGATAGTCATAGATTAAAGGAGTAAAGAAAAATAAGCCACATAAAGATGAAATATAAACAGAGAGTCTGGATTATGTATACTACTGTGTTTTCTTTAGCTTTTGTTTATTGTGAAAGAGCTAAGTACAGACACACATTTCGTTGTACAGGCTGCTAAAACAAACCAACAAATATATTTTAAAGGTATCTTGACTTCAAAATTTGAATCTAAGGATATGTGACTTTGGAAAAAAGGTTTTGTTTTTTTTTTCCACAGAAGATAAGAACCTGTGGATTCTCTCCAGGATAATGTGGTTTGATGAAAAAAGTGGAATAAGATCCCCCCAAAAAAGGTCTCTGTGAACCTTAAAATTATTTCACAGAGCAAACAGCATGAAACAATTTGGAGAAAACTATGTCTAAATTCCCCAAATGATTGTTTATAAATGTTTCTTTTTTATTTAAAGTGGGTTGATTATAATTGGTTAAATGGTCATATTCAATTTCTCTCTAAAAAAAGGAGAAGAGAAAGATATGATATAAAGAAGAATACTTTATATTGGCATAGATTTTGATCCATTGATACAAATTGAAGGTGGATTTGCTATCCCATGTATATGCATTTCTCCTCTTATTTAAAATATTATATTTGTGTAGCTCATTTAGAAATGTAATGTATAATTATAAATTACAGATTAATAGACAGTAATTTTTAATCATCAAACTAGCAATCATGCTAGTTTGGTTTTCTAGATACATAGAGATATATTTCATTTAGATAATCTTCAACATTTCAAAGACTACAGAATATTGCATTTAAAATATTTTAAAAACTTGACTATTCACAAAGAAATTTTGAAGATATAATTCTTTTTCGATACCTATTTTATTATATGTAATTTTACAATGTTAAAGTTAAAAACCTTCCTTTTTATTTCGACAGAAAAGGCAGATGATGGGAGATGTCTTTCTCTATATGTGTTGCTTTTATTGGTTGATGAATGCAGGTCTTTTGACAGATAGCTTAGCAAAGTAAAGCCAGGTTTGAAATCAAAACAGAGATATGGAGAGAGAGTAGGGGGAGTCAAGGAGACACTATTTATCTGCCAAAGGAGTCAAATGCCATGTAGCTGCCCACAAAGCAGGAGGTAACAAACCATGAGCCTCGTGGTAAAATACAAAATAATAAAAATGTGTTAATTTACGATGTAAGAGCTAGCTAAAAATCTTTCTAAGCTGTTGGCCAAACAGTGTTGTAATTAATATAGTTTCCATGTGATTATTCAGGCCTAAGCATCCAGGAAATAAAAAGAAGTCTCTGCCTACAACTAGTATTAAAGGAGTATGTCATTGTGGCTAGTGGAATTAAAGGTGTGTGTCATTGCTTCCTGGTATTTAAGGCTAGCCAGTGTGATTGTTTTACTTTTTTGATCCTCAGGCAAGATTTATTTATTAAAATACAAATGAAATGCTACTACATATATGTGGACCCACATACATGCAAATACTAATACACACACACACACACAAAATCAAGATTTTGTGTGTAAAGTAAGAACTTTGAGTTGATTTCCAACTGAGGTCACTGAAGTGACAGCTTTCACTGAGGTGATTATCTTTCAATGAAGTGATATCACTCACTGAGATGACATGATTCATTAATACACACAAGGAAGGAAGAAACAACATTTCTTTAGTGTCCCACCCCCTAATAACTTATTGTGTTCAATGTTTTTATCTTTCCTGATACATTCTCTAGCCTACTTTGTGTGTATGTGTAATGTTCTCATATTTTGAAGTTTCTTATCTTTTTCCTGTTTTAGATAAACTGTCTAAGCAGGAAGGAATTCTTGTTTGCTAACTTTGCTTTATTCATTGCTTTACATCTGAGGGCCATGATGGTAGCACAGAGTAGATCGTATCAGGAGTCATCAGCGTAATAAATGACCAAATATCGAAGAACTAAAAAGTGTTTGATTTGGTATTTGGGGACAATTCCTATTGAGAGAATCAAGTGCTATTTTTCAAACTTCATGAGTGTGAACATCATCTACATTTCTGGCCATGATTGAGATGTAGACCTAATAACTCCAAAAAGATTCGAAAATTCTGTATTTCATAAAGATTGTCTGATGCTCTTGATGCTATTGGTTCAAGAATTATGAGTGTAACACACTATGTCCTTAAACACTAATCTAAGGACCTTCACAGCCTGAGAGATGTCTGTGAGCTGCCCATGCCCTAGCACATGGTCCCACACTCATGAATATACAGACGACACTAATTGGACTCTGGGTTTGTTGTTATTTTTGTTGGTGCTGTTGCTTCTGTTATTGTTTTTAAGGAAGAGTAGTACCTAAGGTAGGGATATAACTGGGAAATGTTTGGGGGAAGGGGTCAGGAGATTTGTATTTGATATTGTCTTAGTTATTGTTCTATTGCTATGATAAGACCACCATGACCTAGACAACTTTTAAAAGTGCTTAAGATTTCAAAGGGTTAGAATATGTGATGGCACACACAGATATTATGGGAGAACACCTGAGATCTTTTGACCCACAAGCTAGAGGAACAGTGAGAGAAATTCAATGTCTTGAATATTTTGAAATCTCAAAGCCTGTATCCAGTAAAGCCACCTCTTCCAAAAAGGTCCCATCTCATAATCTTTTAGAAACTGTTAATTGAACTGTAAATCAAATATTCAAGACATGTAGCTATGAGAGCTATTTTCATACAAACCTCCAGAGATATATTTAAGATACATTGTATGTGCTTGAAGTTGTCAAATAATAAATAAGGTATTATTCCAAAATGTAGTTTCACTGAGTATCTTGAGGGGTCCACATTAGGTACAAAAAAGTGTAATTGAGTTGTTTGGAAACAAGTAGTAGACACAGTGTAATCAAAAAGTCGTACCTGCTGCCATAGAACCATTTGTTATTGGTCCTAGTGCTTGAAATGTAAAATGCAGTTCATTGTCTCATATGTTTGAGCACTTGTGTTCACAGGTGGAGGGGTTTTAGAGGGGCGTCATGTAAACTCTAGGAGATGGAATCTTACTAGAGAAAGTGAGTCACCAGGGTGAATTCCCAGGTCCTTGGGAATTAATAGCTGGCCATACTTCCTCTTCAACCTTTGGTTCATGAGTATGGATGAAATGTGACTAGCCACCTTTCTGTTCCTGGTAGTAAGTCTTCCCTACTGTTATATCCTCTATCCCTCTGGAATTATAAGACAAAATAAAGTATTTCATACTTAAGTTGCTTCTGGCTAGGGTATTTAAGCACCTAAAAAAGAAAGCAAACTCTTCCCAACTCAATGCTAAGACTACTATGTAATTTCCTTTCCAGTTTATATGAAATATTTCAACAAAAGAAATTAATGTATTCTTAAAAACCATTGTATATTTAAATTGCTATGGGTGTGACTAATCCATGTATTTACTTTTCTGTCATGATGAAGATGCTATCCTTTAAATTTGGAAGCATGATACATGCATGGAAAAAAGTTAAAAGCTCTTGTTCATTATCCTTCCGTAGTTGTGCTTCTTACTTATGTCAATTTTTCATCTTGGCCTGGAAACATCACTAAAATATAGAAATCATATATAATTCATATGAGTAATTGAATTGCAATATTTAAAATAATATGGGAAAGTGTTCTCTGTCTGAGCATTTATTTAAAGCATCATCTATCAGGTCCATATAAAAATGTATAAATTCTTCAGACTTCAAACTTAACAGATGGGTTTTGATCTTAATTTTGCCCTTTGTCTTTCCCTTCAATTCATTTTCGAAGCTATATTGAGAAGCAACATTGGAAATCATGAATATCATTTTTTATGCTTTTAAATACAAAGTAATATAGATAGTAACATCTTATGATGGCCACGACCTCTTTACATTCCACCCTGTAGCCTCTTTCCGTGCCAACTATTCTTGTTTCTGGGCACACACTCCAGCAAAAATTCACATTTTTCATTGAACCATTGCATAAAATATACCTGCATTGCATGAACAAAATTTATGCTTAGCATGTTCATTTTCTCCATTTAGCTTTGCCTTTGACATAACTATCCATCTAGCCATTCTTCAACACGCCATTGGCTCCACCTCCCTTCTTCATCGATCCAGGTAGCATCTATGGGTTCTTCTTGTTTCTCACCCATGTGTTCTTAATAGGCCTGTTCTATAATTGTTCCTACTCATAAATCTGCCCCCTCTGATGGATGATGTCTTCTCTCACAGCAAAAGCTCTACCTTGTCCATCATTTGTCCTGAGGGTTTGATCATCATTAATACCCAACAGATATTCAAATGCTTGCTAAATTAGTCCTAGGTCATGTCTTGGTTTTTAATTAGTTTCCAGAATTGAAAGTCAGTACTATATTCTTTTTTATTAATGATGGTATTCTTAAACTCTTAAACAGAAAAGATCTCTTAGGATTCTTTAAACCATAGGACCTACTTCTAGATTGTGAAGTAACTAGTATAGTCTATCAAAATGTTAGATGTCTAAATGTCAAGATTGTTAACTCAGTAGCAATCCCAAGGAATGAACTACATTGAAATATAATAACCCATTACTGTCTAGCCTCACTGTGTATTAAGATCCTATAGTAGTCCATCACAGATGGACTCATTATGAATTAGAAAGAACCTGAAGAAGTCATTTATTTGAGTAGCTCCCTCTCATACCTATATGACGTCATCACATGGGAAAAAAAGCTAAACTATACAGGGAGGATTGTTGTGTTGGCTCAGCAAGTAAAGGCACCTGCCAGCAGAACTGATGACTTGTATTCAATCCAGAGACACACATGGTAAGGAAGCATCAACTCCAGGATCTCCTTTGGCCTCTTCCACAACAGCATGTGTGTAATACTAATTATCAATGTCAGAAAAATGTTGAAGGTTTGAAATATCACAATTTTAAAATATTAAGTAAGGGAGTACTTCTATAGTTTCAATAATTTATGGATATTATCACATTAAGAAAGCAAAAATATCACTTATACGCATATTGCTGTGATAGGAAACAGATATGTTATCTTTTTTGAAAATCTGCACTGAGAAAGGAGTATGTTCAAATAGGAACATTCAGATAGGAATAATCTATATATTTCAGATATATGCATATATATATGCATATATACGTGTATATATATATATATATATGAAATATGCAGCACAGGAAGCAGAGAGCAGAGCAAATTCTAATCACTAGCTAATGACCAGACTTGTGCAGTGCTGGCTCAGTAAAGAAAAGGTCTATAACACAATTGCTCATTCATAGCCTGCAGCCTTGTTTGCCCTGAGCTTACTGAAAACAGGGGAGAAACATGGACTAGCATAGTTATTGCTTCATTGCTTTTCATGCCCTTGAGGCCAACCGTACCAGAGGAGTCTCCTGCTACATCACATGCTAAAATATATAAAAGGAAGTGCAGCCCATCTCTGAATTGTTCTTCGTAGTTTGTTGACATGGTCATGCTCGGTTACTACTATAAAACAGAATAACACTTTCAATGGGGCATAATACAGTAATTACCTTTCATAACAAAAGCAACATCTTTCTCTAAGCAATAAGATAATTCAAAGGTTTTTATCTGAAGATCAAGTTAATGAGTTTCTTTGTAGTGTTTGCACTCCTCCTTACGTAAGCAATGTTGACAATGACAGTCTGATGTTTACCCTTTCCCAACTTTCACTACATGGATATTAACAAGCACTCAGACAGAGGGGGGAACATAGGAAAAGCAGCATATAAGGATAATTTAATTCTACAAAATTGGTACCAAGCTATTTCCATACTGAACTGGGTAACATGAACCCCTGAAACTCTACAAATATATCACATTAAGTATATACTGTGGTGCAGTATTTTATAAGTTAGATATAGCCACACGTACACCGTCTAATAAAATTCTTTACTAAACTAACTTTAATTATAATTTATAAGGTTGACATATGCCTCATACATTGAGTGTGAAGAGTGGCGCCCAAATAAAGTTAAACTTTGTTTGTCTAGAGAACCACATGCCTTTAACCATGTGACTCTAATTTACATTTGGGTTTGCATTTCATTTGATTAGGCATTTCTAAAAATAAAGCTTTATTCCACTATCCTTATCTTGTAGCAGTTTGTTTCCTTTAAGCCGTTTATATATTGTCATGTGTTGTATTTCATCACTAGCTTTTCTACTCGAGATAGTAGGCACTATTTCTAATTTGGACCAAAGCTAATTATCTGGGAAAATATTGGAAAAGAATCACATTTCCAACTGGAGCTTTCCTCTGTGTAATGTCTCCAACCACGTGTTTCTTTATTTAATGACATGTATTGATTTTTTTTCTTTTACCCATAAAGCCAGTCCACACATAATACAGAACCCAAATTAAAAGCAGTACCTTGCCCACTGTTTGAAAATATCTGTAGAACAAAGGTCAAATGTGCAGTTTGCTAGTTAATGGCCTGAGGCAAAGTTAAGGTTAATGTGGCACTAATGAGCAGGCTCAACCCTGTAGAGATGTCTGACCACAGCTGTCAAACAGTCGGCATTTAAAATGTCAGTCTCTAGCTCAGCAGAGGAAATATATAATTACATGCTTCGAGATAAGAACTATTTTCTCTTGCTGACTGAATCTATATTTAATCATTTAACTTTATTCTCACCTAAGTCATTCTATTTGAAAAAATATTTTTAGATTTCTATCCCACAGCACTAGAAAATAGTTCAGTGTGTGTACAATGTATGTAGTTTGATGAACCAAAGGAAGAGCTGAAATCTAGGTTTCCAAGCCCAGAGAAATACATGGTAACCATTTCCTAGGAAACAGAGTGTGTTTCAAAAATGTTAAGCATATGATAACGGTTTTGATTTTCATATGCTTGTATCAGCCAAGGAACTCCTGGGGTCTGTTCTCTGAACCCTGTCTGAACCCACTTCCCCTCATGGAACTAAGGTTTGTTCAACATCATTTGCAGAGTCTTTTTTTTCCTTTCCGGTTAAGTGACTCCAGGTTTTCCCATCCTTACAGGAAGTCTTGTTCACCTGACATGGTTTCATTTCATTAAGGACTGACAGGGATTCCTCTACACTCCAAAGGAGAAGAAGAAATGATGGTAAGAGAAGAAGCACCACGGAAAGAAATGGGGGATAGAAACGGATTCTAAGAATTTACAAATATCTTTCCACATCCTTTCTGGCAGCTCTTTTCTGACAGGAGCGCCATGATAAGGCTTCTCCTGAAGTTTTAGTTTAGCCCCGAGCTGACCGTCTACAGCTGCGAGGATCAGACAAGGAGTCCCCACACTATCCTTCCTCATCCCAATAAGAAGCATGCGTTCTGAATGCATTTTCCTCTTGTGTGATTTAAAACCCACTAGGAACATACAAAAGCAGACATTCAAGCTTAGATCTAATATCACCCTTCTGTATTACGAAAATCTACCTTAAAAGGCATTGACCATGTTCTTCATTAAAAGGAGCTCTAAGAAAAAACATTAAACATTAAAAAAAAAGAGAAAAGAAAAACTTGACCAGATGGAAAAGATTTAAAACAAATCTGGCCACCGTAAAGAAACTGGGTACCCACCCAAGGAAAAAGATGTAATTTCTTTACAACGTAACTTTTATTCATTTCAGTTAAAGTTGCAGCTACTGTGGCCAATTCTACTTGTTGGAATGAGCATGCCAAGTTATTCATAGTTGGGTCAAAATCAACAAGAAACTTAAGTGAAATGGTACATCTGCAATGCTCCTGATTCTAATTCATGACACTCCACAAATAAATATTACCTTCATTTTAAGCTTATATATTCTACCTACACTGGGGAGAATATTATGTAGTGTGTGATATGTGTACTTGCTCATGAGACTGAACTACTAGAGTTAGACAGATAGAAAGACAGAGAGATGGGATCAGGATTCATGACTAAGTAATAAAGATAGAGTTCGTATAAAGTAGCCAGCTTCATCTACACACTCCTGAGCTGAGACAAAATCTCGGCAACTTAAGTTAGAATTAAATAAATAGATAGGCAGACAGACAGACATGACGGGCTTCCCTCAATTAGGATCCAGCCTGCTGATTACCCAAATCTCTCTTTGTTCAAATTGAGCAGTCCTAAGTTAAGGGAAGAAAATCCTTCAAAGACTTTAAGTGGTACAGCTATCAAAGAGAAACTGGATTTTTCTGGTACCCCCAGCTCTTCTGCTTCTGCACAAATGGTCTGTGTGCTTTCTCTCTCTCTCTCTCTCTCTCTGTGTGTGTGTGTGTGTGTGTGTGTGTGTGTGTTGTGCAATGTGAGAGTATAAGAGTATGAGTAAGTGTGAGTATATGGAGAGAGAGGTAAGAGAAGGTGAGAGAGGATGAGAGGAAGGAGAGAGAGGAAGAGAGAAGAAGAGAGTGGGGGAGAGAAGTGGAGAAAGAGGGAGAGAGAAGGGGAGAAGGAGAGAGAGAAGGAAAAGAGGGGGAAAGGGAGAGAGGAGAAAGAGGAAGAGAGGAGTGAAAGTGGAAAAAGGGGGGAGAGAGACGATGGGGAGAGAATCCTGTGTATGTGCCTTTCCTCTCCCCTGTAAAAGCCGTACTTCACCAGTGGATTTATCTACTGTGTTCTAGAATTTCCCCATGGCTACCTGCTGCGCTTGAGATTTTTCCTGTCTTTCAATTCATTTGCAGAGAAAAGGAATATGATCATGAACCCCAGAAAGTGCCACGAGTGGGACTAGACAATGACATGAATGGATCCAGACATGACATGAATGAGTCTAGATGGTCTCATGAATGGGTCTAGACGTGACATGATTAGGTCTAGATGGTGACAAGAATGGGACTAGATGGTGACATGAATGGGACTAGATGTGACATGAATGGGACTAGATGGTGACACGAATGGGTCTAGATGGTGACACGAATGGGTCTAGATGGTGACATGAATGGGACTAGATGGTGACATGAATGGGTCTAGATGTGACATGAATGGGACTAGATGGTGACACGAATGGGTCTAGATGGTGACACGAATGGGTCTAGATGGTGACATGAATGGGACTAGATGGTGACATGAATGGGTCTAGATGTGACATGAATGGGACTAGATGGTGACATGAATGGGACTAGATGGTGACATGAATGGGTCTAGACGTGACATGAATGGGTCCTCATATGTGTGCCAAGCAGGCAGTTTACCCACTGAGCTGTCTCTGTTCATTTTTGCATACATCTGGGAATACAGCATGTTAGGTCAAGTCTTGGATATTCCTTTTATAGGCACATAGGAGTAAAGTTAGACTGGATAATAATGCGCCTTCTTAGAATTAAAATATCAATAAAAATACTTTTCTTTATACCATTTGCATATGGACTATTTCTGCTTTTTCTCATTTTTACTTTTCTATTATTATCTAATATCTCTTATTATCTATAATAGTAATTTTTCAGATCAGGGTTCTATTTACTTAATAAAAATTGTTTACCCAGGCTCTCTGACTCCTAGGCAAGGAGGAGGTATGGAGCAGGAAACAGGAACTATACTCCATTTAATATCAAATCACTTCCCAGGTGAAATTCTGGCACCACACAGTCTGCTAGCTAGGGACTCACAATGTCCCAGTAGGGGGCTTGTCTGTGTGAAAGTCACGGCAGAAGTTACTGCACACTGCTGTAGCCTAAACAGGGACTAGATTTTAACATTACAGTCTTTTTATTGACTTTATTGAACTATACATTTTTCTCTGTTCCCCTTGTTTCTCCCCTCCTCTCCAACCCTCTCCCATGGTTCCCATGGTCCCAATTTACTCAGGACAGTTTGTCTTTTTCTACTTCCCTTGTAGATTAGATCTATGTATGTCTCTCTTTGGGTCCTCTATGTTGTCTAGGTTCTCTGAGATTGTGATTTGTAGGCTGGTTTTCTTTGCTTTATGTTTAAAACCCGCTTATGTGTGAGTACATGTGATAATTGTCTTTCTGGGTCTGGGTTACCTCACTCAATATGATGTTTCCTTGCTCCATTCATTTGCCTGCAAATTTCAAGATGTCATTATTTTTTCTGCTGTGTAGTACTCCATTGTGTAAATGTACCACATTTTTCTTATCCATTCTTTGGTCAAGGGGCAATTAGGTTGTTTCCAGGTTCTGGCTATGACAAACAATGCTGCTATGAACATAGTTGCACACAGGGAATATTAATGAGCATGATTCAACATGTGTAACTATTTTACTGAGTTATAACATCCAAAATATTTTTTCATTTGTGTGTGTGTGTGTATGTTTACATCAGGATTTGTTTTAATGGAAAACTATACACAAAGCCAAATAAGATGAAGGTTATAAATCCAGTGAGCCTGTTCAATTTACAAGATCCGAAAGTTGTAATATTTGATTTATAACAAGATTCTTGGTAGTGGAAGGTAAAGCAATATTGCAAGAGAAGAGCCTTAGTTCTATTGATTTTAAAAGTCATCAAAGAGGAGTCATATTTTCTAGAACGAGGCTTGACATGTCTATTAGCTCTACAAATGAGAGTCTAAGCACAAAGAATTACCCTCACACTTGCGTCAAAACTCCGTGTGTCCCACTTCCAAGAGAACTAAACCACATGTGATTCTAAAGACACCAGGGAACAGTGCTCTGATTTCTGTCTTAGAGATAAAAGTTAATGAATAAATATTAAATAGTAGGACTATCTCTATTAAATAATGCAATCTTACACTAGACACACGTTTGTTTTATCATTGTAAAGACAGGAAAGTTACAACTTTGGTGTCTCCTTTAGACAGGCAATGGGAAACCATGCTATCATAGTACCACTTGGCCTTTCCTGTTCTCCATTTCTCTGATGTGTGTTTGTATCTTTAAAGCACTTCAAAGGCCATTGACAGACACACAATGTGAAAAATATTCTTTGCCATATTTAACAAAGTAGAACGTAGAGCTTGAACATTTGGAGGACCATGCTGCTTCAAATGCACGCAATGTTTCTCCATGCGAACAGGGACAAGCTTCATTTACTGCTCACTTGCCTCCAATAGGCTGTGTAAAATTCCTGAAATGACTTATGTATTCATAAATGTCACCTGCTTCCACGTGACATGACCTTTAATAGCCACCTTTTAAAATAGTAAGTGGGAAAGCGGGAAATTAATTTGGATTTCTTTTCAAAACTGCAGATGTTTGCTGACTTTCTAAGGAAACTGGGTGGAAGGAGATTCACCTCTTCGAGATGGAAGGAAGAAAGAAATGAGGGGAAGAAGGAAGGAAGGGAGGTAAAGGAAAGAAAGCAAGGAGCAGAAGGGAGAAAACAGAATTTTCTGGTGTGTCATTTGGCAAGAATTCCGTTCACAGCTTGATTTTCTTGCAGGGGGATATTTTGAGGCTAAAAATGAGACAACTCAGCTGTTACATTATAACCACCATTGAAAGCCCCAGGTAAACCTGAGAAATCTATTACTTGGAAATCGATTTTTGGAGAAAGAGTTTGTGATCTCTTCAACGTAAAGGGTTTTCCTTTTCATGGTTTGAAGCATATTTTCTTATTTTTCCTATAGTGAGAAATATGTGAAAAATTGTTTCCACTCATTTAATCCTCAAAATGGCCAAGTGCACTATTACAGACGTCCCAGATTAGCACAATGAACAATGCTTAGGAGAGCATCAATGGAGCGTGAAAATTTACAGTATTCGTGATGTTCCCTGACATAAGCCTATAGTCATCCAAACAAGTGAACAATGAGAGTTCTCACTCAGCAGGAATAGCTTCATAATTTTCTACAGCGTTCAGTACTTGTCAGTCAAAGCAAAGAAATGAAAATCTATTAGACATTAAACCTGCATGTACATAGCCACATCCAAGAACAGTTGTAATTGTAATGTAATCACATCAACTACTGGACACTATTTCTCTCCTTTCAGGACAAAAGGTGGTTAGTGTCAGTTAGTTATCTGTGGCCTAGCATTAAATTAAGATGTCTTATGCAATGGCTGGGTGGTTTCCCATGAGCAAAGACAGTTTTGGACATCGTTCTCTGAATATTAGTTTCATCTGGAGCAAATTGCTTTCCACAGCAACAGAGCCCTCTCTGTGCTTGTTTATGAGCCTGTCACTGGGAATGCTTTATCAGTTCTCTGTGGGGTACATGACCCCCAAAGGTTCAGACCCAGGAGCCGAAACCTCTGCCATATGTTAGCTCTGCCTTCTGGCATTAGGTGCTTCCTGTGAGCCTGAGTTCTGACCCCTGCAGTTCCTCATCTTCATTACTCATGTTGGTCTCTGCTCTGGCCTGCTGCTGACTCTGCTCCCTCCCTCCATGCTCCTCTCCAGCGTCACCTCTGGCACCCTGTCTGAAGCTCTGCTGAGGTCTGGCTTGCCCTGGAAGTAGCTACTTAGTACCACCGCTCGCTAAGTGCTGTTTTAAATTAAACAGAAATTTTCTCATTCAAAGAGCATGACCTTTATTTTACTAAATTAAACTTTGGGGTAATAAATAATAATGACACCTCAAAGGACCTATTTCCTTTTAGGAAACAGATTGTAAATTGCATTCTTTATTATTATAAAAGATAATAAATTCTCCTCAAAAGTTTCTTTTTTCTGTGCTATGTATATATTCATGCATAGAATACTTACATTTCTAATGTTACCGTTAGCCCAGTGTATCTCAAGGTTGATTTATTTACCATTTAAAAATTATATAGTCAGTGTTCTGTAAAATTATCAAGTTTAAGCCATTTTATTTTGTTAATGAAGCATTATACTTTATTCAGTAATCATAAACTCATGTGTTTTAAGAAACTGACCCATTTAATGCAAATCCATTTTAATTGTATTGTGAACAAACCTAATAAGATCTAATATTCTTATTGAGTATATGTAAAATTTCTCCTACACTTAATATATTGAGTTTGCATATATATATATATATTCATCTATGGATAAGATTTGCTTTAGTTAACAACGGCATTCGCAATCAACACGATAGCCTTGCTTATTGGTCTCTACAAATACCGCATGTCAAGAATCCACTTGGTTTCTATTTTTAATAAATATAGTATATGATAATACAAGTGATAAAGGCTCACCCTTAATCATAATAAACACAGTTATAAAATGGATATTCTGGGTATGATGTTTCAATTACATTCCAATGAGAAATGTTTTAAGGAATCATATTTTATTTCAAAGATTAAATATACACCATGTATTAAAGGTCCTCCTATTCCTACTTGGACACCCAAACCACACATGATGCTATCTCAATTTTGCAAAGCACCTAGGACAGTCTCTCTCACACAAACGCACAGGGTGCATGTAGACAATCCCTTCATCACATGTTCTGCTTTGAGAAACTTGGGTATAATTGGAAAGCATGCTGGTGAACAGATGGGACCCTGGTGTTGAGGCTGTGTCTTAATTTATTGTCCCAGGGTTTTCCTAATTACCCACTTAATTGGCACAGCCACACCACTTTGAAATAATAATGTTCAGCTAATTATCACCAACTTAAGCTTGCTAATAACTTATTCTTACCAGCTAACTTCCAGAAATCAAGCAGGGAACAGGAAGTGCCACAGGGAAAGCCGCTTTGCCTGGGGTGACTGAGACAACCTTATGAGTGCTGTGCCCCCTGTGCTGGTTTGATGAGGAAAGGGTTACAGTTTCTAGCTGAAATGTCCCTGGTGGAGCTATGGCAAGCTCCGTAACCAGCATGGAGCAAACATTCAGTCTTCAATTTGCTCACTTTTTTGTAGAATATAAAAAGCAAAATGTAAGAGACTAAATCTAGATAATTACATCTCCAAAAACAAACACAACCCCACCACACAGCTCAAATCTCTTCCTTCCAATGGTCATGCTTGCACAGTCCACAAAGGACCTTAGCCCAACTCTTATACAGAGTCACGTTTAATATTTACATTGTTTTTGTCAAATCTTAGAGCAAAGGAAGCACACACATTCAACGGGAGAGGATTTTTGCTGTTGCTGCTGCTTTTTGTTCCTCTTGTTTTGTTTCTGTATTGTTGTTGTTGTTGTTGTTTATGAATATAGAGGAGAAAAGTCAGAGGAGAAAATTGATTAGGATTTTGAACTATGACGTGTAGGAGACATAGTTATATAGAAATTGAGATTCCATTAATTCATATGTGTTCTGTATTTTTTTCTGGGTGTTTTTTATAAATTTAGATATTTCTTGATCAGATTCCCTAGACCCGCCTTCTGAGGCCACGGATAGATATGGGCAGAGTGAAAGAAGTAAGGCTCCTCTGCGGAAAAGATTGAGGGAATCAGTGGGAGAAGGTGGAGGAGGAAAGAGTTAAATGGGGTGTGTTCTTTAGGCAGAAGGCAGAGTGACAGTAAAGAGCAGGAATAACAGCAGAGGTTCATTTCCCTCTCCACACAGGCAGAAACCCCTTCTACCACCATGGCCTTTCTGCAGCTTATGGGCAGCCAGACTCACAAACAAGAGAGACTCACAGGACTCACCCCTCTTCTCTAGGTAGAAAAGGGGAGTTCTCCCACTCCCTGCAGCCACCACCGACAATCTTCCTATTCACCCCCCCATGCACCACTATCTCCAGTGAAAAGATGTGCTGTGTCACCTGCTTGGTAGGGTAGAAAGGTGGCTGATGGTGTGTGATTCCTGAGGCTGGTTTTGAAGGCTACAGCTTTTCACAGTGCTTTACAGAGAAGTCATGCTGGAAAGAAACTTATTTCTATGCTGACAGCCAAGCAAGTGACCCACACTTGGAGACAGTCCTCCAATTCCATTTAAAACTCAGGTGGAAGTTCATGGGGTCTTCTTCAAAGCAGTCTTCCTAGAGATCCTAAGCACAAACCCCATAGTTAATCAGCTTCCAAATTCTTAAACTATAGAAAATTATACAGTAAGTTCTTCTTTTATATACTTCATGACTATATTCCAGATGAAGTTGAAGTTATGCAGACACTTATGTTCTGATCACACCATCAAATGTGTCCTTGCAGATTCTTGAGTGTTCTCAATCCGCATTGTTTTATCCTGTTTTCTTTATTCTCATCCCCTTCACTCTGCTGCTATAAATATCTTTTTCATATTATATACTTCTAAAATAGCATCAAAACCCAAAGTCACACCAAAAATATATATGTATATATATATATATATAAACAAGAAGTATATCTAATTTATTGTGTTTGTAGTTTAAACACACTGACTAAAGCAGAATAAGAACCCTTACCACACAGTGGCAGAACAGTTGGATTGGTAAACTGGCAGCCAGGAGTCTCACCAATGTGAATAAAAACTGATAGCAATGTTAGAACAGATATGGTGGCTAGAATGATCAATGTCCTCCGTAGGCTCATGTATTTCAAATTGGTCCTAGAAAGCAACAACAAGTAAAAGCTGATGCAAACGTGATTTAAAGGGCACAAGATCTATCTGTAACACACAGCCAAACTTAGTGTCAGCAGTAGTGCTGGTGTAGAGGCACGAAGGAGATAAGATCAAGTAGGGCAGGGCTTCTTTCTCATCTGTTTCAAACAACCAAGGAGGCCAAGCAGCATGGGGCAAGGCAGTACCTAGGTGGAGGCCCTGAGAACCCACCATGTGACAATGAAACCTGGTTTCGAGTGGACTCTCCAAGATGTTGGAGATACCAGTGCCATGAGACACCTGCCGAAGAGATGCACAGGAAATGGAGCCAGCTGAAGAAAGAGATGCTGCGGGAAGCAGAACTGCTGGGACAGAGCCATCTAAGCCATTTAAAGTTAAGTCGTAGATACTGGACACTGAGTGAGGATTTGGTGCTTGACCTGTTGGATTTTGGTTTGGCATTGGGCTGGTATTGTCTGATCATGCCTTCCACATTGGATTTTGGTTTGGCATTGGGCTGGTATTGTCTGATCATGCCTTCCACATTGGATTTTGGTTTGGCATTGGGCTGGTATTGTCTGATCATGCCTTCCACATTGGAACAGTACTGTACATTCCATTGTGTACTGGAAGTTCATCACTTGCTTTATGATTTCACAAGGGCTCGCAATTATGAGTTGCTTCGAGCATCATAAGAGACTCTGGACTTTTAAAAACTGTTAATACTGACAAAGACTAAGGGGGTTTAAAGTTAAAGTTTAAGTTTAAAGTTTAAAACTAAGGGGGTTTAGTTAAAGACTAAACACATTTTGCATTATGAATAGCCATCAGACTGTAGGTGCTGAGGAGTAGAATGTGGTGGTTTGAATGAGAAAAGTCCCTCATAGGCTCAGGTATTTGAACATTTGGTCTCTAATCATAGGAGTATTTGTGGAAGCTCAGGAGGTGCAGCCCTTACCAGAGGAAGTGGGGGCGGCGGAGGGTGAGGAGGGTTCAGATCCCATAGCCTGGTACCACTTCCAGTTCATGCTTATGGTTGCAGCTTAGACCTGAGGTCTCAGCTTCCTACTCCAGCAGCCATGACTGGTGCTTATGGCTATTCTGCCCAGCCATGATGGACTCTTATCCCTCTGGAAGTGAATGCCAAAATGAACTCTTTTGTAAGTTTCTTTGACCATGATGCTTCAAGACAGCAATAGAAACACAACTCATATACACAGACTTTTCTTTTGTTATGATTAAAGTTGGGAATTCCTTAACGCAATGACTGAGGTAGACTGGGTCTTCTGTTTTTAGGGAAAATTAGCCCATGTGTTCCCATCACCTTAGTGTTCATGTGGCATTTAATTATGAGTGGTGACAATTAGTTTTGTTTTTCTGATCTGTTGAAACTTCGTACCGGTGCACAGTTCCAAGAAATGACCTCCACAACCGTGCTTAAGACTGAGGAGTACTTTCATCTACGCATATGTTTTTACTTTATAGAAATAGGACATCTTCATTCCATTACTTTTTTTTTGCTTCTCCTCTTTCATCACAAGGTATTTTCTTAAATGGAAACGTGCTCACAGTTTGTTATACAATGCTTCCAAGTTTTTCATATCATGGTTTGTGTCTTTGATCCCAATGATCAAGGAGAGGCAGGAGTATGAGTTTGAGGCTAACCTGGTCTACAGAGCTAGAAGCAAGACAGCCTTGCTACACAGAGAAAAACATAGCCTCAAAAAAAATAGACAAAAAAATTCTGAAACTTTGAAATTAGAGTTTATATTTTTAGAATGAGAAAACAAAGCAGATCACCTATAAAGATGGGAAAAGATAAAATATGAAAGAAAAATATTTTGACATTAAAAACATAAAAAGAATGCACTTGGTCTCAAGATATATCTGTGAAAGCAATGTATCACCCTCTGGAAGGGAGGTGTTATGGACTCAAGAGGATGAGAGAGCATAAGGAAGACAGGACACTAATTCCTGCCATAGCTATACAGCCTCGCCTATTCCAAGTGAAGCCTATAATATTTTGGACAGTAAGTAATGAATGAGCAATAAAATTCAGAATGAGTTTATGAATGAACCTACACAATACATAAACAATAAGCAGAAATAGATTACTATGGCAATTAAGCCCTATTCAGAAATAGGGGAAAATAGGACAGAATTGAAATATTTAAATATGCTCAAGTAAAGACCTTCCAATGGTGTGTGCACAATGAGTAGGTAGTGTGATGCTTGGCTATGATATACCTGTCTTAACTTACATAATTTTGGATATATAACTAATATAAACAATATCAATACTGAAGATATATGTTATTTATCTAATTTAAATTACAGTGGATGGCAGTCAGAAACAGAGGACAATGAATCTGCTAGATTCATAACAAGATCTATTCAACAGCTGTTCTGCGCCTTTCACCTGAATCCACTTAGTTTCAGTAATGAATAGAACATACTAATGATTTCATTGACCTAAGGTTTGTACTAGGTTGTTTGGAGGCTAAAATATACTTGACCTTTAGTGATTAAAATTTTAGCTGGGTTTTATTGTAAGACTCTGAGGGTAAAATACACTACTTTTTAAGGCACAAGAGAGGGATTGTTATTCATTCATTAAAAAGGTTTTGGTAAAAAATAATGCACAAAATACCAGTTCATATTATTTACCAGCAGATAACTAAATATTGATCCCAGAACTGAAGTTCATCTGAAAAGAATGAGACAATTAAGTGTTCTGCGAGCAAAAGGAAGAAAATTAGATAGTGAAGAATGCAAATAGATCCATATCTATCACCATGAACACTACTCAAGTCCAAGTGAATCAAAGACCTTAACATAAAATAAGACACACTGAACCTAATGGAAGAGAAAGTGGGGGATAGCCTTGAAAACATTGGCACAGGAGACAATTTTCTGAGCAGAACACAGATAGCATATACACAAAGACCTGCAGTTAATAAGTGGGACCTCACGAAACTGAAAAGCTTTTGTACATCAAAACAAAGGAGCAAATGACACTGTCAATAGGAGAAAACAACAGCCTCCAGAATGGGAAAATAATTTTCACCAACTCTACATCAGACAGATAACATTCAAAATTTATAAAGGACTAAACAAACTAGGCACCAGCAAACCATAGTCCAATTTAAAAACACAATACAGATGTAAACAAAAAAATTTCCCTATCCTTTCTGCGGGACATGCTAGGGTAATGGTGGCACAGAACTGTGGGAATGCCCAGCCGATGACTAATCCAATTGGTGCTTGCTCAAGCTATGAGTGGGAGTCTGATCCTAAATTGCATGGTTGGCCAGGAACTAGAGGAAAGACAGCCCAGAGACCTAGAATAGACAAAATATGACTCACAAAAAAAGGAAAAGAAAAAAAAGTCAACAAAATGATCCCTAGTGATAGTCTACTATACTTTCAGATTGGTACCTAGTCCAGTTGTATAGGAGGAGAAAGTTCTCTGCTGCTCAGCTCCGAAATAACCATACAGATACTTTATTAATTAAATCACTGCTTGACCCAGCTTTTGCTTCTTATTGGCTAACTCTTACATATTAATTTAACCCATCTTCATTAATCTGTGTATTGTCACATGGCTTTGGTTTATCTGGTAAAGTTCCCAGGTTCTATCTCCAGCAGGCTACCTGGATTCTGTCTTCTCACTCTGCCTCCTTTCTCCCAGCATTTCGTTTAGTTTTTCCCACCTAGCTCTGTTCCCCTATAGGCCCAAAGCAGTTCTTTTATTAACCAATGATATTCACAGCATACAGAGGGGAATCCCACATCACAGTTGTCATCATAGAGGCATAATCTAGCAAAGGACAGGAGCAGATGTAGAGATCCACAGCCAAACAGTAGGTGGAGCCAAGGGACCCACCACAGAAGAGGGCCTGGGAAGATTGCTGGTGGGGGGCGGTAGTTTAAGGAGAACACATGGGGAGCCTGCACGGGTCAACACTCGCTACTCCGCATATATAATATGGTTATGTAGCTCAGTGTTCTTGTGGGACTCCTAACAGTGGGAGAAGAGGAAGAGGAGGGAGTAGTGACTGACTTTTACCTCCTCTTCTTTCTCCTACTGAGCTGCCTTGCTCAGCCTTGCTATGAGGGTTTGTGCCTAGTCTTCTAGTCTTACTGTAACTTGCTATGCTATGTTTAGTTGATATCCCTGGGAGGCTTGCTTTTTCTTTTCTTTTCTTTTCTTTTCTATTTTTTTTGTAAGGAAGTGGAAAGGTGGATCTGGAGTCTGGGAGTCTGGAGGGGAGAAGAGGAGAGGTGAGGGGAGGGACTGGGAGGAGTGGAGGGAGGGAAAAATTACTGTTCAGGATCTAATGTATGAGAGAAGAATAAATAAATACAAGTAAATGAGTACATAGATAAGGAAAAAGAAACTGCATGATTTTATATTTTTATATTGAGAAACCTGAATAAAACATTTTACTATAGATTACCTAGAAGATATTAGAAATAACTATTTAAACTAATACACACATAATGATCTGAATTTAGATTCAATTTAGAAGGAAATGACAGAGATGCCACTGTTTTTCAGAAGGTACACACTCACTAAATATTAAAATGTTTTCTTCCAGTTTGAATAGTTTTTCATGTCAGACACCCATTATCAAGCAAAGGGACACCAGAGAGAGCTTTTATTTACCCAGTAAAATGGTGACAGGCACAGTGAAATGCTAAATGCTTACCACTTAATATAAACAAGTGGATATTTTTTTACCATTGCAGGTAAAATGTAGGGGAAGGTTTTTTTGTTTCTTTGTTTTACTCTATTTAAAGTATGCTAATTAGCCAAATAAATAAATCACATGGAGTGACAACCTTGTCCTGGACTGTTTGATAATCACCATTAGCTATATGTAGAAATCACAATACAGTTTATTCAAATAAGTTAAAATAAAGTATGTGGTCCTCAGTTTAAATACCCTATGCTCACATATTTTGGGATTTCCATAAAACATTAAAGAATAATTCTAATTATTATTAGATTACAATTATTAGAATATAGTAATTGCCCTAATAAATAAAGAATAATGGTAATCACAAAAAATTATTATTCTCACAAGCTGAACCCATCTTCCAAATTAATGGGAAAGGTTGAGCCACTTAATTTTATGGTGTGTGTATATGTGTCTGTTTGTCTATATATGTACCATGTGTGTATGGGCACCCACAGAGGCCAGGAGGACTTTCAGAGGCTCTCAAATTGTAGCTACAGGTGGTTGAGATCAGCTTGTGTGGGTGCTCAGGTCCTCTGCAAGAGCAGCAAGTGCTTAACACTGAACTCTCTGTCCAGAACATTAGCCACTACATTTTATTTATTGATTGATTTTTATTGAGCTCAACATTTTTCTCTGCTCCCCTCCCTGCCTCTTTCCTCCCCTTCAACTACATTTAAAATACAGGGAAATGGCATTTAAATTTTTTCTTCCATATTGCATTTGGATCTATTTAACAAACACATTCTATCTCCTGTAGAATCAATGGCTTACTTTCTCTTTCTGGTTGTAAAACAAATGTCTTACTTTCTTCTGTTGGCAAGAGTCTCTTCGCCATTCCGTGTAGAGATCCTCACTCCGTGCTTCTCTTTGCTTGGATCAAAAGTACAGCGGGGACTCTGTGTCGCTGTCCTCACTGGACTGCCACAAATCTTAGTCACCTTTCAAACAGAAAACATCAGAAAGCAGTTACAAACCTGTTCCAACTTTTCTGAGAATGGAATCTCCCACAGGCCATGAAACAATGTCGTGTTCAACCTTGTACTTTCTAATTTTCAATTCCTTTAACGCCCGCGGGTGTTTAACAATGGGAATCCAACACATCTGAATGTAGTGGAAATGATGATAAACCGGTCCCATGCTCATTGATACAGGCTGGAAAACACTTGGAAAAACTATATAGAAATCAAGAATTAAAGTAAAAACTGGATTTCTTGTATGAACAGGACTGCTTACTCAAAATAGATATATATCATGCTTTACATTTGTGTAAGAAGATGTACTTTTTGCTAAATACGCAGTCAGTTTTTACTTAGTACTAAGGGTAAAGACTTCTTTTGAGGAAGGACAATGACTTCCTTGTTTCTTTGCAATTCATAAAGGGAAGCTAGGGCCTCACACAAGCTAGGCAAGCACTCTATTTTGAAGTTGTATTCCCAGCCCGGCTGTACTTTTATTTTGAGGCAAGGTTTCAAGTGTCCCAGACTGCCCTTGAACTTGCTATCCTCCTGGCTTAACCTCCCAAGTAGCTGGATGGTAGGCCTAATCCATGAAGTATTGCTGAAAATGAGTAAATATAAGAGTGTATAAAATACAACCTTATTGTGTAATTCCTCAATGAGTACTTATAATAGTGTATAATAAACACTCTCATTTGTAATTCCCCTATATTATCTTCCTTCCACTGATGTAAGGATGTTCTAGTTTTCAAAAAGTGTAAAAACAATTGATTTTAGCCAGGTGATGATGGTACACATTTTTAATTCCATCACTTGGGAAGCAGAAGCAGTCAGATCTCTGACTCTGAGGCCAGCCTGGTCTGTAGAGTGAGTTCTTGGACAGCCAGGGATTCACAGAGAAACCATACTCAGAGGGGAAAAGGATTGCTTTTTCAGTTCTCTTCTAGCAATGATAACCTACATAATTTGTGTAATTATCATTGGAAAACTGACTCAGCATCTACTCTACTAAAAAACTAAGAATATGTAGTTGAACAATAAACATGTCTGAATGAAACCCAAAAACAGTGTGCCAAAATCAGACTTTAATTTGTCTAATTTTTTTGTTAGTTCTGAGACCTTAAAAAAACACAGTACCTCTTTGAACCAGATGCAAGATTATTGCAAAGATCTCATAAAATTCTCAGTTTCTTTGATTTTTCCATATTGGGATATATAAAGTAATTGTGCATACATTTCCTTGAATTCATATTTATTTTATTTCTAACATTTGTAAAGCTCCTGTCCTAAATGTTAGAAGATAAATGAAGAATGACGTACCCCAGCAGAGATTACAATTTGGAACAGAATGAGATCTTCTAAATCATCCAAAGGCAAATTGTGTTTACTTAAACAAACAAACAAACCAAAAAGAAGATAGAGTGACAATGGAGTCTTCTCGGTGTGTTTTAGAATCCTCTAGGGTTTGAAAAATATGGGAAGTAAAAAAGATGGTATTACCCCAGAAAAGGTACCAAATTGTCATGTGTGAGAGTTGGAGCATCTGTTAGGTCTGGATATACTGAGATATGTTTCTATGCAGTCAATTTATAAATAAGTACTTGTTAAATACGGTTATGCACATGGTTGAATTAAATTCATAGGTGTAAGCATTCATTGAGATTTTCATGACAGAAGCAGCTGCAGGAGAGCATTAAAGCCAACACTGGCGCAGCTGCACAGAAAATGGGTGGTTAAGTTGTATTTGGGATGCTGGAGGAAATGCTACAGGAAGTTACATCTGAACATCAAAGGATGAACTGGAAGTTTGAAAGAGCGAAAGAGCAAACAAAATTATTTCAGAAAAGTCTAAATTAACAAGAGGATACAGCAACTTGTCATGTACATCTTGTATAGGAGTACATACTGTAAGATAATGAATGCATAGCAAGAGTCAAAAATGGCATACGACTTTAATATCAAGGTAGAAATCTTGTCGGAAAAATTGTCAAGCAGGAAATTGACACTTTTACATTATTACAAGGAGGTAATGGCCAGGATGTGGAGAGAAGGGAGAGCAGGCCTGTGGAGATCATTGGGACCCAGAGTCAGAAACAGAAATCAGAAAATGAAGTTTACAGTAGCAGAAACAGATAACCTTAGAGGCTGATTTGGTAATCATCTCAGAACAAAGAATGAGAAACAGAAATGCTCTGAGAGGAAGGTATTGCAGCTCTGATGTAGAGTATGGCTACAGTTCTGTTTTCCCTAGGAAAAAAGTGTTTGTATAGGAAACAGCAAAGAGAAATTAGATTGGAAAGACAGGCTAAAAGCAGACCTTGGGGAAGGTTTTTAAGGCTGAGAATGTGTGGTTTGTAGAAAACTGGAATGGTTGGAATTGTACACACGCACAGGACAGCGTTGCACATTTCTCTAGGGAGAAATATCTACTAAATGTGGATATGTAATTTAAAACTGTTAGCATTCCAAGAAAAGAAATTTCAGTTCTGAAGTTAAGCAATGACAGTGTTTATAGACTTCAGGTAGAAGCACAATCAATTACCAAGGACAGTACTATTTTAAGTGAAAAGAAAGATTAAGGTGTGAATACGTTCAAAAGGAATTTTAATCCTGAGGCTTAAAAAGTGATAGTGGAGTGTAAATGTATTAGCTAGGTGCTAAGATAAAGAGGAGAATCTTTATTGTCAACAATCACTAGAAACAAGAACCAGGGGCAGATGATAGGAGTTGGTGGTGAGTATGTCTGGAAGTATTATGGGATAGTTTTAGAATAATCATGGTTCATTGTGACGGATCAAGGGGACTTAAGGCAAACTGAAACATGAACGCTTTCTATAAATATCAGTTTTCTCTTTTATAAATTTGAGAGGAGGCACAAACTACTTTGAACTTTTAATTGGGGAAAAATATTTTACTCTCTCTCCCTCCCATGTTAGAACCAAAGCTGTATCGTCTACTGAACTGTTTTCTAGGTAGGAATATGGGGAGTGGAAAAATATCAGCCTTCCATGATCTTTAGTTTCATTATGTTCAACTACAAAAGAAAATGCATTAGCCAAAAACTTAAGAGAATAGCTTCAGTTACATCCAAAGACAGAAGTAGACACAGAAGATGCCAGTAACAGCAGGTGAATTTCAAAGACCCTGTGCTTCTTGACTTTCTGGCAGAGAGCTCTGTTTCACATTTTATTGAAAAGGAGCAGAAAACAATTTGCTGGCAGGACATTAGGCTTCCACCTTCCCTCCCCTGAGGTGAGCCAATTTGGGTGGTACATTTCAATACGTGTACCTTCTTCCTATTGGAAAAAACCTCACACTTCTGTTGACAATTTTTCATCTTTGATTTATACTACAATTTCCTCCTTTTCTTCCTCCCTGGTCTCTACTATTCGCCCCTGTAATCAGTCTGAAGTGTCTTGAAAAAAATTGTTTTCTTCTGTAATGCTTATCAACTCCTGCTTTAAGTTCCATGTCTGGCTTCCCACTGATTTTCAAGTTCCCATCTCACCTTGAAATGACTCTTACTCACTCCTAAGTCACATCACTTCTCCCACTCCAATCAAGTATTTGCTTCAATGACTTCTTGTATCTTGGCTAACTTTCCCAGTCTTAATATAACTGTGTAACCACACACAAAGCATAAAATCATCAGCTAACATCTTCATTTGCCTGTGCACTTGCTATTTTTCAAGTCTTCAGACCAAAGATTTCTGCTGATGCTAAGATATCTGAAAAGAACAACTTTTTTTTTTCATTTCACTTCTATTAATGGGGTCCTGACTTCTCTAGCAATGGTAGTCTGAGAAATTTTATTAATAGTACAAATCAAGAATTTGGAAGATAGTTCAGTGTGGTTAAAGTGCTTGCCACATGAGCATGGGGACCAGAATCTTGATCCCCAGAACCTACGTAAATGTCAGTTTGGTGGTGCTGACCTATAATTCTGCTGTCTCTGTAAGCAGAGGAGCCAGGCAAGCTATGGGCCCAATTAAGAGAACCCGATTTAATTAATAAGATGAACAGCTATTAAGAAACACTTTCAACATCAACATCAGGCCTCTGCATATATAAATATATGTGCACCTGCACACATAAGCACCCACACATACAAACATGAATAGAAACCATAGATACATATGCAGGGCCTGGAGGGGAATAGCACAGCTTGAATAGCAACTTTTTTAAGATTATAAATTTGAAAGTAAAAATTATATGTTCTGTGTATGGTTGTTAAGTATTTCATCCTAAGAGATTAGTCAAGGCACACAGTTCACATCACTATATATGTTGAGTGTTGTTGCTATAACTTAGGAGATATTAAATGAGAAATGACTATAATATTCATATAATAAAATATGAAACCAGGCGGTAGGGGAGAAACCCTGTTTTTTAAAAAAAAAAAAAGCAAAACAAAAGAAAGAAACAGTATAGTGTTTAATCATGCACTGTGTCCCATTGGGTGGAAAGCTTCTTTTAGACTTCTGGGAGGAGATTAAAATGTGATTTTTCAGCTTTAACAAAAACTGTGAGTTTATTTATTTATGTGTTTGTTTGTGAGTTTTGTTTGTTTTTCAAGACAGGGTTTCTCTGTGTAAAAGCCCTAGCTGTACTGGAACTAACTCTTGTAAACCAGGCTGGCCTCAAATTCACAGAGTTTATTTCCTCATGCCAACAGAGATAAAAATCCACTATCTTCTTTCTTAAACCCAAAATCAGTTGGACCAGATTTTGTGAATAGGGTGGCAGATGTAGTGGCTAAATATCGGTTGCACTATCCTTAAGTTTCTTTGTTCGGATTCCAGTGATGTGCTGATGGTTAATGAGTAAACACGTGAAGACCTTACAGCTTCTTTATAGAAATATTTGTCAGACTCATGACATATGAGGAGACCACCATGACTGGAATCACACGATATGCTCACACGGCGTCCCTGAAGAGAAACAGTATGGTTAACTATGGTTACAAACAATAGGATTTGACTATAGCTGTGTGTCCTATTGTCATAAAACCTTCATCCAGCAGCTGATGGAAGCAAATACAGAGATCCACAGCTAAGCACTGGACCAACCCTCCAGAGACCAGTCAAAGACAGGGAAGAGAAATAAAAGGAGCAAAGGGGTCCAGGCCATGGTGCGGAAACCCACAGAAATAGCTGACCTGAGCTAGTGGAAATCACAGACTTCAGACTGTCAGTGGGGGAACCTGAATAGGATCAAACTAGGCCCTCAGAATGTTGGTGACAGTTGTGATACTTGGGCAGTCTTTGGGAACACTAGCAGTGGGACCAGAATTTATCCTTAGTGCTTGGACTGGGAGCCCATTCTCTCTGGAGAGATACCTTGCTCAGCCTAAATTTAGGGTGGAGGGCATTGGTCCTGCCTCAAAGTGATAGGTCTGACTTTGTTGACTCTCTATGGGAAGCCTTACTCTCTCTGAGGAATGGATGCAGGTGGGGTGGGAGGAAGGTGGGGAGCAGGAGGAGGCGAGGGAATGGGAACTGAGATAAGTATGTAAAATGGGAAAAAATTGTTTTTTAAAAAATAAAAATAAATTTTATAAAAAGAGACACTAAAACTCTGGGCGGTTTTATCGAGATAACCAGGGTAAATAGTAAAGAGCCAGGTAAAAAAAAAGAAGACAAAGCAAGGTTAGTTTTGTGTAAATACCTCTGTTGTAGGAGACCACTTGTTCATTTTGTGGCCACCCAGACCAGAATAATCACACAGAAACCATATTAATTACAACACTGTTTGGCCACTAAATCAGGCTTCTTATTAAACAATTTGCATCTTAAATTAATCCATTTTAATGCTAAGTGGGTGTGGCTAGGACCAACTCCATGGCCCTGCCAGCTTGTTCCACCTAGTCCTATATGGCAGAAGTACGTCTACCCCTTCTGTGAGCCATCCCCAGCTCCAGAAATACAGCAGATCTCTGTCGCCAATAAGTAATCTGTAACATGCTGCTCATAGACCTCCATCTAAGTACTCTGTTCCAGCACAAACCAGGAAACCAGCTGATGCTGAGTCAGGAAACCTCTTAAAGGAGTTGTGCCACGGCTTGCCTCTAGCAAACAGAGCCAACCCAAAAAAATGATACTATGAAGAAGCCATTTTTAACTCTCTTCTTTTGTGTCTAGAATTCCTTCCCAAACTCTTGCAGGGTTTATGTGGATGTGGTTGCCCTACATTGGGTGTTGTTTATTGATGGAGACAGCACTTTCCTTTCCCGGCCACGCAGACTCAAAATCACACGGGAACTTTATTAATTACAACACTGTTTGGCCAATAGCTCAGGATTCTCATTAACTATCTCTTACAGCTAAAATTAATCCATTTCTATTAATCTGTTTAAAACCACGAGTCTGTGTCCTACTGATAAGTTTCTAGCATGTTCTTCTCCTTTGGCAGCTACATGGTGTCTCCTGACTCCACCTACTCTCTCTATACATATCTTTTCTGATTTCTTGCCTGGCTTTACTCTGCTGAGGCATTGACTGAAACAGCTTAATTCGTTATTCAATAAAAGCAACACATATACAGAAGGACATCCTACATTGTACCTTTTGGAAAGACTGATTAATTCTCATCTAAATGTGTACTTTTAGAAAAATTTATAAGAACGAGTTTTAAGTAGTGAGTTAGAGTGTATTTTTTTGCTTTGTTTTGATTTCTTAAAGGAAGATGAACATACTCATCTATTAAAAACCAAATGTGAATAGAAATTACAAAATACAGAGAATATAAAGTTCTGAAAGAAAATCTATCAGAGGAACAAAGGTTAAAAACTATAATAAATGTCTCTCTGTCACTGAAACAAGACTGGGAAGAAGAGTGGCAGTTTTATCAATACCAGAGAAAAACAAGAATTGCATGATTACATAGGAATCAGAGGGCTCAAGTACACCAGGAGAACACAATCTATACAATCAACTAAGCAGGGCTCATAGGGGTTCAGAGACTGAACCATGCAGCCTGCATGGGTCTTACCTAGGCCCTCTGCATATATGTTATGGTTGTAAAGTTTGGTGTTCTTGTGGAACTTCTAACTGTGGGAGCAGAGGCTGTCTTTGACTCTTTTGCATGCACCTGGGACCCTGTTCTCCTATTGGGATGTCTTGTCTAACCTAATATGAGGGTATATATGCCTAGTCTTATTACAACTTGATTAGCATGCTGGTTGATATCCATGGAAGGCTTACCCTTTCCTGAAGGGAAATGGAGGAGGGGTGGGTCTGGGGAAGAGGACATATTGGGGAGAGGGGAAACAGGGAAAAGAAGAGGGAGGGGAACTGCGATTGGGATGGGGTATGAGAAGAATAAGCAAAGAATTAAGTCATAAATTTGAGGATTGAGAAGGACATGGAAAGAACTGGAAGGAGTAGGACATGATAAATAAGTACTCATATATGGAATTCTCAAAAAATAAAAAAGAAATGCTGTTATTCCTTTTTATAGAGAGGGGTGTGGAAAATGAAGTTGAGTGGGTGAGAAAATGGGGAGACTCTGGGAGGAGCTGAAGGAGGAAAAAGAATATGATAGAAGCATATTGTATGAAAAGCATTTTTAAATAAAAGTGAATAATAAAAAAGAATTAGATGATTACAAAATCCTGTCCTAAAATGATGTTATTAGTGCTGTGAAAATAATGTAGACAGTATTCACATGTTCAACATGCAAATAAATACAGAAGACCAGTACAGAAAAATTTTAAAAATTAAAACCATAACAACAGGCTTTAAAGTTGGAAAAATTAAGCAGTGCAGTAAGAAATTTATGTAGAGAGTCAGAAATGATTGATAATCCACAAATCTCGGTCCTTAAGTATATTGGATCCATAAGATAATTCTGGTTTTCACAGGCAGCCACTTCGTGAAGAACAGCAACACAGGTGTTAAAGCTGCATGAGGAACAAACACCCTCTGTATCTGCTGTTTGTAGGATGTCACTCTGTATTTTTCCCCAAGGGTATAAACTAAACCACCAGAGGGCGCTTCTGCATTTCAATCCTGTTTGACATCATTAATCCAACTTGCATATTTAATATTATAGACTTTAAGAATCCTATAGGAAAACTCAGCTTGTCTGCTACAGTGAAATTTGTACCCATACATGAGGGCTTCACGAAAATCCAATGTTTTGTGAAAACCTACTAGACGTGTGCTTTAAAGCCCAAGTGTAATGTGAGCACTTAGTCATGGGGCCACTTGCCCTGTGTAAACCATCTGATACTCTGTAACAGGAAACTAAACGTTAGCCAATGCTCTTCTCTCATTCCCTCCCTGTCTGCCTTCTTCGCTAGCCTCCTTCCTTCCTTCCCTCCTTCCTTCCTTCCCTCCATTATGCATCTCTTAGTTCCAGTTACAAGCACACATTGGTTTAGCGAGTCCCCAAGACTGAAAGTCAATTATAAAGATTTTAGTGCTTGTTTAACTGCACAGAGCACAATGTTGATCAATAAACTGAGCACATATTACTCACATTATTCTAAGAGATGAGAATATAGTAATAAACCTTCTGTCAGAGAATCTATATTTTCATGAGGGAAGCAAAAATTCTCTCTCTTTCTATGTGTATGCGTGTCTGTGCGTCTTTGTGCATCTTTCTCTCTACTGGTTTTGCTGACAAAGACTCTTTCTATGTAGCCTTGACTCTCCTGGAACTCACCAGATTGAGCTCAAAGTCAATGAATTCTGCTTGACTCTGCTTCTCAACTGCCGAGGTTAAAGGCCTGCACTACCAGGTGCAACTAGATGTCTCAACTCTCTGGTGATTTGAATGAGAGTGTACCCATAAATTTAGATATCTTAACACTAAACCCCCATGGATGGAGCTGCATGTATAGATTTAGGGCTATGGCCTTGATGAAAGAAGTTTTTGAGAGTTTAATAATTCAATACTATTGTAAGCGCTCATCGGTCTCACCTTCCTACTTGCGGCTCGACATGTGAGCTCTCTGCTTGCTTCTCCAGCCACCATGCTTGCCTGATGTCAAGCTTCAAACCCTGATGTTAGACTCTTATCTCTCTGAACTGACCTTCTATAAACTGCCTTTGTCCTGTTGTTTTTATCAAAACAATAGATAAATTAATATAAAGTTCTTTGGTTAAAAAAGGAATCATTGAAAGTATGACAGGGAATGTGGGATCTTAACCTGAGTCATCAAGAATGAAGAGTTTAAAAAGTCATCTTAAAGTTCTGCTCTGTATATGGGTTACTTCACTTCACTCAAAATGATGTTTTCTAGCTCCATCCATTTGCCGGCAAAATTCAAGATGTCATTATTTTTTCTGCTGTGTAGTACTCCATTGTGTAAATGTACCACATTTTCCTTATCCATTCTTCGGTTGAAGGGCATTTAGGTTGTTTTCAGCTTCTGGCTATGACAAACAAAGTTGCTATGAACATAGTTGTGCACATGTCAATTGAGCATCCTTGGGATATATACCCAAAAGTGGTATTGCTGAGTCTTTAGGAAGGTTGTTTCCTAATTTTCTGAGAAATAATCACACTGACATCCAGAGGGGCTGTACCAGCTTGCATTCCCACCAGCAATGCATCTGTCACAACCTCTCCAACACAATGTTTTTGATCTTGGCCATTCTTTTTATAAATTATTATTATTAAAAAATTTCCTCCTCCTCCCTACCTCCAGTTTCCCTTCCCCTCCCCCCACTTCTCTCCCCCTCCCTCTCCAGTCCAAAGAGAAGTCAGGGTTCCCTGCCCTATGGGAAGTCCAAGGTCTTTCCCCCCATCATCCAGGTCCAGGAAGGTGCGCAACTAAACAGACTAGGCTCCCAGAAAGCCAGTCCATGCAGTAGGATCAAAACCCAGTGCCATTGTCCTTGACTTCTCAGTCAGACCTCATTGTCCGCCATGTTCAGAGAGTCCGGTTTGATCCCATGCTTTTTCAGTCCCAGTCCAGCTGCCCTTGGTGAGCTCCCGTTAGATCAGCCCCATTGTCTCAGTGGGGGTCAGAGGGGATGCACCCCTCGCACTCCTGACTTCCTTGCTCATGTTCTCCCTCCTTCTGCTCCTCATTTGGGCCTTGGGAGCTCAGTCCAGTGCTCCAATGTGGGTCTCTGTCTCTATCTCCATCCATTGCCAGATGAAGCTTCTATGGTGATATGCAAGATATTCATCAGTGTGGCTATAGGAAAGGCCCCTTAAGGCTCCCTCTCCTGAGCTGCCCAAGGAACAAGCTGGGGACATCTCCATGGATACCTGGGAACCCCTCTAGAGTCAAGTCTCTTGCCAACCTTAAAATGGCTCCCTTAATTAAGATATCTTCTTCCCTGCTCCCATATCCACCCTTCCTCCATCCCTACCATTCCATTCCCCCAGGGCCTCCCCATCCTCCACTCCTCATTTTTCTCTCCCCATCTCCCCTTACCCCTACCCCACCCCCAAAATCCCAATTTTTGCCTGGCAATCTAGTTACTTCCAATATCCATGAGGGTAACTATATGTTTTTCTTTGGGTTCACCTTCTTATTTACCTTCTCTAGGATCACAAATTATAGGCTCACTGACCTTAATTTATGGCTAGAATTCACTTATGAGTGAGTACATACCATATTCATCCTTTTGGGTCTGGGTTACCTCACTCAGAATAGTGTTTTCTATTTCCATCCATTTACATGCAAAATTCAAGATGTCATCATTTTTTACCGCTGAGTAATACTCTAATGTCTATATATTTCACACTTTCTTTATCCATTCTTCCATTGAAGGGATCTTGGCCATTCTTACAGGTGTAAGATGGACTCTTACATCTTACAAATCAAAACAGACATGTTTTGATTTGCATTTCACTGATGACTAAGGATGTTGAACATTTCCTTAAGTATCTTTCAGTTATTTTAGATTCCTCTGTTGAGAGTTCTCTGCTTAGGTCTGTACTCCATTTTTTTATTGGATTATGTGTTCTTTTGATGACCAATTTCTTGATTTCTTTGTATATTTTTGAGATCAGACCTCTGTCTGATGTGGGGTTGGTGAAGATCTTTCTCCATTAAGAAAACTGAAAGAGGATTGGGGGCGAAATCAAATGTCCTTCTTGACCATGATTGCCTTTGAGTGGTAAGATTCATCCAAGAGCAGGGAGGTCGTCATTATAGGAACAAAGAGTTACCGGTTGTGTCAGTGAAAGTGTCTAAATTCAGTTATCCACTCTGTAGCATTTAAGAGAAGACAGAAGAGAATGCTGAAGACCCATCCTGGACACTCCAACATTAGAAAAGGAGACAAAGGGAGCTTGAGGAAGACTGTAGAGAAAGTTTCCAAACAGGAACAAACAATAAATCCTTCCAATATGGGCACTTTCCTCTCTCAACAGTATTTGCAATGGTAGCAAATCTCAGAGAAGTGTATATAGTGATTTCATAAGAATGTTCCCCACTGGGCAATGGGGTCGCATGCCCTTTAACCCCAACCCCAATTGTTGGGAGACAGAGGCAGGCCTACCTCTGAGTTTGAGGCTAGACTGGTTTATAGGACAAGTTCCAGAGTAGCCAGGGCTATACAGAGAAGCCCCTGTGTCATAAAGACAAAGCCAAACAAGCAGAAACCCAATGTTCCCATAGTCTCTTGCCTTTTGAACACTTGACTCTGAGTTGGTGGTGCTGTTTCGGGAGGTCTTGGAGATGTGGGTAAGGGGATACAGTGTCAAAAACCTCATACCATTCCCTGTTTGTTTTCTCTGTGTCCTGCTTACAGTACAACATTTGAACTCTCAGTTTCTATTCCTGTCACCAGGCCTACTACTTCCCCTCCATCATGGATGCTCAACCCTCTGGATGCATGAGCCCAAAGAAACTCTTCTGTCTATAAGTGGCCTTTGTCATGGTGTCTAATTACAGCAATAGAAAACTAATACTGTGCAAGAGGTGATTTTCACTTTAAAAAATAAAATAAAGGACACAAACAAATATAACAAAAAGCTATTTTTCTTAGAGCCCTCATTATTGTAATGAAACATCAAAACCAACGCACCTTGGGGAGAAAAGGTTTATTTCGCTTACACATCCTTATCACTGCTCACCACTGAGGAAGTAAGGGTAGCAACTAAAGCAGGGCAGGAACCTGAGGCAGGAGCTTACGCAGAGTCCTTGGAGGAGTTCTGCTTACTGTCTTGTTCCCCACAGTTTGCTCAGCCTGCTTACAGAACCTAGGACCACTTGTTCAAGGATGGTACCACAAAGGGCTGAGCCCTCCCCTATCAATCACTAATTTAAAAATGTCCTACGGCTTGGTTTTTATTGAGGCATTTTTTAAAATTGAGATTCCCTCCTCTCAGATCAATATAGCATTATATCAATTTGAAGTTGATATAAATCGATCTACTGCCTTTCATTTCACATTCATCCTTGAGACATCACATTAAAAGCATATAACCTTAAAAATCCTGCAGTCTTTACAAATTCAAACAAATTAAAAGTTCAGTCCATTTAAAACACCCAGGTTCTTTCAAATTCCAAAATCTCTTTAAAAGTTTGAAATCTTTAAACTGTGGGCTCCTGTATAAATCAAAATTAAAGTCAGGCATTGTGCACACCTTTAATCCCAGCACTTAGGAAGCAAAAGCGTGCATATCTCTGAGTTTGAGGTCAGCCTGGTCTACAAAGCGAGTTCCAGGACAACTAGGACTACAGAGAAACCCTATTTCAACCCTTTCCATCAAGATAAATAAAAATTAAATTAAATTCTTTCTAACTTCAAGTGGGAAAAAACCTAAGAACAGTCAATCAGATCAAACCAAACCAAACTCGCACTAGTGTAAGCAACACAACACCTTGTGTCTGAGGTCACTCAGTGTTTTCTGCGCTCCTCCAAAGGACGTGGGTCACTTCTCCAACTCTTCCCTGTGCGGCACACACTGCTTATCTTCTAGGCTCTGATGGCTCCATTCCACTGCTCTCATTCTTCTTGGTGGTCAGCCTATGGTAGTGCCATGTACCAAATTCTGGGTTGTCTGTTACAGCTGAGCTGTACTTTCACCAATAGTCTCTCCTAGGTTCTCTTCAGGGTCGCCAACCTTGTCATACAGTGCCAAGTCTCAGCTGCTCACCATGAACCCTCCATACCTTCAAAACCAGAACCACTTGGGTGACTCTTACACCAAGTTTGGTAGCCAGCTCAAGGTACGATCTTGGCTTTCTCTGCAACAAAGTTTGTGTGTTCTGACTCTCAGAGAACACTTTCCAGGCAATTTCATCTTAACTATTCCCATCTTTCTTAATCAGCACTAATTTCTTAGCTCTAGCTGATTAGCACTGAGTATCCCAACAAAGCAAAGGTTTCACTTAGGAGTTCTGGTGTCTTTTTAATCACAGCTGATTCTTCTGCCCCAGCTAACCAAAACTGCAGTATCTTAACTCCTACCAACAAATGACCCTGATAGAGTCCTTAATCTTCTCTCTGAAATTTCACAAGCCAGGCCTCCATCTTCTACACTTCTCTAAACATTCTTATTTTAGGGGCTTCTAAAGAACAGTGCTTGGGAGTCAGAGACAAGAAGATGTTTGAGGTTGAAAGGTCCTCCTGGTCTATAGAGAGAATTCTAGGATAGCTGTAACTTTGTAGAGAAACTCTGTCTTGAAATAAACAACTAAAGAAAGAAACAATCCCACTGAGTTCTCAACACTGAATGGCTTTTCTAGTCCAAAGTTCCAAAGTCCTACTGTGATCTAAAACCCACATTCATGTCTGTCACAGAAATACTTACTACCCTGGTACCAGCCTGTCTTAGTTAGGGTTACTAACTAATAGTATAATAACTAATATAACAAATAATATAGTAATGAAATACTATGGCCAAAGCGACTTGGGGAGGACAGGGTTTATTCAGCTTACCTTCCATATCACAGTTCATTATCATGGAAGTCAGTGCAGACACCCTAGCGGGGCAGGAGTTTGGAGGCAGGAGCAGGTGCAGAGGACAGGAAGAGGTAGAACTTGCTGACTTGCTCCTCATGGCTTTATCAGGCTGCTTTTTTATTATTATTTTTTAAAATTTATTTATTTATTTATTAAAAATTTCCTCCTCCCCTCCCATTTTCCTCCCACTCCCCCTTCCCCTCCCTCTCTAGTCCTAAGAGCAGTCAGGGTTTCCTGCCCTGTGAGAAGTCCAAGATCCTCCCCACTCCATCCAGGTCTATAAAGGTGAGCATCCAAACAGACTAGGCTCCCACAAAGTCAGTCCATGCAGTAGAATCAAAACCTAGTGTCATTGTCCTTGGCTTCTCATTGTCAGCCACATTCAGAGGGTCCAGTTTGATCACATGCTCCATCAGTCCCAGTCCAGCTGGCCTTGGTGAGCTCCCATTGGCTCAGTCCCACCGTCTCAGTAGGTGGACGCACCCCTCGTAATCCTGACTTCCTTGTTCATGTTCTCCCTCCTTCTGCTCCTCATTTGGACCTTGGGAGCTCAGTCTAGTGCTCCAATGTGGGTCTCTGTCTCTATCTCCATCCATCGCTGGATGAAGGTTCTATGGTAATATGCAAGATATTCATCAGTGTGGCTATAGGACAAGGCCAGTTCAGGCACCCTCTCCTCTGCTGCCCAAGGAACAAGCTGGGGGCATCTACCTGGACACCTGAGAACCCCTCTAGAGTCAAGTCTCTTGCCAACCCTAAAATGGCTCCCTTAATTAAGATATCTACTTCCCTGCTCCTATTACCACCCTTCCTCCATCCCAGACATCCCATTTCCCCAAGCTCTCCCCAATCCTCCCCTCTTCCTTCTCTTTCCCCATCTCCCCTTACCTCCACCTCACCCCCACCCCTGTGCTCCCAACTTTTGCCTGGCAATCTTGTCTACTTCCAATATCCAGGAGGATAACTTTCTTTTATAATACAGGAAGCCTTTTGGGGACTTACAGAGAACCCATGGAACATAGGAACAGCCTGATTTGTTTTAAGACAAAAGTGTTTTAAAACAATTTTATATTTTATGGGAAACATTCAATTTCAGATAATTTGACTCACTAATGAAAATAAAGCAACACAAGATTTTCAATGTGTTCACAGAGTATTAGAGCCAGCGAGGCACTTAGCTTAAACAATAAAGTAAGCTTGGAGTTTAATTTTTCATCTATGGTCATCCAGAGACACTTAAAATGTCCTTCACATGAATTGGAGGTGGTACATTGTGGAATGTAGTCTAGAGAGACAAATATGTACTTACAAGGGAAAGAAAAGCAAAAGTAAAAAAGAATGAGAAAAATGTATTTGACACTTCCATATGATAACATTATTTTGGAATTAGATATACAAGCCAGTCACCTGGAATGGTACACAATGATGACAGTGGGGAGAGAGACTTGATGGAGGATTTTAGAGACAGTATAATGATGGGACATTGTCTTGGAAAGCTGGAAGGGATGAGAAATAGGGTATGATTTACTGGTTGACTATTCTGGAGACTCCAACAGTCTCAGGATACTGAGTGTCTAGTATTGAAAAATACAGAACCTGCTGACAGAGTCCATTAGAGTCATTAGCAATGATGTGTTTTAGGAGAAAATGTACCAATCGACTCTAAGTAGTTAATTTTGAAATATCATTTTATAATATTTGTAAAATAAACATATGTATTTACACAGTTGTGGGGACTTTGTAAAAAGACCATGCCCATGTAGGTACATTTTTAACTCTATAAGCCTCGTGACCAAATGGCAATATTAACTAGAACGGGACCTGGAATTTTCCCTGCCTGGTATCTGATATCCGTTCTCTAATCAGCCTAGACATTAGTTGGGTACGAAGGGATTTTTTTTCTTCAGATGTGAACGAAGACTCCTGAAGGGAGTCTGTGTGTGTAGAGATTGACTGATTGATTCCAAAGTCAGCAGTGTGTAGAGATCGGAATTTCTCAGGTGTATACTGCAGTTACTGTATCTTGGGCCAGTTCTAGGCCTCTAGAGCAGTCATTCCTTGCCCATTTCTGTGTATGAGCTAACATCTTGTGACTTATAGATCGAAATATTTTGTGATGCTTTGGGCTCTGTGACATTTACAGTCTTATGAGTTAGAATGACATACTACAAACTACTCTACTCTGTCACAAAAGCAAAAGGAACAACAAGTCTGTGCAACCACACAAGCACAACATATCACAGATGAAAAAGTACCACAGTGAAGCGAGAAAAACAACTGAGAATTGAGGTTAAGGGAAATGGAAGGAGAATAACATTTCCATACAGAAAAAGATGTCCATGGAATTTATTCAAAGGAGCGAACATCCTGAATGGATAGTCAGAATTTTACAAAGGAATGAATAGATAAAAAATAAAAGGAAGGCTAAATCAGAGTGATCTTATGCTTCCCTCTTTTTGGAAACTGACACTCATGGAGATGGTTTTAAAATGGCAACAACTGACCTTAGGGAGCCCTGAGACAAAGGCTCTCTCCCTGGAGCAGGTGTCCCGGGCTCCCACTGCTCCCTGTGTGGGAATTTCATCACTCAGGTGTGAGCCTTCACCGCCTCCTCTCAGATACAAGAGCAGCCCTGCTTCCTTTCCTCCCAGCAAACGCCCTGCCCTAATCCTTCCCTCTGGGTTCCAAGATTAATCTTCCTAAAGCAGGCTCTGATCACACTGCCTCTCTGATCCAAAGCCTTTGGTCATTCCTCCCACTTCCTAATGATAGGAACCAAAACATTTCTTGTGAATTTAGACTTCAAACTTGGAATTTCCCAGTACTCCACTTTAAACAGCCCAAGTTTCTGCTAGATTGTGTCGCGTGCGTCTGAGAGTCTCCAGAGTGACACTGCCCTTTCCTGTTTCTGCATTTTTATTCTTTCTGCCTGTCTAAACATTGTCATCGTTCACCTCAAAACTAAATAGTGTGATCTCTCAACTCCAGGCTCTCTATATGCCTTTTCTTCATTTGGTTTGTGCATTTCCAATAGGGATGCTACTTGCAGGTTTGAAAGTGTAATGTAAGAAATATTTCCATTGATGATTTTTTTGGTGTTAGTTTTGCTTTTCAACTGGCAACAGCTATCAATCTGTCTTGTTCAGCACACATGATCCGAATGAATATAGTGCATGAATGTCTTTAGCTGCCTCACATGGTAATGCAGGAGAAATTTTCAATGCCTCCTTCCATAGAGCGCTCAATGTGCAACATTTTTTTTCTTTCTGTTTAACACAATGACAATTTTTTAGATTTTTCTCTCTTTCTAATTTTTCACATCTAATGATTGACAGAGAAGTTTCCATGTAACGTTTATTCAACACAAAATGACAGCGTAAGAAAGATACTCAGGGGAGACATTGCAGATGAAAAAGAATAATGTCAACACAGTGAAAAATTATTTTCCATTCAGAGAGTGCTTGGAAATTTTAAAGAAAGACAAAAGCAAAGCTAGTAAGGGAAATAAATGCACAAAGACTATCAATGCTGGTGTGGATAGGGGAAACTCCACAGGGTCCCACCCCAGATGTGGAGCTACAGGCAGTCAGTGGCAGCAAAAGAGTGAGACTAATTTTCTTCTAAGAAAAGATGCCTGGTAGTTTATTCAAACCCATTAGTCAGTCCTAAACATATATACATACAAGTAACACTAACCGGGTACACGCCTGTGCATATGTGCATGTGGGACTGAATGTGTGTGTGAGAGTCTGTATGAGTGAGTGTGTGTGTGTGTGTGTGTGTGTGTGTAAAACAATAATAATTAAAGATGAAAAACCCTTACATTTGAGAGGGAATGGGGGTCACAGAGGGAAGTGGAAGACGAAGAAGAGGATGCAAATGAAGTAAATAGAGTAATCATACATATAATTTTAAAAGGATAAAAATTTCAAATAAAAAAACAGAATAACATTAAAACAGTGATAAACATGAAATAAATCTATCTCAACACTTTTCTGTGAAATTGAATATAACTGCGTACAATTTACTATAAAATTACTGTAAAGACTGACACTATTAAATTTTGGGAAGACAAGAGGATACAGATAACTCTCTCTCTCTCTCTCTCGGTCTCTCTCTCTCTCTCTCTCTCTCTCTCTCTCTCTCTCTCTCTCCATGTCTCTCTCTCAACTCCAGGAAACTCCTTTCTCTCTTTCTTCTCTCTTAACCGTAGAATTCATGTTTGCTGGTGACCATGTCAGAAGAGCAGTAGAGGGAAGCAGACTTCCAAGATGTCAGCCCACTTGGAGGAAAATCCCTGACGGGTGAATCTTGGACAGGCAAAGCCCCAAGACTACCGACAGACTCCACAGTGTCTTTTGCATCTACTGTGCCTTTATATATTTGCCTCGGCCATCTTCCTCCGATATCTGTCATGGTGTGAATGGGTGTGTGGGGGGGATCCTCACTGCCTGAAATGTAGTGAATTATCTCATGAAAACATCCCGTTCTACTGGTCATTTTTACCTGTGCATTAGTATGAAGATGATTTTGTCCTAAGCAGTACTGTCGTATTTAATGATAGTTTAAATAGAGTTTTGGTGATAAAAATAAAACAAGGACATGTCACACACCTAGAAAATATGAGTTTCTATTGTGGAGCCACATAGACGGTAGTTTAGGACAATAATTATGGAAAACAAAAGAGTTTCAATAGCCAAGCTAGTTTAAATTCTGCTAATCTTAATGTTGGGAGAAGTGTTCACAGGTTCTGGAGCGTATAAAAGCTGAAAAAAGTTTTGTAAATAACTTATAGTAAGATATTTTTATCAAATAGCTTTAGGTGACAACCCCAAGAAGACAATCAAAGTTTGTCTATGTGTCTTAGAAAGGCACATAGATGAGTGAGGAACTCTGAGGTCAAGAACAAAGCAGTCCAATTATCATTAGCTGATGTGCCTTTCTTCCTCGGATTGGTTGATGACCAAAGGCGATGATTAATTCCTTATACCTATTTTTGCCCTTAATCTCCTGAAATAAACTGTTGTTGAGTGGGTATATTTCCTAAAGATTTATTAGATCTGACTGATTCTTTTTCATATGTAAAGATTTAGGTTTGTAAATCCTTTAAGATTCCTCATAAGGTTGACTTTCAAGATGAGTAAGAAAGTGATTGGTCCTTTCTTTGTAATCACAAAATGCAGCCTGCCAGTAAAAAATTAAAGCAGCTTGCTTGCCTACATTGTTAATCTACAACAAGTTTCTTAGGTATGAATGTATGTGGGTTCTTGGGATAATTTGTTTTTAACCTGTAATACATAAAATGTTTAATCATGTAAGGATATGGAAAACATGCTGTCTATTACTTGTATTCATTGCATCATCCACTTGAAAAACAGAATGTAACCACATTATAACTTTTATATTGCTTGAAAGATTTTGCTGGGGTAGATAAGCTGTAAAAAAAAGAGTAAAGACAGATGGAATTAAATGAGTAAGAAGGAAAACATTAAGAATGGGAGAATTAGAAGGAAAACATCAAGAATGAGAAAATTAGGAGAACATCAAGAGAGTTATAAGGAGAAGGAAATCATCAAGAAAGAAAGCACATTTTTCGACAGAGTTAAGAAAAGAAGATATAGAACACAGAATGAAGAATGCAGAAGGAAAAAGAAGAAAACCATCAAGAGACTATGTGAATATCTTTTCTTCTAATCGCCTCAGATAAGAAAGTCATAGTACGCGCTGATTCCATGGATTCCCTTTAAGCCCTGTGCTACAGGAGGCTGATCCCCCATGCAACACCACATGCTAATGCTTATTGTTTAAGATATTTGATAAATGTCCCAAATACACACTGTGAATATTGTAACTTTCACTCCTTATGAAGAACTAATCAAATACAAATGAGAATGGGGATTGTGAAGGTGGAGCATTGGCTTTCAGGGAGGGAGCCTCCTCTATGTTCTTTTCCATCTCCAGAAAAACAGGCAATCTATGAAAGGTTCCCATGTTAAGTCTTCTGTTTTCGTAGTGCCTGGCCTAGGAAAAACGTGGTTCACACAGATGCACAAGGCAGGTTCCTAGGGATTCAGCTTCCAGGATATACTCCAGGGTAAATATAAAATTTCTTTCCCATGCTGAACTTAAAGTTATGCCTAGAAACCCAACTAAAATTCCATTAACTTTTCTCAAAATAAAATCCACAAAATACTTCTAAAGAGCACTGCTTAAATTGTTTTATGGAGAAAAAGAGATGCCCAGTTAAAACTAGGTTTCAGGGTTCAAGTAAACATAATTAATAGCTTTTTAAACAGACATTGACCAGAGCTTTTGACACACAACTTGCATGGACAACATTTCATGATGTGTGAAGACGGCTACTGAACCCAGTTTTTTCAAGCACCAAGATTATATGGATTTAAAGACTATCTACTAGTATCTAAAAACATCAGTGAACTCCCAAGAACATAGTTTTAAGAATTCCTAAGATGACCTGTAAGAATTCCGTACATGAAGATAATCTCACAGCATCTAACAGGTGCTTATGCTGACAGTAAAGGCTCAGTCTTTCTCCAGCCCTGGAAATGTTGTCTGCCTGGAAAACTGTGTAGCCCATAGCACGGGGAGCTGAATGTCCATTTCTGTCATTTCTGGGCTGAGAAGTGGAAGGTGGAAGACTGACACAAACCTGCACCTAGAACCATTGACAGAAAATCACATAGGTTTATTTATTTATTATTTGTTTTATTGCTCATTAATTTTATCTTGTCCTTATATGACACGGCTTAAGCAAAATGCACATATAATATCAATAACACCAAGGTATCTGTATAAACATTTAATGTGATACTTTGTGTATTCATTACAATAATCACAAATTATAACAGTTCTCTGGATGTGCTCTCATGGGAGACAGTAAAGTTAGTAATTTAAGATTCCGTGAAAAACTGTAAACAAATGTAATTAAATCCAGCTAGTGCATTAAACCAAAATGCTTCTACTATCAAATTTGAAGTCATTTAGGTTCAACAGATATTGTCAAATATTTTAATAGGCACTGAAAATAAAGATAAAAAGGGTGACATGAAGTCTCTGAGCTGTCACCTTAACAAGTGGTACGGAGACAGTAAGAAGTAATGGGTGAAGCACGGGCATTTTAGCAGGTGGAGGAAAAGCACACAGCGGAGGCAAATGACAGTGGGTGACGTCACCACCACTCAGAGGACTGCAGACCAGGCCTAGGAGTTCAGAGTTTCATACAGACACAAGAAAGGATAAGGTGGAGACAAAGACGAATTTGGAAAGAATTGCCCTTGTTGAGGAAATATATTAGAAAGGTCAGATTTATTCAGTTGGCCTATAAAAATCCACCAAAGAACACAAATTGCAAAACCTAGACTCTAGGCATAGAGAACTAAATACAAGCAAGAGCCTCTATCTTCGTGGCATCTACAATTAAACATAAAACAGAAACAAATAATAACTGCAAGGCATAAGGAGAGGAACATGTTACTAATGTGTGTTAATTAGAGGGCTACCCACCCTTTCTTCTAAAGATAAGGAAGGCTTCCACATTTGTTGAGTTAAAGGGTGAAACCAAAAGTGAGAAGTGACATTAACATCTGGTAAAGAGGCTAAAGGCAGAGGATCAGAGGAGGGCCTGCTTCATTCGCTCTAAGCAGTGAGCTTGGGCAGAAGACTACGTGTCAAAGGGGTCTCCAGCCCTCCAGCATGGCCAGAGAGAGCACTGAGTCCTTCTGATGAGGGTAGGAGGGGAAGAGGGCACAGAGGAGGCTGAGCTCTGAAAACCAACATAAAGTTTTAGATTCTACTGTAAGGTCAATGGATAGTCACTGAAAGGTTTTAGTCATGATTCCTTTTTGTATTTTAGAAAGAGCATTCTTATTTCCACTTAGAATAGATGCTTCTGAGTTCCAGCTCTGCAGCTACACTACCCAGGGTGTAGACTTCCAGTGTCTCACTGGGCATCCTTCTGTAACAGCCAGACGTAGAGTTTCACTAGATGATACAGTGAATGAAAGCATTCTCCCACTAAATCCTGCCCCTAAATTTTATGTAATAAAAGCCATTTTCCAAGGTCTTAAGGTTTACTGCTTATGTAAAAACAAAACCTTCACTATACAACGAGATGTTTGCTCTAAGGAACTTTGAATCACTAAGAACACGATGCTTCTAAAAATATGTTTAATGTGTCACCATGTATGAAAAGAGCTCACATAGCTTCCAGGACACATGCCAACACAAAGTACAAAAAAACCAACCCCAACATTGAAATTTTTCACTGAGGTGCTGTGGTTTTCCATTTCTATGAATCTAATTTCAAATTCAGACTGTCACTTTCTTATAACTTACTAGGAACTTCAATGATTTTATAAGTTTTGCATTATGTAATTTTTGTTCCATAAAACACACCTTTGAAATGTGAATAATACTATATTTACAAGTGCACAACACTACATTTTCACATTTTATGATTTCACCTTCAACTCCTTCAAATCTCATTTTGTGTAAGCAGTAATTTCCCATTCCCTGCAGCGGTGTGTCTCCTGCATCTTCCTTTCCTCTCACTGGAGAATATCCGCATGTGCGTGAAAGGCCTCGTGTTTACCCTTTCATCTCCTGATGGCCATTCAGGTAGTTTCATTTTCTCAACTTTTGTGATAAATACAGTTATCATAAATGTGCATTTTGTGGGACATATATTTAATCATTCTATGATGTATGCATATGCAAACATATTGCATATACATTCATTCAGTATGAAATTCCTGAGTCACATAGTAACTCCATTTAACCCTTTAGGAAGGCACCCAACAGTTGTCTGAATGTTGTACATCATTCATTTCACACCGCCTCCAGCATTATTTCAGTGTTCCAAGTTCTCCACAGCTGCACTAACACTTTCTTCTCTATCTCCATTACAGCCACCCTACTGAGTGTTTAACAATATCTCCTTATCGCCTGGTCACCAGTGAGTAAAGTTGCTAAACTTCTTCCTTTGTTAGGAGATACTTATTTATCTCTTCTAATTTTTTCTCTCATGGGAAGTTGTAATGATTTAATAATTATATTGCAATTGTATAATTGTATATCAGTAGATTCATGTAAAAATTAACTTCTAGTATGTGATATATAAAAAAGATGATTGTGAAGAATATGTTTCTAATAATTCCACTATACTTTTAGGATTGTGTTTTCAAAGTTGCCTTTTCTACTAATTTTACTTCCATTGCTGTATTTATTTCCATGTTTTATCTTAATTTATTATTAAGCACATTTTATGACTATTTGGCAAATTATGAGCAGTATTTGTGGACTGTATTATTTACATTTATAAATTATGCATCTTCAGTATTTTTCTTATTTTAATCTTTGCCCTCTCTTTATCCTCTGGTAACACTCTATCCAATTCTCAATTGACACAGAAGCTTTCAACAGAGTTCATAAGAATGCCACAAGAATGCCAATTTAGAACATCAGTCAATAATGCAGACAGTTGCCATGGCCTGGAACCAGAGCAATGGACCAGAGCATAGGACGCTTTTTCTTTTAAATGATATAGAAGAACCCTTAGTAAGTAACATGGGTCATAAAATGAAACATTACACAGAGAACACAAAAATTTTTAAATAAAAAATTAGTATTTTCAGCCATTTTGTATCTTAACAATGTTGTTTGTGATGTCTTATATAAGAAACTAGTCCCCACCATCTAAATATTTGAACACAAAAAACTTTCCCAGTTTCTCTTCTCCTTCTTCTGCTTGGACATGATAGAAATTCTATTTTATATGTATAAATTTATTTCCCTATTGGCATACTACAATTGTAACCTATGAGGTGCTGAGTTTCAGTCACATCTCTGTGATATATTATTTAATGTATAAGTTAAAAAACTAGAGATCAATTCTCAAAACTTCCTTCAAAAATTATCATTGCTGACTTGTACTGTTTCAGAGTTTTCAGACCACTAACACAGACCTTTGAAGTTTCAGCACAGGTTGGTGGCAGGAATACAAAAGGTTTACATTCATTCACTTTGTACAGGGGAAACTGAAGAGATGACAGGCACTGTACCTGAATTTAGACTCCACAATGACACCGGGATAGTGACAGCACAGTTTGTTTCTAGAGGATCCATCATGTTGCCAACACTACTCAGTGTAAGTTATCAACCCCAAAGACCCCCTCTTACTTACTGTGAACCTTCAAACTCAAACCAACATCTACTGGATTAGCCTTAAAACAGTGTGTTTGAATTTTGTGATAAGTAATTTTTACTGGAAAACTGTGGAACTTTTGAACCAGAATCTATAATGTTCTAATGATAATAAGTCTTTGAACAAAACACAGGATCATCATACTTGGATATGTCAGAGAATATTCTGTAATTTAATGAAAATAAACAAATGATATTGAAGTTAATTGGGAAGGATATAAGTGATTATTTTGCCTGCTGTGTTTAAAATGAAATTGAACCATGCTGTCAAGGAAGATGGTGTCTGAGAAGAAAGTGAAGATTGGCCCTCAAATACTAGAAAAGGAAGGTGGTCATGACTTCCTTTTGTCTTTAAGCTTTATATTCCGATGTATCATAGATGTCAGTTAACATATACATAGAACTTCATAACGTGTGTCACTACTCACAAACATGGAAGACGACTTTTCTGGATTTTGACAGCTATACAGACCTGAGAGTATTCGTAAGAACTTTAATTATATTTCTTTTCTTAGGAAATCAGACAAAAGTAAAATCTCATGACACTCATTACTGATTTTAAAGAAATTTATGTCACATTGTTCTTCAGAAAGACTAATTTAAAAATTAACCACACGAGTTCAATTTCCTCTGTAATATATATTCAAAAATTATTCAAGCTCACTGATGTCTTTTTAAAGAATTTAAAATTTTACAACTGAGGAACTTGAGTATTGATTGGCCTTCACTGTCAATCATCTCAGCCTTTAGAAAGTTACCAAATGGTCAAAATAAAAGTTTAATGTGGAGCTGTTGGTCTCATAACCCCAGTATTGCATAGAAAGATCAGAAGTTCAAGGTTATCCTTGGCTACATATTGAGTTCAGGACTATCCAGGACTATATAAGACCTTATCTTAAAGGGTACCAAGAAAAATATCAAATTGAATCCACTCATTCGCATCACCCTTCAGATTCATATGCAGATGAGAAATCTTCCCTAAGTGAGGAACATGTGTACAATCAGGCACGTGAAGAAAATCCATCACCAGAGAGTAAAAACATACTAGAACAGTGGTTCTCAACCTGCAGGTTGCAATCCTTTTTGGAGGTCAGATGACCTTTTCACAGAGGTTGCCTAAGACCATAAGAAAACACAGATGTTTACATTATCATTCATAATAGTAGCAAAATTACAGTTATGAAGTAGCAACAAAAATAATTCTATGGATGGGGGTCACCACAACATAAGGAACTGTAGAAGAGGGTCACAAAATTTGAAAGGTTGAGAACCATTGTTCTAGAAGGACCTCTAAGCTGTAACATTTCTTGAACAGAAAATCAGTGGGGGTTATTACTCTTAGACTTGCCTTAAATTTTTGCTCTGTGTTAGAGAAGAATACAATAACCCTGCCATTGAAACTAAAAACTACTAATTATGACCTCATGCTCAATGCAGGTACTGCTGAGGAACACATTCTCCAGCATCACTGGATGTCCATCTGTCAGTGGTTGAACCCTTTCTAAATACTATTTATGGAACTATGAGCAGTATTGTGTGAGCTTTTTGTAAGTTGGAACTTTCCTGTTCCTCTTTATTGGAGAAGAATTCTCTGTTACTGCTCAATCCACTTGGAATGCTTCTCTCTTAAGCTGTTCCTTGCCATGTAAGCCTAGACTTCTGCTCTACAACAGTTACTGGTTTAATTTTCATGTCTCATTTCTCTTCTGCCCAGGTACTGTGCAATACTACAGAAAATTGAAGCCCTATGTAAGACACAGACCCAGTATCAACCATCCATAGAAGCTGAACAAAAGGTAAACAAAGGTAAAAATTATATCCTCCACATAGTATGAATGAATTTCAGAGCCGTCAGGTAGCTGATACAGAACTTCTGGTCACCACCTTCTACTCCATGGCAGCAAAGTACAGCATGTACATGAGTGAAAGTTCTTCTTGTCAACAGTGTCTTTGCAGCTTGTATGTTTTACATTATTCTTGAAGAGTACATACATGACATTACAAACTTAGGATCGTCAGAGGTCAACTTTAAGTAGCTCTTTCTCTCCTTCTAACATGTGAGTTATGAGGATGGAACTCAAGGAATCTTGCTTAGAGTCGACTGCTTTTACCAATTGAGTCATTTAACTGCCCTTGTCAATTTTTTTATATATTCTAGCAATACATATAGCAACTCCAGAATTCTGTTTCTTCTGAGCTCCCTCTGTGAGAACTATGTAAATTCTTATGTGTCATGTTCAAAATGGTACACTACATAGCCAAATAAACTACAAAATGAAAGACATGTTTAAACTCTCTTTAATGACTCTATAAACCAAATCTTGGAATCGTCATGAGTTATCTTAAAAATAAGGATACCTATGTTTTACCCTTAGGTCTTTCCCCTGTAGTCTTTGACCTTTTAAGAAGGAACATTTTAACATCCTTCTATAACATGTGATGCTTTACTTTCCTGTATGCCCATGCATTTAGTCTTCTAAGGAGAGGTGGTTATTCGGATTTTGTGGTTCAAATAAATATAAATGAGAATCTCAGTTGTTTTATTTGAAAACTAATCCACAGTCGGTTATTGACTATGCTACACCCCAAACATGTGCTTATCTGCCTTTTTGCTCCCACCACTTAGAAACCCACCATCCTCCACCACATCAACTGCTCCTGAGCAAACACTGGGATGGGTATCAAGCTAAGTGCCATGTTTGCATTTAGATAACTAATTTAAAGTATCTGCATTCTGTTTTATTTAAGCGATCATGGGTATCAACTGTTTTCTAGTTTGCTCTTTCTTTCTTTATTCTTTGCACCAGCTTACGCAGCCTCATGGACAACAAGATTATAAAAAAATGAGTACCACATACTAGAGGAAGAGGAGCAGATATTCTTATTAATCCAAGTTACCATTTCAATGTTTACTTTCAATTTTTATACAAGAATGTGGTTGACATACTTATGAGTATAAGATGTTACTGTCCTTTTACAGAACTAGGTAAATTTTAGTGTATATAGGAAGAATGAGATAATTGTTCTCTTACCAGCTAATTAAGTTACATGGGTTTGCACAATCAATCTTAACTGCAATTTTGAAATGATTTATAATTCAAAAGTGAATCATATACTGATTCTAATGTAATGTGGATGCAACCAGACAAATCACTAGTTATACTGCACAGCACAGATAACTTGACAAAAACTCTGCATGGCTTAAACACCTTGTAGCAAACACTAAGCACAAGTGCTCATCTTAGGCTTCCTGACGCTCTAGATACGGGGCTGTGATTGCCACATTTAACCTGAGAGCAAACTAAATTAAAAAGGAAATGTTCTGTCTACTGCTAGACAAGTGTTTCTCAACTTGTTGATTGCTATCTGTTTGGGGTTCAAACAACCTTCTGACAGAGATTGCATATCAGATATCCTGTATATCCAATATTTACATTTCTATTCATAACAGTAGCAAAATTACAGTTATGAAGTAGCAACTGAAATAATTTTATGGTTGGGGCATCACCAAAACATGAAGAACTGTATTTTAAAGGTTGAAACCTACCTGTAATAGAAGATGGTGCAGGCAGGTGCATGATTCAGCTTCACACAACTGCCTGTGTTTTTAATCCCAGTCTTTCTGGCTCTGTTTCTAGTTTATTAAGTTAAATTCTGAGCTAAACTACAGGGAAAAAAAACTATAGAATTTAAAGAACAGTCTTTCTAAACAAGCTTCTCTTGCTGGCAGGTGTGTGTGTGTGCGTGTGTGTGTGTGTGTGTGTGCAATGCTTACGATTTTGTCAATAAATTAAGGATTTATTTTTATTTCAGGCTGAAATCCCTTCAACAGAGCATGATACATCAGCTCCTCTATGGATTCCTTTAAGCGGAAATGCATATTTATTGAGGAATACACGGAGAAGTGCTTGAGTTCACAGATTGCTTTGGGAACGTGAAAGAGCCATTATTTGCTACTCTCTAACAATTTATTTTGAATTTGTTGAAATCATTGATATGTGAACTGGTTATCAAAACTTGATAAACAGTTTATAAATCACTTTGGAGCTGGCACAAATAAATATTAATGAGTCCATTTACAAGGAACTTAAAGTCAGTTTCTTCTTCTTCTTCTTCTTTCCAAATAAGTGAAAATAAGGATCTCCATTGCTTTATTTGAAAAGTAATCCACAGTTTGTTAGTAATAATTATGTTCCTTAAAATACGTATCAGACCATTTTATTTTCTCTGAAATCAGACTTCTTTTTGGTTCCTGAAACAGGAATCTCCTGTAAGTCCCTATTGTTGCCAACACCACATACCTCGTTGTAGGATGTAGAGGAAGCTAATGATTAGCTGAAACTTCCTCCCTGTTGGTTTGCTTTCAGATGACAGAAAATACCGTATGGACTACAATAGTAAAATGGTTAGCAATGGCTTTATGTATGTAAGAACTATATAAACAAAAACCAACCTGCCAAAAAAGTTGTACCCACATTTGCAGTAGTGGTACAACTGCTGGGTAGGGGGGTAATCAACAGCCTTATGATTTAATTTGAAGCCCAGTCAATACAAGTGTGTCCATACCTGACACTGTCCGTGTAGTTAACAACAGCCCATGTCTGGGGAGTTAGAAACTCAAGAGGGAAGTTATCACTGCTGTTTAAATAAGACACAGCATCAAAGGGCCTCTTATATACCTATGTTTATAACACACACAAACATACACATAACAAAACAACAATAAACTTGCTCACCACTTTAATCACAGAGGTCCATTTTTTCAGTGAATGGCAAGCAATGCAAGACCCTGAAAATAAGTGACAGTCCAGCCGCAACCCTACAGCACATTTATACATTTACGTAGCATAAATAAAACAGCGCCACCTCTAATATCCAAGGAGCACTGTGGAAGAGAAGACAGGATATATCTAAGAGTCAGGGGATTAGAGGAGGAACTGTGAAATCCTGTCCTCGAGCACCAACACAGCTGTTCCAACCATGAGCGTAGAGCCATGATTACCTTCCTGAAGCCAGTACAACACTGACTTTGTCAATAGTCAATCATGGAAGGGAGAGAGGCACACAGAACCCTACATTTTATGACTGAACCATTGGCTACTGATAGATTCTGGGACAAAGGAAGTCATCGTCTATTGAAGTTCCAACAAATAGCTCCAAGCCCATGGTCATACCAGCGGCCCTGGGAAACTCAGTGATTCATAAAACAAAGGAATAGACATGAATGTGGGAAAGATTTCTAGGAAGGAGGAGCAGGCAGAATAGGAGAGAGATGAGTGAGGGCAGCGGTAAGAACGCTCAGGATTCCTTATTGTGTGAAACTGTCAAAAGGCAAATCTAATTACTAAACAGATTAAAGAGAATGAAAGAGAGAGACATAGAGGGGTGTAATTGTGGACAAGGCAAATCCTACAAGCCGCAGTGCTGTGAGTTCATAACTTCAGTGTCCTTTGTAACTCTTGGCCCGGTTCTTCGACTTGCCTACACTTCTCATCATCTTTTCTGTAATGTTCCCTGAGAATTTCATGGTATGAAAGCTTTCTTTAAAATGGATTCTTAGAACACAAACCTGATACTAATAATTTGAAATAGAGTTGAGTTTGCTTTCAGATGACAGAAGATACCATGTGGACTACAGTAGTAAAATAGTTAGCAATGGTTTTACGCATGTGAGAATTATATAACAAAAACCACCTGCCCAAAAAAGTTGTACCCACATTTGCAATAGTGGTACAACTGCTAAGTTTAACCAGTTTAACCGAGGATTGACCAGGGCTGACCTTGGAATAGGGAAAGAAAATAGCAGGTAGCCACAAATCCAGCTCCAGTGACTGACCAATGTTATCCCACTTAATCCACCCCTACCGTCCTTGCCGTACAAGCCACATTCAGATAGAGCACTGTGAACAGTTTGCCTAGGCTGTGGGTAGACACTGCTAGGTTTAAAATCATGCCTGTGTGTCCACTGAAGTTCTATGTTATTTCAGCCTTTGAAAGAGGAGAAATAGATAAATTTAAAGGTGATGGATCTTTAAAATACAAAAAGGTACTGTGGTTCTCAAAAATGCATAGCACAGGGGACCTGAAACATCAATTCTCTTACATACATCGGAAATCCCTGGCCCAAAGTTTTAACCAGCATACCACAAACCAAAATTAAACTCTGAGGCCTGGAGGGATGACTCAGAGGTGAAAAGCACTTGTTTCTCTTGGAGAACTGGGCTCTCATCTAGGACCCACATGGCAGGCTCACTACATCTATTATGTCCAGGGACCTCTTCTGACTTCTGTGGACATCAGTCACACTCATACTACATAGATACATGTGCAGGCAAATGCTCAGATACATAAAAATAATAAAACAGAAGGGGGAAGGAAGGAAGGGGAGCAGAGGAAAATATATAACTCAATAAAATCAGTAAAAAAATTAAAACAGAAAGAAAAAACTGAAAACACTAATTATAGAGTTGATCTCAGATTATAGTACATATATTTCCTCTGGACACATTCGTCATCATAATATAGATATTATATTTACTGTTTAAATTTTGAAACTATTAATTTTTTGGTGCGATAAGTTCTTTTAGAAGTCTATGCTGTAGTTGATTGACATAAATTGAGGAGAAAAGACCAAGAAATGAGATTTATTTATATCAAATTGAGAAAAGATAAAGAGCGAAGGCATTAGAAGGTGAATACGGAAAAGACACAGTGATTGTTACATGAAAATGTTATAATGAAACCTATTATTTTGAACACTAGTTGTAAAATGGCAAAATAAAAAATCTGGGGGTTGAAATCCAGTGAATGCCACACGCTTACATCGCAGCCACCAGAGGGCGCTATTTCTAGTTTACTAAAGGCCCCGGAGCAGCTCACAAAGGCAAAAGAACTGGAAGGTAGTAGTAAAACCCAAACATTTTCAAGTCCACCTTCTACCAGAAATGAAGAGTTGACATACAGACCTCGTGATGAGAATATTTGTTAAGTCAGTAAATCAATGTCACTGCAGGAAGATGGATTGTCTTGGTACTAGAGAGTATTCGTTTTATTTCAGGAGAAACATTCCCAGCACATCCCACTTCACTCTATGAAACATGAGCAGCTTTACCGAAGGAGCCTGAGAATATTTTTAAAGAGCTCCGCAGGAAGCTGGAGAGAGAGAAAACTCTAGCACCCCTTACTTGATGGTTTTGTCGCGAAAGATTCTTATTTTGCTAGAAATCAAACAAGAGAGGGCCCAGCTCAGGTTTTCACTAGCTGTCACTCCGCCACTTTGTCAAAATCCTAAGAAACGCTTCTGCTCACCGAGGTATCAAGCCTTAACTTCACGGATGCAGAAGCAGTGTTTTCCCATTCTAAAGCTAGGAAGTTAGAAACCTCTTATCAACAGCAGTCCGACGACGGCAGCCTGTCTTTTTACATACAGGTGCTCGACAGACAGTTTGCATAAATAATGCCTTCTCAAAACGGGATGCTGCGGGAGACATCTGCAGGGCTGTCTTCTTAGCAAGGAGGGGATTAAGGACCAGAGACTTAAACTCTCACCTCCTTTCACGTTGCTAGTTAATTTTGCATTCTAACTCAAATCGATGTTGTTCCTGATTTAAGCTTGATCTCTCCCAGGATCACTGAACCATTCGAAAAACTGTCTACTTTAGTGGGTAAAATATTGTTTTTGCTGTTCGAAGTTTTGGCATAAATAGATAGAATGTCTATCCACTCATCTTGCAACTATTTCTTAGAGAACAGATTCATTATGCTGATAAGAATGTGAAGAATATGAAAATGAAATGTCACAAAATTTGGGGTGCAACCTGCCTAGTCTTTGCATTCCAGGAAATGAGGTGGGAGGCACAGAGAGGCAGCTCACCTGGTCCAGTAGCTTCTGTCCGCTGAGTTGCGCCTGCAGCACAGCATCATTCACAAACAGGTGGAAGTTCAGGAGCACGTGCTCAACGTCGTAGGTCCCATGCATGGCATCTGAGAGTTCTTCCAAGGACCGGATGTAAGCATGCCAGTGTGGATTGAGCTCTGTCATGTGGGCCAGGCAGCCCCTGACGACATTGAGGCAGTACCCCATACAGGGCTTACTGAGCATGAGACTCTGGCAGTGCGGGCAATACTGCATCCTCAGGAGGGCTCGGCTGCATTCCTTGGAGAAGTGCATATGGTCCGTGGTGTTAATGACTTCGATGCCCAGATTAAGCGCCTGTAGAAATGTGCGGCTGGGCAACAAGGACCTCCCCATCTGGCCCATGACTCTTCTGGGGATATTGCCAAACGGACTAACATTCTGGCGGGCCATTCGGATGCATTCTGAGTATTGGGGAGAACTGTCAGTCACACCAGGGTTTATGAGATGGTTGTAGACCAGAGGGAAAAGATTGTCAAAAAATCTATTTACAAATTCTTCAGGATTAACATCTGCGCCAAATAAATAGAGCCCTACATCAGTGAAAAACTCCTGAATGGAAGCGGCAGCCTCCAAGGCCATGTTCCTGTAGGTGTTGCAGAAAAGGATGCTGGTGTAATTCTCTGCTTGCCGGATGAGGGTTTCCAGGGTCTCTGTAACACAGTGAAGGTAAAGCAAAAGACTTAGTACTCATATCAAGACATCTGTCCATCTGCCACATGTAACAAATGAACATAAGACATCATAATTAGTCCAAGATAAACTCTGATGCACAGTCTGCCAAACTGATTTTTCCAAGGAGAGTGGCCACATGATATTGCCAATAGACACAACACAAACATTTTCTAGAAATGCATTTCCTACTGTCTAAGCCAGCTAAACAGTGCAGAAACCAAAGGTAAGTTATACAGAGAGGTAGTGTCTGACTAATTTTATTACATAGCTATTCATAACCTACTGATCAGAAGTTTATTTTCTTTTATATCCAAGTCAATACTTATAAACGTGACAACATTTAATACTTATTTCCGGTTTCTGTATTCTCATATTTTTCCCATCTTACTTTTATTTTAAAAATGAAAGTTTGTAGGTTACATGTGACTTACACCTAAAGCAGGTAGACACCAAAAGAACAGCCTGATAGTCCATAGATCTTTTAATATTTTCAAACTTAAACATAGTTAAAATATGCCACTACCATACTTCATGTATATTGTCATGTCTTGTTAAGCAGTGAGACAGTAGTTTGGAACCTTCTTATCTATTATACTTTGTTGTTGTTCATTTTTTCTTTAAAAGGCTGTCTTTAGGATATTTTATTTGTTACCTAAGTAGCTGATGCTCTAGAACTAGCTAAGAAAATCTAATATGTCCACAAAGAAAGGGAGAATAATCTAAAAGGAAGGGATTGGAGTAGTCATTGAGATCAAACAAAATTCCAAACCCTGACTATTAGACAGCAGTGAACCGCCACGACTATCCTAGTGATTACATCTTATAATTAGACTAATTAATGACACTTGACTATATCGATATATAATTAATTATAAAGTATATCCAATAAAATTATCTCCCATAGCAACAACCTCATAGTTATTTTTAATTAGGTTGTAAAAGGCCACCGTCATAATTCAGTAATCAAATCACTGCTTGAGTATTCTATAAAATAGATGGAGAAAAATTAAAAAGGAAATCACGAAAAACAAATAGACAAGGAGTGACTGGGAAAGCAGAACCGTGACTGCGCAGTAGTGTCTTCTAGAGAAAAGAAGAATACAATGAAGTGTATTCTGAATTTCTCTGAGACTGGCTGACATTGCATTCCGGACCTCAGTGTGAAATATCAGGGTATGTCTGCCCTGCAATCAAAGATAACTGCTTTGAAAGAGCACTGCCCCTCTGTGTTTCCTCAGTCAGATGCCGACAAGCTTTAGATTGCTAATGAGGCTCTACTATTCATATTCAGATATCAAATATATTCTAGCAACTCGGTGATGAGAGAGAATGAAAGTGGGTTGGGAGGAACCATTAATACCCGGTTCCACAACTGACCAAATCACTGGTCTATGTGAAGGCAAATGCAGGCTGTAAGACCACTTCAGGGATCTGTCTTAGTCCAGCAACCTCTGTTTATCATGCAGCTCAAGTGATTCCCACATGGCCAGACACTGCAATGGCCAATAAGGATAGCATGTGCTCTCTGCTCTTAGAAAGAGTCGGCAAGTGTCCCAGGAAGACAGTCCACCTCTCCAGCTGCATCTCAACCAGGATGCAGCTTTCCCGGAGCCACGGAATGACTGTGACAGCCACACTGAACTTGCGGCTTGAACAAGAAAAAAAGCATCTAAGTTTCTCCCTTGCTCGATAGCATTGGCCCTCTTTATTCATTTGCTTGTGTGTGGAAAATAATTATGATATAAGTCGCAAACAGTTATATATACCATTAGTATATAAACACCAATGATTACAAGTTAATAGATTTTTTAAAATAAATGAGACTAGATAAAAAGACACCCCAATTTCACATGTATTCCAATATACTTTTCACACATAAGTTTTAAGGTAAGCTATGAATGTATTCAGGTAACTGACACCAGCCATAGGACTCTCAGTTGAATGGCATTTGAACACTGTTAATCCTGGCAATACAAATGTCCTGTTCTTTTTCTGACAACTCTAAATGATGCTCAGGTGTGTGACTGTTTTTAGTAGCCAGAAGTAAAAATATATGAACTGTTTATTTACAAATGCTAACATCATCCATTTATAGCTAGTGACCTAAGACTATATAAAATTTACTGGTGGATATGTATAACTATATATTTTGCACAATAACTTACTTTATGAAAACAACATTAAAGAGAACGTATTTATTAGAGCATAATGATAAATGTATACATCGAAATATTATTTTTTCACTGGATTCACTCTGTACTATTGACAACAAACTAACTTTAAACTAACTTTGAGTGTGCAATTAAAAAATAAATCTATCAACAAAGCACACAATCCTGATTGCATTTTATGTTAGCCTGGGTTCCGTTTGACCTGATTATTATTTTCTAAATGTCTAAACAAAATGGAATTTTGAAGTTGTTTTTGAGTTAGTTTGTCACCCTGTTACTAATGCACCACAACATAGGGACTTATTTTGATTGGCTTGTGTTACGTCCAGTATTTAAAGCCATTGGGATAAACACACTCTGTGACTGTAGCAAAGTCTCCGAACAGTTTAAACTATAAAAATATACTTAAAAATGAAAAACCTCAGCTGACTATGCTGGTACTTAAAAACACAGTAAACAAGGCCTCAGAGAGGAGGATCATGAGTTTGAAGTTGGTCTTTTCTAAATGCCAAGCACCAGGCCCTTTGGGTTAGACAGGAAATCCTGCCTCAAAACAAAACAGCTTAAAAACCCAACCCCTTCTATGATCTTTGTCTTTTTTTTTCTAGAGTTGGGTAAGCTTGAGATGAGGTTATAAAAATTAGTTCTGGATATTAACTTAAAATTTACAAAATTAAGATTTTTTTATTGATTTTTATTGAGCTTTACATTTTTCTCTGCTCCCCTCCCTGCCTCTCTCCTCCCCTCTTCAACCTTTCCCCAAGGTCCCTATCAACTGGTGTTAACACTTTCCTTTTAGAGTTGACATTGGTATTAGAAAGCCTTTTAACTTTAAAAGTAATTGACATGTAACAGACCACTTGCTGCTATGCAAAGGAATTTGTATCAGTGTGAACAGAAGGTGAGTTAGGTGCTGAATAATTTGTCTAGTGACTTCATTGTGAAGAATAAGGTTCATGTCACATTACAATACTTTATTTCATTTGAGAAATCTACATTGATGCAACGCAAGCCATATCTTTCCATCCTGGTACTATCCGTTGGAATGAACCATGAAAAAATAAATAAACATTAGCCCACATTTGCTTAAAGAGCTTAGACCTCTGAAATATTACTTAAAGACATGTTGCATTCTCTTATGTTACATTTGCTTAATTCTGAAGCTGTGTTACTGTGCCTAATTAAAACACATGATTGGTCTAATAAAGTGCTGATTGGCCAAAAGAAGGCAGGAGAGAGAAAAAGGTGAGACTTGCAGGCAAAGAGAATAAATAGAAGAATAAGAGACGAGGGAGAGAGTGGAGAAATGAAGGAAAGATGGAAAAAAATGGGATATAGAATAAAAAAAGAGTTAAAAACCCAGAGGCAAAATGTAGACTGGATAATTTTTTAAAGCTGGCTAGAAACAAGCCAAGTAGGCTGTGGCATTTAGAAGTCAGAATAAGAATAGGTAAATTTATTTGAGAGTTGGGTGGCAGGACCCCAAAGAGTGAAAAAAAAAAAAAAAAAAAACAACTACAACTCAGCGAACAAATTACCCCCAATCCTTCCTCTCTGTGTTTGCTGTTCAGTATTTCAGGGGGCATCTCCTTCCAGTGATATTGTGATGTAATCTGGTAAGCCACAGTCAGGTCTCGCTTCCTCGTTCATGTCAAGTGGTGAAAAGGAGCAAAGGTAGCAATCAAATTACAGTTTTCTTGAAAATATAATACCTCCTGGATTTATGAAAAAAATACACTTATCCAGACATAAAACCATTTGTGTGTAATCTCACAGAGATGTGTATTTGAATATCTGGAGTTCATGAGCACCTATATCAGTTATAGGCATTAGCATTCTGTGATAACTGCATGGTAAAACATAAGTAAAGAAACTTTACTTCAGGCTTCCCAGTCTCCATGCCCAACAAAAGTATTTTATCCTACATGCAAATAATTGCTGACATGTAAATTAAGAATTTAAATTCAAATTAAAGACTAAAAGTCAGGTGCTATTGAAAAAAAAACTAAATTTAATAAATTGAAAAGTCAATAAAGACTCCTATGCGAGTGACTTTTGGCAGCAAGAGAAATGTTATCTCCATGGGGCTTTTATTATTTCAATGATAAATTGACTCCATAGGTAACAATCATGAAACAAGAGTTTCAACACCATCTCGAGTAGGACATGAACAGGCAATTTCTGGGTCTAATTACATTTTACTTTCTTAAGTCTATAAGCAAGCTAAAAAAAAAAAAAACTATGAAGTGTTATTTCCATGGTAAGACTGCAGCTCTCCCCAGCTACAGCAAAGAGACATGGGAAGAAATAAAACCACATCAGCCATGGATAAGCATCTGAGGCTTAGCAGGTACATTTAGGGCAGAGAGGTATTTTCAGAGTGATTTTCTTTGCACACCAGAGTTTTCAAGTCACAGAATATGTAACTGAAACAAAACTTTCATGACTACTCAGCTACTACCAAGCTCCTGTGTGCCCAATGCTATGCATCCCATTCGTTACATTTTAGAGAGACAAACAGATGGATAGAATTTAAGAATAATTTCTCAATAGCTTTATCATGCATATATTAAAATAAATTTTAACTCTATCTCAATCTTTAGAAAATGCATTCCAATGATTTTAAATGTACCACATTTAATAATTCTTTTAAACTTCTGAAGACCACCAAAGGTACACTGTTGTGATATAAACTTGAAGAGGCCGACAGATGAGAGCCTGTTCTACCTTGACTGAAGGTTAGAATTTGGCTTATTTTTGCTCTTTCAATGTTGTTGACAACAGGTGTGGCTACAAACAATAGATCCTGACATAGGGTGGGGTTAATTAGTATTTTGAGTATAGAGGGTGGATCTGTTTCTCCTTGCTATTTCTGCTCCTTCAAAGGAGATTATTAGGAGGTTCCAGGGTGTAACCGCCTACGGGACACTTAGTCTTCTCGTTATATCATGTGAATGTAGTCTCTGGCCTCCCTCATCTCCTTTTGGAGGGAAGTATATAAGCATGTAGAAAAAACACGGGTGGATTCATCATTCAGCATTCAGTGAGTTGCCCTCCCAGCACTATCCTATGTCTCAGTATTTCTTTTGTATCTCTGTCTACCCTGCCTAACACTTCTAATCCACATGCCCCCACCCTGAAATGCACGAACTTTTCGATGCTGGACACTGACAAATGTCATCCCAACATGTGGCTTGGGACACAAACTCACATAATACCACAGCAAATACTTATTTCCCCAGCTTGGAAACGTTTCTGATGTATCTGTTCTTCCATTCTCATATTTCTTTAAGTTTTTCAGGAAAGTAGAATGTGTAATAAATGTTCTCTGGAATATTGATTTAATGACATTTAAATGCTCTGCATTATGATTTGTAATATAATTCTTCAGAAATTAGTCATCTGTATAAATAAACAGTGACTGGGATATTAATCTGCATCACTATGAATTAGCATAGTGGTCATTAATCTATGCTACTAAGACAAGCACAGCACGCAAAAATTCTTTTTCAACTTTTCTTCCTTTATTTCCCTCATTTTTTTTTAATTTGGTCATCACAGTGCATTACCCTTACTTCTTTTTTTTTTCAAAGTTTATTAAATTATAAAAGTTTCCATTTCCGCCCCTCCTCCCAACACTCTCCCACTCCCCCCACTCCCTCTTCTCCTCCCTCTCCATCCCTAAGAGCAGTCAGGGTTTCCTGCCCTGTGGGAAGTTCAAGTCCCTCCCCGCTCCCTCCAGGTCCAGGAAGGTGAGTATCCAAACAGACTGGATCCCAAAAATCCAGCATATGCAGAGGAAACAAGCCCCAGTGTCATTGTCAATGGCTTTTCAGAAAGACTCCGGGCCAGCCACATTCAGAGAATCTGGTTGGATCACGTGCTTGTTCAGTTCCAGTCCAACTGGCCTTGGTGAATTCTCATTAGATCAGTCCCCTTGTATCAGTGGGTGATCGCACCCCTCCTGGTCCTGATTTCCTTTTTCATTTTCTTCCTCCTTCTGCTCCTCATTTGGACCTTGGAGGGCTCAGTCCGGTGCTCCAATGTGGGTCTCCATCTGTATCGCCATCCATCGTCGGATGAAGGTTCCCTCTGGTCTTGCCTTCTTTGCTCACGTCCTCAGAAAACTTTCCCAATCTAAAGAACAATATTCCTATGAAGGTTCAAGAAGCATACAGAACACCGAATAGACTGGATCAAAAAAAAAAAAACATCCCCTCGCCATATAATAATCAAAACACAAAACATACAGATTAAAGAAAGAATATAAAGAGCTGCAAAGGAAAAAGGTAAAGTAACTTATAAAGGTAAACCTATCAGGCTTACACCAGACTTCTCTATAGAAACCATGAAAGCCTTACTTCTAACACAGTTCTGCATTCATTTATGTCCTGAAAGTTAATATAGATTCTAGTAAAAAAATTACTTAATAAAGCACTTATATAATAGTTAAAATCAGGGTCAAATGAACATCTCTCTTTCTCTCTCTCTCTCTCTCTCTCTGTGTGTGTGTGTGTGTGTGTGTATCTGTGTGTATACACAAACAACCACTTCACACATTTGTAAACAGAGGGGGTTTCTCTCCAGGTCTCCCAATCTTGGGTAATCACACAGAAACTTATATTAATTACTGTTTTGCCTATTAGCTCAGGCTTATTATTAACTAGCTCTTACAAACTTATTAACCTATTTCTATTATTTTATAGTTTCCCATGAGACTTGAGTCTTGTTATCTCATGTCTTGCTTCTCTGCTGTCTGCTGGCACCCCCCTGACTCTGCCTTCATTTTTCCTTTATCTTTTCTTGGGTTGCCTGCCTGACTCTATTCTGCCTGGTTATTGGCCAAATCATATTTTTTATTAACCAATGTTAATAAAACATATTCACACCATACAGAATGGCATCCAACATCGTCTGCCATTTTTTGTCTAATTAAAACAGAAGGATTTAACTTTAACATTGTAAAATTATGTATAACAAAACAGGTAACAAGCAATAATTATAGCTGTAATATTTAGTCTACTTTGTACTTGACAAAATAAATGAAAATACTCTATAATCTATCCTATCTTTGTAAATCTTAAGTTTTATTTATCATTTATCACAACTAAGGAAAACTACAATTATAAGTATCTAGTCTTCAGTTCCATCATAGTACCCAGAAGGATATAATACTACCTAAGTAACTAAGAAGTGAATTGTAAACAACTTCCGAAACTCTAGAAGTGATAGAGATATCTGGCTGGCTGGACAGTCATTCAACATTCTTTCGTAATGTTGGGGCATCCATCTGCAGCCAACAGGCCCAGAGTATCTGGCAGATTTCTCTGTGAAGCAAGAAATTTGAAACTGTCCCACCGATATTGGCAGTTTGTCAGACATTTTCCTCTGTGTCCTGTGTAATTTCTGGCAGACTCTTCCATGAAGCAGGAACCCTGAAAGACTGTCCCACCTTGTTTTGACAATTTCAGCAGTCATTTTCCTGTGGGTCCTGTATGTCCAGTTTATACAACATAGTGTCAATCAGTTCAGACAAAAGCAGCTTCTTGCCCAAATGGCTAGTCTTGTCACATTGAGAGCAAACTTCATAAGGAGTTGTCCATCATCTTCTTGAAGTAATTGGTGCCATCAGGTGATGCGGGAGAATTGTCTGTATTCTGTCAATCATATTTTAATAAAACGCTGACTGGCCAGGCAAGCAGTATAGGCGGGAAAACCAGACAGGAAGTAGAGGTGATGCAATGAGAACAGGAGAATTCTGGGAAGCAAGGAGGTTCCTCTGTCATTCCTGCACAGACCACTGAAGAGCAACATGTAAGCTGACAGCTGAAAAAGGTACCAAGCCTTATGGCTAACATAGATCAGAATAATGGGTTAAGATATGTCATAAGAACTAATAAGTAGCCTAACCTAATGGGCCAATCAGTTTATAACCTTATGGAGTCCTGTGTGTGATTTTCTTTGGGATTTGCCACCTGTGGGGTACCAGGTGGGACAGAAACCCCAACAAGCCGGCCCTCATACTACATATGGCTACTTACAAACTACTATATGTTTATAAATGCTGCTGAACTAATCCAAGATAGATATTTTGAAAATACCTTGACTTCAGAATTTGGTTCTAAGAATATGATGCTTTGGAAAGGAGGTCCTTCTTTTGTTTTCACAGAGGATGAGACCCTGTGGATTGCTTCTATCCCAATATGGTATGATAGACCATGTCCTCCTGAAAAGTTGCTGTGAACACCCTCAAGAAATTACTTCACTCAACTGCCAACTGAGATGAACCTGGCAGACAGGTTTTACCATGAAAGACCTGATTAACAGCACCCCTATACAGTAGGAAGAAGTTTGGAGAGAAATAACTACGTCCATATTCCCAAATATTGTTTATAAATGTTCTTTTACATTTAAAGGGGGATATGATATAGATATGAATAATTTCATTGGTATAGATTTTAAGGTCAATTTTGTTATATGTATATATATTTCTGATCTTGATTGAGGTATTGTGATTGTGTAGTTCATTTAAAAATGCAATGTATAATTAAAAATATAGGTTGTTAATGGATAATCATCGATAATAGTCAAGCTTGTAGTAATGTTAGTTTGATTTTCTAGATGTGCATAGATATATTTCAGAGAGACATTCATTCTTCATATCTTTCAAAGACTACAGAACATGGCATTTAATGTTTTAATAACTTAGTACAATAAGACACGTCTGCTCCTGGCAGCACCAATCTACTTCAAGAGGAAGATAGGCATCGAAGAGGCTCCTTATGGAGTTGGTTAGCCATTTGGGCAAGAAACTGCTCTTGCCTGGACTGTTGTATAAACTGGACACAAAGAACCCACAGAGAGAGGACTGCTGAACTTGCCTAAAGGTGAGATGATCTTTCGAGGTTCTTGATTCATGAAAGAGTCTGCGAGACATTCTGCAGTACACAGCAGATAGTGACTGAACTACCTTTGAAATTTCCTGCTTCATGGAAATGTCTCTGGATATTATGGGCCTGAAGGCCGAAGATGGGTGCCCCAACGATACAGAGGAACTTTGGGTGACTGTCCAGGCAGCGAGATGTCTCTGTCATTTCTAGAGTTTTGGAAGTTGCTTACTTCTTGTTTACTTAGGTAATATTATATCCTTCTGGAGTCTTTGATGGAGTTGAAGAATGGATAGTCATAGTTATAGCTTTCCGTTATTATGATAAAAATATTGTTATAAATATTGTGACTGTAATTCTTGTTTGATAACTGTTTTGTTATATGTAATTTTACTATGTTAAAATGAAAGCCTTTCTTTTTTGTTTAAACAGAAAAAGGGGAAATGATGGAGGAGGGTTATCTGTCTATTGTGTTATTTTCATTGGTCAATAAAGAGACTGCCTTGGCCCCTTGATAGGACAGAAAATTGGGTAGGCAGAGTAAACAGAACAGAATGCTGGGAAGAGGGCTATGAGGCAGATGCCATGGAGCCAACCACCAGGTTAGACATGCTGAATCTTTCCCGGTAAGCCACACCTCGTGGTGCTATACAGATTATTAGAAATGGATTAATCAAGATGTGAGAGTTAGCCAGTAACTAACTCTCTAGAGATAATGGGCCAGGCAGTATTTAAATGAATACAACTTATGTGTTATTATTTCTGGGGCTAAGCTAGCCGTGCGGGAGCTGGGCAGGATGAAAAGCAGGCCTGCCCGCAGCCCCTTACTACAATCAGGAGCAGATGTGTCTCACTGAGAAAAGTCTAAGCTCATAAAACTTTTTAAATAACATATTCTTTAGGTCTTTGAAGTGTTTGGAGATTACCTATCTATCTGAAATATATCTCTGCATATTTAAAAACCTAAGAAACATGACTGCAAGTTTGACTATTATAGATAACTATTAATTTGTATTTTAACTATACATTACATTTTAATGAGCTGCATAAACATAGTACCTTAAACAAGAGAAAAATGTAAAGTATACCAAAATTGACAAATATACAAAAAGTATATTAAACTTGCATCAATAAACTAAAATTCATACCAATATAAGATGATTATGAAGGGTAAAGATCATAGATGAGCAATGTGAAGCTACCAGAGAACTTTTTATAGAAGAGCAAAATGCCATGCTTTGTGTCTTAATGGATTACAGTAGTATGTGGCCGAAGTATAGACCACTAGAACCAAGGCAATGGGAAGATACAATCCTAATTAAATAGAAATCTGGGTGACACACATTTATATGCTGGACATATGTGTATATACGATCACATTAGTCATAGTGAAAAGTAGTTCAAAGCATTTGCTGCTGTTTTGAGGAGTATAAGAAAAAGAGATAAAGAAAAACATATTCTGGAACGTAGGCCTGAGCAGTTGGGTTCACATTGTTACTATTTACAGGCCAGACTATGGCACATCATGTTAAAGTTAGAAATTCAAGATTAAGATTGAAATGCCAGTCAGAAATGGAAATGTTTAGTGGTGTATATTGAAGGAAAACAAGAAAAGCTTGAATTGAGAAGTCGAAGCTGTTAGTACAAATTTGGGTAGTAGAGAGAGCAAAGTCATGGTACTAGATGAATTAAAAAATAGGCAAAAAATGAGATTAAGAAAAATATGAATTACTGGAAAGTAGAAAGAGAACAGAAGTCAATAAAGTAAAAAACAAAACAACAAAACTATAAAACAAACAAAAAAGGAACAAAAAAATTAGAGAGAGGAGAGTATCCCTGGAGTCAAGGGCAGGAAAGTTTTCTTCCATATCTCATGTCAAATGCCGCAAGTCAGCTGAGATGAGGAAAGTCAACTGTTGGCCACTGAGCTGACAAGGGGATGGCTCCTGTAAGAGCTTCCCCAGAATAATGAAACCAAGAAAGAGAGCAGTGTTGTTGGTTGTCTTATGTTTTGTTTTGTTTCTTTAGTTCTTTGACTCTTTGCTCTTTGAGGGGCTCACCATCCTGTTCCAAATAAATTTGTGTGGAGTCTTATTCTCGCAGTGTAATTGGGTGGCTGGCCCCTGATGACCTCCTCCTATTTTTGCTCCTTGATTTCTGATTTCTTCCTTTCAGATTTCTTCTTTTTATTCTCTCTACATGCTGGCTCTCCCTATCCATTCTCCTGCCTTGCTATTGGCTCTTTATTAGATCATCAAGTGTTGCAGACAAGCAAAGTAACACAGCTTCACAGAGTTAAACAAATGCAACATAAAAGAATAAAGCACAGCTTTGCATCATTAAACACATGTTCGACCGCATAAACAAGAATAACATATCTTAAAATAATGATCTACAACAGAGCATGAATTGAAGTCATGTACAGATGCTTCCAGAAAGAGCTTGCTGTGGAATCATAGAACCAAGAAAAACACTAAATGGGAATCCATAGTCAATGATTTTGTTTTTCTGAGAAGGGTCAGTATTCCTACATCTCTTCCATGGATAAACTGATGACTGAGTAATAGAGATGAGATCAAGATAGAAATCGTTTGAATAAGCTAAAAGAAGTAATCCTGCTGGACACTCGTGGGAAATCCAAACATTTGACATTTCTTAGGTGTGCAAGTTGCCAAGACTGACAGCAAAATAAGTAAATGGAAAGAGAATCCAGTGATGTGTTCAGCCATGGAACTGGTTCAAGAGGTTTCTGGAAGTCTTTCTTAGCAAATGAAATATATACTTCGTGAAAGCTAAGATTCTCCTATTTCCTCTAGCCTTTAAATTCAAAGCCAATGATCTTACTACATCCCGTAATCATGAAACATTTATTTCTTTCCTTAGCCAACATTTAAAAGCAGTAGTCTTGGAAATATACCATCTTCTTTAGAAATATAGCACCACTTTTAAAAATATTGTGTTTAGTATTGTGAGAATGTTTGTGCATAATGTGGGTGGGAGGCATGCCACATCGTGTGTGTGGAAATCAAAGAGCAATTTTAAATAGCTCGCTCTCTCCTTCCATCTTTACATAAGTTCTGGAGATCCTTCTTAGATCACCAGGCTTGTACACAGCTCCTTTACCCACTGAGGGATTGTGATGGTTTGAATGAGAATGACTATCATGAGCTCATATATTTAAACACTTAATCCATAGTTAGTAGACTTTTGGGGGAAGATTAAGAAGTGTGGTGTTATTGCAAAAGATGATTGCACTGGAGGCAGACTTTGAGGTCTCACTGACTCACACTATTCCCAGTATATTGCTCTCTTTGCCTCATGCTTGTAGATCAAGACACAAGCTCTCAGAGATTGCTCTGGCACTCTGCCTGTCTGCCTGGTGCCATGCTTCCCACCAGAATGATAATGGACTCAGCTGTTTGACACAACATGTCTTCAAGAGAGTCTTTCTTCAGTAAGTTGCCTTGGCCATGGTATCACATCATAGCATCAAAAAAGTATCTAAGACAGACCCCGTTTATAATATCAAATGACATGACCAATTGCTGACTTCTTCATCTACAAATACAGCTCAATATTTCTGCATTTTCTCTTTATCTCAGAACTCTTATTTAGAGCTTATTAAGAAGCCTGAAGTCCTTTTGTCCCAGTGAGATGTATTTATATGTACATATGTAGTCATACAAATATGCATGTATTTCCAGTTTCGTTTCTATTGTTATGGTAAACGCCCTGACCAAAAGCAACTTTGTGAAAGAAAGCAGCTTTGATGTTGCTGTCATTTGGTTTTGGGTTTTGTTGCTTTTGCTTTGGGTTGGTGGATTGTTTTTTCAAGATTTTGAATATTTTTTGTTTGAATATTGTTTTGAATATTGTGTGTGTGTTTGTTTGTTTGGAAATTAAAGCATGAATCCAAGAAGTTAGTCTTACCCCATCCACAGACAAGAACAGAGAGAAATGGATGTGACCACTGTAGGCTGCGTTGCCTAACAACTGAAACAATCCCCCACAGACATACCCAGAAGCTAATCTAATCTTTCCAGGGGAATCTATGTTGTGCCAAGTTGAGGGTAAAAGCTAACCAGTGTGTGTCTGTATATACATGTGACTTAAATATTTATTCAATCTAAAAAGGAAACAAAAAGTAAAATTGCATTAGAATTTTAAGTATAAGTAGGTATTTTTGAGTCTCTATCAGCATAATGAATGACTAATCAACTTAAGGGAGGAGGTAGAGAAAAAGTGGTAGAGTTGATGATGGCAGAAGCCTGGGTCAGAGACTGTTAACACTACCATGGAACAGAAAACAAAGAGCAGGTGGTAGCTATCAAAGGCCAGCTTTGTGAGACCTACATCTAACAGTCAGGCCAGTCCTCATAAAGGTTCAAACAATCCTGGGGAGGGGAACATGGCAAATTCAAATGCTCGTAAATAGATTATTTATTTTCTGAAGAAAACTGTCTACATGTACATTAAGAAAAAAGAAAACTTTAGTGAGAAAACTGTCATTGTTTTGCATCATTGTAAATTCCTATAATGCCTGGCTTAATGAGAGATAGTTGATGCAATCTCTAACAGTAGGTAGTATTGCTTAACAAATATGAAAAAGAAATTCAACATCACACAGATATTTAGCATTATTTAAGACTGTTGTTAACACTATCTTGCATTATATCAAAACAAGGATGTTAGATCTTTGTCCAAGGTTAATTGCAATATGTAATTCAAGGAATGGAATTTCTTTATTTTGTTAATTAAAATCCATTGCTTTTTGCATTATAAATTGTTCCATTATTCATGATAAAATCTGTCATGTACTGATATTTGAAAAATGTTAGTACACAAGTTATACAGACAACTCTAAGGCTGACAAAATTCGTCACATTATAAGTCTGAAAAAGTCATTCTCACGAGAAAAATGCATCTTTTATTTAAATTTTCAAGTTTATCTTAACTGCAAAAGTGGTCTTTATTGAGATATCCATTATGTTTGATATGCAGATAACAGATATGCTTTATGTATCTTTTGCATTTTATCAAGTCAGTAGTGAAAAATATGTTTGCAAGCCAGGTGTAGATTCAGCAAAATGAATAGTATTTCTTGGGTCATGGGGATAAAGTCAAATGAAATTGGATTTTTAAAACTCTCTGTGGTGGTTTGAAAGAAAATGACCCCCAAAGGGAATGGCATTATTAGGAGTTGTGGCTTTGTTGGAGTAAGCATGACTTTGTTAGAGAAAGTGCATCACTGTGGAGGTAGGCTTTGAGGTCTTAGGTATATGCTCAAGCCGCCTGTTGCTTGTGAGTCAAGATGTAAGAACTCTCAGCTCCTTCTCTAGCATTATGTCTGCCTGCATGCTGCCATGCTTCTCATGACAATACTGGACTAAAGCTCTAAAACATTAAGCTAATGCCAACTAAATGTTTTCCTTTGTAAGAGTTGCCATGGTCATGTGTCTCTTCATTACATCACACTTTGAGACTTTTCTCTGAGACTTGCCTCTTTACTTGAGATCTAATCACTTTCAAAGTCTGATGCAACAATTTGGACTCTTTCTCATTTGCCACCTACCTCTATTCAAAGCCTCTACACTTTTGAGGAAGCCTTATTTTCACATAAGTATTATCCTTTAACTTTGTTTTCCAACAATTATTTTGTCACCAGTAAATATCCTTTATAATTATTACCTTAAGTGTTCCACTTTTCATTCGGTCAACTTTTCCTCACCCGAGTACTAAAATGTATTTAAGTGCAGGTTTATTCTAGGACCATATCTAATCCTTATAAACCTGAGACTATCAAGAGAATTTCAAGTGCATTATGGGATCTTCAAAACATACCTGCAAGGACAGATGGATGCTAGGAAAGATGGCATTGTACAACACATGACAGTCTAAACTGAAAAGAAACTGGTGTGAACTAGATTGACATAGGCCTTCCTGCTACATAAAAACTCACCTCAGTCTTTCTTTTTACACTAACATTCAACAGATGTACAAAAGGACAGTTTCTGCCTAAACACTCCTAGTGTCTTCTCTTAATTACACTGTTTAATTTCCTTAGTCACTCCAGTGGGACAATGGTCTTCTACTATGTAAAGATTTGACGATTGCACTGGTTTAATAAAATGTTGATTGGCCAGTAGCCAGGCAAGAAGCATAGGCAGGGCCACAAGAATAAGAGAATTCTGGGAAGAGACAAGGCTCAGTCTGCAGTTGTCACTCAGCCACAGGGCATGCAAGATGAGAATGCCTCACTGATAAAAGGTAACAAGCTACATGTCAACACAGACAAGAATTATGAGTTAATGTACGATGTAAGAATTAGTGATAAGAAAGTCTGATCTAATATGCCAACCAGTTTATAATTAACATAAGCCTCTGTATATTTCTTTGGGACTTAATGTCTATGGGACTGGGTAGGACAGAAATCTTTGTCAACAATTACCATACTTATTTTAGATAATCATATGCATTATCACTCATATATACCATTTGAAGAATTATCATTAATTTATATGTGCTTCTTAGTGTTAGAAAAGTCTGCCGGTATTTTTCCCAAAAGCATTTTATTATTGTGCATCATAGTCTCTTATATCTTCCTTGTGGTCATGCCATGGTTATTGAAAAATTCCTTACAGGGTAATCTTAAAAACCACATCTGTCTATTCTGGTTAAGCTATAACATTAAGTGCATAACACAAGAAGCCATATGAAAGTCAAAGTCATATGAAAATTACTCTGAATGTACTGAACCTCAGTACTGATAAGTTCTACCAATCACATGCCTCGTGTACAGTAACTTTGGAAAGTACTCTAACTGCAATCTGAAATGGTGATTTTCAGAGTTCTTGACCATGACCCCACAGATTCACTAGGTCACATTGCCAAGAGTCCATTTGAGTGCTTTCTAACTTACAGGCCAGCAAATAGAGAAAGAAAGAATTGAAAGTATCCACTGCTGAGTTCCAGGCAGTTTAATAAATACACTGTGACTACCTGACAGGAGAAACTCCTGCAGAAGCCAGGCAATCTTTTAGACTATTACATTCTTTCCAAATAGCAGGAGGAAAAATTGCAATACTTTCTGATAACCGAAATGGGTTATAAAGCACAAAATCAATCAGACCAGGAGGAGTCCGTTTCACTACAGAATGCATTTCTGCTGTCATAACTATTACCACAAAGTACTCCGCCAGTAGCACAGTCAAAAGTATAAAGTACAGAGTGTTACAATTATGAGATTAGGGATAGGCTGGGGGAAATTCTTCTTCTTCTTCTTTTTTTCTTTTTGGTTTTTTGAGATGGGGTTTCTCTGTGTTGCTTCTTTCTAAATTCACGAGAAATCTAAATTTCATTTTATTTTTTAAATATTTTTAATGCATAGAGTTTGTGTATGTTTGTGTACATGTGCTTATGCATGTACATTCATGTGCAGTGGCCACATCTGGAAGTCAGAGGACTTAACTGAAGTCTTCTATTCTTTTTTTTGTGCTTTGTAAGCTCTGAAAAGCTAACTCATGGTGTTCAGACTTGGCAGCAGGTAGTCTTATCCACCGATGCTTCTCATCAGCCTGAGGTATAAAGTGAAAAATATACTTCAAAGATATTAGGTTTTTAACGGTGAATCAATCCCATACCAGTTATGTTTTAAGGGGTTATTTATTTTGGGGGGTAAAACTTACATACACCATAAACTGTCAGGAAGGGAGCCTAGTCGCTGGAGCAGGAGCCAGGACCAAGCGCCGGAACCAAGAGGGCCGAGCCGAGCTCTGTGGCTTTTTTTAAAAGAGAAATATACCAACAAGGGAACCTGACCCGGTACCAGAAGTTCCAATAGAGAGCATTTGAAGGAAGAGATGGGCAGACGCCAAGGCAAGACCTCGCCCAACAATCTGAAAAACAACATGAAAGCACAAGATCCCAATGACCCTACAATAGAAGGACTTGAACACTTTAACCCAGAAGAAGTGGAAAAAGGTGCCATTATGAAAGCAATAGAGTCCCTTAAACAGGATATGAATAACTCCCTTAAAGAATTGGATGAGAAATATAACAAAAAGTTTGAAGAAATGAGTATAGACATGGATGAGAAATATAACAAAAAGTTTGAAGAAATAAGTAAATCCATGAATGATACCCTGAGAAACCAAGAAAATACAATCAAACAGGTAAAGGAAACAGTTCAAGAATTGAAAACTGAAATGGAGGCAATGAAGAAAACACAAACCGAGAACCGGCTGGATATGGAAAACCTAGGTAAATGAACGGAGACTACAGAATCAAGCATAACCAATAGAATACAAGAGATAGAAGAACGAATCTCAGATTCTGAGGATACCATAGAGAAAATAAATGCTCTGGTCAAAGAAAATGGCAAATCCAACAAATTCTCTTCACAAAGCATTCAGGAAATCTGGGACACAATAAAAAGAGCAATTCTAGGAATAATAGGGATTGAAGAAGGAGAAGAACTGCAGATCAAAGGCCCAGAAAATATATTCAACAAAATTATAGAAGAAAACTTTCCCAATCTAAAGAACAATATTCCTATGAAGGTTCAAGAAGCATACAGAACACCGAATAGACTGGATCAGAAAAAAACATCCCCTCACCATATAATAATCAAAACACAAAACATACAGATTAAAGAAAGAATATTAAGAGCTGCAAAGGGAAAAGGTCAAGTAACTTATAAAGGTAAACCTATCAGGCTTACACCAGACTTCTCTATGGAAACCATGAAAGCCAGAAGATCCTGGATAGAGGTACTGCAGAAACTAAGAGCCCATGGATACAAACCCAGACTACTATACCCAGCCAAGCTATCATTCACTATCAACGGAGAAAACAAAATATTCCAGGATAAAAATAAATTTAAACAATTCATAGCCACAAATCCAGCCTTACAGAAAGTAATAGAAGGAAAATCACAACCCAAGGAGTCCAACATTGCCATCACTGCCTAAAATAACCCAGACATCTAGCGACCCTTCACAACCACAACTCAAAGAAGAGAAACACACAAACTCTACTATACACACACAAAAAATAATAATAACTGGAATCAATAACCACTGGTCATTAATATCACTTAATATTAATGGACTCAACTCACCTATAAAAAGGCACAGACTAAGAGATTGGATATGAAAACAGGATCCAACATTCTGCTGTTTACAAGAAACACACCTCAACCACAAAGATAGACATCTACTCAGAATAAAGGGTTGGGAAAAGGTTTTCCAAGCAAACGAACCTAAGAAACAAGCGGGCATGGCCATTCTAATATCTAACAAAATTGACTTCAAAATAAATCAATCAGAAGAGATGGAGATGGACATTTTATACTCATAACGGGAACAATTAATCAGGAGGAGGCCTCAATCCTGAATATCTATGCCCCTAATATTAAAGCACCCACTTATGTAAAAGAAAAACTTTTAGAACTCAAGGCAGTCATCAAACCACACACACTAATAGTAGGAGACTTCAACACACCTCTCTCACCAATGGACAGGCCAATCAAACAGAAACTCAACAGAGAAATAAGAGAATTACTAGAGGTAATGAATAAAATGGACTTAACAGATATCTATAGAACATTCCACCCAAAAAGGAAAGAATATACCTTCTTCTCTGCAGCTCATGGAACCTTCTCAAAAATTGACCACATACTCGGTAACAAAGCAAACTTCCACAGATACAAAAAAATATTAGTAACCACCTGTGTCTTGTCGGATCACCACAGAATAAAGTTAGAATTCAATAACAATTTGAACACCAGAAAGCCTACAAACGCATGGAAGTTGAACAGTCAACTACTGAATCATCCTTGGGTCAAGGAAGAAATAAAGAAAGAAGTTAAAGTCTTCCTTGAATTTAATGAAAATAAAGACACAACATACTCAAACCTATGGGGCACAATGAAAGCAGTGCTAAGAGGAAAGTTCATAGCACTAAGTGCCCAATTAAAGAAAATGGAGAAAGCACATATTGGAGACTTAACAGCACACCTCAAAGCTCTGGAAAAAAAAGAAGCAGACTCTCCCAGGAGGAGTAGAAGATTGGAAATAATCAAACTGAGGGCTGAAATCAACAAAATAGAAACACGGAAAACAATCCAAAAAATCAACGAACAAAAAGTTGGTTCTTGGAGAAAATCAACAAGATTGACAAACCCGTAGCCAAACTAATCAAACGGCAGAGAGAGAACACTCAAATTAATAAGATCAGAAATGAAAAGGGGGACATAACAACAGACACAGAGGAAATTCAGAGAATCATTAGATCTTACTACGAAAGTTTATATGCCACAAAGTTGGAAAATGTACAAGAAATGGATTGGTTTTTAGATAAATACCATTTACCAAAGTTAAATCAAGACCAGGTGAACAATCTAAATAGACCTGTTAGTCGCGAAGAATTAGAAGCTGTTATCAAAAACCTCCCGACCAAAAAAAGTCCAGGGCAAGAGGGTTTCAATGCAGAATTCTACCAGAACTTCCAAGAACAGGTGATACCTATACTCCTCAAGGTATTTCACAATATAGAAACAGAAGAGTCATTGCTAAGCTCTTTTTACGAAGCTACAGTTACCCTGATACCAAAACCACATAAAGACACAACCAAGAAAGAGAATTACAGGCCAATCTCACTCATGAACATCGACGCAAAAATTCTCAACAAAATCCTGGCAAACCGATTCCAAGAACACATTAGAAAAATTATCCATTATGATCAAGTAGGCTTCATTCCAGAGATGCAGGGCTGGTTCAACATATGCAAATCCATCAATGTAATCCATCATATAAATAACTGAAAGAAAAAAACCATATGATCATCTCATTAGATGCTGAAAAAGCATTTGACAAAATCCAACATCCCTTTATGATAAAGGTGTTGGAGAGATTGGGGATACAAGGATCATACCTAAATATAATAAAAGCTATTTACGGCAAGCCGACAGCTAACATCAAACTGAACGGAGAGAAACTCAAAGTCATTCCACTGAAATCAGGAACAAGACAAGGCTGTCCACTCTCCCCATACCTCTTCAATATAGTGCTTGAAGTTCTAGCAATAGCAATACGACAACATAAGGGGATCAAGGGGATTTGAATTGGAAAGGATGAAGTTAATCTTTCGTTATTTGCTGACGATATGATAGCGTACATGAGCGACGCCAAAAACTCTACCATAGAACTCCTACAGCTGATAAACACCTTTAGTAATGTGGCAGGATACAAGATCAACTCCAAAAAATCAGTTGCCCTCCTATGCACAAAGGATAAAGAAGCAGGGAGGGAAATTAGAGAAACTTCACCTTTCACGATAGCCACAAATAGCATAAAATATCTTGGGATAACTCTGACCAAGGAAGTGAAAGACCTATTTGACAAGAACTTTAAGTCTTTGAAGAAAGAAATTGAGGAGGATACCAGAAAATGGAAAGATCTCCCTTGCTCTTGGATTGGGAGGATCAACATAGTAAAAATGGCAATTTTACCAAGAGCAATCTATAGATTCAATGCAATCCCCATCAAAATCCCATCAAACTTCTTCACAGACCTTGAGAGAATAATAATTAATTTTATATGGAAAAACAAAAAACCCAGGATAGCCAAAACAATATTATACAATAAAGGAACTTCTGGAGGCATTACCATCTCTGATTTCAAACTCTATTACAGAGCAACAGTATTGAAAACAGCTTGGTACTGGCACAAGAACAGAGAAGTCGACATATGGAATCGAATAGAAGACCCAAATATTAACCCGCAAACCAATGAACACTTGATTTTCGACAAGGGGGCTAAAGGTATGCAATGGAAGAAGGAAAGCATCTTTAACAAATGGTGCTGGCATAACTGGATGTCAACCTGTAGAAGAATGAAAGTAGATCTATATCTATCACCATGCACAAAACTAAAGTCCAAATGGATTAAAGACCTCAACATTAATCTGACCACTTTGAACCAGATAGAAGAGAAAGTGGGAAGTAGTCTACAAGACATAGGCACAAGAGACCACTTCCTAGGTAGAACCCCAGTAGCACAGACAATAAGAGAATCAATGAATAAATGGGACTTCCTGAAATTGAGAAGCTTCTGTAAAGCAAAGGACACTGTCAGTAAGACAAAAAGGCTACCTTCCGACTGGGAGAAGATCTTCACCAACCCCTCATCAGATAAAGGCCTGATCTCCAAAATATACAAAGAACTCAAGAAATTAGACAGTAAAACTCTAATTAACCCAATTTAAAAATGGGGTGCTGATCTGAACAGAGAATTTTCAACAGAAGAACTCTGAATGGCCAAAAGACACTTAAGATCATGCTCAACATTCTTAGCAATCAGGGAAATGCAAATCAAAACAACTATGAGATACCATTTTACACTGGTCAGATTAGTTCAAGTCAAAAACACCAATGATAGCCTATGCTGGAGAGGATGTGGAGAGAGGGGAACTCTCATCCATTGTTGGTGGGAATGCAAACATGTGCAGCCACTGTGGAAATCAGTATGGCGGTTTCTCAGGAAACTGGGAGTCAACCTCCCTCAAGACCTAGCAATTCCTCTCTTGGGAATATACCCAAGAGATGCCCTAACATACTACAAAAGAATTTGTTCAACAATGTTCATAGCTGCATTATTTGTAATAGCCAGAACCTGGAAACAACCTAGGTGCCCCTCCATAGAAGAATGGTTAAAAAAGGTGTGGAACATATATACACTATAGTTTTACTCAGCGGTAAAAAACAATGACATCTTGAATTTTGCATGCAAATGGATGGACATAGAAAACGCATTACTGAGTAAGGTAAGCCAGACCCAAAAGGAGGACTATGGTATGTATTTACTCATAAGTGGATTCTAGCCATAATTAAAGGTCTTTGAGCATATTATTCGAGATCCTAGAGAAGCTAAATAAGAAGGTGAACCTGAAGAAAATCATGTACTTATCCTCCTGGAGATTGGAAATAGACAAGAGTCCCAGGTAACCTCGGGTGCATGTGGTTGGGTGGGAGGGTTGTTGGAAGGGGAGAGGGTTAGATGGAAGGGAGTAGGGGAGGAATGGGGAAAGCTCGGGGGACTGGGATGGGGGGAGGGAGGAAGAATGGATATGGGATCAGGGAAGAATATACCTCAACTAAGGGAGACAGTTTAGGGTTTCCATGAGACTTGATTATAAATGGGATCCCAGGTCCAAGGAGAGATCCCTAGATTGTTCTCTGGACAGAGGAGAGGGTGCCTGAACCGGCCTTGGCCTATAACCATACTGATGAATATTTTGCTTATCACCATAGAACCTTCATCTGTCGTTGGATGGAGATAGAGACAGAGACCCACATTGGAACACTGGACTTAACTCCCAAGGTCCAAACGAGAAGCAGAAGGAAAGAGAACGTGAGCAAAGAAGGCAAGACCAGATGGAACCTTCATCCAACGATGGATGGCGAAACAGACGGAGACCCACATTGGAGCACTGGACTGAGCCCCCCCATGGTCCAAATGAGGAGCAGAAGGAGGAAGAACATGAAAAAGGAAATCAGGACCAGGAGGGGTGCGATCACCCACTGATACAAGGGGACTGATCTAATGAGAGTTTACCAAGGCCAGTTGGACTGGGACTGAACGAGCATGTGATCCAACCAGATTCTCTGAATGTGGCCGGATTCTCTGAATGTGGCTGGCCTGGAGTCTTTCTGAAAAGCCATTGACAATGACACTGGGACTTGTTTCCTCTGCATATACTGGATTTTTGGGATCCAGTCTGTTTGAATACTCACCTTCCTGAACCTGGAGGGAGGGGGGAGAAACTTGAACTTCCCACAGGGCAGGAAACCTCTTAGGGATGGAGAGGGAGGAGGAGAGGGAGTGGGGAGTGGGAGGGTGTTGGGAGGAGGGGCGGAAATGGAAACTTTTATAATTTAATAAACTTTGAATTTAAATTTAAAAAAGTTTAATAATCTCAGCTTGATATGTGAAAATTACTGTAATAAAATATATCTAACTGTATTTGTTTGTTTATATACATGTTCTTATACATACATGCAAATGTTATAATTGAAACTTCAAAAAAAAAAAAAGAAATATACCATGCCCCAGTGGGCTGGTATTTCAGCTGCTATTAGCTGACAGAGCGGAAGGCGCTCCCGCAGCACCGTGGGCTCATGCTTCAGCGACTATTGGCTGAAGCAGCAGAAGATACTCCCACAGCAGGTTTTTTAATCTAAATTTTAAATAAATGTGAATTCAAATGTGTGAAATAAAGAAGTACGTGTGTGTGTGTGTGTGTGTGTGTGTGTGTGTGTGTTTGTGTGTGTGTGTGTCAGTTCTAAAGAAACTGCCTTCATTTTCATTGGGTTTTAAAATAAGAGTGGAAAGATACTATCTTACACAGAAAGGCCAAAGTGTTTGCAGTGTCAGTGTATGAAAAGAAAAGAAATTGAAAGATACAAGAATGCAGCACCCCAAAGTCCCCATCACCAGCCCTGGACTTCTGGTCTCCATTCTATTACACATGAACCTGAACTTCTAAATGATTCTCAGTGCCATTATGCCATGTTCCGTGCAGCTCAATCACAGTGATTATGTAACTTACATACCAAATTCTATACACCTGGAATAAAATAAAATTTGACTCTGGCTCTGGCTCTATCTCTGTCTCTGTCTCTCTCTCTCTGTGTGTGTGTGTGTGTGTGTGTGTGTGTGTGTGTGTGTGTGTGTGTGTGTGTTAACTGACTCATTTGAAAACCACTACAAGGCAGGCAGCATCACTGAGGAAGGTATTCATCAAGGGGAACTGTAAAGAACACACTGAGTCCTGTGTAGCCCCTCGGCATTGCCCTTCTTTGGATGATTTCTTTTTATTTTTGAGGTTATAATTTTAAAATTTATTCCTTCCATTTCTTCTCACCAAATCTTCAAAAATACCCATGATCTTATTTTTCAAATTCATGGCCTCTGTTTTCATTGTCTGTACATATGTATTCTTAAATAAAACCTGCTGTATGATTTCAAGACTGACTTAAGTTTTGTATAAAATATTGGTGTTGTCTGAGGTTTCTGTCCTGCCTAGTTCCCACAATTGTTTGTCCCAAAGAAATCACACAGAGGTCTACATTAACTATAAACTGATTGGCCTATTAGCTCAGGCTTCTTATCAACTCTTACAACTTATATTAGCCCATTATTCTAGTATATGCTAGCCACATGCTCAATACCTACTTCAGAGGGGCAGATCACATCTTGCTTCTTCTGTGGCACATTCACAACTGCAGAGAGAGTTTCCTCCTTCCCAGAATTCTCCTGTTCTCATTGACCTACCTCTACTTCCTGCTTGGTATTCCACCTATACTTCCTGCCTGGCTACTGGCCAATCAGTGTTTATTTAAAACATAATTGACAGAATACAGACAATTGTCCACACCACATTGGTCTGCTCCTCCCTGGGGAAGGCTATTTTTCCTCATTTCAGCATTCCTTAGTTTTCTATCATTCTCTGTATGGGGTCAAGGCCTCCAGGGCTTATCTTAAGTCCACTTGGCATGTCTTCTTGATGTCTGTGTTGTTTGGCTCATTCACATTTGGCAGTTTATAGTAATTATGGATGTAGCTTATTATGTTACTAGAAGACACAAGTGCATAGCAAGCTCCCTGATGCTCTGACCTTTCAATCCCACCATCCACCCTGGTCCCCAGAATGTTAAGTGCAGGAGGAGTTTCATTGTAGAAATGTCTTCTGGAACTGAGCTCCACAACTTTGCATTTTGATTGATGGTAGTTGTCTGTAATGATCTACTTCTGCTGCAAAGAGAAGTTTCCATGATCAGCAGTGAGGAATGCACTTATATGTGGATATGTGGACAAATGTTTAGATGGTAGTTAGGGATTATGTTGGTTAAGCAAAGTGATGGTTGTTCTCTTCCAAGAACCATGACTTAACTAGCGCTAGAGTTTCTTTCTTTCTTTCTTTCTTTCTTTCTTTCTTTCTTTCTTTCAGGTTTTTTTTTGAGAGAGAGAATGACCCATGGTACATTGTATGCAGCTTTTACAATGCTCTTGACCACGATTGCAATCTTATTTATTTAGACATCTTGTCTCTCCTTGCTGTTTGTAGTAAAAGACTTTATTTGTTATAGTTGCACTTAGCTGTGATTTTTGTCTCAATTTTCATATGAATTTGTCTTCTATACAACACGACCATACTAACTCACCCTTGCCCACATGAAAGACAGACATAGATTATGCCTTTGGATAAGAAGCAGTCTCACACTAGTAGTCTCTGCACTTGACCCACCAAGACTTTTGGAAACTAAGAGCCAACTCACTTCCCACTCTGTCCTGTTCATTAACATATGTTCTCCAATCTACCCCTGATGAAGCTGTAGCTTTCTGTACCCACACAAAGCTTATGGCAGTACTTCCAAAGGCTACAATACAGCTAGGACAATCTTTAGTTATGCTCAGTTTACCAAGTCCATTATAATGTTCAGTGTTATTAAGTTATTAAAAGAGGATTTATTGTTTTTTAGGGAGGGAGTCAAAGGAAAAAAAACCTTGGCAAAGTTTCACCAATAGAATTTCAACAGGCATATATATTCTCATGTAGCTAAAGCACTCAGTTGCTACACAGGATGCCACCCTCATTTCAGGGTACACTAAAAAATATTTTTCATAATGTTTCTAAATACATTTGCCATATACATTATAGAAGAAAACTTTATGGTGCCAAATATGACCAAGTATTATGTAACAGTAAAACTGCCAAAGACCCCAACTACCTATAGCCAAATCTCTTAAATCCTAATGGCCACAATTGACCTCAAAGATTTTGAACCACATCAAGACATTCATGATCAGAGTACTTTGGATGAGGTGCATAAATCTTCCTTTGTTCAAGCATTCGGAGTCCTGGTATCTGGTGCTTCTAGAAGTCTAGACTCCCAAGGAGGATTCACAGGGTTCTTTTTGGGTAGAATCTAAGCCATTTTTCCAGTCTCTTTTCTGCACTTTCTCCTCTTCCTCTTATCTCTCTCTACCTGTACTCTTTCAGTGATACCATATATGTAGCTGCTGTCACAATCACAGTCAAGTGGGGTTGTGCTGGTGTTGTCAAGTCTTTACACATTCCCAGTATTTCTTCATTTCTTCTCTACATAGAGCCTTCATGCCTGTCACTAAGAGCAAATGACCTCTTCTGCAGGAGGCTTTGATGCTGATCTGTCATCCCAGAGACCCTTAACCTTGATGAATTGAAAAACCATGTATTCAAAGAACTGTGTATCAAAATATTTTTGAAAAACCTTGCATGTGCAGGCATTTTCCTTGTCATTGACCCCTTAAACAATTCTTATAATAGTTACACACCTCATGAAGTCTTAGAGAAAATCTAAAAATGATTAAAAATACATGGGAAGTTTATTGGGTTCTTCTCGGCTCAGATGGTTTGACAAGTAAGACGGTACAGGTAAATGTAACACCCACAAGTGCCTGGAGTGGAAGTGATTACAACAAAATGTCAAGATATCAAGAGAGTCCCCCCCCGGGGGGGCATTTACCTGGAGTGACAAGAATAACTTTTAAATATCTTAGAGACAGAAGTGTGTGTGTTGCTGCCACACCACTAGCTATGCTGTCTCCAAACGTTCACCAAAGCTCTTTCATACACACATATGAATGGGTTTGCAGTAGGTCTGAAGAACAAAATTTTGCATTCTTTCATCTGGTAATGTGGAAGTAAACTCAGGAGAGGTGTTGACAGAAAGGGTGGCAGCAGACACACTTCATGTGAGAGCAGGAGTGAGAATCTGCTAGAGAACAAAGTAGTGATGTGGACATGCATTCTCTGGAAATACATAGAAACAGTGGACTGAGCTTGTTATTTAGTTAGAAGGCAGACGATCAAAGTCATACATAGGCGATGGGCAGAGAGTTCACTGTCGGGGTTCCATAGTCCTGTGTCCACTTCCAAAATTACACTGACCTTCTGAACTTTGGGCAAGCTATTTAACTTTTCTCTGTACCTTTTCTATCTTTAAAAGGAAGTACAAAAGATTGTGTATACTTCATAGGGTTGATATTATGGTTGGGTCAGGTAACCATATTTTAAAGGACCCCAATCAATGTCTATAAAGTGCTAGTCTTTCTTAATACAAGAAGGATAAAATATTCTCAAGAAAACTTACGTGTTATATCAAATTTTCTTCGCTCTTTGATGTACATAGAAAGCATTTATATTTAAAATATAAAGCATAATATATTTAAAACATATGAGGCATAATGTTCATAAGATAGTCATTGGAATTTTATTTACAAACTGTAAAATTAGATTTTATAACACTATCACCCAATATGGAATGTTTTGAATTTCTTTATCAACTAGTCCTTCTACTCCATCTCATGGCTAATAGGAATGAAAATGTAAAACTATCATATTATAAACTCTATCATGAGGAAAGAATTAAAATACTTCCTTTGGGACACTTCAGGAATGATCCAGAAGGACCGTCATATAATACAAAATATTTCACTATTTGAAACTGTGCACACCACACACAGCTTACTCTGAAGGAGTGCAAACTGTGCACACCACACACAGCTCCCTCAGAAAGAGTACAAACTGTGCACACCACACACAGCTCCCTCAGAAAGAGTACAAACTGTGCACACCACACACAGCTCCCTCAGAAGGAGTGCAAACTGTGCACACCACACACAGCTCCCTCAGAAAGAGCACAAACTGTGCACACCACACACAGCTCCCTCAGAAGGAGTGCAAACTGTGCACACCACACACAGCTCCCTCAGAAGGAGTGAAAACTGTGCACACCACACACAGCTCCCTCTGAAGGAGTGCAAACTGTGCACACCACACACAGCTTACTCTGAAGGAGTGCAAACTGTGCACACCACACACAGCTCCCTCAGAAAGAGCACAAACTGTGCACATCACACACAGCTCCCTCTGAAGGAGTGCAAACTGTGCACACCACACACAGCACCCTCTGAAGGAGTGTTTACTGGTATCATTATTATCACTCCTTTCTGGGCCTTCCTATAAATTGAAGCCCCACCACATCCCCGAAGTTATGCCATGTTAAACATTACACATAGCTAAGAAACTATGATGGCAAAGCTGGAATGTTGCAGATCTATGGTCAAAATTACCCTATCTTTAGTCCCCATATTAATCATTCATTACCCGCTAACCTAACAGCCTTTTATCTTATTTTTAAATTTCATTTTATGTTCCATCCACAGTTCTCCCCCCACAACTACTCCTACTCGCTCACCTTCACCTCCAGCCCACCCCAACACCCTTTTGACTGGCAGGTAAAACCTCTGTAATGTATTCTTAGAGAACCACAAGGTTATATCAAAAGTTAAGAATGGCATCAGATAGCATATTTTCTAACATTTCTATCCACTGCATCACTGCCTATGTTTTTACTGATCATTTTATATTGTTCTGACATTTCAGTATATATATATATATTCAACAAAAAAGAAAAAAAACATGAATTTGAGAGATAGCAAAGTAGGTGTGTAGGAAGGGTTGGAGTGAGAAAAAGGATGAGAGAAAATGAAGTAATTATAATTTCAAAAATTAAAAATTTTTATAAACTAAAACATATAAATTATAACTGACTTTTTTCCACTTTGCTTTTCTGATACCCACCCGAAAGTGTAGTTAGTAAACACCATGCTTTATGATTTTCTTCGGTTCAGTGACTATAAAAGGTCCGCTGTGGTGGTTTGGAAGAAAATGGTCTCAAAAGGGAGTGGCACTATTAGGAGGTGTGGACTTGTTTTAGAAAGTGTGTCACTGTGGGGACGGGCTCTGAAGTCTCTTTTACTCAAGCGTCCCTCAGTGTGATTATCAACCTACTTCCTATTGCCTACAAGATATGGGACTATTAGCTGTTCCTGCAATATCACATATGCGTGCATGCTACTGTCCTTCCTACCGTGATGATAATGGACTGGACCTCTAAAACTGTGACAGAGTCACCCTCAATTAAATGTTTCCTTTGTAAGAGCACAGCAATACAAAGTCAAACTAAGACACCCAGCTAATTGCTTTTATAATGAACTTGTTACATGGTCATGCTAATGCCATGTTACTGGACCATGGTCACTTGCATCCCTTGTGTGTGGCACAGAATAATCTCTCTTTTTCCACTTGGAATGAGGACTATGTTTGGGTAAACACTCCACTCAGCTGTGAAACTCTTGAGAGTACATGCCAAGGTGTCCCCAGAAGAGGTCATTGATACACCTATACATATCAGAGGATTCACTGGTGCTTTGCCATTAATCACTGATCTTTGCCATCATTCCCCTATTTCCAGTTGCCTAGCAGAAACCAAAGCTCTCTCTGCTTTAGTGATTCTGAAGAACAGAGAAGCTGTAGAGAGAGCTGATTTGGAAAGTTTTTAATATTTTATTTTCTGTACTCCAAAAGATTATCAAAATAGCAAAGGAAAAAAAAGTCTGAATTCTTTTGCTATTTTTTTCAGCTCAGTTCAGAACTGCCTGTGTTTTTATTGATTATTTTGTATTGTTTTGACATTTCAATTAAGTTTGGCATGGCTTGCTTTTGAGATGTTGACTCTGATATTGTTTTTAGTTTTGTTTTTATGTAACAGGGCTGCCCAATGTAACACAGGCCATCCTGTGTTACATAATGTAGCTCATACTGTACAAAGGTACAATCCTTCTGCTTTAGCCCCTCCGGTGCTGTGATGTCACCTGTGTTCCAATGACGACCTGTCCTATTAGATTTAATTGCCAATAAAATGATTCAATGATCTTTCCGCTGTTTATCGTATCTATTAAAAAATGTAACTCCTCCGTGGTTCCCTCTATTTGTAACTAGCAAACACAAATCTAATTATACTCTCTTCTTGTGTGGCAAACCCTTGACTCTTTTCCGCACACAGCTCCTTTCTGGTGTGGTGAACCCTTAACCCTGACTCACACACAACTCCTTTCTGGTGTGGGAAACTCTCCACCCTGACTCACACGCAACACAACTCTCAATCACTCCACAGATCACCTCTTCGAGAATCACTCCCCAAATATCTTACTTTTTTTCTGTCCTAATGCTGCATTCCTTCCCACATGAGCTTAGCATTTCCCCCAGCCATACATGTACAATATACAACCATACATATGTATGAATATACATACCATACATAGTAAGCATCCAAATATAATCACACAAAAAGGAATAATTCTGTAATGTTCAACAAAATGCCTAGGTATCCTGCTGTGGGTTAATACTTCTGTAAACTGTGAATATGTATTGTGATCATTGGTTAATAATAAAGTTTATTTGGTCTATAGCAAGGCAGAATATGGCTAATCAGGAAAGCCAAACTGGAAGTACAGAGAGGAAGAAGGGTAGAGTCAAGAAAGAGATTAGTCAGTTACTAGGAAGGATGCTAGAGGACAGGTAAGGCCATGAGCCATGTGGCAAAATGAAGATTAATAGAAATGGGTCAATTTAATTAGAACGGAATAGTTAGTGGTAAGTGTGAGCTATAGGCTAAGCATTCTGTAATTAAGATAAAGTTTTGTGTGTTTATTTTGGACTGGGCTGTCAGAACAAAAGAAAAGCTCCATCTCTGTTTCCAGCACTCCGTAGCCAATCCATTAGACACACAAAATTAACCATACACACAAAATTAACCATTATATCTTCATAACATCCAGTATTTGGAAATATATAAGAGGATCCAATTGTCCTTTCTTATAGCTAAAGTTCAATGGCATACACATGGTTTCTGTTACAAAATTAAATTGTTAACACTTAAACTAATTAACTGAAAGTGCCATTCTCACATTAGTGTGAGAAACCTAGTGAGTTTAGAAACTCTCTTTTGTTGATTCTGGAACAATGCAAGGCGCAAAAGACAACGGAACAAATAGTTACTAGTGCAGTGATGCTGTTAGATTTCTTCTGTTTGCCTGGAGAATCAGAACTGGCTTCTGTCTTTAGTCAACAATTGCCCCGGGGACCTAGGAAGGCCAGGTGCTAAGCTTGCTTAGATCAAAGATTTCGTGTTTATGGAAAGACATAAAAGTAAAAACATGAATGTATAAAAATCAGATGATAAAACAATGACAGGGAGCAGTGGCATTGTTTCTAGTAGTAGTGTAACCTACACAGATTCGACAGGAAAGGGAGCCTGTACAACTCTGCTGGAGGAAGCACACCAAGAAGGGACTGGTTTCTACTCTTTTTTTAATAAGAACAGTTAAGTAATTCAGATTCCTTGGAAGGTAATTTTTATTATAGCTTCCCAAGAGGGACTGAGATGGTTATGTTGTCAAATTAAAACAATCTAGAAATCCTTGGCAGACAATACTCTATAGGACTGTGACCATGACTGGAGAGATGCCCTCAGTTATGTGAATCGATGTGGGGAGGCTCAGCTTGACTGTGAGTGGGACTGTTTCCTGGGCAAGGGATCCTTGACTACGTCGGTTGGGAGAACTGAGCATTAACAACTCTTTATTATTGTCTGTGTCTAGACTATGGATGCAATGCTGTCAGCTGCTCCAAGTTCCGCCTGCCTTAACTTCATCCTCTAGATGGACTGTTCCGTGAACTGTATTCTATCACAGCAACAGGGAAAGGAACTACAATTGAAATTGTAACTCAGTCCAAGGAGAACAAAGGTAACAGTGGGTATTATCTGAGGAATTCTGTAGTGCAGAAGTTCAAGACAGCTAATCAGTCACCTGATAACATTTAGTCACTGAAATAAATGTAATAATTTAAATGTATGAGAGGAAAAAGTATGAAAACCTGGGGATTTAATTTTGATTAAGGTGTTATAGCTCAAAACATGATGTCACTCAGGTTTCTAGACTATTCCCATCACCTAGTACAACTGCAAAACATATCACTGAAATTGACTGTGAATGTGGAGATATGAAATAAATCCCTGGGCTTTTATTAATTATATTAACCAAGGCAAATATTGCCAAAATTAATCAACTTAATTAGGGCTAACATGCATTCAATGCACTAATTATGCCCACACATCAAAAGCGGAGCTCATTGAGATGTCTAAAATAAATCTAATTATCCTTTGTGATCACCTCCTGGGATTTAATTGCTTACCAGTGTCAAACATAGAGAGAAACACCAAATAGAATAAACCCTAGTGTTCGAGATGCTTTTCTGGATGCCTTGGCTCCAGGAAAGGAAGGGAAGTGTACACGGCTTTTTGTCTTTTCTCTCTTGAGAAACATCCTATCACTTTCTTTACAGGAGAAAATATTTTGCTAATTTCATGCCAAGCTAGTTCATTTATTGAAATTGTCTACAGTCTGGGATAGATAATCAGGATGGAACTGTACCCAGGAATTGAAGAACAATCTGAGAAATTATTTTATATTTCATAGTTGTACCGGACAGTTCATGTCACACTCTTCACCTCAACAAGAGCTGTCAGAATTATTGACAGGTACAAATGAGAGGACGAAACACACAATGATTGGTGATAGGTCACTGGAGTTAGTACAGATTTCAATTTCTAATTAAAACCAATGACTGGTCTTTTTAAGTCCTAGTGGAATGATGTAAGTTATGCATTGATTTAATTTTCAAAAATGAGCTACATTTTTGTTATTTATCTCCTGCACTTGTATAGCCCCACTAACATTAAAATTGTCTTTGAGTCTTTTCTGTCATATCATTTAATTTGTTCAGATTTATTATATTTTATACTATAGCTACCAATATATACTATACATTCACATATATAACAATTGCAGCATACTCAATATTGTATTACTCTTTTCAAATTCTCATCCCAAGAGAATGAATCTATAATTACCAAATACTGTTAGCATATATTCATTTCTCACAACATCGAATGAGTCTTTATTGTCAGAGGATAGACCACAGTAGCAGGCTGACACTTAAAGCTTTCAGTCTAGAGCTCCCATTACACTCTCCAGTAAGTTCCACTATATGATTCGAGTCTCATTGATAAAACTTTCCCTGTCCTTGACAATCCTGCTGATATTGCAGTTCTTATGAGCCTATTCTAGTCTATTTAACAATGAGGCTTGTTTTATTCTGTATCCCTTCAACACCCATGAAAACAGTTGGCATTCATGATACTGTAAGATCTTAGAAAGGAAGGTTGAAGATGAATTACTCATAAAATTGGAATTAGAGTGTCTTAGTTACTTTCTATTGCTGTGACGAAAACAGCATGAGCAAGCCAACTTATAAAAAGGTAATTTGGACTTTACAGTTTCAGAGGATGAGTCCATGACTATCATGTAGGGAGCATGGTGGCAGCAGGCAGGTAGGGCATGGTGCTGGAGCCATAGCTGAGAGCTTACATCTTTGATCCACAAACAGAAAGTTGAAACGGAGAGAAAGAATGCCCTAACTGAGAATGGTGTGAATCTATTGAAGCCTCATGGCCTATACCCAGTGGCACAACTTTCCCAATGAGGCCATACTCCCGAATCCTTCTCAAAAAATTCCTTCCAGTCCTGGATAGAGATACTGCAGAAACTAAGAGACCATGGATGCAAGCCCAGATACTATACCCAGCCAAGCTATCGTTCACTATCGACGGAGAAAACAAAATATTTCAGGATAAAAGCAAATTTAAACAATATGTAGCCACAAATCCAGCCTTATAGAAAGTATTAGAAGGAAAATCACAACCCAAGGAATCCAACATTGCCAATACTGCCTACAATAACTCAGACATCTAGCGATCCTTCACAAGCAAAACTCAAAGAAGGAAAACAAAGACACTCTACTACCCCCACCAATAAATAAATAAATAAATAAATAAATAAATAAATAAATAAATAAATAAATAGCCGGAGTCAACAACCACTGGTAATTATCACTTAATATCAATGGACTCAATTCACCTATAAAAAGGAACAGACTTAGAGATTGGATACAAAAACAGGATCCAACATTCTGCTGTTTACAAGAAACACACCTCAACCACAAAGACAGACCCCTACTCAGAGTAAAGAGTTGGGAAAAGGTTTTCCAAGCAAATGGTCCTAAGAAACAAGCGGGTGTGGCCATTCTAATATCTAACAAAATTGACTTCAAACTAAAATCAATCAGAAGAGATCGAGATGGACATTTCATACTCATAACAGGAACAATTCATCAGGAGGAAGTCTCAATCCTGAATATCTATGTCCCTAATACAAAGGCACCCACTTATGTAAAAGAAACACTTCTAGAACTCAAGGCAGTCATCAAACCACACACACTAATAGTAGGAGACTTCAACACACCTCTCTCACCAATGGACAGATCAATCAGACAGAAACCCAACAGAGAAATAAGATAATTATTGGAGGTATTGAATCAAATGGACTTAACAGACAAGGTCCAAATGAGGAGCAGAAGGAGGGAGAACATGAACAAGGAAGTCAGGACCGTGAGGGGTGTGTTCACCCACACACCACACCCACCACAAGGGGACTGATCTAATGAGAGCTCACCAAGGCCAGCTGGACTGGGACTGAACGAGCACGTGATCAAACCGGATTCTCTGAATGTGGCTGACATGGGGGCTGACTGAGAAGCCATTGACAATGGCACTGGGTCTTGTTTTGTCTGCATGTACTGGCTTTTTGGGATCCTAGTCTGTTTGGATACTCACCTTCCTAGACCTGGAGGGAGTGGGGAGGACCTTGAACTTCCCACAGGGCAGGAAACCCTGACTGCTCTTAGGACTGGAGAGGGAGGAGGAAAGGGAGTGGGGGGAATGGCAGGGGATTGGGAGGAGGGGAGAAAGTGGAAATTTTTATAAATAAATAAATAAGTAAATTTTAAAAAATTCCTTCCACTAAGAACCAAGTATTAATAATATATATGTGTCTATGGGGTCCATTCTTATCCAAACCATCATAGTGGATTATCAAAACATGTAATAACTTTACTAGCTAGTCAGCACACCCTCACTGCTTTTCAAATAGTATCAGATTGTATCCACTAGATCTTGGAAAGAAATTAGTATTACTAACTTGAGAAGCCAGCAGTTAACATTGCAACATAAAATTAAGAACAAGATACACCCAAATAAAAAGGCAGGTTTTCTTTATGAAGATTAAGTTATTTCAAAAAAGGGAATTTTATGTCTTAATGAGAAATTTCTACTGGAAACTCACTTTCAAAGACATACACACACGCAAGGAATATATTTCTTCTCATCAAGTGGGTTTGGTGTCACTGTAGCTTTTCAGCTTTTGCTGTGAATGGCTGGTCCTGAGCTCTAGCCTAGGATTTTGGTGGAAATGTATCTTCTACTGACACAAGAACAAAATCTAACCCTGCTAGAGCTTCCTCTGTCTCACGTGAAAAGCACCCATCTTCTCAGTATGAAGTCAGTCTCTCTGGCTTGCATTCTGCTGCCCCAGCTATATGATGACTGACTATTATTGTTCCTTTAGCTAGACCAAGAACCACCTAGGAGAACCACTTGTGGATTTGTCTGCGGGGATGCTCTACAGAGATTTAACTGAGCCAGCACCACAGGGTAGGATCTTAAGCGTAGTAAAATGGTGGTGGAGGGGAGGAAACCTCTGCACTCCACCATTCTCCTTTCTCTGCTTACTGACTTTGAATGCTCTCACCAGCTACCTCAAAATTCTCTACTCTTTCATCCCTGCTGTGATAGACTTAAACCACAAACCAAAATAAAGCCCACCTGTCTTACTGCTTGTAACCCAATCTCTAAAGGATGTGATTCCTAAATCTGGTCTTCTGGACTCTACCAGATATACCGACACACACGAAGGAAATACAGAGTTAGAGAGAGACTGGCAAAGACAGAGACAAGGAGATAGAGAATTAATCTTTAAAAAAGGAAAAGAAAGAAAGTGCATTGAAGATATGTTAACTAAGAAGGAAGGTACTAAAATCCTAAGATCTTTATTTTAGCCAAATGTCCCACTTTGAACCAGTGTGTATTTAGAACCACTGAGTCATATCTACACCTTCACAACTCTATTGCACGGTGTTTTTCTCTGATAAGATAGGAATCAAAAGTCACATTCAGAATCACTGTATTCTTCCTAATTGTTAATTTATTCAGAACTGGATTGCTCTACTCCAAAGGAACCATTTTTGTCTTATTCTTCCTAACAGGGTATTGTAAGGTACAATTTCTGAACTACCAGTGTATGACTATCACTGGCTTGTGCAACAAAGCCTCCTGTCTGAGGCCAGCATTCTAATGACGATCCTGGAGCATATTTTACCATCTTCTCTAGCAAATTCTAAGCACAGTTTTCCTAATGCATTTGTAATTACCATACAGAATTGCAGGTTTTTTTTTAATCTAAGCACTGTCATTTGGAAACACTCCTCTGTTGGGCCTTGTAAAGCCAATGACTTATTAAGTAGTTAATCAATGTACACTATTTTACCCTGCTGTCTATTTTCACTTTATAAAATGGATTAGTTGAATCATCCTTGTTAGAAAATGCCCCTGCTATTACTCGATTCATCTGCAAAGCTAGAGAACAATGATTAAGGTATTCTTCATAAATATTTCCTGTTTTATTGCTTATGTTTGGAATTGTCAGAATGTCAATGGGTTTTCCCATAACCAGAATATTAATATCAGCCAGAGCCAACTTGACTTTTAAATCATTGCTATAGTCTGCAATTATTTTTTATTTCTGACAAGAACATTTCATTGTCCTGACATTCTACTACCTTTTGGTTTTAGAGAAATGTGCCAAAAGTGAAGACAAGAAACATGTGCAAGTATTAAGTCCTTCTAAAATAAGAATAGCAAAACAATTTTAACCAAATGACAAATACAATAAAAATTAATGCAGATACTCTAGTAACTGTTTTATATGCATTTGAGACTCTGGTATGAGAAGGCAATGTTAAAATACATTTACCCAGTGAGAACACAGCCAGTGGGGGGGAACAGTTTCTGATCTTTCACGTCCTTTTGATGCTGAGGGCTACTGTCATTTAGGTCACCTCTCTGTGAAACAGAACAAGGCACATGCCAATGTATGTGTCGCCCAAGCCTCTGAGGAAAGCCCCAGGAGGCAGGAGCCTGCCTCGCCACTGTGTGCACAGTTCTAGCTGCACTGGTGTACACAGCATACATGCGTGCCCTGCTCTAACTGCATGACTGCACTCAGGTTGCGTGTGTGTGCCGCTCTAGCTGCACTACTGCACACAGCATGTGATGTGACTCACACGACAGAACATGGCATCAGACTTGGGACTATTCAGAAAATGAATAAAAGCCTGAATCTTGATCCGGTGGACCTAGCCTGATAGGTCTAAAAATCTAAATAACAGATTTTTCTATTCTTCAGTAAAAGTTGAAAGCCATCAAAATTCATTTGATAAAGCAATTGAGTAAAACTATGAGTTCTGAGTTCCACAGCCTTGGATGAAAAGCCTTCACTGAGATAGTTTTCTGTGATTTATCTAGGGCTTAAGATAGAGGTCCCTGAGTATCGGGGCATGAATTCTCCTGCAGAGTAGATTTACAGCACTTAAGAGCAACCTGAAGTCACAGGCCTGCTGAACATGTGTCCTGCTCCCTTCGGGGTGTAGAGACATACTCTCACCCAGAAATGGATCTGATGTTAGAGAGCCCAAGGCTAAGATGCCATGAGCTGATCTTCACACACTGAAATCCTCTGAGACATTAGACACAGATGAAGGTGTGCACTGGAGCTCTGTACAGCTGTGTTCACTTCCACTGTCTTCTGTAAGTTGGACTAACTGCTGGCACATTCACTGACTATAGAAGGCTATAGAAGGGTTGGAATGTTGCAGGCCCAGAGTCAAATTACAATTTATTTTGGACTATCTTTGTCCCGCCTTTATAAGCATTCCTAATCCATCCATGTCTCATCTAATATCTGTTGATTAACAGGTAATAACCCTTTGAAATATACTAACAGGCTATTAGCGTCTACAGCCAGATGTCTATGAGTGTCCTCAGATAGTGCCTGAAGCCTGTAGTATATTATCCTGCTTTAATTCAATCTGCTTGCCTATTTAAAAATTTCCTTGATTCATGGTTTTGTTTTGTTAGCATAAAAGCTTCATGCAATTGTACCACATTGAAACTTTAAACTTCTTAAACCTTGTTCCCTAGCCAATGATGGCTCATCATATTTGGTTCTAGAATAAACTACCTCCTGGCCCAATAAACAAGGGGATACCATTGGATATGGATCCCAGTGGACCACAAGATCTCACTATCCCTTTAACCATGAGTATTCTCCCACTACACGTCCAACCACTGCAGCTCTAAATCACAAGCACCTCACCAATCTCGCCAAAGGCAGGACGCCTCTGCTTGCCTATGATGCTCAAGTTTTCCCTTTCATAAAACTACGGGAGCCTTACTGTGGATTAGGAGGGATCATTTTCAAATGGTAAATATGAAGTAATGATAAATAGAAACCAAATATGCAGATACCCCTTGACTTAGGATGGAGTTATGCTCAGATAATCCCATCATAAGTAAAACTATTTTGATAATACAATTTAGACATCATGTATATCACATATCACAGTATTGACACATAGTAAATGTTTTACAATTAGGACAATTATTTGTCCTAAGATTCCGTGGCTGACTAAGAACTGTGACTGGCCGCGACTGTCCAGCAAGGCAAGAGATCCAATCAGATATTGCTAGCTCAGACAAGACTCAAAGAGAAATCCCAAAATCTAGTAGCTATTAAATATGAATACTTTTGGTTTCATGGGAAGGTTGAAAAGTCTTATAACATCATTGAGTAAGGGACATGTGTGTGAATGTGTTTTAATAACCCTTTACCTAAAATTAACAGGATTAGTTTATAACTAGAATCACAAAGCAAATAACAGACTGATATTAAATATTATTACCCAGGGGCAAAAAGTCATCTCTAAAAGAGTGTGTTGGTGGTGGTGGTGATGCTAATGATGGTGGAAGTGGTGGTTCTTTGAGACTGGTGCTCAAACTGTAGTCCAGTCTAGCCCAGAACTCACTATTACCCAGACTGGTATTGAAGTCACAGCCATTCCCCTGTTTCTGTCTCCCTACGGCTATGAAATAGGAGTAAATCACATGCCAGGTTTTTTTATTACTACTACCAATAATACCAATATAAAAGTCTCACAATAATGATAAACTTTTAGTATTCATTATTATTGGTAGAAATAAAAAGGCCCCTGATAGAACTCTACCATTCTAAGTCATCAAAACACCAAGAACAGCAGCAATAGAAGAACTGTTCTCAGAAGCAGTTAGCAAGCACAATTCTCAGGGAGGTGTGGCAGTGGAGGGCCTAGCCTTGCTTTCTACATTTAAGGTTTTTATTGAATAATCAAGCAAATTGGAAAAGAAATGATAAAATAGTATATGGTGATTTCCACCAGAAAACTTGTAGGAGGCTATGAAAAAAGTAACAGATGTTAGCAATGGGAGACAGGTAAAAAAAAAAAATCACTAGCCTTTATAACAACAGCTTTATAAGATTTACAAAACAGTAAACACCAAATGCAAAAGAAAAAATAGGCTTTATGTACAAAGTCATAAATACTAAAATATTGGAATAAAATTAGAGTCCTTGAATTAATATAAAAATTATGACCATGCATTAAACTATAAAAAACAGAAATCATAATAGAAACATGTAAAATGTATATCATTTTAGTAAATAGGAATACTTAACATGGTTAATTATCATTTCTTAAGAAATAATTATATAAAACCATAATTAAAATTTATATTTTGTTTGAATTAAAAATGGTCTCCTGTTGTAGGAGGCTGGTTGTTCATTTCCTGGCTGCCCAAACTCCTGAAATAACCATACAGAAACTGTATTAATTAAAGCACTGTTTGGTCAATCACTGTAGCATATTCCTAGCAAGCTCTTACATATTAAATTAACCCAGTTCTATCACTTTATATTTTACCATGAGGCTCGTGGTTCCAGCTGGCAGCTTGTATCATACCTCTCTGGTATCTGGCATCTCACTGACTCTGTCTTCTTTCTCCCAGCATTTAGTTTTCCCCGCCTAGCTCTATTCTGCTTAGCCACTGGCTGAAACAGCTTTTTTATTCATTAACCAAAAAAGCAACACATTTACAGAATGCATATACCAATGCAAAATATCCCTCTCTATAGTATATCCCCCTTTAAATGTAAAAAATACATTTATAAACACTCACTCGGGGAATTTGGGTGTAGTTTTCTCCAAACTGCTTCCTGCTTTTTGTTGGGTGAAATAATTTTGGGGGATGTTTACAGAGACCTTTGGAGTGTCTTTGTTCATCAAACCATATTAGTCTGGAAGGATTCCACAGGTTCTCATCCTCTGTGGAAACAAAAGAAGAATCTCTTTTCTAAAGCATCATATCCTTAGACTCAAATTCTGAAGTCAAGATATCTTTATGTTGGTTTATCTTAGCAACCCATACAATGAAATGTCTCTCTGTACTTAACTCCTTCACAGTTAAAAAATTCAAAGAAAACACAATAATATACACAATCCAGACTCTCTGTGTATTTTCCATATTTATGTGGCTTATTTCTTTATTCCTTTAATCTATGACTGTCTGTAGTATGTCTCTTTAAAGACTTTGTTTAAATTTTTTAAAAATGATTGACTTCTTTTTATAACTCTCTACATACTTTTCTTCTCTCTTCTAAGCCCACATGAATTTATCCAAAACTGTGACTCATTTAGAAGTCTTTTCTATCTATATTTTTCTTTATTGTGTATCTGAAATTGTATTCTAACCAGGACTGTTTCTTAAAAGGCTAAGCCACGGAATGACGAGGACCAAGGCTGCTTTTCCTTTTGGCTCTGCCCAGTCCAACATGTTGGAGATCCATTCATTGCCTCTAGGAGCCATTCTCTCTGCCCCAGTTCCAGGGATGGATTGCAGCAGGTCTGTGTTGCCATTAAGCAAGTTGTAGCAGTCTATTTTCAAACCCCATTTAAATGTTCCATAGCCAGACCTCCTGAAAAAGTCAGAGTTCAGAATTTATGCTGGCAGCACATCCCAGAAAGCCACTGTTTCAAAAACCACGAGGCTTTGATTTTTCTTTTTTTATTTGTTTTGTTTTGCTACCTCTGAATCATGAAGACCACTCTTAAAGGAGCTGCAGTCTACCACCAGATAGCAGAGCCCATTCAAAAAAAAAAAATCACCTAAACTTTTTTTGTGTGTGTGTGTCTAGAATTCCTTTCCAAGCACTCTCAGGTTAGCATATATTAGCACACCTATTTGTAGTAGGAGGCTGCTTGTTCATTTCCCAGCCCCCCAGCCTCCTGAAATAACCATACAGAAACTGTATTAATTAAAACACTGTTTGGTCAATCACTATAGTATATTCCTAGCAAGCTCTTACATATTAAGTCAACCCATTTCTATTATTTTATATTTTACCATGAGGCTCCTGGCCTACTGGCAAGGCTCCAGCTGACAGCTTGCGCCTTTCCCCTCTGGCAGCTACATGGCATCTCACTGATTCTGCCTTCCTTTTCCCAGCATTGAGCTTAGCTTTCCCTGCCTTGCTCTATTCTGCTTAGCCACTGGCTGAAACAGCTTTGATTATTCATTAATGAAAAAAGCAACGCATATACAGAAGGACTTCCCACACACGCCTCCCCAAAATAAAAGAGACAACCCTGAATGTGTTAACTTTCTAAATGCTCAAATACTATATACAATATAAATTACAAGCTATTGATGGCATGGAACTACATTAGCAGATTAATCCTGTTAAAACAATAACTATATGAATAGAATCATTAATGATATGTATAAGCATTTTCAAAAAATGCTCATTCCTTATAATTATTGAAGTTGAAGTTCTAGCCCTACTATGTCTGAAATCCATAATTATGTGTACTTTAGTACACCCACCTGAGCACCAATGCCAATATGTCAGTGTACTTCAGTGTCCCTATGAACACAATACTTAATAATGTTTGGAGGATATGTGGAAATCATGCTGAGTAAAGCCCCTATATAGAGGACTGATTCAAAGTGTTTTCCAGTTACAGAAATAGACAGGTTAGCCTCCTTTCAAAAGAGGTCTTGAGATGAATTGGGCTTCTCTACAAAGGTAATGTCCAGATAAACAGTCATTAAGCTACTGATCAGAGATGGTAATGAGATTACAAGGTAATGGTTAAAATTACTCCTGCCTCTGAGATTCATTGACAAGTCTAACTTCAATATTTCAATGGCATACACTAAAGAATTATCACGCTCAATGTTGGTTGGCCATAGGTTGGTTACCCAGCACATGAATCACAATGACTTCCTTCTCCTTAGTGCCCATTTCTGCAGCTCACTCATGGTACCATCATGTAGTTCATCCTGACCAACTATTAATATGGTAAATTGTGCAAGTACATCGAACATAGAAAGACTTTTACATTCCACACAAGAGCTTGAACTAATTCCAGTTAGCAATGCTTCTAGCCTTCAAGAAACTGTAATTTCTATGCAATATTCATAATGTGATACCTTTAACAAAAGGTGGAGTAAAAAAAATGACCTAATTGTAGAACTGTGAGACACAGATAAGTTAAAGTGAAGAAAAAATATTGAGAAGCCTTGAAAGCATTTTGTTGCATGAAGCAACTTAATTCATCCCAAATGTTATGCTACACTAAGTTATATGATTCTGCCAGATGCTTCTCTTTAGAAGAATTTTATTATACCAAAGAGAGCAATTTCTTTTAATGAGAATATTTTTGAATAATATTTGTTCTTGAAACCAGTGCTTTCTTTGTTTCATATCTAATGAGAATAATTCCTTTGATTCATAGGCATTTTTATTCTTCTGCTGGTTCAATCAAAACACCAATTAACTGCATGTATTATACGAGAATGAAGTGGGCACCTTCCAGCTCAGTCTCAGAATATGCACATTAATCAGGGAAAATCTCATGATTTGCATCATAAGAATCTACAGGTTAAGAATTATAACCAAAGTCTGTGGTTAATGTCCCAGTTTAGCTTCATTTCTAGGTAGGGAGTTTATGTAAAATCTGAATACTGAAAAAACACTAAAGACACTCTGTCTCTTCTATTGTTGTAAACTGTAAGCAACACACAGACCTTCATCTCAATGCCAGAGCATAGAATATTTGTTGGATTTTCACCGAGACGTGGAAGAAGTGTTTAGTGATGCAGATCTTGTGCAGATAAAATGAATGGATCTGTTTAGAGACAGGACATAAATTCAGAGAAACACCATCACTTAAAACTTGGAAAAGGAAAAGTGCATAGTAATTTGCTTCTGAGAAAGGTAAGGAAACGAAAATATAACTCAAAGTAGAACAGTGAGTACCTTCCAAGCAGGCAGTCATAGAGGGGACTATGGAGCACAAAAGACAAGGTGTAAGTCCACCACTGTTCTGGTTTGAATATAACTCGACCCCAAAGGTGTATTGCTGAGGATTGGTCCCCCTTATCAGTGCTAATTAAAAGTGACTTCCCTAGCTCATCTAGGGACTAATCCATCGATAAGTGGTTGATTGGAGTTGAGACACACTGGGATCATGTCAGACAGTGCAATGTGACTTGAGGGATGTATCTCACCCATAGTCCCTTTGTCTTGTTTTTTTCCTTTTATGTCCTGACTGTCTTGAGACGAGTTCCTCTCATCTCCCATGCTCATTTTCAGGATGTTCTGCATAATCACAAGTCTAAGGGCCACAGAGTTATCAACCACCCACTAAAGTCGCTAAAACAGTGGCCTGACAAAAAGGTACTCCTCTTAAGGACACCCCGAGGAAAAGCTGAGTGCTACTGGCAGAATCACATTAGCCGGGATACATTACAAATGTGAACCACACATTTTTGCAGAAAACATCCAATCCCTTCTCGTCAGCTTGAAATAAAAGCTAAGCCATCATCATGTGACAAGCCTCTCCTTCCCCCTGTCTCTCTGTGCATGTGTGTGTATGTGTGTCCACATGTCTGTGTATGATTCACTCAACAATACTGCTTTACCTTCTTTGAAAATGTCAACATATGTATAATTGTTGTGGGATGCATCATTTTGTTGCCTAAGGTAATGTCTAATCTCATGACATGGAATTCCTTAAAAGTGTTTCCATCATATGATAGCAATTATATAAGGGCCAAGTTCACACTATGTGCTATAAAAAAGTCAGCCAATAGTTAAAAACGTTAATGCAACAGTAATATCCCAGGAAACAGATCTGTGATTTTATATATTGTAAAACCAAGTCAAATCAATTTAAAACTGATCTCAGGAAAACATATAACACTTAAAATAAAAATAATATATGCATATATTTGGACAGAGATATATAAGTATATTCATACTGTGTATACATATATATTAGCCTATTTTCAAATTGATATTATATGAAATAAGATAACAAATAACATTTAACACTTCACTGAAGGCATTTGATCCATAAGGAAACAATAAGAAATAAATTGCCAAAGTAATGAGAGTCTTTTATTCTCCAATGGTAGAACCTTGCAAATATCAGTGTCTCTGAATTCAATACGCAGCCTTCCAGGACAAACTACACTGTGAAGCACTAGTCAGCAGACCCAGATTCCCATCTGGAAAACTCAATCTCTAGTTTCTAAAAGATCTGGGTTATAAACATTTTTTACCATGACATGACATCATAACTTGGCAAACATCTTAGTAAGGCCCTGTCAGCCTTCCAGCACACTCCAGTCCTAGTCTCCTCTCGTAACTTTGACTTACCTATCATTTTTCCCATATTGTGGACATTTCAGCATGTTTAGTAACTGGAGCCAAGCGAAATTTGAGAAGCCATTTAAATAGTACAGTGGGCAGAGTAATGACGTCACACATAATGTGTTCTGAAGACAGTTTGCTGGCAGGAGTGATAAAGCAACCACTGGGAGTGGTAAGATGCAACAGGAATCACACAATGGAAATACGGTGATGATAAAGTGCAATGATGCTGGGGGTAACAGTCCAGTGAGAGACACTAAAGAACAGGATGAAAGTCAATAAGACAGTGACAGTAGAATATATAGATAATCGTGTGAAATGCTGACCATGGAAGAGAGAGCAAAGCTGGATATCCGAATGTCTTCAGGGCTTAAGAGAGATGTGTTAGGGAAACCCCAAGGAAAATAAAAATAATGCTTTCTTTTAAAATCAGCTACTGTCTCAATTCTCTGTAATGTTGTATAACAAAATTAACAAATTAATCAAGATTTACCAGTTTTTCTTCTCTGCAGTTTTCATTACTATTTCCTCACACAGTTCATCTTTACTAAGCCTTTCCCCCCAGTGATCCACCCAGTTATTTCTGAAAACGTCTGTAGTGACTTTTGATTACTTTCTGAATCCCTTAAGAAATTCTCTTCCTTCTCACATGTAATATGTCATCAGTATTTGAGAGGTGGTCCTTGGTGTATTTTCTTTTTTTCCAGGACATTATACTTTCTTAGGACTCCTTCTACCTTTCTCACTGGAAGTCTCCTTTTTTTAAAAAAAAAAAAAATTAGGGGGCCCAAAGGTTCAGTTCTCATTTTAGGGGGCCCAAAGGTTCAGTTCTCCTCTGTCTGTTCTTTCTTTTCTTTCTCATTCAATCTCATAGGTTAAACAGTATAAGTCAGAACCCAAGACCTCATATAACTATATCAAACCTCTTTTCTACTCTTGACAGGTCTAGACTGTGCTCACAGTTAAACTATCTGAAAATAAGGCCCCTGTGATTTATTCTTACAGCTCTGATTGCTATTGACTTAACTAAAATAAAAACAAGAATTTTCAAAGTCCAAGGACTATATGAATGCCTAGACCATAAGCTCTTAACCAGGGCATTGAACAACCCCACCCTGTCACAGGGTCGCATATCAGAAATCCTGCAAATTAGATAATTACATTAAAATTCATAAGAAGTAGCAAAATACAGTTATGAAGTAGCAACAAAAATAATTTTATGGTTAGGGGTCACCACCACATGAAGAACTACAATAAAGAGCGACAGTATTGGGAAGGTTGAGAACCACTAGACTAGACCAGTCCTCTATTGCTTCTTTTCTTCACTCTCGTCTAGTAATGCTGCTCTCCTTATGATCCTGCAAGCATGGGATGCACATTCGTGACTTAGGGTGTTATCCTACCTGGTAGAAATGTTGTTCCAGAAATGTCTTCTCTTCAAGGATACGCCTCTTTCAAATCTTTGTGCAAGCATCTCCTGCCCAACAACGATCTTTCTAGGAGACCAATTTCAAATAAGACATTACCTGTATTCTGTAATATACACTGCCTTCCCTCACTACTATTTATCATAAAAAACTGAATAAAGAGTTTACTTTCCTGGCTATACAACAAACAGAATTGTCAGTGCATTCAAGAGCACAAAAACAATGACTTGGGGAGCCCGCTACAGCTAAGTGTGAGAACTTTACCTAAGTTAAACTTTATGGAAACCCACAGCCTGATGGATTCTTCCACTATAACAGAGGCCTTAATTTTCACCCAAGGATCTCCAGGGAGAGGTTTCTGATTGCCCTAGGCCACAGCTCTAACTGCTGTCCAAGCTTGCTACACACCTCTTAACACCTGATTTTTGACAAAGAAGCTAAAATTATATAGTGGAAAAAAGAAAGTATCTTCAACAAAAGATGCTGGCATAACTGGATGTCAACCTATAGAAGAATGAAAATGGATTTATATCTGCCCCCATGCACAAATCTCAAGTCCAAATGTATTTTTAAAAAAAACCTTGAAATTTGCATGCAAATGAATGGAACTAGAAAAAAAACATCCTTAGTGAGTTAACCCAGGCCCAGAAAGATGAACATGGTACGTACACACTCATAAGTGGATATTAGCAAAGGATAATGAATCTATAGTCCATGACCCAAGAGAAGCTAAGTAACAAGGTGAACCTTAAGAAAAACATATATAGCTCCAACTGGAAAAGGAAATAGACAAGATCACCTGACAAAATTGGGAGCACTTGGGAGGGTAGAGAAGGGAGAGTTGAAGGAAAAGAGGAGGAGAGGGTCAAGGAGAACTTGAAGAAATTAGATAATCAAGATGGAAAAAGGACAAGATAAGAGCAAGGAAAGATATTTTGATTTAGGGAGCCATTATTGAACTAGCAAGAAACCTGACATTAGAAAAATTCCCAGGAATCCACAAGGATGACCCCAACTAACACTCTAAACAATAGAGGAGAGGGTGACCTTGACTTGTAGTCAGATTGATGAATATCATAAATGTCACCATAGAATCTTCATCCAGTAACTGATGGAAACAAAGGCAGTGACCCACAGATGAGCACTGGACTGAGCTCCCAAACTCCAGTTTAAGAGTGGGAGGAGTGAAAATATGAACAAAGAGGTCAAGACTATTATGTGTACACCCACTAAAACAGTTTAGCTGAGGTAATGGGAGCTCACCAACTCCAGTCTGAAGGTAAGGAACAAGCATAGGACCAAACTAGACGCTGTGAATGTGGGTGACAGCTGTTTAACTGGGGCAAACTGTGGGGTCACTGGCAGTGACAACAGGATTTATCCCTACTGCTTGTACTGGCTTTTGGGGAACCTATTCTTTTTGGAGGGATACTTTACTCAGCCTAGATATAGTAGGGAGGGTCTTGCACCCTCTCTAAAGCAGTGTACCCCACCCTCTTTGAAGAGTGGCTGCGGGTGTGGTGAGAAGGAGGTGGGGAGAGGGGAAGGAGTGGGAACTGGGATTCGTATGTAAAATGAGAAAAGACAGTTTGTTTTCTTTCTACAAATAAAATAAAATAACTAAATCACAAGAGGACATGATTCCTTCTGAATTACTGAAATTGCCTATGCATTCTAGTCAAACTTACTCAAACTCCAAATCTAAAGTTGTGGTTTATAAAAGCCCATATATTTATCATCCCACAGTTTCTGCAGGTCGTAAATCAAAGGCAATGACTAGACAAGGCTCTGCCAAGGACCATCCACAACACATGATTAGAGAATCCCTCCCCCCAGCATTGTGGTCACCTCACTGCTTCCCTGATTATGGATGTGCATATAGACTGAGGTGTTGCTCTCAGACACCCCAGAATATTCGCTCCTGAGTTCACTTACATGAGTATTTCCCTCAAGGGTGTAATCAAAGAAATTGAATATATACAGAATGGCCAGATTATATTTGATAACTGCAACTCACAACCAGTCATGGAAGTTTAATCACAACTATTAAGAAACAGAATCTGAACCATAATCTTTGTAGCACTCTACCACAAATAGACAATATTTGATCGATCACTGGCAACCCCCACCTTTTGTGCCTGTTTTCCATGGATGATCAAATAGAATCTCTTAACCAACACATGAAATGATTTATTTTTAGTTAATCCATACATGGTATCCCATGTCAATAGACTCCAGGAGATCATACATGAAAACTCCATTCTTTCCTCTCTAAGATATTACCCTTCTGCTTGCAATTTACTGACAAATATTGGCAGTATTGGTCGGCCTTCCTTGCACTGAATAAAATATTGGCTTTTTGTTCTCATTTGGGTGGTTTTCTCAATCTCCACACTCAAAATACAGGAGTTAAATTTGTTTGGAATTGGGTCAATAAATTTTCCCTACAGTAAGTGGCTGGTGATAGTCCAAGGCTGTGAATACTAAACTGGCCTCACTGAGGGCCCATTAACATAGTATATTATATGACAGTCACCATATCATCCCCCACCTTTCTGAAAACCACTGCTTTCTGATGGTGTCCTGTCTGCTTGGAATCTTAAGTATAAATTTCGACTTAGATATTTCGGTGGTTTGCTTTCCTATTACTATCATAAAACAGTGACCAAAGTCAAGTTGTGTGAGGAAAGACACTATTTGATCATGTAGTTCAAGTCCACTGTCAGGAGAAGGCAAGGAAGGGGAGGCAGAAATTTACATACCAACAACAGAGGAATATTGCTTATCAGTTTGCTCCCTCTGGTCTATTCAGCTTCTCTCCTAAGCTCAGGCCTACCTGCCTGTGGATGGCAACTCCCACTGTGGACTGGTAACTTTTACAACAATTAGTAAATTTAACACTGCCCTGAAAATATGCTCATAGGCAAATAAATGTGAGGAAACCAATATCCCAACTGAGGTTACCTTTTCTTGGGTGAGATTAGTTTTTGTCAATTCAACACAAGAGTACTTAAAAGAAAATACTGTAATCCTTCCTCTTCTATTTTGTATGTATTATAACTTTAAAATGCTCAGATAAATAATTCATCTTTAGAAAGAGCATAAATGAACTTTTCTACTGTTTCTTGACCAATAGCTAACCAAGCACTTGCAAATGCTTCTGTTTTGTAAGATGAAGATTCCTTAATTGCTGCAGCAAAGCTGCTGCCTTTACACTGTGATAACTGCCTATTCAAAAAAACAAATCATAATGTCTCAGGAACCAGCTGAAGGTCTTGCTTCTCTAGAGGAAATGTATACTGGAGATTTTCTTTCACTGACCAGACTCTCTCTACAGGCCTAGAAAGCTCTTGTATTTATTCACAGCACTGCTTTCCTCATGCCAGGACTATTAGGCAAGATCAGCACCATGATGTGACTACTCTCAAAGCTCCCTCATCCACCTCATGAATCCATACTGTTGAGCGTTTATAAGCACAGCATGGTCCACAATATGATGGCATCTAAGAAACAATATGCAATGCTTCCAAAGTCACCTATCCATGTGCCATGCCTACTCCTGTATTCTAAGAACTAACACGGTATAGCAATGAGCACAGTGCTGTTATTGACTGACACCCATCATATCAAAACACTGTGCTCAGAAGGCCAAGCCATGGGTTAAACTTTTCTTATTGTCATGGAAGTCTTCATTATGCTTTCACATCTGCCTTTTGATTCACTATTGTTATCTTCTGATTTTCAGATGCATTTGTCTTTTCAATCACTGACCTAATGTAATGGCATTTAAAAAGCACCCATATGTATTAAACGATTGTTAATCAAATGCCTATACATAATTACGATTGATAGATGGACTCATGAACTCATTTATATTAATTAATTTATTCATTCATCAAATAATGCTGAATGTAATGATCAACTGCTCCTAGATATGAAAGTATAGAATTACATTACCAGAAGTCAAGATTAAGGACACTGTAGCACATGGTGTAGTGATCCTAACAGTAACAGGAGTAGGAGCCATAAAGTGTTCCAAAAGACCAGGAAGACAGTTCTGCAGATAGCATGTGTCATGAACTTAGTTGGAAAGATAAAAGCATGGGGAAGGACATCAAGAGAGGGAAAGAACCAAGTTCTCAGACAGCTGGGTACACAGATGGTTTGGAGAAAACTGCTGGGGCAGATGCAGAACACATGGAGCACTGGGTAAAGACAGGAGAATCAGGCTGAGGACATCTACACAGAGCATAGGGAGCTCAGCTGATAGTGACAGAGATTACTTAAGAGTAATTATATTAGTCAGATACAGTAATTAAACATGGGAGCTCATTCAACATTACTCAGATTTGATAATTAAACATAGTCAGATACTGTAATTAAACATAAGCTGCGTAGAGCGATTCAAGCAGTATTTCACAAGAAAGGTCAATTTGAGTGGGTAATTGGATCAAAGCTTTCTACTCTAGAATCAATTATCTGAATTAGTTGATCTTATTAAGTAAATTTTACAACCTGACAGACCTTTGCAAAGAATACATATAAGGCTGTCCTTTATAAAACAAATCCATATGTGAACAAGAAGTGAATTGTCAATAAAGTTAGCATGGCAGTGTTAATTTATTTTCTGATAGTATTATGCTGAGTTTATGTATTATTACATACTCTATAGATATTTCATCCTTTATGGGAAACATTGTCTTGGAAAAGGATTCTTTGACCAATACTAGTAGGACTAACAATACTACCTAGCTATTATGAATGTAACTAAAAAACACAGATGTAGGTAGAGACTGCTCTTTTATTTCCCAACCACTCAAATCCAAATAATCACACAGAAACTGCATTAATTGCAAAAATGTTTGACCAATGACTCTATCATATTCCTAGCTAGCTCTTACATCTTAAATTAACCCATTTCTATCCATCTGTATACACCATGAGGCTATGGCCTACTGGTAAGGTTCCATCATGTTCTACTCCTTAGGCAGCTACATGGTATCTCCTTGACTCCACCTACTCTCTCCCTGTATATGTATATCTCTTTGGATTTCCCATCTTGTTTTGCTCTGCTAAGCCATTGGCTGAAACAGCTTTATTCTTTAGTCAGTGGTTAAACCATATACACAGCATACAGAAGGATATCCCACATCACACAGAACCTATCTTGGGGAGCTGAGGAAGACATCAGTGAGTATGTAAGAAGTGCATGAAGTCCGGAGAGTGCATTATTCACAAGGACCCCAATTCCTTAGAATCAGTGGAAATTGATCAAACTGTCTCTAGGTCAGGATCAGAGAGCTCGCATAACCTTCCTCTGGTCTGTGTGAGTGTTGACAGAACATAAAAAGCATTAATTGCAGCTTCCTTCTCCAGACATTGACAGAATAAGAATGCTCCCATACAGAGACCATTTACAGGTAACAGTGAACCACTCCCTGCTGCTGTCCATGACAGACTTGTTGAGTTTCCAGACTGTTGTATAGTAGGGTCCACACTATAAGACAAAGCATATCCACCCATTCCCAGCTTTTCTACAGACATCTGTCTACATGTATTTTGTTTATCCCCATGGGGTCACAGTCAATTTTCCAAAATATTCTGCCCATCAGTCTATTCAATATAAAAGAATTTATCTTCACTTAAGTTCATAGGAATAAACTTGATAAGCCTATCAATAATACAAGAGATAAGACCATTAAAATAAGAATTTCTGTGGTAGTGTCAAGTAGTTATATCCCTCTCCTCGTCATGGAACCAGATTCTTTTTTTAAAAAATTTTAATTAATTTATTTATTTATTAAAAATTTTCACCTCTTCTGAGCCTCCCTTTTCCCTCCCCCTCCCTACCTCCTCTTCCCTCTCTAGTCTTAAGAGCAGTCAGGGTTCCCTGCCCTGTAGGAAGTCCAAGGTCCTCCCCCCTCCATCCAGGTCTATAAAGGTAAGCATCTAAGCAAACCAGGCTCCCACAAAGTCAGTCCATGCAGTAGAATAAAAACCCAGTGCATTGTCCTTGGCTTCTCAGTCTACCTTCATTGCCATCCATGTTCAGAGTGTCCATTGTGATCACATGCTCCATCACTCCCAGTCCAGCTGGCCTTGGTGAGCTCCCATTAGATCAATCCAACCGTCTCAGTGGGTGGACGCACCCCTTGTGATCCTGACTTCCTTGCTCACATTCTGCCTCCGTCTGCTCCTCATTTGGACTTAGGGAGCTAAGTCTAGTGCTCCAATATGGTTCTCTGTCTCTATCTCCATCCATCGCCAGATGAAGGTACTATGGTGATATGCAAGATATTCATCAGTGTGGCTATGGGACAAGGCCAGTTCAGGCACCCTCTCCTCTGCTGCCCAAGGAACAATCTGGGGACCTCTCCTTGGACCTGGGAACCCCTCCAGAATCAAGTCTCTTGCAAACCCTAAAATGGCTCCCTTAATTAAGATATTTACATCCCTCCTCCCATATCCATCCTTCCTCCGTCCCACCCATCCCATTCCCCCAAGCTTTCCCGAATCCTCCCCTTCTCTCTTCTCTCTACCCATCTCCCCTTACATCCACCCCACCATGCACCCAAGTTTTACCTTGCAATCTTGTCTACTTCCAATATCCAGGAGGATAACTATATGATTTTCTTCAGGTTCACCTTCTTATTTAGCTTCTCTAGGATCACGAATTATCGGCTCAAATACCTTTAACTATGGCTAGAATCCACTTCTGAGTGAGTACATACCATATTCCTCTTTTTGGGTCTGGGTTACCTCACTCAGTAAAGCGTTTTCTATTTCTATCCATTTGCATGCAAAATTCAAGATGTCATTGTTTTTTACCACTGAATAAAACTCTAATGTGTATATGTTCCACACCTTCTTTAACCATTCTTCTATTGAGGGGCACCTAGGTTGTTTCCAGATTCTGGCTATTACAAACAGTGCAGCTATGAACATAGTTGAACAAATGCTTTTGTGGTGTGATAAGGCATCTCTCGGGTATATTCCCAAGAGTAGAATTGCCGGGTCCTGAGGTAGGTTGACTCCCAGTTTCCTGGGAAACCGCCACACTGATTTCCACAGTGGCTGCACAAGTTTGCATTCCCATCAACAATGGATGAGTATTCCCCTTACTCCACATCCTCTCCAGCATAGGTTATCATTGGTGTTTTTGATTTTAGTTAGTCTGACAGGTGTAAGATGGTATCTCAAAGTTGTTTTGATTTGCATTTCCCTGATTGCTAAGGAGGTTGAGCATGACCTTAAGTGTCTTTTGGCCGTTCAGTTACTTTACTTCATTGCCAAATAAGCACCTATACGTTCCTGATGGGCAGCATCCTACGTGGTAACCAAAAGAGCCTGATATTTTAAAAAGAACAGTTGGAACTCTATAACTAAAATGTTACCCTGATTTTTATGAATAAGTTTATGTCTGGCTCCAAACTGATTGACTCTGGGTAAACTAATAAAGTTGTATGCCTTGTCATGTAAATTAAGAATCAAATATAAGGGGTAGGACACCAAAATTCATTTGTTGCTATGGTTTAAACGTCACTGGAAAAAGTTCCTATGTTGAAAACTTGTAGAGATAATGATGAGTGAAAAAAAATCATGATTGATTCAAGGGATCACTCCATCAAGTTTATAACTGAATGAAATTATAGTGGGATAGGTCACTGGATGTAGGGTCTATTTGAAAGAATAGAAATGCATGTTAAAGCAGTCTCTTCTTAAAGGGAAAATGCTCTCCGACTAACAGCAACTTAAGGAAAAAAAGTGTTCATTTGACTTATAGATTCCATCTATTGTTCATCAAGTGGGAGTCGAGGCAAAAGTCGCACCACATCTACAGTCAAGAGCAAAGAGAATATGATAACATCCTTTCTTTCTTGATGTTTTTGCTCAGCTTGGTTTCACTGCTCTAATACAGTTCAGGACCATGCCTAGAATATGGTGCTGCTCTCCACAGTGGTCGGGGCTTCCTCCATCAATCAGTAATCATGACAACCTCCACAAACATACCCACAGCACAACCTGTAGATAATTCCCCCACTAAGACTCTCTTCCCATGTGACTCTGGACTGTGCCCAGTCGGCAGTCGAAACTTGGCAGCACAGTCACTGGGGCAATTCCTTTGTAAAGCACTGCTTAACTCTGGCCCTGCTTTTTCCCTTTTCTCATGGCCACCATTTGTTCATGACCATGCTGTTCTGTCTCACTGAGGCACAGAGATAACTAATCCACGTAACCATGGATTAACCATGGAAAAACACGTCTGAAACTTAGGTAAAATATTTTTCCTCTGTAAGCATATTTTCTTGGATACTTTTGCACAACAATGAAAACTAAAACAGTCATTCTCTAAAACTGCTTTTATCACATAACTAATATCCACATTAATGTTTCTTAAATGAGAAAGATTAGAAATACATCAATGGCGTTGAAAGTCAGAGCACATATGTAGGTAAATTCAGATGCTGATAGAAGTTATCAGATGTACGCTCAGGAAGGATGGTGCTTCCAAACCAATGTCACTCACCAAACTACAGGTGAATAGCTAGCGGGTACATTTTCATTCAGATTGTGAGAAGACTATAAATATCATTTAATGAAAAACAAGTGTCCATAATTTGAGGAGCTGAATCACTCTTTGACCATTTCTGCAGAAATCGTAAGGCTGCATGCAATCTTTGGGTATTTACATTTACCTGAAGAAATGCTAAAATTCACAACTGTGGGAAACGTTCTTTTTATAACCTTTATATATTAAGGAAGTCAGAGAACTAATAATGCACGCTCATAAAACTCCTGCCGATGTAAATCACTACCGCGAACTCAGCCCGACATTTGAATTACTTGAATTTATATCAAATGACTTACTGAATATTCAGCAATGTTAGAAATATACTCGGTATTAATAATGACTTTGAAGGACAGTCACTGCTTAAACTTTCTAGATAGCAAACACCACAGTAATTGAAAGTGACTCTCAATTTCATCACTGGATTTAACAATTTCACTAAAATTAATAAAATAATTTTCCAGTGAAGAACAAATACTTGCATTCTTCTACATTTAAAAAGTACATGAGAATCCTATTCACAGATTCTTCAAGTTCTTTTTATATTCACATTCCCTGGAGACTAATATGAATTTAGAGCTAACTGGGAGCAAATATCTCCTTTTACTTTTAGATGAAGTTAAAAATGCTTCTATTGGTGTTAATTAAAAGTTTAAGAAGAACAAATACTTTCCTTGTGCTTATGACTCTCCAGCAACTTCATTTCCTTCCAAGTTTTGAAAAATCCATCACGTGCTGCTTTGTGGTGTTCCTATTGTTTTGTTTTCACCACACAAAAGAAAAGGTAAAAAGGTAGGGAAGGCTAACTTTACTTGGAATATGTTTTCTAAAGATTGGATTTGTACTGTCCCCCCCCAAAAGTTACATATGTGAAAAGACTGGTCCCCGAATGGAGCCCCTGGCAGACTGATTATACCTTCAGAGGGGGGCCTAGGGAAAAGTGTGTGGATACCAGAGTGTAGACCTCAAGGGAACTGGGGCTCCCAACCTCACCTTCTTGCTTTGTGCTACATGGCTCATGACAGAACAAGTCATCATGTTCTCCAGCCATAGGTTCTGTCTGACTGGACATGGAGACACAAGAAGTAATGAAATGCATACATTCTAGGCTGAGACCCCTACATCCACAGGTAAAAGTGAAACATTTCTCTTTACAGTTTTCTAGTTTCATCTGTAACAGTTACAAAAATCTAATCAAATAATATTTACAAATATGATACTGATAAAATTGAAGAAACCCAAAAGATTGCATTTTGTGAAGAAAAAGTCCATTTCAAAATGGTACATATTACAAGAGTCCATCTGTGAAACTCCTAAAGTGATGGTTCATCTTCTCCAGAAATGTTATTTTCTTCAAATAAACTATAATGATGTAAACTGGATTTGTGCTTAAGAAGAGGGGCACAGATGAAAGAGAGGGATATCTATAAGGAAGGTCTGAAAATTCCCTTGGAACAATCAAAGAGCACTGTGCCTTGGTTATGGTGGTGTCAAACAAGCCCAAATAAATGATCAGACGGCCCTGAAATGCATGCACACACAGAGCACTTCACACATCAGTACAGAAGGAAGTTAGTGGAAACTGGGTGAGATCTGAAGTCAATAAACCATCATGTCCCATTGGCCTGGCTTTTTTATTAGACCACATTATGCAAGATGTCATCAACCAGAAGTTGAGTAGCTAGTTTATTGGACTCTGTGCTCTATATTTATGACTACCTGTGAGTCTTTAATTATTTTTAAACAAAGATTTAAATGTGTTTATTGTATAGAATCACTGTAGTAATTGACAGCATTAGGATTCTAGTGATTTATTAAGGCTGGAAAAATAGTCACATAATTTAGATCTTGCGTTTAAGATGATCAGGAGAATATGAGCCAGGTGGAGTATAAAAGAAGTCATGTGAGAAGGCTTGGAGTGGAATATAGGCCTAAGAAATCAGAGTTTGATCCACTCTAGCATTCGCAGCCCTTGGAGGCACAGACACCACCTGCACCAATTGAACAAAGAGGTGAGGGTCTGGTCTGTAGACCAAAGGCCCCAAAGCTCACCCTGTGCCCCTCCCCCCACTGCAGCCCCACTAGCCAGTAAGCAGGAAAGACTCCTGCTGGCAGGCTGCTCACTACCCCCCAACTGGACCATGTAATCTACAAGTTCCATTCTGGCCCACAAACCCAACCATCCTCTCTGGCATCAGTGGACCTATAAGCACAGACACTTAATGTCCTAGGCATTGTTGACTCTCCATGAGAGGCATTACCCTTTCTGAAGAGTGGAGGGTGACTGGATTGGTAGCTGAACCAGGATTTCTGCAAACATGCCCAGCATAGTGACATAGTGCTGAACAGTCCTCTACACCTGCAAAGGTGAGCACTTGGCAGCCAAGGCAGAGTAACAGCACTAGAGATTTCTTATCCTGATAGTAGATGCTGATCGTTCTGGGTGCTTATCAGGAAGGGCCAACTGTAGGACAATGAAAGCAGACACCCAGTACTTTCTGTGTGGAGGAAGACACTTGTGCAGCTGCTAGGAGCATCTGGGCCACTTGCTGCAACTACTGAGATGTGGAGCCCAACTCAGTCATGTAATGGGCTGCGCTCCCCCCCAAAAGTAGTAAAGGAAGATGTCACCCAAGTGGCCTCTCTCTGGTGCCTCCACACTTGATTGACTTGCTCTTGTATCTCGAGTCCCAGCAGAGTGGAAACAATGCTGACTTTGTTTCCCAGATTCCAAAGCCCTCGTGAATGAAGCTTTTCTCTGAGTCTCTCTCTCTCTCTCTCTCTCTCTCTCTCTCTCTCTCTCTCTCTCTCTCTCTCGACAGACACATAGATAGATGGATGTATATGACTGACCAGTAATATATTTGAAAGTCATATGAAAACATCGTTTAGAATATTCTTTCTCACTGTGTATAGATAGATATGGATATATAGTGTCATACACACACACACACACATATTGGGAAAAAGACAAAGAAAAATAAAGAAAATGTGTTATCGATAAGAGATTTCAGAAAAAAATGGAGTACTTCTTCACATTTATTTTTTTCTGTAAGCCTATGTTCTCTGTCATACAGTAAACATGTTATAAATACAAAGCCAAAAGATAAAAATGATGACAAACTTAAGATGCTTTATGAACTTTTGTCTGGCACCAGAGAAGCTATTAGATATACAAATGATGTCATAGACACTTTGAAAAACACAGACACTTACACATATTAAACTATATGATTATGTCATTTTTCCCATGAGTATTTTTGCATCTTCTCATTCCAATGGATGATAATGTAATGTCTAATTTTGGAAAGATGAAACAGAAGGAAAGCTGACTCTCCCATTGTTTAGTATGTAACAAAATGGCAATTTCAGATTTTACTATAGATTTTATTCTTTTTATTTGTTTTATTTCATTCAATGACAATTCATTTCTTCATTATAAAAGAAATTCCAACATTTAATGCAACTGAAGACAAAATTCATTTTTGCCATCACAGAGTGATAAAATTATGCTACTCATTTAACAAATAAATCTTAATGTCTAACACATTACAATGGGCTTCAGAGTCTAAGATCAAACCTGACATAAAATCAATTTTCAATAAATGCTTGATAAATGAATGGTAAGGCTAAAGGAGAAACTGTGGAATAGGAACAGCCTGACGCAGACAATTCTCTGTACTAGTATAAACACTCACTAACAAGTTCAAAGAAAAGCAGCTCATCTCTGTGTAGATAAAATATTAAAAGAAGTTTCACTGAAGACACTCCTTGCGCAAACAATCCCAGCAGTGCTAAGGCTCTTGGGATTTTCCTGGCTGACACACAACCAAAGAACAGGATGATAGGCACTCCTCACGGGTTTGAAACATCCCAAATGTATATTCTTCCTTGTGGCTATTTACGGAACCACTACAACTATGTGTTATAGAGAAGATGCTCCCATCAAAGAAGGAGCACTATAATAGATTGACTCAGAAGGATACTTTATGAGATGTGTCAACAAGAGCAAACTGAGAGTCAGGAAAAATTGGGCAGTTCTCAGATGATTATGTGAGTCTGATCTGTGTGCACGAGAGAAGGGAAGGTGGTAAGAGTACACTGGTCCACTGTGCAGGTTAAAGAAGAGAAGGCGAGGCTGTGAGGGCACCTGAAAGCCACAGTCAGGAGTCAATCAAATCCCACTTCTCTTAAAGAGAGGCTTGACTTAACTTCCTGGCACATTTCTACATCCTGACAAAAGGAGAGCCTGTGGGAGGTGTGCCCTCAGCAGAAATGCTGTAATGTATGTGAGAGCTTGAGGCCTAGGCCCTTGATTAGGGCAGCTTCCCATAGCAGGAGGTCAGCAGGGGCAGTGCCACTGCTGCCGCAAACAGAATGCAAAACAAAAAGGGTCAGCTAAATAATGTATTCAAAGCTAACCTTTTGTTTTAAATAAGCACGTGAAATGCTGATTTTAATAATAGGGTCAAATGTCCTTTTTCCTGTGAACAGGTCCTTCTTCCTGTGAACCTGTTAACCTTCAGCACCGTGTGCTTTCTCAGAGATGATCTATCCAGAGGTATCCATTATATTTATGCTTGATGTGCCCGCCAGATGAATGCCATGAGCAAAGATCAGGGACACACACACACACACACACACACACACACCTGTGTGTGCACACATACAGCACTTTCTAGCACGTCATTTCTTTTGTGAGTGTTTTCTTTCTGTACTTTAATATTCCCTTAATTTCAATGGATAATGATTTTATGAGGCGTGAAAATTAACAGTAAACATTTTCAAAATGCTTAAAGGCTGAAAAGAGTAATTACAAAAGCCTTCTATTTCTCCATTTTAGCATACACCTCTCCCCCATGAAGGCATGGTACATGTATAGAAATTCGGCACCTCATGGTGTTCTGGTTTCAAGTGATGTTCTGTTTTTTTTTTCAAACACATCAAGCATAAACATGAACTTGGCAGTATACATATATTCTGCCATGAACATGGATAGAAAGAATCAATCAATGTCCTCTATGGATTTGTATCTGATTGTCTACTTCACTGAACTCATAGTTGATATTTCAAAAAAATGTTTGGTCTTTTTCTTTCACTAAGAACACATGTATGTGTATATGTGTGTGTGTGTGTGTGTGTGTGTGTGTGTGTGTGTGTGTGTGCTGTGCTAAAATAATTTTGAATTCTTTATTTAAATGTGTCACTAAAATAAAGAAGGTAGACCTTTCAAAAACTATAATCTAAAATTAGGTAGCCATATCTGGGTGTCATATAAAGTTAATTTTCTGAAAATAGAAATTATGTTGAAATACAAAATTTTTATCAAAGTAAGCATTATGGAAAATAAACTGTAAAAATACCTATTCTTAAACATAAAAGAATCTACAATAATAAAGATTCCTTTATCAAGCGCCAGTGGCCGTGTCAGAAGAGCAGGGGATGGCAACTGAAGCTCAGATATATGTCAGCCCCCTGGGACGTGAACCCCTGATGTATGTCAGCCCCCCGGGACGTGAACCCCTGGTGTATGTCATCCCACCGGGACATGAAGCTCAGATGTATGTCAGCCCACAGGGATGTGAACCCCTGACGGGTGAATCTTCGGCAGGCAAGGCCCTGAGACCACAGATCCAGAGTGTCCTTTGCTTCTGTTGTATGCTTTACATGTTTGCTGCTGTCATCTTTCTCTAGAATCTATTATGGTATGAATGGATGTGGGGAGACCCCCACTGCCTGTAATGTAGTGGGGGTATTTCATGGAAATACACCTTTCTACTGGGCAATTTTATGTGTGAATTATTATGATGGTGATTCTTCCTAAGCTATACTGTCTAATTGATAATGTTAGGTTAAATAGAGTTTTGATAATAAAAAAATAACACTAGGAATTGTCACACAGATAAAACACATGAGTTCCTATTGAAGAACCATATAGACTGAGGTTTAAGTTAACGAATAAGAAAAACAACTGAGTCCCAGTAACCCAGCTAGTTTAAATTCTTTTGATCTTAATGTTGGGAGATGTGTCCACAGGTTTTGGAGTGCATCATAACAGAAACAAGGCCTTGAAAATAACTTAAAATTAGACTAAGATGTTTTGGTCAAACAGCTTTTAGGTGAAAAACCCTAAGAAGACAATCTAAGTTTTGGAAAGGCACATAACTGAGTGGGGAACTCATTCGTGTCAGGGAACAAATACAAAGCAGCCCAATTATTACCAGTTGATGTTCTTTCCTTGATAAGTTTGGTTGGTGATAATTAATTCCTTATACCATTTTCTCTCAATCTCCTGATATAAAAAGCTATTGACAGTTGGGTAGGCACCCTAAAGATTTAAAGTAAAGCTGACTGATTCTTTTTCATATATAAAAACTTAGATTTGTGATCCTTTTAAGATTCTTCATAAGAGTACCTTTCAAGATAAGTAATAAAGTGATTGGTCCTTTGTAACTGCAGAAGACAGCCTAACAGTAAAAGAATATCCTGCTTGCTCACACGCTGCTAATCTATAACAAGTTGCTCAGGTATAAATGTATGTGGGTCCTTGGGAAATTTATTTTTCACCTGTAATATGTAAATATTTAATTATGTTAAGGTACATGGGAAGCATACTGGATTTTAGTTGTATTCATTATAATCGTTCACTGAAAAAAAAAACAGAATGTAACCACATTGTAATTTTTATATTGCCTGAAAGAATTTTCTGGGGTATATAAGCTGTAAGGGAAAGGATAATGATACTTTGGGTATAAAAACTGTAGAAAAATTAACATGAGTGATCTCAGTGATCACTGGAATGTCCTCCCAGTATTATTCTATGGCTTCTGTTCTATTATTTTTCATGCATCTTCATATTCTTTACTAATATTTCCAAATTCCCATGCCCCTACCCTGGTAGGAGGTGATTTGGTCAAAACCAGTCCTTGACAAACCACAGATATAATTTAAACTTTCTAATAACCAATTTAAAAAGTAAAAAAAATATGTGGAATAAATCTTTAAAAAATGTATTGTTTTAGCTGGAGGAGGAGCCGACCAAAGACTTCTTGGCTTCTAGACTCTAAAACTGTGAGTCTGTCAACATCTGCTGTTTCCACCACTCAGTGTATGGAGCTTTGGTGTAGGAACCTTAACAAATTAACAGACTCTAGTAAACCAAGATGTCTTCAGTTTAGTATGCTATCCATACAAGGTTTGGAAAGGAGGGCTTCACATTTTTTCTGTATACAAAATTTTCAAAATCTGTGTGTATTTCACACCATACCTCACCTAAATTTCCTCTAGGTATGTTAACAGTGTTCAGCAAATAGAAGTAGTATCCCCAGTGTTATCAGTGAAGCCTCCAACTACGTCATGAGCTAATATTCCTCTGCTTCCATTCTTTTGCCATAACCTTCATCTTTAGGGACACATGCTCTCATCCTCACACAGGAAAAAATACATTTTCAATAATGTATAATGTCTTATTAATTATAAATAATATGTTATGTCTTTTGCTATTTATATTTTTGTTCTGATATTTTATATTTACATGTTTATTAAGCATTATATCTTATATATTCATGTTGTATATATTACTTATATATTATTTAGCTATTATATCTTATTTATATTTCATGTATTTTATTATATATTTGTCATTATTTTCTGTGGTATATATTTTATAATTTATTGATTATATATTAAATATATAAAATATATTTATATTATTGAAAATATATTTTTCATAGAATGTATTTTGTTTTAAGTTTCCCCTTCTCCAGCTAATCTAGAACCTCTCGCCTCCCCTCCCACCTAAATCCACACTCTTTTTCTCCCTCAATAGAAAACAAACAGGTATCATCATCATAAATAGATAAATAAGAATAGGTAAAAACAAAGAGGGAAAAAAAGAGTTCCCCCCAAAAGCACAAGAAACGCATATGGACACAGAGATACTCAAGAAGTATGCATTTGCACAGATAGAAGTCCCCTAAAACAGAAAACTGGAAACCATCATCTAGAAGTAAAAGGCCTGGAAAGTAAAACAAAAGTGCCTGGACAAAGGGTTATGAGGGAAAATATCATCTAATTCATTTTCTACATGGCTCTCTAGAGCTGGCCATGTGGCCTGCCCTTAAGTGTGATTTGTATACCAAGGAGACTCCCGGGGACAAATTAAGAGTTTTTTTTTAAAGTGGTTATTAAGTGGGGACAACTTGCGGGTCTGCCATGAAAATATTAACTGGTGCTGGCATGGTGGCGCTGCTGTTGCTTGGATTACCAATCGCAGTTGCAGTCTATTTAGTCTAGTGTAATCCCTATGTATAGCATCACTGTGAGCAAGTTTTTGAGAAAAGTTAAGTTAAACAGAAAGGTTGTTTTATTTTGTGGTTTTAGAAGTGTCATTTCACTGGGGTGAGAAAGGTGTGGGGGAATAGCATTGTTTACATCAGCCTGGCCAAGAGGCATAGAAAGGCACCCAAAGAAGCCAGGGTAGGAGACATCCTCAAAGACAGACATGCCTCTAGTGATCGACCTCCTCCAGAGAGATTCCACCCCTACCATTGACATTCGCGGTATTGTCATCCCACTACGAGTCCATGAAGGGACCTATCTAGTCATACAGTCAGAGTTCTGACTGTCTAATCCTTCGGACATGTTCTCACAGACACACCAAACGTGTTCCCAAATTCAGCCATGTTGGCAAGGCTAGCTCCCAAAAAATGCCTGGGCCTTTCCTTTAGCCAGACTTGGTCGCTCTAGTCTCCTTGAGTTTGTCACTCCTGTCTTAACCCTCCATCGCAGAACCAGTCCCGTCCTTGTTCTATCCCATCCCACACTACACTGCTGAGAGCTGCAACAGTGTCTACACTGTTGTAAACAGTGTCTTTGACACAAAAGACCCAACTTTCCCCTGTGACACCCACAAGCTCACCCTAATACATAGCTATCATTCTAACTGCTACTCTCAGAGAATTAGGAATTTCTCTTTTCATCCAAAAATCAACCTAACTTCTATATTTGTATGTGATCTCTCCCGATCATCTTACGCCCCATTCTCTAGCAATCACGGTGCCCAGTTTTTGTATCCCAATAACAGCTGCCTTTCTAATGCTTCCATAATGCTTTCTGATGCCCACACTTATCCAACAAGACAAAACAGGGTTCTTCCTCCGTCTCATTATTTGCTAACTCTTTTTCTTGGATTTCTCTGCTCAGATTTCTTGCTGTTATCATTTCCATTACTTTTACCTTCCATCAGTCACCCTCCTCGGCCCAGTTCCACAGATACTTAGTAAGTTCATCCAGGAAGACCTGTGAGAGCTAGCAATGCCAACCGTTCCACCATCCTTGGTGCACTCCCATTGTCTGCTTCTGTGGAATCACTTCTTGGTTTCTCACCTGTCGAAACTCTGTCTTCTCACGTGTTAGACATTCCACACACAGCCAGTGTTATCTTCCTCATTTTCAAGTCTAAAGTCACCTCATTGCACTTATACCTCCTTTTATCCTTCCCTTTGTGACTTACCAAACCAGCCTCCATCTTATCAGGGTTTCTAAAATTTTTGTCATACTTTCTATGTCAAAAGGGAATCTAGGCTCTCATCCTTAACAGAGCGCATCTCTGTACTGTGGTCATTTGAATGTGACAGCCCACATAGGTCTCAGGTATTTGAATACCTGGTCTCCAGCTAGTGTCTGTTTAAGGAGGATTAGGACCTGTAGCCATACTGAAGGAAATATGTCACTGGTAGTGGGATTTGAGATTTTAAAAGACTCAAAACATCTCTAGTGTATTCTCTTGGCTTCCTGTTTATGGTCTGCGATGTGCTTGCTCAACTGCTGCCTAGACTTCTGCCACCTGCTCTCTCTACTCTGACACCACCGACTATTTATCACTCTCAACTATAGGCAAATAAACTTCTATGAGTTGCCTTGGTCATAGCGTTTTGGCACAGCAGTAGAAAGTAACCAGTACATATCCTTATAGCATGATTCCTATTCCTTGAGGATTCGAAAGTCTGAATCTATATGCTGACGCTTCCTAATCAACTCACACCACTCTAGAAATCATCAGATTTCACCTTTAAATCAAACTTTGCATCATATATCTCCTTCTTGATATGTCTTAGCTGTGTTGGAAATATTGACTTGGTCCTTCTGTAAATCTACCTACATCTTCCAATCAAACCGTAAGTGTGTGATTAATTCTCTGACATTTGAAGTCAGTCCCATGACTTTATTCTCTAGTTCACACATCTCTGATATATATGCAATGTCAGCTTTTATTCAGTCTCACTGTTTCTGGGCTAGTCGACCCTAATGGAACCAATGTCCCAAGTGTTCAATACCCAGAACTATATCAAAACCCTTCACCTTTTCCCAGCGCCTTTTAACAAAACTCCTTTGAAATCTCTGAATAAATAGTCTTAGTCCAGACATCCATCACAGTCTTGCATTTATAATGTGTCTGTGACCGAAGGTAAGCTATAAATACATGCACTAGATACAACGTGCTTTATAATAAAAATATTATTGTTGCATATTTTTAGAAAATATTTATATAATTTTATTAAAATGTAATGTTATGTTAATACTTAGAAAGATATCAATGCCTCTCCAATTGGTTTAAATACTGGAAACATTTGCACTAGTCGTAAGTCTCTTTGTGAAAAGCACTTATCCCACAAGTGTGAGGACCTGAGTTCAATTCACAAACTTCATATAAAGGTCAAAGGAGACAACTGGCTCCACGTAAGTGTTCTCTAACCTCTACATGTGCTGCACAAAATACACACCTATACACATATAGTAATAATCAATAAAAATAATAATTTTGAAAAATAAAAATAATAAAAATAATGACAAGGTAACTTTTTTGTGTGTGTTTTATATTTTCTGGGAAAAAAGCCATTGAGAATAAATTAAAACATTCAAGCAAAAGAAAATATTGAAATGGTGACCAGAAGTATCAACTCTGGAACATGACAAGCATTGAATTCTTGGCCTCCTATTTTCCTCCTATACTCCGTTCCTTACATGCAAAATATGGATGATAAAGTCCACTTCCAGAGTTAGAATTAACATGGCAGGTGCATGAATAGAACCCTGAACCACGTGACTGCTGCATGCCCCCTAGGACTACAGTAAAATGAAGAAGAGCAGTTACTGGAGGTAGGACTGACTGCTGACTGACTGCCATCCCCAGTAGCTCATGTTTAGGCAGGACGTTCTTGATCTATGCTTTGATACAATGCATATCTTCTTCATTCATGTAAGAAAATATAGGGTTAAACTGAAGCGGGGAAAAAGGTTGTAAAGGATGTCAATTGATTCAAAGCCGATTCATAGATTACAGGGAAATTATAAAGGGCAACCATCGAGTATCATCACTGCAAAACCAATTCTGATTTACAGACCACTGGGCATTTTGTTTCTATAATGTAAGTTACTTAGTTAACTTTCACAAGGTTTATATTCTCAAATATCTGGTGATAGTGAGGATGTCACTGAATATATGCCAAAACTGTTCACTGCTATACACCTTTAAGGAAGAACTACAACATAAAACACATGAGGAACTAAAATTTTTCAGGTCACAACTGTGTTTCTCACTAAAGCAGCAAAGATCTTTCTGAAATGGCAACTTTTTAACGTACCTTTCTACTTCCCACCTTGAATACAGCATATTTAGCTACATCATTTTAATATTATTCCGGCCTTAATCATTGTTTCTTAGACCTTTCCAGTCCATTTCTTTGTTCTTTGTCTTTTCTGATGTTGGAGAGTTCTTTGAATTTGAATCACTTATTACTTCTTCCAGAATTACAGATTTGTTTGGTGACTGAATCCCTCCATCTTTTATGCAGGATCCCCCACTGTGTGCACCTTGCCTACAGACAGTATGCATAACAAACAGTTTCATCACTTCTCTGAGAATCTCTTCAGCATGGATTTGTCCTCTGCTCCTTTAAGGAACAAAATATTTAAAGACAAATGTAGATAATTAAATATACTTCAGAAGCCAGAGAGCTTTGCTATTCTCAAATCCAATTTTAGCAATCCTTTATCAGTCTTTGATACCCTCCTTCATTTTGAAGTCTGGAGACATATTAGGTATCCCTTTGCCTATTCATTCAGCCACCACTTCTACAACACATTACAAGATGATTTCTAATTTATACTCCGGTCTCCAAAGTATTTGAGTAACCCACCACATTAATTTGAATTAATGAAGAAGTCATTGATTGCAGGCACATTCATCAATTAATTTTAAGTGAACCCTTCTCAGTTGGACTTTGGCATCAAAGCATAACATGCCAGTTTGAGGCTTGCACAGTAGAAGAGATCTCCTTACTCATCCTACAAATTATTCTTATTTATTCTTGTTTTATCCATTATTATAACAGTTAGTGATGTGTTCTCTGATTACAGACAAAAGTTATTCAGCGGCCTCTTGATGTTCTTTGAGAAAAAATAAATGTATACCTATATAGAGAGATAATGCATACATAACAAATATAACTTATATCTACATGTCAGCATATACACACATTACATGAGACTTGATGGAAACAAGGCTTCTCTAAGTTATAAGTCACATACTGAATTCAATATATGCTTGACAGGGTCATCATGCTAAGTGATGGAGTCATGTTTCTATTATGATTAGAAGCTAAAGATGCTTATAAACAGTGACATCACTTACATTGCAATGTGGGTGTTACAGTATGATTTAAAGACAAAGACATGGAAATATAAATAGTTAAATAATTAACTAATAATTATTTTGATGTTACTGTATAATGTGAAAATCCCAAACACTTAAAAATATGTATGCAGAAGTGCTATGACTGCTAAATATAAATATAAGTAAATCATATTTATTCAACAGTAACAACCCAGATAAGAAATAAGCAAGAAGAATGTGCAGAAACTATAATGAGGAAAACAAATGTAAACCTACTACAGGAAATAAAAGAACACACACATGCAGGGATATCGCCTTCAACTTAACTAAGAAACCCACACTGGAAAAATGTCAGTATTTTTTTTGCTAAATAAAACCTTTAAATTCAACCAAGTCCCAGGGCATGAAAAATATAGAATTGACAAAGTAATTCTAAAGTTTATCTGTGACTATGAACTTCTGAATACTTGGCACCAGTATGTCAGTGGAGGAGAAAAAGGCAACCATGTAAATACTGCTGCTAATTAACTATCTTTGTGGGGACAATAAAGTTGGAATTCTACTCTTCATTTTTCACTCTAGTGCTCTGCAGAAAATTTAAAGGTATATCACTGTGCTTCAATATAACTGTAAAGACAGAAAGATAAATATGAATTATTATTTATAGGAAGTAGGTGACATAAAGGAAAATTTTGGTGGTGAAAATATGCTTAATCATATGAAAATGTTAAAGCGTAGTTTTGTGTTTGTACAAAGGTACCATCATGATGCTATTTCAACAGTGTGCATGGCTAGTCATATTAATTTGAGTAACTCTCCAAGATGAAAGGTTCAAAAAACCAATGGGAGAAGAAATCTGAAGAGGGTTATGGAGAAGTTGGTTCATTACAACTTGGAATGTTTGTATATTCATTTTTAGTTTTTCCCTATTGCTAGAATCTTCGACATGAATTTCCATTACCTTTACAAGCAAGATAAGACATTATTTCCAGGAATTATATCTATTAAATATGAATCGGAACCCTGAAATATTAATAGGAAACTTGAGGCCATAGTCTGACTTCATTTGCTAATGGGTATGCAACTCTCTGGCCAAAGCACTTCCTGGTTTCTCAAAATACTCCATTTTGACTTTCTCGTAAGGCTTTCTACAACTCTAAAATTTATTGAATGCACATAAACACATTGCATGCAAAGCACACATTCTGCAATGATAAAATGAAGATACAATAGAGAGATGAGGAAAGATGAGGGATTATCGAGTGTAATTTCCAGAAGCTATTGAAAGGAATGTCAGTGACCCCAGGATGAGATGAGTGGAAGCAAAACTAAAGTAACTAACCCATCCTGTGTTGTAAGAGGCTGCTTGCTCGTTTCCTGACTGCCCAGACTCCAGAAACAATCACACAGAAACTATATTATTTGCAATACTGTGTGGCCAATAGTTTAAGATTGTATATGGTTAACTCCTAAATCTTAATTTAGCCCATCTCCGTTAATCTGTGCATCACCACGAGGTCGTGGCCTACCAGCAAAGTTTCAGCATGTCTGTCTCTGGCAGCAGCTCCATAGCTTTTCTCTGAGTCCGCCCTGTTTTTCCCAGCATACAGCCTTGCTTTCCCCACCTAGTTCTGTTCTGCCCTGCCACAGACTCAAAGCAGTTCTTTATTAATCAAGTAATCATAGCAAACAGAGGGGAATCCCACATCAATCCTTTATCTCTGGAGTTAATCATATGCATTTATTAAAGGAACACCCTTCCCAACTGATTAATCTACTTCTATGTGACTCTTCAACATTAGTTAAGTGAAACAACTGTCCTGATGCTCACATAATTGGTAACACTGGTATAAAAAACTGGATCAATTTCAAGCCCCAGTAGAAACGTGGAAAGACATCAGGATTTAGCAAGTGAAATAAGGAAACTAAGAATAATTATTACTCTCAAAAGTGTAAAGAGCATGCCATACACAAGAGGCATTCACTTGATTGGAAGAGTGAGCTAAATTAGGCGATTTGTTTCACAAGCAAACCCCAGGTTTCTGGTGTGGCAGTAATAGCTTATTTTCGTTCTAATTCAGGTATAAGTTTGATTTATGTCAAGGTTAGAATAAAGATCCTAAAACTTCCTCCACAAGTCAACTGTGTGTCTTCAGTTAGAATCTTATTCTTTCGCAGTCTTGGCTTCTCCTACTGGTACCCACACCCGGAAGAAAAATGCTGATGTAAAATATACAAGTTTAAAATCTTTTGGCCCTGAAAATAGAGATTTTTACATATTCCAGTGCTTAGATTTTTAACTTAATATCTTAAATCTTTATATTTTTACTAAAGTATTTTATGCTTACTAAACTTGAAGATTTTAGAAACAAATTAATCGCAGGTAATTTAATATTTTAAGCCTGATTACCTATTTTTCCCTGGAAATGATTAACAATGCAAGGCTGTGGGATCAGCATCTACTCCTAGAGGAGTCTCTCTCTCTCTCTCTCTCTGGGTCTTAGGCTATAAAATAACAAATCAGAGTATATGCTATGTGCAGATCAGCTGGTGCCTGAAGTATGGAAGCAGGAAGAAGTTGAGCCACGTTTTCTCAACTTTTGCTAAACCATTAAATAGTTCCACAAATTTTTCTGCCCAAAAAATAAGCCCACAGCCTGCAATACACTGTTATTTTGAAAGCTTAATAGAAGCTAGGGTTTTCAAGACATAAAACAGCTAGAGCTGATACAATGTTATTTGAGAGAAATCAAGGAGACTCTAAAAAGGAGCACCAACATTCTCCTTAATCTTCATATGTGTTTACTGGTGCATTTTATTCTTTTTTAATTTTTAATTTTTTATTCATTTTACATACCAACCACAGTTTCCCCTCCCACCCCTCCTCTTACTTCCCCCACATCTCCCTCCAACCCACCCCGCATCTACTCCCCAGAAAGGGTAAGGATTCCCAAAGGGAGTCAACAAAGTCTGGTACATTAAGTTGAGGCAGAACCACGTTGCTCTCCCCTATATCGAGTCTGAACAAGGCATCCCACCATAGGGAATGGACTCCCAAACACCAGCGCATGCACCAAAAATAGATCCTGTGTCTATTGTCAGAGACCCCTCAATCAGACCAAGCTACATAACTGTACCCACACACAAAGGGCCTAGAGTTGTCGATCTAGAGCTTGTGAATTCCCTCGAGTTTGATTCAACTATCTTTTTAGATTTCCCCTTCATAATCTTTTCTCCTACCCCTGCTCATATAACCCCTCCTCCCCGTTTCCGACTGGACTCCCAGAGCTCAGTCTGGTGCTTGGCTGTGGAACAATGCATCTGCTTCCATCAGTTACTGGATGAAGGCTCTGTGATGACAGTAAGGGTACACACCAATCTGATTACAGGGCAAGACCAGTTCAAGCACCCTCTCCACCACTGCAAGGAGTCTTAGCTGTAGTCATAATTGTGGATTCCTGCGATTTTTTCCTAGTGTCGGGTTTCTAGCTAACCCTAGAATGGCTTCCTCTATCAAGGTGTCTCTTTCATTGCTTTCCCATTAATGCCCCTCCTTCAACTTGACCACCTCATTTCCTCGTGTTCTCATCCCCTATTCCCTCCCCTCTACTGTATCCCTGCCCCAAGTTTACCCAGGAGATCTCATCTATTTCCCCTTTCCAGAGCAATCCATACATTCCTCTTAGAGTCCTCCTTGTTACCTAGCTTCTCAGGAGCGGTGGATTGTGGTCTGGTTATCCTTTGTTTTACATCTAGTATCCACTTACGAGTGAGTACACACTGTGTTTGCCTTTCTGAGTCTGGGTTAACTCACTCAGGATTTTTTTTTTAAAGTTCCATTCATTTGCTTGCAAATTTCATGATGCCCTTAATTTTCTGTTTTTACAGGTAAGTAGTACCCCATTGTATAAATGTACCACATTTTATTTATTCAGTCTTCAGTTGAGCACCATCTAGATTGTTTCCAGGTTCTGGCCATTGCAAATAATGATGCTGTGAACATGGTTGATCAGATACTTTATTCTTAACATAAATGTAGCTGCAGGGAGTTCCTTTTTTCCACCCAGAATATGAAGGAACCTGTCAAATCTGTGTTTCACTGGAGAGAGAAAACCTAGTAGGTGGAAGTAGATTCTGAGCCTCAATATAAAAATGTTCATTGGGATCTGTGACTGAAAAAGCCCGTCCCAGCCTCCACACCATACTTCTAGGGTAGCCCCGGCTCACAAGTCTCATTGCACATGACCTTTCACTATAAACATTGTGCAAAGTTGTTTTTCATTAGAGTGCCTATTTATTCAGATTCAGTCACTAATGAGGTAATAAAAATAACCATAATTTTCATTGGTAATTTTTAAATATTGTCAGAATTTCCTTTCTTTTGTTTGAAAGCTTTCTTGGTCCTAAATTCATTTGAAAAATAGCAATGTTCCAGATGCAGCTTTCATATCCCAAATTTATCCAGCTTCTGTGACAAGGGAGGTACACAGTAGGATAGAAGGAGTGTTGGTGGTGTGGGATTTCCCTTGGTATGCTATGAATATGTTTTATTACCATTGGTTATTAAAGAAACTCTTTCGGCCAATGACTTAGTAGAGTAAATCCAGGCAGAAAATCCAAACAGAGATTTAGAGAGAAAGTAGGCAGAGTCAGAGAGATGCCATGTGGCTGCTGAAAGAGGAAGATCCCAGTCACCAGCCGGAACCTTACAGCCTCATGATGATTCACAGATTAATAGAAATGGATTAATTTAAGATGTAAGAGTTAGCTAAGGATATGCATAAGCTATTGGCAAAATAGTGCTGTAATTAGTATAGTTTCTGTATGATCATTCAGTACAGGCAGCAGGGAAATGAACAAGCTGTCTTTGTCTACATGTTAGTTTTTGGAAACTTGTTTTTACCGAAGCCTTAGTTTCCTCCCCTGCAGGGTAGGAACACCCATTCATGTACTTCTCATGGCTGAGGTCCACTTTAAAACTGAACACGACTAACATGCTTACATAAGGGCAGTTATTGAAGAGCATCAGGGTGAGGATGTCTCCTGAGTCCCTTCCAAGAGCCAGGGTAGTCATTTATACATCTCGCGTTTCTAGCTGCCAGGATGACTCTTCCCAAGGTAGAGCCCCACTTTAGGCAGCAGAGGCCCCTTCCATACAGAAGATAACATCCTGCAGCCCCCTGCAAGTCACAGCCTTGGTACCACAAATGGGCCAAGTAGACCATGGACTCATTAGAAAGAAAAAGTCTCTGGCCCAGCCTCATGTCTTGGCATGAATCTTCATTAGGATAAGATATCCACTGAACTGACAGGCATGTTTACTTACATAGTACGTAAAATCAGTCTTAAATAAAGAAATACTTTACGCACTGTAGAAGTGGGTCTGAGTTAACAGCACTTGCTTCTCTTCCTTAGGATCTGGACTTGGTTTCAAGCATGCACATGGTGGTTCATAACCATCCATAACTCTGCTTTCAGGGGATTACACACCCATATTTGGTTTCTATGGGTACTGCATATACATGATGAATATACATTAAAGAAAAAAGCATTAATATTCATACAAAATAATAAATCTTTCCCCAAACAGACTTAGGCAATGCCTTGTTGTTTATTGATAAGCAACTAAAACACACATTTATTAGATAAAAAGTTATCCCAAGATAGTAATTAGCAGAGTTGGGGTTAGCCAAATGATTATTTCAAAGCTCATGTTTCCCCATATCATGCTACCTACCAATTGAAAATGCATCCTATTTTCCTGCATTTGCTTTATGATGGAGATAGAAAAATAGATAGATAGACAAACAAACAGATAGATATTGGAGGAGGCTGCTTGTTGGTTCCCAGCTGCTTGGAATAATCAAACAAAACTGTATTAATTTAATCACTGTTTGGCCCATTAGCTCTAGCTCCTTATTGGCTAACTCTTACATATTAATTTAACCTATTTCTATTAATCTGTGTATTGCCTTGTGGCTGTGGCTTACCAGCTAAAGTTCCGGCATCTGTCTCCAGCAGAACTACATGGCTTCTCTCTGTGACTCTGCCCTTCTTTCTCCCAGCATTCAGTTTAGTTTTCCCTGCCTACCTCTAGTACCTGCACAGGCCCAAGACAGTTTCTTTATTAACCAATGATATTCACAGCATAGAAAGGGGAATCCCACATCAGATAGATGATAAATAGATTGATAGATATTTAAATAGATAAATGATGGAGAGTTAGATATATGATAGATGATAAATCCCAAGATAAAAAAGCTACACGGCATGTTTTATCTAAATAGTCTATACTGGCCATTTTAATAGTAATTAGTATATCATCCAAGATGACATTCAATTTATTCATAAATTGATAAAAGTAATAATGTGTATAAGTCATGATAATTAGCTAATAGGAAAAATTAAATCTATAACTAGGACTAAGCACTTTAACTAAGGCTTAAAATATGCATTAAAATCAAGTCATGTTATAACAAAATTCTAAATGCTAAAATAGAAGATTTTCTGAGTCAATGTTAAAACAAAAACAAGACAATACAAATGATGAACATTTTATCAAAAGAAATTATCAGGGGCAGGAAAGAGGGCTTGTGTAGGACTGGAGGCCAAGTACCAACCTTCATGTCAGGTGGCTCACGACTTACCTGCATCCTTAACACCAGGGAAAGATACAGGCTAGGAAGAGAATTTAGTTGATAAAGTACTTGTCAGCCAAACAGGAAGGACTTAAGTTTGATCCCCAGTCCTATGTTTAAAACAGTGACTCTGTGTGTGTGTGTGTGTGTGTGTGTGTGTGTGTGTGTGTGTGTGGTGGGGGGTGTACATGCTTGAAATCCCAGTGCCTGGAAGTGGACACAGAGGATTTAAACAAACCTAGCCTAGATCATACATACCCAGGCCAATAGGATATCTTGCCTCAAAAAGCTAGATAGATGGACACACACACACAAGCATACACAACTACACATTTACATAGACAAAATAGAGAGATTTGCTTTATATGTGCATACAGTTCCTTAAAGATTAAAGAAAATATAAGAATGGAATTATTTTATTTGAATTGATTAAAAATCTATAAAGTATGATTTAGAAAAGGGTATAAATGTATAATATTCAAGAGTGATGGTAACAAGTAATTTCCCTTTCTGTACAGAGAAAGAGAATTCCTGAACACTGGTAAACATCTACTTGTGGTAATTACTTCACAATTATGCAATATTTTAGTGCTGAAGTATACTATTAGAAAAAAACATAATTCCTTATTGTAGTTCTACATCATCTCCTCTAGAAAGCTACATGGCATCTACTACCACTTGAGAACTGTGTCTTTAGTCATTTAATGAAATCAAATTTTACAGAATTTAAATGTTTCCAGGTAGACAAGCTTTATTTAGTATTTTAAGTACCTGCTTCAATATCCAACCAATCTCTATATCTGCTAAAGTTAATACTTCTTGCATGCCAAGAACTAAAACAATCTTTCTGTTATTATTTGCATTATGATCTCTAGACATTCCGATTTTTTTCATGGTTGCTGAATCCCTTCACATATGGATCTGGAGAAAGACAAGTGAAATCTCAGTTCCTACAGAAAACGTTGTGAAAATCTTTTCCCAAGGTTAAGAAGAGGGAGCTAAAGATGCCACGCAGACAGTAAGAGAGCTTGCTAAGCATGTACACAGCCATAACATGCTATTGAGTGCTCAGAAAATGGACCAGTGGTGCATCTGTCCTTGCAATTTTAGCACTGGAGGGCAGAGGAAACAGTACCAGGACTTGAACATCTTCTACTACTTAACAAGCTCATTGCTAGCTTGGATTACATGGACAGGTTGGGGAGCAGAAGGGACTCATCACATTATAGCTATTGAGAGTAGTTTAGGTAGGTTGACCACAAGTTAGGGCAGAAATTATAATAGGAAATCTTTAAGACTAGATAGCTTATTACAAAGACTTTTTTTGTAGTCATTTGTGCATGACCATAAAACCCCTAGGAAGGTAGGCCAGAATGATATTATATGTATGTATGGCATATGTACATGTGTATGTCTGTTTATGTGTGTATACATGTGTGTATGTGTATATGTGTGTATATATATACGTGTGTGTGTGTGTGTGTGTATTCATAACAGTTTTCACCAGTGAGTCATAACCCCTTTGGGGGGATCAAACGACCTTTTCACATTGTTCATTTAAGACTATCAGAAAACAAAGGTATTTACATTATGATTAATTACAGTAGCACAACTACAGTTACAAAGTAGCAACTAAACTAATTTTATGGTCGGAGGTCACCACAACATGAGGAATTGAATTAAAGGGTCTCAGGATTAGGAAGGTTGAGAACCACTGCTTTATACAAACTAAGACTTAAAGCAATTCAGACATGCTCTAGACTTAACAGTAGTTAGCAAACATCTATGTAGAATCTAGTTCATTTTCTTTATTTCTACTGATGCAATGCCTCTGCTTCAGAAGTGTGTTTATGCCTTTCAGTGTCAAACTGATACATGATATTGATTCATACTCACTGGAACAGATGTCTTCCCATTCATGTGACCTTGAAGCACAGGATTTTAAAGGATTCCTTGCCATCAAGACAAGTTAGGTATTCTTCCAATTTCATATGGGATAGGAAAATGGTCGAATCACTTCAATGCTTTTTTTAGGAAACCAATCATTGCTTCTTAAGAAACAGGCTAAACTTTGATTTTACATTAAATTCTATTTGGTTTTGGCTAGATATTAAGCATTTAATAAAGCTATTAGTATGTTAAAACTTACTATGAGTGTATGTGAAAATCTACATAAATTTGATGGTGTAGATTCATGTTGATCAAAAGAGAAATGTTTCTTTTTAAGTTCATGAACTAGGTAAGACACTTTTGATGTTTTCAATGACAACTTTATTGTTTTGGGAGGACACATTCAGGCTTACATTATAATCACACTTATAAGAAGGATACCACAGATTGTCAAAGGAGTCTCCAGTTCATTCTTCCTGAACAATGGATCTAAAAGAATAACTTTGATTAAACTTTTCATATTTTACATCTGTTCCTACTGGATTCCTCTCCCATCTGTCACTTAAACTGCTTTAAAGGTTCACTGTAAAGATAAAGTTTTTACTCCTTTACTCCATTACTCAGTCTTCCACCCTCTCTGTCCAACCTTCTTTCCCTTATCACTTTGGGACCAAGGATAACAGTCCAGGGCACGCACCGCAGCCTTTATATTCTGAGGCCCGCTCACAAAATAAAGACTCTTCACGTTCTCATTTTACTTCTGTTATTTTATGCCTTAATTATAACCTGATTTACAGTTTTGTTTTGTTTTAAACTGTTTTCCAGGTTACAGGGCAAGAGAGCTGGTCCTGGGGTCACTAGAGTGGGAGAACTAGTCCTGCCCCCAACCAGTTAGGGCACTCAGGAGAGCTGTTCCTGCACCCCGCCTGGGCAGCAGCCTAGAGCTTGCCCTGTTGTTTGAGGTGCAGGTGAGCTGCCCTGAGAGTATGAGAGCAGGAGAGCGGGCCTTGCTCCTTGCCTCTCGGTGCATTGGGTGAAAGGACCAAGGCAGTGCTGTAGAGCTCACCATAGAGACGCCAACGGAAAGTTGGCGAGCTGACCAACCCAGCTTCCACCCAGGCCCAGAACCAGGACTATGAGTTGGCTAACCCCAACATCCACTGAACCTATAGAGCATGTGAAGGGAATGAACCTACAGATTCAAAACAGCAGGATCGTCATGACACAGGACAACAGGATTTCCAAGGGGAGCTCCAGTGAGAGCCATGTCAGAGGACATGTGACTCGTGGCAATGACACTTGCAAGTAAAGATGAATGGACTAAGGGTGAACGGTGTGACTCAACGGGCCATACTACAGCGTCCAGGACAAGATTCTCCTTTTTTTAAATAGATTTTTATTGAGCTCCACATTTTTCTCTGCTCCCCTCACTGCCTCTCTCTTCCCCTTCAACACTCTCCCAAGGTCCCCATGCTCCCAATTTACTCAGGAGATCTTGTCTTTTCTTTAAAAAAAAAATATTGTTTTTTTTTTTGTTTTTATCTTTTAAATTTGGTTTTGATTTGGGGGGGAGGTTGCAAGGTCAGTGAGATCAGAATACGTGATGTGAAAACCACAACGAATCATTAAAAGTTTTTTTTTTAAAAATTGGCTATTTTCCTTGTCATCTTCCAAGTTTCTTGTCTTAGTTGACCTTGTTTGAATATGTACATCATGACCTATTCTTCTACTAGAATTGTTGGTAGTTTTGTGTTTCAAAAGGGTTTCCTTACATCATTGTGCTAGGTATGTGCAGTTTGGTGCCTTTGTTCTCCCCGGCCTTGCACGCTAACCCTGCAACTTAATTCTTCACATTAACAAGATATTTCCCATTTTCTTTATATTCCAAAAAAAAAAAATTCACTTTGTCTTGATTAAGGACTTAAAAGGCGTCCTTCCCATTTGCCATCTTGATCTTTGTGGCTAACTTTTCATTTTTTTTTTTTTTGAAGTTCCCTTTCTATGGGTCACCAAATGAAATTGTTTCTCAGAGTAGAGTTCTACTGCGGCAATTTAGTTTTAAAATTTAATCTCCTTTATGGTTTCTAAATAGTTTGCAAATTGATAAATTTTCTTCCTAAATGTAATTTCAAATTTATGACTGATTCATAATTATTTTATAAGTATGCTTTTGAATTTGAATAATTGAAAAAGTCAAGTCTCATCTATCACTAATCTTATTTTTGATAATTTAAGAAGAATGAAATTTGTGAAGTGAGCAAGCATCAGCAGGTAAAGGTGTTTGCCACTGTGCCTGGAGATATGAAAAAGGAAGAGGGTATTGACTACACAAGTTGTCCTCTGTGTTTCACAAAAGAGCAGGGACTCATCCATATGTATACACACACACACACACATACACACGCATTAAATTTTACTTTATTGTTGTTGTTTTATTTTGTTTTCTGGGTCAAAGTTTCTCTGTAGCTTTGGAATCAGTCCTAGAACTCTTTCTATGGACCAGGCTGGCTCAAACTCAGAGAGATCCATCCACTTGTCTCTGCCTCCCGAGTTCTGGGATGAAGGGCAAGTGCCACCATCACCCAAGTAAATTTTACTTTTTTAAAGTGATTTTACTCTTTTCTTTTACAGTCAGGAATACAACTAACTAGGAATATTTCATATTTCATGACTGTCTAAAGGAATATAGCTTATTGAAAGTATAGATTTTTATTCATATTTTATGTTTATTGAAATCATCCAAATAATTCCTCGATATATTAAATTACACTTCTATTGGATCTGTTTGATAGTAATAATATTGTACATGATTAGTGCCCACTTAGAAACAAAAGACAGACAGACTGGTAGGTCCACAGACATTGAGGTACACCAAATTGGTGCTGCTATTTGCTCTCACATTCTTTTCCTCCACCTTGGAGTTTCTGAGCAGATAATTACTTTGCTAAGTTTATTTTCAAGAAACAAACTCCCTTAGATATACAGATAATAGAATATCTAGATCATTGAACACTTGGCATGCCATATTGTACACACTACTAGCTGAACAAATGCCTAGATTCCAGCTGGGCCTTGGATTCATACTGTGGTGCTTCTGTCTCAATAAGCAATGGCTGCCCTTCAAACTTTTGCAAATGTCAATATTGCAAACACAAAGAACAACTTCCTTGATTCTTTTATTTTTATAAAGTATATTTAATCACAACCCTGGATTTCTCCTTTTATCCTTTTACTCCTTACAGTTCATAAATTCTAGCAGGACTTACTAAGGTAAGTGCCTAGCACACAGGGACATTTTAAATCCATATATACTCACATCTCTAATCTGAGAAGTTCTTTGTTTAAAAGCATATGGATGGAGATAGAAAACATTATTTTTGTGTAAGGTAACCCAGACCCAGAAAGACAATTATCACATGTACTCACTCATAAGTAGTTTTTAAACATAAAGCAAAGAAAACCAGCCTATAAACCACAATCCCAGAGAACTTAGACAACAATGAGGACCCTAAGAGAGACTTACAAGATCTAATCTACATGGGAAGTAGAAGAAGACAAGATCTCCTGAGTAAATTGGGAGCATGGGGACCTTGGGGGAGGGTTGAATGGGAGGGGGAGGCAGGGAGGGGAGCAGAGAAAAAAGTAGAGCTCAATTTTAAAAAACATATTTATTGGCTCATTTCCATCCAAACTTGTTTTAGTTTAAGTCCTAGCGCTCACATGTGAAATATCCTCAGGCTGCTTCTGAAATTTTCTGTCTTCATCATCGTTAACACTTTTTGCTGTTTGGGTTTTCCTTGCTCTCACGCTTCTTCCCAGCTACTGAGTCTATTCTCACCCTCTTCATTCTGCCGTCATCTACTGTTTTATTTTTTTCTATAAATTCTAGGGACATTTTGGGGTAGTGGTTTGTTTTCACCTAATTTGCTTTAAATTAGTATGCAGCGGAATTGCTACGCCAAGAATCCGAGCTCGAACAGACTGTGCTCTCCACCTCGTGTCACTCAGCTCCAGTTGTTACTTTCAGGATCTGTAACCATGCTCTGCACTCAGTTCTCTCTGCAAATGACCACTCCTTGCTTTCCACGGCTGTGGAGCTCGGGACAGAGGAGTAGCTTCAACACCAGAGTGGTGGGAACACAGGACATCTGGTCATTGTCCTACGGTATTGTGCCGCTGAGACTCTTGTCTACGGGTCTGGAATAAGAGTCCTTTTCCTGGCTTTCTTGGTCATTAGCACTTACGGAGAATAGAAATGGTAAGTACCTTGTCACAGCTCACAGAGAATATATGAGACAGCTATTTGATAACCAGACTTTTTCTTTTCTCTTTCTCCAAAATTACTGTGTTTTCCTCTACAAAATCTACTTTTTGTTTTGGAGTTACAAGGTATCCGGTACAATGAACAGACTTTCCGTACTTAAACATGAATAATTATCACTACCTCTTCACATACAAAGGCAAAGGTAGTATTTGTCTCAGCACCAGAGTATTTGTATGTGAGAATGGGAAAAGAGGAGATGCCAAGAGGCAAAAGTTATAAACTTTGGATAAGGGGAAAGTTAGCAGCAGAAATGAGAGAATTTTAGTGTTGTCTTCCCTACGAGCTAGCTCTCCAGCATAAACTGGAGAGAATAGAAATCAGTGTTTTCTATTCTTACAGGTGCAGGACAGTATCACAGTTATTTGATGTGCATTTCCCTGAGAGCTAAAGATGTTGAACAGTTTCTTAAGTAGTCTTTGGCCATTTGAGATTCCTCTGTTGAAAATTCTCTGTTTAGATCAGAACCCCATTTTTTAATTGAATTATTTATTATTTTGATATTAACTTACTAGAGTTCTTTATATATTTTTGAGATCCTCCCAGTGTCAGATCTTTTCCCAATTTGCAGGTTGCTGTTTTCTCTTAAATGCCATGTCCTTTGCTTTACAAAAGCTTCTCGGTTTCAGGAGGTCTCATATATTAATTGTTGCTCTCAGTGTCTGTGATACTGGTGTTATATTTAGTAAGTAGTCTCCTGTGCTCATGTGTTCAAGGGTACTTCCAATTTTCTCCTCTATGAGGTTCAGTGGGATTGAATTTATATTGAGGTTTTTGATCTATTCGGACTTGAGTTTTGAAACTGGCGATAAATATGAATCTATTTGCATTCTTCTACGTGTTGACATCCAGTTAAGAGTCTAAAGCAATAATGGAGATGGTGCCTGAACTGGCCTTCCCCTGTAATCAAATTGATGACGACCTTAATTGTCATCATAGAACCTTCATCCAGTAATTGATGGAAGCAAATGCAGAGATCCACAGCTAAGCACTTGGCTGAGCTCCTGGAGTTTAGTCAAAAAGAGAGGAGCAATAATAAGAGCAAAGGAGTCAAGACCATGATGGGGAAACCCACAGAAACAGCTGACATGTGTTAGTGGGAGCTTACTGACGCTAGACTGACAGTTGGGGAACCTGTATAGAACCGAAATAGGCCCTCTGAATGTGGGTGACAGTTGTGTGTCTTGGGCAGTTTGTGGGACCACTTATTGTGGGGCCAAGATTTATTCCTTGTGCTTGAACTGTCTTTTTTGGAGCCCATTTCCTGTGAACAGACACCTTGCTCAACCTGTATATAAGGGGGGAGGGTCTTGGTCCTGCCTCAGTGGTCCTGTCTCAGACACACTCTGTTGATTCCTCAAGAGAAGCCTTACCCTCTCTGGGGACTGGATAGGGGTTGGGGTTGGGGTTGGGGAAAGGTGCAGGGAGCAGAAGGAGTGGAGGGAGAGGGACCTGGGATTGTATGCAAAATAAAAAAAGATTATTTCAATAAATGAAAAGAGCTACTTCAGCATAGACAAGTTAACAGAACTCTGGCAACAGCACAGACATGTTAGCAGAACCCAGGCGACAGCAGAAAAGCACAGTTCCCATTGCCACAACATGTGCTGGTGGTGGGGGGTCACAAGGGACGGGGTGACGCTGCATGGGAAAGACGACTGCTGACCTGTAATCCCTCCTGTTGGTAAGGAATATAGCAACCAAACGTGAGGGCACAGACATGACAAGTCATGCCCTGTTCTCCCCATCTCAAGAATCTGTAGCTGGTATGCACCAAAGCTGAGTTCTGTCCAAATAACGCAAATATTTCAGGACAAGTACAATGCTTGTGCGCAGTCAGTGGTTCCCGTGCAGTTGGTTAGCTCTCTGGCTTCAGTTTTAACTTAAATCTTTTTTCTCATTTTTCCATGTTCATTGACCCAATTCACATTTAAAGACTTTTATAATAATTCCTAAAGACTATAAATGAGGATAGAATCAAAATCCTAAACCAAAACATTCATAAAGGTATATATGTACATATCCATCTCTCTCTAATATATATAAAAATATATTAGGTATATGAAAGATATATATTAGAGATATATAATGCATTCTATATATTATATATGGCCATTGCATATATTAAAGTAGTAATGTCCCCATTTATGTATGTATTGTATATATTGAAGTAATAGTGTCCATTAATTTCTAATATATGTTCGAAATATATATATATTATATGTGTGACCATTGTATATATTGAAGTAGTAATGTCCACTTATGACTGTATTGTATATGTTGTACATATTGAAGTAATAATGTCCATTAATTCCTAATATATGTATTTGAGATATATACAATATATATTAAATTGTAGCATCCCTTATCACATGCCTGGATCATTTGTTGGGGAAAATGATACTTTCACAAAGACCCATGGAGCTAATTAAAGTCTTTTTCCAGAAATGAAAAGTAAATATGAAGAATAACTCTTATTTGTATCAGACAAAGGCAAATTCTGATAGGCTAGAGAAAGTCAAGAATGACTGTTGTCTGAGCATCCAAGCCCTCACTCCCGGAGCAGCCTGGTAACTACCCACATGCCTCATCTGAGAGCATCACAGGTACTCAGCTGTATTTACCTGAGTAGACTGAGATGGACGGTGATCAAACCTGACCTGACCCTTGTAGACAGAAGTTTCTGTCCCACCTGGTTCTGCAATCGTTAAGTCCCAAAGAAACACACAGAGGCTTATATTAATTATAAACTGCTTGACCTATTAGCTCAGGCTTGTTATTAACTAGCTCTTATAGCTCAATTTAACCTATAATTCTTATCTATGTTTAGCCACATTGTTTGGTACCTTTTCTCAGTGCAGCATTTTCATCTTGTTTCCTCTGTGCCTGAGTGCCAACTCCTGACTGAGCCTTTCCTATTCCCAGAATTCTTCTAGTCTGGTCACCCCATCTATAGTTCCTGTCTGGCTATTGGACAATCAGCATTTTATTAAACCAATACAAGTTACAATTTTCACAGGGTACCAGAGCATTATCCCACAGCAGATTCTGTCTAATCAGACCAATATCAGAGACAAGGACCTGTCTTAACTGAACTAGTCTAAGGATTCAGCAAGAATCACTTGTATACAGAATTGTCCATGGGTATGGACATAGACCTGGAATAGGAAGCATGAACTTCTGAATGAACTCATGTGATACACACTTCCTTACTCATGGTCATCTAAGGCTCCATGGCCAAAACCCTTGTACCCAATGTCTCTCTAGCTGTAGTTATCTACTTTATAAACTGGTTGCTAAACTGTATTTTTAAACTCACCTAAATGTACAATTTTTTTAGGTTTACTTAATTAATGGAGGCTAATGCTCTAAAACATCTTAAACAGGGAAGAACAAAACAAAGACCACGAGCCAATGCTTGCCATTATGGTTTTATGTGGACTCTAAAACAAGAGTGAGCTTTATGTTTCTTAATAGTTGAGCTAAGAGAAAAAATTCAGAGGACTATTTTGTGATACAAAACATGTGAAATTCAAACTTTAGTATGGAATCATCATTTTACTGATAACTAGTCATGTCTATTTCTTTACTTTCTTTTCTTTAGTATATTTATTTAAGACCTATATAACTTAGAAGGCCCCAAATAGTTATTATCATCAGCCCTAGAGATTCCTTTGTAGAAAGTATTGGAAGGCATTTCTTTTCTTCTGTCTCTAAGCCTAATAGCTACTATTCCTACTCATTTTACTGAGTCTTGATTTGTTTAGCATGAAGAAGGGCTATCTTTAAATAGTTCACTGGAGTTCTAATTCTATAAAATTAAGACAGCGCAATGAAAGAATTAATCGCCAGGGTATTCAACTCCATAATAGCTTAACAATCAACACTGAAAGGTCACAGAAAGGAAGCTGTCTTTCACAGGCTTTATGCAGTATCATTTGATGTAACCTACACCCCCTTACAAATTTGTTTATTCAGAGATTAATGCCACAGACTTGTGTGCTCGTTTTTCCAAGTGTATTAGATAATTCAACTTATAACTTTGGTGATATTTCTTTTTTAATAATATAATAGCACTTTGTAAAAGGGTCCAAAGAGAAGGCACAAGAAAGAGTCCTGCTTGTTCACACACCCAGGAATCACATTATAAACAATGAACTGGAAGCTATAATATACCACCTACAGACCTGCACACTCCCTGTGCCTGCTGCCACAGTCTCTCAGAGTTCACATGTGCTCTGAACATGCTGATTCAGAGGACCTTGTTTTCTTGGTTTCTTCTATTCCCTCTGGCTCTTATACTCTAAACCTCCTCTTCTGCATGGTTCTCTGAGACCTTAGGGGAAGGATTTGATGGAGCCACCCTATTAAGGCTGAGTGTTCCTTAGTCAGTCTCTCATTCTAAACACAATGTCTGGCTGTGGGTCTCTTTATTTGTTCCCATGAGGTACAGAAAGATGGTGACTGAGCAAGGCACTGATGTATGAAAACAGCAGAATGTCATCAGGAATCACGTTACTGCTACATTAATTTTTAAGGTCAGAAGCATTTTGCTTTTCCTTAGGTCCCTGGGCTATCTAAGTCTCAGGTTCTTGGTCACCTGAGCAGTGTCATGCATGAATTCTATCTCATGGAGTAGGGCTTTTGTCAAATCAGTCCCCATTGCTGAAGACACCTGCACAGCTCATTGACGTTGGGGAAGTTGAGCTGGTGCCTCCAGGAGACTTCATCCCTATGCTCTAGTACCTTTGGCACAGGAAGGTGCTCTGCATGCAAAAGAGAAACGTAAATACCAATGGTCTTATTTGGGTCTACTAATCTGTGCTAAAACACCATGATCAAAGCTACTTGGGGAGCAAAGGGTTTCTTTTGGCTGATACTTCCATTTCATTGTGCATCACTGAAGGAAGTCAGGACAGAACTCCAACATGGCAGGAACCTAGTGGTAGGAGTTCATGCAGAGGCTCACTGGCTTATTCCCAAGGCTTGTTCGGCCTGCTTTCTTATAGAAGACAGAAGCAACAGCCCAGCAGAGAGGTAGAATTACCCACAACTGCCTGAGCCCTCCCACGTTAAACAATAATTAAGAAAATGTCCCATGGAATTGCCTACAGTTGGTGCAACTGAGGCTCCCTCTGTGATGACTCTAGCTTGTGTCACATTGATACAAAACTGACCAAGATTTCAACCCAACTACAAACTCTTGGATCTACAATGGTGTCTTGCCTGTAAGATAAACTAGTGTAATCATGACATAAAGCTTATGGGAGTGGCCAACTAATATCTGTTCTAGTAATATTTCAATCCATTTTCTTTTGGGTTCCCTAAACTTCAAATATTAATAATTAATTGTGATTCTCAGGTTAACCTATTTGTACAGTCACAAAGTTCACTAATTCAGATATTTGATTCTAACAAGAATTGGAATAAGAAGAAGTTAGTAATGGATATATTCTGATGATATCACTGGAGCTAGAGGAGTGATCCTGTTAGAATCACTTGTTGCTCTTACAGAGAACCATGGACCATTCTGACCATGCTATGATGTCCTCTTCTGGAATCTGAAGGTACCAGGCAAACATGTAGTACATATGCTTACATTCAGGCAGGAATGTGTGTGTGTGTGTGTGTGTGTATAATGTAAAAATTAATAAATCTTTTTTAAAAAATGATAAATCATCAACATTTTTCTCAAAATGCTTTTATTACTGAGTCATAGGAAAATAAATTCAGTAAACAAAAAAGAACATTGAGACATGGTGACCTTTCAGCTTGAAGAGTCCAGGGATAGAATATAGAAAGAAAGGGTCTGGTCCAGGAATATAGAAATATAACGTTGTAAGCCCAAACACATTTTGAAAAAAAATAAAGCTGGCAGCCACTGTTAACCTTTAACACTGTTAACCACTTTCTGCCTTAAGAGCAGACATCCTGGCACCCACTGTGTACAGAGGTAAACTTTTAACAATTGTCTCCTGCCTCCCAGTCTCCCAGCTAGGCAGGTACTGGGGACAAAGGTTAGCTTCTAATTATTGCTTCCATGAGACCCTCTGCTTGCATTCCCTTAATTTTTAACTGCTCCCCCATGAGACTCTACTCTCGGTCTTGCATTCTTTCAGGGACAGTGAAAAGCGGCTGTGTCAGTCACCAGCTTTTACAAACACTCTAAGTTAACATTCTAATGTCTTATAACCAAAAGTTGTAAAACTGAAAATGCAATGTGACTTTAAACCTGACCTCAAGATTGTAAAAGCTCTTTGACCCACACCTGGTGCTTGATTTTACTATAATAGCAGGACCAAAACCAGCCTCCATTGCTACAATTTCTGGAATAAAGCTTGCTTCTGGTTCAATAGACTTTGGTGGTCTGTCCTCTATAATTGTGTGATCCTGGACCCAACAAGTTCACCATCCTGCTTGGGGGCTTCAGCGAGGCAGCCTGTGTAGTACAGATCTCAGAAAAGTCAAGTCCAACAAACTCACATTTCATACATCGTTCATAGAACTATGCAGACTCATATATATGACAAAAACGTAGGAGAGAATCTGCAATTCATACTCTCTTCAGTCTTGTGAGGAAGCTTGTACCACTTAGAAGAAATGGTGTCCTGAATAAACTTATCCTTCATTTATCTCTTATTTAATATTTGCAACCACTGTGTGAGACAGCAAGGTTCCCAACTTATGAACAAATACAACTAAAAGTGAAAGTTAGAGGGGAAAGGATTGCATGGCAAGTCTCTGCTGTGTTCCCTGGCAGAGCACAAGCAGCTTGAACACACCTCATGGGGTATGACTAGATCTCAGAGACCACTGGTACAGAGGAAGCAAGCGGAACAGGCTCCAACTGGAAATTGTACAAGAAAGTCAAACTAAGCAAACTTCTTACCACATAAATGACCCAGCAGCCTCCTGCTGTGTAGTCAGTAAAATAAAAACAGAGCACCGTGGAGGAAGGTAGCAGAGATTTCAGTCAACAGGCAGCCTGGGCACGGTGTGACAGCCAACCCAGCCACGGTGATGGGTGTCAGGCAACCTAGTCGTGGTGACAGATGTCAGAGAACCTGGCCATGATGATGGGTGTGTGGATGTTTATCATTGTAAACATTATCTTGGCTCAAAACCTTGTTGCCATTTCATTTTAATAGCCTTGACCACTTACAGGCATTAAAAGAGATTCACACAGCCAATATGCTTCATAAGAGCTTGACAGAGAATTTTCATATTCTCTTACCAACTCCCATTTGGTGAGTCTCCTAATCTACATATCTCTAAAATCTTGGGCTATCATTTAAAAAGCCAGTGTCACATGCCCTCATTAAAGAAGCAATTTAGCTAACTAATGCCGTCATATTATTGAACAGTCTAACTAAGCTGACAAGTTTTTCATAACCACCCAGTGAGATCCAGACTCCCTTGTAATTTCTAACAGACAGGCTAGAGAGAAAGAAAAAAAATCACATCTTAAATTGTCACTTATAAAACCTCATTTACTGGAGAGTAGAATTGGTATCTCCATCTCTTGAGTAAATTTACCCTTTAACTTGAAGCAGAATTACAGCTTTCTCAACACTTAAGCCATCCACCCAGCTCCATACAGAAAGCTCTCAAGTAGAACCTCACATCCAGCACTAAGACCCCATCTCTACTCTGGGGACCATGGTGCAGGAGCAGAAATACCTAGAGAACTATTGTTATTATAACTTCAAAAATAGCACTTGTCATATGCATTCCTGGTTAATAATAACTATGTGTGTAAATATTTAAATATGCATAGAATGCACACATATATATGCATTCATATGTATATATGAACTTGTATATATTCATATGTATATAAGAATTTTAAATTCACAGATGAGTAAGTTCTTGAAGATCTAAATGAAGTCAACAAAAGGATACAGTCAATCCTACAGCAAAGTGATGTGGGAAATGATAGCAACCAGAAGACAAACATTTCAGATATGGAGCTCTGCTCCCTCACTAAGGTTCTGCCCATGGGATGTCAGTGTGGCCACAGAAGTCCTGTCACATTTGAACATAATGACGCCTGCTCCTGAGCAACCTGTCTCTTTGCTCATCAGCACCCAGAATCAATGCTGTAGGGACAGCAGGAACCTGACATTCTGACATTTAAAGAATGCATTTAAAATGGAGTGTGGGAGAAAAGCATACAGTAAATAAATACAGCCCATCTGAAATCAAATAAACACATAAGTTGCAAAAGCCAGTCATGGATCTTTTGCTTACTGCTTTACGGAAATTCTATGAGATTTATACTGTGGGATTTCAGAATAAAATTTGGACTCAGTAAATGTGCAAGTATTTTATAAACACTTTATAATCTTTCTTCCTGCTGTTTTGACAGTATGAAGAGGAATCCACTGTCATTAAGGATTGAATAGAAAATGAAAACCTTGATGATCATGCGGGCCAGTACCCCTCCAGCTAATGCTCATTTACTTGAAAATAATCACTATCAATGGCCCAACACAGAGCTCACTGAAAATACTCCGTCCACATAACAAATGTGTACATTCAACTGTGCAAGCGGGTAGGTTCCAAAACAGCCTCACTCATCACATCTCTTCCCTCTCAGATGTGCAGCCCTCTGTTAGAATGTACGGAGAATGCAACATTCTGCGCGGGGAGGGGGGTGCTGTTCGCAACAGTGTGGACTTCGTCTGTGGTTGCCATAAACTGGACATGTCTTAGTGCACCAGTGTGGCAGTGAACTTTGCTGTGGCACTGGTAAGACTGCCTCAGTGATCTTGGGTACCAAGGAGCCCTGAGTTTCATAGGAATACTCCGCTGGATGAACCTAAGTGAATTCCCAGTTTAAAGTGACATCTCTACAGTTTTGCATATGACATGGAAAGGGTGTTATTTTTGTGTGATGATAGAGATAGAACCCAGGCCTTTCACATACTGGGCACGTGTCCTGCCATATTGGTAAAAATTCTGCCTCCATTACCCTTACAAATTCTTTAATCCCCTAAAGGCGCCAATGAATGAAAATAAATCACATAAAGTTTCCCTGGGGTATAAAACCCAGAGTTGAATGTGTTAAGGATCTCTCTGATATACATAAAGAAAGGAGCATATACGCTGCACCACCTGGATTTGTATAGAGTCTTCTACCATATCACAAAAAAAAACCAACACATAATTTAGCCCTCGCATGATTTAAATCTAGGTCACAGTGCTCTGCTAAATAACGGGGCTATGAAGAGTTAATAACAAGGACATATCTTTCAATATTACTAACAAAAGAAGTCCGCAGGCTTCATTTAAAATACAGATGACCAAGGATACAGTAGATATTCAATAAATGAGTTATGTTTGACATATTGTTTTTAATAAAAACAATGGAGAGGCAGAAATTGTTTCATGGAAGCATACAAAGCTGAGGGCTCTAGGAAAGATTTTAGCTTATTTGAGACTTGAAATTTCTAAAAAATGTAAGCTTATATATAAGAAATATGTGGAACTCTAAAAGTAATATGTAAATAACCAAAAAATATGGAACAATAAAAATGTATTTATAATAAGCTGTTGTTATTAATATGTAACAAGAATAGGGATATTTGTAATGATATGTAGTAGGGGATCCTGATTTTTTTTCCACAAACAATATCAGCAATAACAGTATTGTGTGCATGTGTGATTTTGACTGGTTAGCATCTTTTCATTTTAGGAATCCCACTCCCACGATTCTATCACATCCCCTGAACACCTCACAGATTTTCACTTGACTCTACCTGGATATTCCACAGACTGCCATTCCTTTGACAACATGACTCTTCAGACTGTACTCGAGATATTTCCAGCTTTAAGATATGGCTATGTCTCATTGTAAGTTATTGAATATAATTGCTATTTTCTACCAACTGCTTTAGCTAAAAGAATATGAGAATCTTCCTGTGATTCTTCCTAAGAATGGAGAAGACATTCCGTGGGTAGAAAAATCTCCCTTCCTCCCACCTAAAAACACTGAAGGTGGAAGAGAAGAGTGACCGAAGAAATGGTGAAGGGAGACAATGAGACAATCTATGCCAAAGGAAGAGTCTCAGTTCCGCTTTTTCTCCCCCATCCTCTTCCTCTGTCTCACCTCTGAGTAGCACCCCTCACACTCAGACCCATCTGTGCCTTTTCCTCCTTTGGGAATTCAAGTAGTTTCTTTGCTTTGCAGCTGAATGAACAGGAACAATGCAGCTGCTTTGTCCATTTCTCAGTCTCCAGGTCCCAACGCCTCAATTTATCTCCTGGCTTCCACCTAACCTCTCACTTCTGTTTTTCCAGCTTTCCATACTTCCAGAATGTATTTTCTATGTAAAATGCCCATTTACTGGAATGTTTCTGTTTTCCTGGCAGGACTCAACAGATCGAGTAGCAAAAGGAGTTTGGAGAAGAGGACTTAGCCACTCGCATTTTAGAATTATCAGCTTGTAGACTCGTAATGTTGCTGAGATGGTTAAAGAAGAGGGACAAGAGATTCAGAAGGGAAGAAGATGGAAAAACAGCTCACTTGGTATGTTTTTATTGATGAAACAAGATGTACTTTAACTCTGACCTTAAGTTGACTTTGGCTTTTCAAATATACAAAGCAAAAGGCAGAAGTATCTGATAAAGTGACGTGTGGATTTTGTCACAATGTGGCATGAGGCGACGCTGCTGAGACTAGTGACGTTCAGCAAAGACCACTGACCGAGTAGATGCAGACCGAGTTAATTCATCTTGTTATACAATTGACCTAGCACCACGCTATGCACATCCTTGGATGGTACTCTGCATCTGCTCAAAGTTAAATTGTAATCGCGCTCTCATACACTGTTTTGACACAGCAGGTGACATGATGTATGAGAAGAGCCAGCCTCCTGATAATGATCAGCCCACCACCTACTAATAACTGTCAATTAGAACTCTCAAAAGGCTAGCACAAGGCTGACCAGCCACAGGGCTTTACCCACACATAAAACAGACACTTATCACACAGGGCTTGTGCACAGAAGAACAAAGATCAAATCAAGACAGAAATCCTTGCCATAAATGGACATTGTTGCCAAACAAACAGCTTTGATCCATACCTCTCAGACTGTTTCTGATTACTTCATACTCTCTCCGGTTGCCTGCTCTATTCCTTTATTTCAAGCACTGTCAAAAAGAAGCCATTGATCACATCAGCTTCCTCCCACCAGTCCTGACGTTCAGAGTCTTCAACCTCACTGTCTCATCAGCCACAAACTTCATGGCCCGTTAAGTTCTGAGAGTCTTCATGATAGCATCTTTTCCACAGAGAATTTCACTCAGTCAAGATGCCTCAGACACATCTTCCCAGCCTGATAAGACACTGGGACATCTCCCAGGAAGCGGGGGTTACTGTCCAAACTTAAAATATATACCTGAGTGGATCAGGTCCACAAAATTGTCATACTGAATTTGGCTCTTCATTAATATCCTAATTAAATCATCTTAAGCAATTTTTATGTTCTTGTTAACAAATACTAACCAGGCAAGGTTAAGTTCAACTGCCTCTAACCACACCCATGTTCAAGAAGGAGAGTGAACACACACTAAAACCAGCTTAGACCATCACAGTTTAGGAGTTTCTAAGCCTTAATTTACAAGACTGGGTATTATTCAAATGACTAACTTCTAGGGTTTTTTTTTTTTCCCCTCATCTCTTCAACCACAGCATTTTCTACTGGCTCAGTAACTCTGTGCCACTTGAAATATCCTAGGAAATGTAGGAACATAGGCACGCTTGTGCCCGTTGCTTCGTGTGTGTGTGTGTGTGTGTGTGTGTGTGTGTGTGTGTGTTCCCTCTGAAACCAGAGCCTGTCCCTATTAGAAGGAGAGCCTGCTGCAGCTGCAGTCACAAGGTGCCCACAAGGGACGAGGCAAGTGTGGGAGTGCACACTATGGCTCAGGGACTAGAATAACATATGTGCAAAAAACCTGAACATCATTAACAGCCTAAGATCAGCTCAAATTTTATGCTGAAAATATTATACACATCATTCTTAGAAAAGTAAAGTTAATATCTTTTCTCATCTCTATTGAGAAAATCCATGCTTCTCTTGTTCTTTAGTATACTTCAGTTCTAGCTCATAAAACACAATGGATACTGCATAAATGATTACTAAATAATTAATGAGTCCCTTGGGACTTACTACATGTCCCACCTTATTTCCAGTACCCCACACATATTACTTGAGAAGTTATTACCTGATTTTATCACTTCATTAAGGAAAAATTCGTTTAAGAAGTCATATAAAGCAGATAAATTTGTTTAATAATATTAAAAATATAAAATTTCTTATGTGAAAATCATTAGAATAAATGTATTATTTGGGGACAGTGTATGTTAAACTAAAAATTCTCTGAGAATTTTCATTACTTAGAAACTCAGAAAATACTCTGAGGCACCATTAGCTGTTACTCTAAGCCTGCTATCTTGACTCTAATTTCTCCACACGAGGATGACTAAAGGCCTACCTATCCTTCATTAATTCCATGCCCAGATTACATACAGATGCTAAGAGATATCAATTGTGGGCTGTCTCTCTTGTCTTTGGAGGGCACCTTTCCAGTGTCTAAGAAGGTGCCTATGAATGCTAACCTACATTAACAAAACAACAGGAACAGCAGCCAAAGATAAAATCTTGGAGTCAACCAGGAAATGAAACTTTTATTTACGTAATTAAGCCTACTTTGTACCAAAAACTTTTGAATAAATTTCAACATAGAACAGAAATCAAAGGTGTTTTGCATTTACTTTTCATACCAAAAGACTGTTCCATGAACAGTATGATAGTCTGCCTACTGCATGAGGCTCCCGCTGGCTGCTACAGAGGGAGGTACCCTTGTTTACCTTGCCATCGTCTGCCCATTTGGCGGGAAAAGTACATTAGACAGGTGGAAGCTCTTCTCCCAGCATGTGGGAAAGCATATGTGACGAGAATAAATCAGCCCATTTGCTAGAGGAAAATTTCAGCAAATTCCAAAATCTGATTTTAAAAATTTAGGATTAACTAAATTTAAGCTTCACCCAGCACCTACCTAAGCATAGATTGCTGTGGCATTCACAGCCGACAGACCCCAAATGTCAAGGCAGCCTGTGACTCTTCATTCTGTCCACTTAGTGTCACCCTTGATATGGTAAGATGGAACACTCTATTTGTTGTCTGTTTGGTTAATCAAATATTTCCTCAGAAGGTTTCAAGGCCTAAAATAAAGGACTTTCAAGTGATCATCAAGATATCATCAAGGAAAGCCTCCGTTCCACCTTCTGCTAAGGAATAAGCATCAATTAAATCAGCTTAATGACTAATTCTATATGACATAAATCCATTATTATACATAACACTCTGAGATAGCTGGTGGGGAAAGATTTACATGGCTGCAAAAAAAAAAGACAAATGAAAAACAATTGCAGTTTGCAATAAGTATTTTAAGTATTTTAAACAAAAGACAAGACACTTAATTCTACTCATCTCTGACAGTCTGTACTTGGAGAAGCATTGTTGTAGTTAAAGGACAAAGCACTTATGCTGACCAGACCCACAAGGTCTCCATAAGCACTGCCTCCCAGTCTTCACCCTCGCGTAGAATCTCCATCTGTTGACTGTTGAGTGTAGACGGTGTCTATGAATTGCTCTAAGCATAAAAACATGGCAACATTAAACTACTCTTGGGGTAGTGGGGCATCATAGTGAGTAATACACCTATTCAGTAAGTCTGAGAAACTGAGCTCAAGGCCCAGAACTGACATTAAAAACAGGTATGGTGGCACATAGCTGTCAGCCCAATGCAGGGGAATTAGAAACTCAGTCCTTGGCCTTAACTGAGCAGCCATGTAACCCATGTGGTAAATCCCAGGCCAGTGAGAGATCCTGTCTCAATAAAAAAAAAGATAGATAGTGCCTGAAGGCTGACATCAAAGGGGTAGGTAGTACCTGAGGGTTGACACCCAAGGGGTAGATAATACCCGAGGATTGACACCCAATGGGTAGATAATACCTGAGGGTTGACACCTAAGGGGTAGATAATACCCGAGGATTGACACCCAATGGGTAGATAATACCTGAGGATTGACACCCAAAGGGTAGGTAGTATCTGAGGGTTGACACCCAAAGGGTAGGTAGTATCTGAGGGTTGACACCCAAGGGGTAGGTAGTATCTGAGGGTTGACACCCAAGGGGTAGGTAGTATCTGAGGGTTGATACCCAAGGTGCCCCTCTGTCCTCTACTCACAAGCACAAATGTGCAAATACACCTGCACACCCAGAAATACACAAAACCACAATAGAGATAACAGATTCTCACCATGCTGATTAAGTTAAACTTCATACCATTGTCTTCCGTGATCAACTTCCTCTAACTCTAGCTTCTGGCTTGATGAGATTTGATGTTATATCAGGGAAGTTCAAGTCCCTGTGGTAAGGATGTAAAGATAAAGCATAGGAATAGCTTTGTCTCTGAGATTATGGAGTAGGGGGTCAGCCTCTGAAACCTGGGGGTGGCCTCCTGCTGACAGAAAGGAGCATGATACTGTGGCCGAATCCTACAATCACAAGAAACCAGATTCCACTCACAGCTGCAATGAATGTGAAAGTGGGTTTTCCCCTGGTCCAGAAGAGAACACGGCTCAGTGGACATGGAAACACAGCTGTGAGGGGCCCTGTGCAGCGCACTCACTGAAGCCATCTCTGAAGACCTGACCCATAAAAACTGAGATGATAAACTCGCTGCTGTGAACTGTTGAGACTGTGCTGACTTTTTTCCCAGAGACAAGAACTGATAGAGAAGTACTGCCATGTCTCAGCCACATGCAGCATGAAGGAATCCATGTATCTATCCTCAACTATTGCACACAAAGAAAACGCTCAAAATGGCTAAAATGTTTAAGTGAAATCAGTATGATTAACAGTCTTCTGCTAGTATTTGTTTAAATCCCAAAATGATGAAGAAAAAAGGAAGAAAGACAAAAGGGACAGTTGTCTTGTCAAATGATGCTCTGGGTTAGAGAAATCTAGTCTAGCAGCCTCGTTGCCCTTTAAATAAATGAAATTGGAAAAAAACATTTCCATACATCTACAACTTTCATGAAATCCAACATTTAATTTTATTCTGGAGAAACATAACATGTTCTACTTGACTTCAAATTTTACTACAAAAATAATGTATCTTCAGATCGTCACATCAAATTGAAGAGGCATAGGTAACTAGCCTACATTTATAATTCAATTCACAAAAATAATTCAATTCACATTAATCTTGACCAAAAAAACTTTTAGTAAACTCAAAATAAGTTAATATCTGGATCACACAACCATAGCATCCTACAAAGACACCTCAGGGTAATATAAGAATCACAGATCCCAGTGGACATTTCTAATATTTGGAGTGCTTCTGCCAGCTCTCAAACTAGATTTTTATATTTGATGTTCATTAAAATTAGACAAAGGTGGAAAATTTAAAGATGATAGTCAATGCTCCCCCATGCTCAGTGAGCTGGAAAGACTACCACTGCTCAAGATGAGACACTTGTTTTCCTTCAGCAGGAGAGATCACCTTAGAATTTCACGTGCAGTCTTTCCTCTCAGTCAGGTGGTTTGGATGAGAGCTGGCATTAAAAAGAATGATCTTACTCTATTCTAAATGAGAGCTGCCCTCTGGATGCCAGGAGGAGGCCAAGGCAAGCTCCTCTGACACGTGATATTCCCTTGGCAATGAGAAAGACATTGAATGTTTTCTTTGAAATACCAAACACTCATTGATGCAGTCAAGTTCAAGGTTTCTAAGCATGTATTACTGTGGCTGTTTTCAGACAGAGTATGGAGTCCCCGTGTCAGTTGGTTGATTTAAACAAACAAGTTGAAGGGCTGTGAGAACATTTCCTTACCTCCAGGCTTCTCTAAATATTCTCTCGTCTGTTTTTAACTAAGCAACAGACAAAGCAAATGCTTTTTTCTCTTAATAATTGCAAAATTTATAAATAATGGCCTCAAGTCAATTAAAATATATTTCGTATCTCACAGAATCTACTACCACATAAAATCCAATCTGAAAGAATAAAGGCATCATGTTGAGTAACTGGAAAACAAAGTTATTAATCACACTGAAGTGACAGTCTTTGTGGCCTGCATGCTGATCATGATCCAAATCAACTCTAAAAAGTTATGATGTTTTAGACCATGCTTTTTACATTGATAGTCACTTTGCGGCATGCCTTTGATGCAATGGTTAAAGACAAAAGAAAAGAAGTTATTATAGTATAAGTAACTATCTTGGTGCACAAATGAATCCTCACTAAAATATTTATTTGAAGTTAATTAAATTCCATTATTATATCCGTCATTACAAATTATCTCCTACACTCTAATCATTGGGTTAATTGCTTATTATCTTGCAAAGATGGAAACATGTAAGTCAAGACACTCACAAGATTCTTACTTTGGACTTTGCTATGGGTAATGATTTGTTTCTATCTAAGATAACTGCTACACTAAATTAGACAATGTGCCACATTTTTACACTTGAAACCCCCCCTCAATGTATCTGGGGCAGATGCTTACAGTGCCTAGAAGACTATGGAACATGTAAATATTTCTGGAAAGAAGAAACTGCTTCAACAACTAAGAGTATGGCAAATTCAAGTACCATTCTGCCATAGAAAAAACTTGCAGACGAGGAGAGATTGACACAAAATTTCAGCCCTCGGTTCAGAATTACTGGCAACTGGTAGTGTTTAAAGAGAAAAAGATGATGTTCTATCAAACTGTATGTCCTGATAGAAGAACCACACTCCATTGCCCAGAAAGACACATGCAATATATATACAGAAGCCATATGAATTATATTTTATAGTTTTAAAAAATGTCGACATAAATTTGGTTGGGGAGGAAAGGGGAGTGGGTATGGAGGCACAGGATATGGGGATGAATATGATCAAAAGATATTATGTGAGGATTTCAAAGAACTAATAAAAATGAGAAAGAAAACGGGCAATTTTTTTAAAGCTTGCAGAAAGCCAGAAAGTAGATCCTACATGAAGAGCTGTACTTTTCTTTCTTCTCGAGCTCTATTATACTACTTTTTGGCTGGACTGGACAGAGAAGAATGGAGAGGAGTTGAGCACAAAGAGCAATACTAGAACTATGCCAACACTTGACTTCAAATTACAGTACAGAGTGACGGAAATTCAAAAGGTATCTTAGTAGCATGGACAAAAAGGGTGACCAACGAAATATAACAAAAACTGAGAAGCACACTCATCCAGCTATAACTATCTGCTTCTTGACAAAGGTACAAAACTATAGGATGGACAAACACTGCCTCTTTACAATTAGTACGGCGAACACTGGATGTCACACCTAGAAAACTGAAATTAGATTCCAAGGTCCCTATACAGAAATAAAAATAAAATAATAGGTCAAATACATGATATAAAACCTGGAACTCTGAAGATACTAGAAGAAAAGGTAAGGGCAAGAGCTTTCAATGACTTTCTCAATAGGATTCTCATGAAAATGAAAGTCATAAAAACAAACAGGACTACAGGAAACTGAAAGCACAAATTATTGTTCAGCAAAAGAAACGACAAAGAGACAATCTTTGCCAGTTGTTAATCTGACGTGGATTTAAATGTCTAGAGTATTTAAAGAACTCAAAATTTTTGAAGAACAAACAATGTAATCAATAAATGGATGGATGAGCTAAACAGGCATTGTTGGATGAGTACAAATGGCCAACAATTATATATTTAAAGTATTCATCATTTTTTCTCATCAGAGAAAAAACTACATTTGGGGATGGGAAAACAGCGTGCTCAGGAAAGCACTTGCCTCACAAATTGTGGATCTGAGTTTAACTCCCATAGCCCACCCCCCCAAAAAAATGCACATAGGAGTTTATACTTGTGAAGAGATAAAAGAACTCTACAGCTTGGTAGTCAGCCAATTTGGCCTAATTTTTGAGGATTCAGAAAAATAAACACCTATTACTGTTGGTAGCATTTGGAAGATGAGACTGAGAAATGTGGACAGTGGAGGCTTAGGTCATTAGTTTTCGTAAGTGAACGTAACTCACAGGGATGAGGTCATGGGCTATTTGTGTTATATCCTGGCGAAATAGTGGTTACATTCTACCCGTGTTCTGAAAACTGAGACCTACAGTGAGGCTGAGCGCAGAAGCGATGAACTACTTTATTTCGTGGAGGAGAAACCAGCATCAAGACTGCGGTGCGGTTATTGCTCATGGCTCTTATCCAGGTCTATCATGGGTGAGAACAAGTGAAGGAAAAGTCATAAAATTGAGCCCTTCAGCAGAGGAACAATTAAGATTGTAGATGAGGCAGTAGAGAGAAAGCAGCTGTAATTAACACAGAGATTAGCACTATTGAAGAGAAATCTACTGCTTTGCCCAGAGGCACTAGTAAAGGCACCCTGGGGACAATGTGTCACCCCCAAGGCTCCATCTTGCAGAAATCCAAATTCATTTAAGAGGAAGCCTAAACTGAGAATTAGAAAGGATGAGTTCTTTGCCCCATAACAACAGCCTAGGGAAATGTTTCCTCAAGCTCTGCTTGGAGGGAAAACAGAGACCAAGGCAACTGTGGGCTAAGAGGGCCAGGTTACTTCTCAAGTTGGCAGCACAACTTGGTAGTGTTAATCATTGCAAAACGCTGGATTAACAGCCATAAAAGATAAAGAGTCAGGGATCTGTAGTGGTTTCTTTAAGTTTTAGAAAGTGGCTAAGACCAAGGCATATGTGTCAACATCTATCTCCATTCAAGAAGGCATGGAAGAACCATCTCATGAAGCTGCAAAGGTGGGGGGTCTTAGCTAGGATAAAACACCATGACCAAAAAAAACTTGGGAAGGGACGGATTCGTTTTGCTTATACTTTCATATTGTACTCCATCAACAAAGGAAAGTCAAAGCATATACTCAAGGTAAGTTAGAGAAACAGAACCCGAAGCAGAGACCACAGAGGAACTCTGCTTACATGGGCTTGCACCGCATGGCTTGCTCAGCATGCTTTCATATACACACCAGGATTGCCTGCCACGCTCTTCTACCACTTACAATAGACTGAGTCCTCCTGCATCAATCAGTAATTAAGCAAATGCTCCATATATTTGTCTGCTGGACAATCTTATGCAGGTATTTTCTCAGTTGTGGTGCAACCTAGGCAATGCCCTTCTTTAGAAAATAAACAAATAACATGAATCTTACAATAGCCATAGTTTGTATTTAGCAGGCCTTGCTTGGTAGGAGGAGCCATGTAGAGTCAGGAAGCTTTACTGAATTAGGCAGAAACTACCAGAGTCTGATGAAATGGAGGAACTAGAGCCTACAAGATAGAAAGTAAGGAAGGAGGGAGCTACATGGTCAGAAGAGAACTCCATGGACTAAGTGTTCAGCAGAACACTAATGAAATTCCAAATGCAAGGTCAATAATAACGGCGGGGAAGTTTCACATAAGAATCCTATCAGGCAACCCAGCACTCAGAGCAGAGACAGCCTCTGCTTATACCATGAACGATGGAAAATCTTGGAACCCATGGGACACTGAATAGCATACTTAGAAGGATACTGCTTTAAGATACAGAATAATTAACCCAGGCTAAGCATAGCTCTGTTGCATCTTAAATGTAAAAAGAACTTCAAAATGTCAAACTTAACAATCAGAACACTCATAAGAAAGAAATGCAATACTCAATAACAAAATGTTTACAAGGTCCGTTGTTTTTAGTAAACAATAAAAAACACGCAGGCAATGCAAGGAGATAGGAAAACACAACAAATTTATTAAACAAAAACAATAAATAAAATCCAATATAGTATGAACAAAATTAGCAAGAAAGATCTTAAAATTGATAATACATTTAAACCTAACCAAATTTAATCTCATAGCATGTGAATGATATATACATACTAACTGATAGAGATGGTAACAGCTCAGATAAAATACCAGAATTAACTATATACTGTCTATAGTAAATACACATTGTCCGAAAGACAAAATAAAAAAACAATAAAAAGAATCAGTATAGGAAAGCCACTCCCATAGGGTATCGTGGTGATCATTAATGGTATGGCATCTAATGTCAGAATTCAAAGTCTTAAGAAAAATATAATTGAGAAGAGAAAATTATCTACAATTAAAGTGGGAGACTTTAATTCCCTGCATTCACTAACTGGCAGAAAAGTGGAGAAGTAATCAGACCAAGACATTGCCCTTGGATCTGGCAAGATGGGGATCATTAGCATAATGTAGGAGAAGAGTTGGGGCACCATCCTGGTCAACGTGGAGAAGAGAATGGATGGACGGTGACTGAGAGCTGACAGTAGCAGTGTCGCGAAGGGCTCCTTTGAGACCCTTGCTGTAAAGCAGAGCAGAGTGAGCCGTACCAATCCCAATGTGTGAGGGCCTAAGGTTCTGCTTCACTTGTTTAGAAGTGTAAACTAAACTGAACACATTCACACACTTTCCAGAGAGTTTAGAAAGTGTCTTAGGTAGTCTCTCTAACACAAAGGAGACTGAGAATAGTTATGCGAGACAGCTAAGCTAAACGGGCAAGAGAAGCCCAGGACAGGAAGGGGACACAACTTCTCATATTCAAACCATAAAACACATCCATACACAACTCACGGTTAGAAGATAAATTATAGCAAATGTTACAGAATACTTCAAATTGAAGAAAAAACTAAGATAGTAACAGTATTAAAGGGTATTTATAGTCTTAGAAGCACACATTGAAAATTAAAATGGCTCACTCATAGGTGATTTTTAAACATAAAGCAAAGAAAACCAGCCTACAAACCACAATCCCAGATAATTTAGACAACAATAAGGACACAAAGAGAGACTTGCATAGACCTAATAATCTACCTGGGAAGTGGGAAGTAGAAAGTAGAAAAAGACAAGATCTCCTTAGTAAATTGGGAGCCTGGGGACCTTGGGGGAGGGTTGAATAGGGGAGGGGAGAGGCAGGGAGGGGAGTAGAGAAAAACGTAGAGCTCAGTAAAAATTTTTAAAAAATAGAAAGAAAAAAGGCTAGTTATTGTGAAGAAGAATCCTACTTGAGAACTGGGGGGGGAAAAAGAAAAATATCTGTTTCGAAGGTTCACTTAAGTCTGAACTATTTAAGGAGCTTAAGGTAATCTGAAACTAAGTTACTGAATGGACTTGACAGGTTTATCAACAAAATAACAAATCAATGTTTAAAGGCTAAATATACAAACCCAAGGAGAGGCACAGCTCAAATACGCTCGCAACTACATTGACAATTTTGTCAATTCCACTTCCTACCCAAGGCAAATAGAGATAGCCAAGATCAATGGGACAATAATTCCTTGTAGAGAAATCCCCAACCATGCATTCAATATCTCAGAACTGCATACACAAAATCTCCAGGAATATTTAAAATCCTCATTTTGAGACAACACACTATTGACATTTGTCCAACCGCTGAGGTCACAGAGCTAATCATATTCCTCCCAAACTTTCTTTTTCACAATAAGATGGCATGGCATAATTTTTAATACTCTGCCACTGGACAGGAAATCTAATGTATCTTAGCTCCAAGGGAAAATTAGTTCCTAGATAAAGCTAGGAACAAAAATTTTACAATGTAATGTATTCAGTTCTTGACCATCTAAAGATACAGGATGGTTAATTGTCTAAAAAACAAATATGAGACTTTGACATCAGAATTTGTTCAAAAGTAAAGCTGCCCTTGACATCTACCTTGTAAGATAACAGTTATTTCTTAAATTCTTAGTGAAGAAATATGAATATATTGCTCATGGTTGGAATGAAAACCCTTTGTTATTGATCAGGACATATATTACTAAGATAGGATAGATTAACAATCATATTAAAAATAATTTATTCATTGAAGGAAAACCACAGTATGTACTTTATACCAGTGATTTCTGTTGAGATCATAGAATGGAACGCACAACTCATGAATAAAGTCATGTCCTCGGGGTCCCAGCACAGACAACATTTGTAGGTCAAGGTGGTAACAGTGATGAGCAGGGCTGTGGCCTCAGTAGAGAACACTCTGGCTGTAAGAACTGGGGGGAGTTTGAAAGAGTCAATTTAAGCTGGGAAAAATAACAGCGGAAGCACAATTCTGCATTTAAGTGGAAAACTATATACGAAATGCTCAAAAGTAAAAATATGTTTTCAGATTAGATACTCAATAATTGCATTAAAAATATTCCATTCTACCACAACAAAACTGTTCTTTAAATAAAGAAATATTCCAAATCACTGAAGCATTTGTGAAAGCAGGGGGTCCCTGAGGAGGTTAAGAGACATTGATGATATAAGGTCAACATGAAGGTCTAATGTCAGAGAAGAGACATTGCTCCTACTGAGCTGAGCTGGCAGACTAGGATGCACCTGCGGGAAACATGGGTGTTCAGTGAACAACCACAAAGCAGTCTCTAAGTAGCAGAGAGATACTCTTCCAAGAATTTTACGTGTGCCAGCATTGTAATGCCCCCAACAATCCTATTCGGAATATTTTCTTGTCTCTATCCTACAGATGAGATGACAGAGGCCCAGAGTGAAGTTCAGTAAAAGGTGCGAATCCTGTAAGTAGGAAGAGGGGGAGAAGAGTTTGGTCCCAGTTATCTACCACGAGAGTTGATGATTATTAGAACTACTCATTTTCAAGGGAAGTGAAATCATAAGAACTAACTGGCTGACACTTACTAGTCTAAAAATAATAAAGGTTTATGTGCCAGTGATTAGCACACAGACATCAAAGGAAAAGAAAGACAAAATGAGTAAAAGGTAAAAACAGGCTCAAAAGGAGAAAATGGAAGCCTGTAAAATGGAGCAACTATGACAGACAGTATGGACTCAGTGCTCAGGAGCAAAGCTTTGCTGGGAGTTTTTGTTCACTTAGTGAGAGCATCTCATTCCTCTTGCTCCTAACGATTTTTATTGCTCAAATTTACACCCAGGAATCAAGAACATTCAAAAGCGTACAGCCCAAATTCAAAAGAAAGCAAAAGAAAAGATACAAAAAAGAAACAAAAGACAAAATCCAAACAACACAAAAAACACCGAAGTGCAGACCACTATCACACAGAACTTTAACTACCATTGGATTATATTATAAAAATATTAGTGCTGCCAACATATGAAAACCTTAACTATCAGTGGAAAGCAATTGGAGTTCGGTTCTGAACAGGGAATGTTAACAATGAGATGAAATGAGAAGTCCACATGGCATTTGCACTTTATCTCATAGTCTTGTTCTGATATCTAGCTTGGAGCAAAATGTGGAGGTACTTTTACATTTTCTATCTAATGACTTCGAAATGCATCCATGTATGCATAAATATGAGATTTTCTGAGTATGTGTAATATTCTGGAAACATCCTATTTAAGCTTCATTAAAATTGAATTAAATGCTTTTTTAATAAAATAAATTACCAGCTATTTATTATTATTTTTTCTTATGATCTTTAAATGATTATAACTACTCTAGTAATGCATATCTTACTATAAATAATACATAAGATGACAAACCTCACTTGTCATCAATGTTTGGGAAAGATAAAATGATTTTTACAGTAATATTGCTATTATAATTTTACTACAGAGAAATATTGCTAAATTTACTTACGTATTGGCATGAAAAGAATAAATTGTTATATATGCAAATTGTAACCAAAGAAACTTCCTAAATTCTTACAGTTTTGGCATAAATAAATACACATGTACAAGCACAAGCATTAATTGAATTAGAGAGACTAGGAAAGCATATTCCCTAGCTATCCATGACTTTTATTTAGATTTTTAGACTGTCAATAAGTGTGGGAAAAATCAAACATTATAGTGAATAATAGTTTAAAAGTATCATTATACTTAAAATACTTTAAGATAAATTTTATAATAAAAATAAAGATCTAAATCAAGTATTCTTTTAACCATATTGGGAATATTAATAATATGTGTTTATTTGATAAAAGTTATTAGATCATTCTTTCCAATCTCTAAATGTATCCATGTTTCACATAAATAAAGAGTATTAGGGGATACAAAAGATACAACATATATGTAGTACATCTAAGCTATAAAATGGATGTATTTAATGAGCTATATTAATATTATATAAATTAAAATATCAGTTTTAAAAGTAAGATTTTATTTGAGTTATTTCAGATGGATTATTAGGCTCCAAAGTAACACAGTGTAAGACTGCAAAGCAATTACTAATGATCTTTTCTCAGATACCCAGTCATAAATCTTAGCAAGAAAAAAATGCACAATTTCTCATCCACAGAGATGAACTAGTTTAAACATTTACACAATTCAGTCTAATCATAAAATAGTGACATATTATGTATTCAAACTAAGGTTCACAGGGTCCCAATTAAAGATTTTTCAGTTTATAACATTCCAGTATTTTATGGTGTGACAGAAACAGGAATTTCCTGGAAGCTGGATATGGATCCTCTCCTGGGCTGGTGATTGGTAGATTTATATTGTCTCAGAACTCTGGGCAATGTTGGTGAGATGGTGTTCCCATTAGTCACAACCAGGAAAGCATGCAACTTGGGCCTTACATCTCACCATCTTGTTGAACTGTGATGTTTGGCAATCAAGGCATATTAAATGCACTTCGTTTCCAATATTTACAACTTACACTATTTCTTGGGACATAACCTCACCTCAAGCCTAGGAGAATCCGTGTTTAACGTTGTTAATGTACATAGCTATCAGACACCTTTATGCTGATTCCTCATGATGTCTTCCAAGAACTTGAATAAAACCGAGGGGAAGAAATCAACTTAAACATGAAAGACGAAGCATAAAGACTATGAACCTTCCCAACGTTACCAAGCCAACATGAGTGCCTGACTGATGTGGGATTCCTCTCTGTATGCTGTGAATCCAGAAGTCCGTTCTCCAAGAGCCGCCTCGGCAGCACAAACTGCATCTGCGCTCTGTTAGGCAGCACATGCCTGGAAAGTTGAAAGTTCATTTTAAAGGTCACATCATGCAAATCTGAAGCTTAGAGCTATTTACTGGGGGCTGTGGACAGGTACCTCGTGGATAATTCCAATTAACTAATCTTTGAAAATGCAATGCACCTGTAGATGAAATGCTGCTCTCTCTGTACCAGTCAATGATACATCAATGCCATTAGCATCCCCGGGTCTATTTAGCTCTCCAAATACACTCACTCTGTGTGAGGCGGCATGGTGGATCTGTGGCAGTGTGTACGTGGAGGCTTGTCGAAGGCATTTCTTTATCACTTCCTCCTGTGAGGTTCTGCATTATGAGAACTCAACCAGAAATCTCATTACTTTAATAGCAGCCGAGCAAGGAAAGTACCCAGTGTAGGAGAAGTCTTATAAACAGGATGCCCGAAACTATGACACTTTGTTCACGCAAGCTTACATTCTTACCGAGGCAGCTCAGTCTGATGAAGAGGTCTTGGGCACATCATGAGTTGCTTGATATATGAAAAGGTGTTTCCTATCCTCATGAATCTATAATCCCATTAGAAAAAAAATGCATCTATCTGTAGCTAAATGTCAAACATAATAAAATGATCATATCTCAAAACGTAAATGCAATTAAGAAGACATATCAACACACAGTATAAAAATGAGCAAATGTTTCCCAAAGCAAAAAGATCAGGGAAGCCCTCCAGATTGTTTTCTGAATGACTATGTAAATTAAATGTGGAGGGATGAAAGGAGGTTGATTTGACAGTTCAGTGGAGAGACAGTTTCTTATGCAGACAGCATCATATATTCATTTCTTAAATAAATAAATTTTATTTATCATTTTATATAATGATATCAATATGAATATGTCCCATTATAACACAAGTGTGTCCTTGAAATTTACTTTGAACACATATCTAAATTTATTTTCATTACTCTTCACAAAGTCGTGTATTTACCAAATATTCTCTTTAACAGCAGAACTAATTAAATGGTAAGAAACTTAGACATGGGCACACACATAAACACACTTTGTACCTATATCACAGACATATGTCACATACACATTTCTTTAAAAAATATTGCAGGTAAAGGAATATCTGAATAAATGTGAAAATTAAAAGGGGCAAACAAAAGTGGACCCTTTACAAACCATACAACTGCTCTTCTAGCATGCTTAAGGTATCCATGTGACAATAATATAAGCAATGGTTGAAGTGGGGGCGTTCCAGGCACTGTGGGTGGTGCAGTCACTGGGCTGAGCAAGCCATGAGGAAATAGAAAACAGAACTCTCCATGATCTCTGCTTCCATTCCTGCCGCCACGCTCCTGCCCTGTGAGTGGCTGCCCTGACTTCTTTGATAAAGGGCTGTGATGTAGAACCGTGAGCTTGATGAAACTTTTCTTCCCCACATTACTTTTGGTCATGATATTTTATCACAGCAATAGAAACCTAGGTAAAGCAGACGGGAATTACTAGGCAGACCTAAATGACAAGCTATGTGCACATTCTCTTCAACTTCCCCCGTAATATCTCATATCCCTGTGACTCATAGTTTCAGCAACCACACAGGAATCCTGCCCTCTTCATAGCTTTCTAAGCTTAGTTTTGTCTCTTTTAACTGATCTGTTAATCTTGGGATCTAAATTGCAATCTCTACCAAAAAGAAAAAAAAATAACAAAATTTTGGCTGAGTTATTTTGAGGTTTATGAACGGTCTTTCTCTCAGGACTATTCGCCTCTCTTCCATAACAGTTCTATTGATTGGTTTTGGTAGTCAATATTTTTCTTCTTTTTACTAATGGCATCCCTCTTTGGAATTCATTTCAATTTTGGTGTACTTGATGTTTAGCTTATAGGGTTGTCAAACCTTAGTATTGATATATCAAAGTGACTTTGAATATTGAACTTTTATTTATGACCTTGACAAATTCATGAATTAACTTAGGTAGTTGGAATACACAGCCTATTCTACAACAGGGTTTTTTTTTTTTTTGCTATCTTTGGACATTTTATTTCTTCTGCTTGCCTACTTATGTTAACACATCTAATAAGATCTTTCTAGTGAGCTGGCAGATAGCTCAGTGGTTAAGAGAACTGGCTACTCTTACAATTCCCAGAACCCACATAGTATTTCACAACTGTTTAAATTCCAGTTTCAGGGGGATCCAAAACGCTTTTTTGACATATATGGCACCAGTCATGTACATTGTACACAGGCAAACATGAAAGTAAAACACCCATACACATAAAATACATTTTTTAAAAAAGACTTTGCTGAAAGTCAGTATCACTGATTCCTTCCAAATCCAAAAGTCAGTGCTTTAAACATTTTACTATGAAAAACGACATTGTCGTTTTGTCAGTCATCTATGTAAAATAATCTTAGAGTAGGTAACGTGTTTTGATCCTAGCGCATTGCACGTGTCATCTATGTAGTGATTGTTGAGACTGAAATGATCTATAATATCCACCCTGTTGGACACTTAAAGTATACAATTACATTAAATGATTTAAGGATATTAAATCAAATGCATATTGCACCCAATCCCATTCTTTTCTTCCCTCTATAAATGTTACTTCAGAAGGTAAAAAGCTAACATGAATCTTATCTGAGATATGCAAGTTTGAGTCCTGTCTATCTTTGCTTTCCTGGCATGTCTAGATAACTTTTGGTGCCTGTTTGCTTAACTGGAAGACGTTGTGAATAGAACAGTAAAAAACAAATAAATAAATAATTGAAATTATCCAATAGATGGTCTCTATTCCAAAGAGAAATTTTCTTTTCTATTCTTCTAAGCACATTCTTAAGGAAGAGAAATTTAGACTCTGACACATTTATTTTTGATTCTTAATATCTAAGTCTCATTTCCTATTCCTGTTAAAGTGTCCCACCTGAGTTTCAGTCCCTCGGCTGCCTCTTCCTGGGTTGGGAAACACCACACAGAAGATTCTCAAAGCTAATATCATCATCCTGGGTTTACCTTTTCCTGGACTTCGGTCTAATAATTCTGTATTAATATGCCAGTTCCCAGATGTCTTCAGGCAACACTGGAATGTTAGAGACTTCCTAATTAATCTCAGCATGAGCTGATCTAACCTACCTTGACCCTCTTACTTGTCAGTGAACAAACCTCTGGCTACATCTCAGATAGAAAAACTGCCTGCAGTGTTCGTAACACTTCCAAAACCCCATTCAAGAAAAAGCAACAATATTTGCTTAATATGCTTAATATGACAAAATAATATTAACCTGTTTGATTGCATATAGTTTCTATTGGAAGAGATTTTAAAAGAACATCTTAAGGATTGAGATTAATTATGATAAAAGTGTATTCATTAAAATATTAATGTTCAATAAAATTCTAGAACTATTAATTAATATAAAGTCAGGGCCTGACAATAAGGGTATAAAGACATTCAAAATCACTAATTATGATGCTCTTGGAGACATCCTAAAGTTACAGAACAGTTTCCTAATGCAAACTCTCAGCTGCAAGAGCTTAAAGTAGTAGTACATTGAAAATACAATTGTATGGGATGGTGTGGGAGAATTGTCTGTATTCTGTCAATCGTATTTTAAATAAATGCTGATTAGCCAGGCAGGAAGTATAAGCGGGAAAACCAGACAGGAAGTAGAGGTGGAGCAAAGAGAACGGGAGTATTCTGGGAAGCAGGAAGCTCCCTCCGCCATTCCTGCCCAGATCACCGAAGAAGCAACATGTGAGCTGACAGCTGAAAAAGGTACCAAGCCATATGGCTAACACAGACAAGAATTATGGGTTACTGTAAGATGTCAGAATTAGTTAACAAGAAGCCAGAACTAATGGGCCAATCAGTTTAAAATCTTATGGAGTCCTGTGTGTGATTTTCTTTGGGGCTTGCCGGTTGTGGGGTACTGGGCGGGACAGATACCCCAACAAGCTGGCCCCTTATGTTACAATGGGATGCACAACTGCATCCCCCAGGAGCAACACAGCCCTCTGTCCTGTGCAGGAAATAGATGAAAAAACCTGAGAAATAAGTAAGACACAATTCTGTGCCATCTCACAACTGAGAGACGATAGCACACATGTGGGAGTGGTTAGTGTCAATAACTGCACAGCACTCGCAAAAAATTCACCTGTGACGACACATCAGCTCGAGAGAGTGACAAGAGCATCCCATGAGCAGATGAACAAGAGCACACAGGTTTTAATTAGGGAGAGAAAACATTAACTGAGAGGAAATGGCAGTCCCAGAAGGTATCCAAAGTTAGCACAGAGCACTCTGACTTCTGAAGGAAGCCAGGGCTGACAGTGTGACCATCATGAAAGACTGCCTGGAGATTAAAATAGCTGCAAGACAAAATGTAGCACTTTTCTATTTTGATTTTTAAGCATAAAAATTTGAAATTAAAATTCATTAACTACATATAGGAAATAGTTTAAAAGTTGATATACAATATTAAAGACATTTAAATAATAGGAAAAGTATCATAAATTAAAGACTTTTGTAGAAGCAAATATAAAGGCAATAAAATGTAGATTACACAAAAAAGAAAATCACAATTGTAAAATATAGATATTCAACATTGAGAACACGGAAATAAATGAATCAAAATTCCTTCTAGGAAGATTATTCAGACATTAATAATAACTCTTCCACATGTCAGAAGGATTTGAACTGACAAGATGAACAGTGACTGTGGAATTCAGAAACATAAAATATGCTACATATATAGTTCTGAATGAGAGGTGTCCTAAAAGCTACCAGTGTAAAAAAAAAATGCTAGCAATCTCAGTTTTCTTGGGGCAAGCACATGAGAACAGGTAGGCTGTGCAGTCAGGATCAGGGTCCCTTGAGTTTGCAGTTAAGGCTTCGGTTGGGGCTGTCTTTTAGTGACTTGGCACAAGCTCAAGAATCTGGTTCTATAGGAAGGTCACAGAATGGTTGGCAGCCTTCTGACTCTAGCTACTGTGGACAGCATGTTTAAACACTTTCTATATAAATGTCATTTAGGGGAATGTTTGAGCACCCATACTACAGGGCCACTGACTTCCACCCATCCTAACTGACCTAAGATGCAAGAGGAAACTAACAGTATCTTTCCACAAAAGCCACATGCTGAGACTTTTCACCTGTTTATTAGATAAAGCAAGGTCCTAGTCCAGTTCAAACTCAAGAGGAGAGAAATCAAGACCCCGTACTTTGAAAGAAATGCCAAAGAATTTGTACACGTATTTTAAACAACTACCACATACATCACTAGTATTCTGGCATGTGGATCACAAGTGTCAGAAAGTTGTGCAAAAGGAAAGGAAAACAGACAGTTGCCCCCCCCATAAATCAACAGTTTTTCAGGAAACCCACAGACAAGTACTGAGAAGAGAAAGCTCACAGCACACACAGCACCTGCCATTCTTTGTCCCCTCTAACCAACTTTCATCACAAAAGAGTTTAAGACAGTAAGGAAGACGTGGACACAGGACCTGGGAACTTTGGACACAATGAGAAAAGAGAAAAAAAAAATACAGTCTACCCGAAATGAGGACCCAATTACACAGAATGCATCTGTAACTACCATGCACAAGAACACACTGGCAGCTCACCAAAGAGAAAGTCTTTAATAGGTCCTATGGCATTTTCTTTTACCTGAGAACTTCATTCCAACACAGTCAAGACACTGCCGATTGGGAGAACCCTGTGTGTGAGGGTCTCCTTAGTGGAACTTTATGAATATCTTGACTAGCTGAGCTCAACTCCACTTGCATTATTTCAGCAAAAAAAGAGAGAAAACAAGTCGCATTTCCAAACCTTGATTGACACCCACTTTCTCACCACCCACACCTGACAGCTATGTGGCTAAAAGGAATCCCCTGTCATCCAACCCTTCAGGCATTTATAGTAGAAGAATCCATATGGTGCCCAGAGAGACAAGAAACAAGAATCTCCTCACATTATTTTAAGGAAAACACATGCTTGAAGGGTAAACTCTCCTTCAAAAAAAAAAAAACTAAGTAATGAATGAAGATGAGATTGAATAAAAAAATCCATGCAAAAGGAGACAGACGTATGAATATGCCTTTTCACATGCAGAAACAATGAAAATGCAGACAGACCAGGGCTTCAAGTTGTAATCATTCAGCTGAATCTGAAACCTGCAGAGAGCATGACATGAAGAATAACATATAAATGCAATGCATCTAGAACACACTTTAGCTGTGGCTTCCAGTTGAGTGTCTCCAGACAGGGGGCACCAGGAGCTTTCTGCTCCAGCCCTACTGATGTGTTGCCCTGGTTAGCTATTCACCTTTGTCACAGGCTCTGGAAGGTGCACTGCTCCATTGCTGTGATACTCAGCAGGCCCTAGTAACACATAACTTCCCTCACACACACACACACACACCTACATGTGCATAGTCATCGGGGTGCTGCTAAGGCCTGTGTTTGAAGCCGCCTTCTCCTTTGAACCTGAAAAGCCTCCTCCCAAATGCTCTCTAGGCAGGCTTAGGGACACAAAGTTCCTTTTCTCCACCTCCTTTTGAATTGTTTTATTTCTTTAGATTTCTTTTGCTTTTCCCTACCTATGACTTCCCATCGTGTCTGTATTAGATTTTTCAGTTAATAATAATTTCCAGTAGGTAAGAATGGATTATATTTGAAGTGTGCTATAATATGTATACCTTGTAGAATTTCTATATTGAGATAATTAATGTATGTATTGCATTACATAATTCTTTGGCAATAACAACACTCTGTTCACTTTTCAATTTTAAAGAATGCCATACATTGCTATGCTGTTAGTGTACAAAGCATCCTTTTAATTTAGCCCTCCTATCTGTCAGAAAGTTTGTATCCTTTGATCAGCATTGGTGTGAAACTCTCATGTCATTTATAAATACCCATAATCCTACATTGTTTTTGACTGAGAAAATTTAGAACATTTCTACTTACTATGTCTATAATAGTTATGTGACATTAGTTTTTTATATTGAAGAAACTCTGCCTAAATTATTAGATTATTGACATATTAAATCATTGCTTAATGCGTTTTGTTATTTGTTCTTTTCTTTATTCACATAGAACCCATTTGGCACTAAGACTAATGTGGCAATGGAGAGAATTAAAATTATAATTGATATGTTATAAAATAGCTTTTCAAATGTTCGGCTACTTATTAACTATACTATAAGGGAAAATAGCCCCATTGTTCAAATTATTAATATAAAAGTCACCACTTTTTCATTATGTAGCCACAAATTTGTCTCATATGTCTTCTATTTCACCCAAATCAACAAAGAAGCTTTTAAAGAAGTGGCTAATTAACATTATGGAGGAACAAAAGCTGTAGGCTATAGAGTTAGCACTGCACAGCCAGTCAGTAAAAGTTTCCCACTAGTGGATAAATCTAACACACACAAAACAGTGTGTTCTTACTAAACAGATTCTGAGTTAGCTCCTGGGCATTTTCTCACATAATCTCTTATTCTCAACTTCCCTATTTCCCAGTTTCTAATGGCTTTTAGAACCACTTTTTCTGTGAGTCCTACCTTCAAACAGGTAATATTAGACTTTTCAGAGTGCCAATTAGCAATAAACTTTATATTCACAGAACAAACACATTCATATGTTTGGGATGTTCATTCCATCCACATCAGTAAATGTAATTATATTTAAAACTTTATCATCTTATACTATAATTTACTAGGCTTCCTTCCAAGACAGAAGGGTAAAAATAAAATTGATTTGAACATTCACAAGTTCAGTGTAGTAAAATAGGGGAAAGTTATAGTCAGGAGGGTGACTAGAATTACGCTTCATTGGTGTGGTACAAAACTTTCTTGATAGTAGAATGTTGGTCCATACCACTTTTTCTTTAGACTGCTTCCTGAACTCAGAAATGGTTTTAGAGAGCCCTCTAATACAACAGATTCCAGAATAATTATACCAAAATCTGAAGGGTAGAATCCTGGCAATTGAACCAAAGGCCTTTCTATGCTGGGCAAGTGAGCTATGTCCTCAGCAGCTTTCCTAGAGTTTCGGTCCAGGCATTTAAAATGACTACTGGCAACACACATCCATAGAGCACAAATGCCAAGCCAGGTTTGACAGGCACTGTTGCAAACAGTCAGAACATGTTCAGAATGAAACCCCCAAATCTGTACAAATGCCCTAACTGCTATTCCTCAGAACACTTAAGCTTGGGGTGAGGGGAAGACTTGTAGTTTCATGTCAAGATAAAGTCAAAAGTTTTCCCCACCTGGCATGTCCAGGCACTACATATTGTGCTCTTGCTTCAGATGATAACTTTATGAATTTCTAATACTTTGTGTTTGATTTTCTTTATATTTCTGTGTACTCTGTGTGTTTATAAGTGTGTATCTGGGATATTCCGCCAGAGCACGCCTGAGTCAGCGACCTCCACAGGAGCAGTTACAAGGGAGCAAGCTCCATGAGAGTAGGCCTGAGGCAGCAACCTCCAAAGGACTGGGTCCAAGTGAGCAACCTCCACAGGAGACCAGATATGAGGAAGTGACCTCTAAGGGAGCAGGACTTAACCAGCGCTCTCCATAGGAGCAGGCATAAGTAAGCAACCTTCATGGGTGTGTGCCCCAAAGATCTCCAGGACTGCAGAGTCACTGCCAGAAGTGTCAAGCAACATTGGGGAATGACAAGTGCCCTCTGGGGTGACTTGAACAGTGACCCTGACTCCACCATGAGGAACAACCATCTGAGCCTTGGATCTACTGTCACCTGGAAGAGTGACCACCACATGGCCCCAGCTACACCAATCAGAGGAAACTGTGGGTAGACAATGTAAGAACATACTCAACACCACAAAGATCAACTTGACCCCCCAAAAAGTAGTGGTTCTAAAACAACAAGATTTGAACACCCCAATACAGATGGAACAAAAGAAATGACCAAAATTAACTTAAGGAGAATGTTTGAAGTCCTTAAAGAGAAAATGATAAATTCTCTCAAAGAAATGAAAGAAAAGACAAACAAAAAAATTGGAAGAAATCAACAAACCCCTTAAAGGAAACTAAGAAAAAGAAATCAAACAGATGAAAGTAACATTTCAAGTCTTGAAAATCGAAATAGAGACAAAAAGGAAAACACAAATCAATGGAATTCTGGAAATGGATAATATGGGAAATGATCAAGAACCACAAATTCAAGCATAAACAGCAGAACACAAGAGATGGAAGAAAGAATCTCAAATGCTGAAGATATGATAGAGGAAATAGACACATCATTCAAAGAAAACATTAAATCTAAGAAAAATTTAACACAAAATATCCAGGAAATATGAAAAGAAAAAAACCTAAGAGTAGTAGGGCTAGAAGAAGTACAACTCAAAATCACAGAAAATATGTTCAACAAAATCATAGAAGAAAACTTTCCCAACCGAAAGAAAGACATGCATATGAAAACATAAGAAGCTTATAGAACACCAAATAGCCACATAATAATCAAAACACTAACCATTCAGAAGAAAGAAAAATATTAAGAGCTACAAAGGAAAAAGGCCAAGTAACATACAAAGGGAAATCTATCAGAATTACACTTGATTTCTCAATGAAAACAATGAAAGTCAGAAGGTCCTAGTAAAGTGTTATGTAGACATTAAGAGACCATGGATGCCAGTCCAGACTACTATACCCAGTAAAACTTTTAATCACCTTAGATGGATGGTGCGGGAGAATTGTTTGTATTCTGTCAATCATGTTTTACATAAACGCTGATTGGCCAGGCAGGAGGTGTAGGTGGGAAAACCAGACAGGAAGTGGAAATGATGCAAGGAGAGCAGGAGAATTCTGGGGAGGAGGAAGTTGATTCCTCCCACTCCTGCCCATATCACCGAAGCAGTAGGATGTAAGCTGCCCCACTGAAAAAGGTACTGAGCCACATGGCTAACACAGATCAGAAAAATGGGTTAATCAAGATGTGAGAGTTAGCCAGTAAGAGGCTAGACCTAATAGGCCAATCAGCTTTATAACTTATAGAGATCTGTGTGTGATTTTTCTCTGGGACTAAACAGCTGTGGGGCAGGACAGGAAAAAAAAACCAATAAACAGGCCCCCTCTTGTTACAGATGGACAAAAGATATTCCATGACAGAATCAGATTTAACCAATACTTACCCACAAACCCAGCCCTATAAAGTACTAGAAGGAAAAGTCCAACCCAAGTAAGTCAGCTACATCTACAAAAATGTATACAATAGATTGTCTCATAGCAGCAAATGCCAAAGAAGGGAAAAACGCATTCAATAACAACAATGAAAGCTAAAATAACAGGAACTAGCAATCACTGGTCATTAATAACCCTTAATATAAATGGACTCGACTCACCTATAAAATGATACATACTAACAGATTGGATATGAAAACAGAATCTATCCTTCTGCTGCATTAAAAAAAAATAACACCTCATCTCAAAGACATCACCTCAGAATAAATGGTGGGTAAAAAAATATTTCCAATCAAATGGACGTAAGAAACAAGCTGGTGTAGCTATACAAATTATCTAACAAAATAGACTTCAAACTAAAATCAATCAAAAGAGATAAAGAAGAACATTTCATATTTGTCATTGGAAAAAAACCAGCGAGAGGAAATCTCCACAAGGGTACCCTCATATCAAGAAGGCACACACACACACACACACACACACACCCCTTCCCTTACCCACACTACCTAGAATGGATATGAGCAAACAAACAATTTCCTAAAATTCCTTTGCAGGATGATAACTTTGTTAATTTGAGTTTCTAGTATATACAGTCAGAGTAATGTTTTTATGGGACTTATGCCATTAGTCATAGCGTAACACAGGGCAAGATTTGGAATCAGAACCAAACTATGGAAGCCAATGAAGAAAATCACAGCAAAGACATTTAGAAGCTCCATGTTCCAACACATTCTTCTTATTTCCCAGTTTCACTATCATGAGTGCACTATGAGAGAAACATAGATGAACATGTTTGTGTCTGACACAGTCCTTCCACAGTGTCAGAATTTATGGAATAACAACTAATTCACAAGATTTTGTAGTTTCAATAGCATCAATTTGTCATATAATCCACCAACCTTGGTGGCCTAGCTAAAGCAAATGCATGTTTCATAATCCCAAATTTATGGAACAAAATTATGATATGGAATGTCCTTCTGTATGTGTGTTGTTTTTATTGGTTGATAAATAAAACTGTATTGGCCAATGGTTTAGCAGAGTAAACCAGGTGGTAATTCTGAACAGAGATATAGAGAGAGAGTAGGCAAAGTCAAAGAGATGCCATATAGCTGCTGAAGGAGAAAAATGCCAGAACATTACTGGTAAATCACAGCCTTGTGGCAGTACATAGGTTAATAAAAATGGGTTAATTTAAGATGTAAGAGCTAGCTAGAAATATGCCTAAGCCATTAGCCAAACACTATTGTAATTACTATTGCTTCTGTGTAATTATTTGGGTCTGGGCAATCAGGAAATAAAAGTAAAGTCTCCAAATATAAATGGCACCTAATGTTGGGAGACAGGTCTCATCTCAGTTTCATGTTGAGATTTCTGGAGGCAGGATTGCCATTTCTGACTAAGGTGGAGTTAAGAACCAGTGGCTGGCTATTTTGCTTTTCTGACCTTCAGGTTGAACCCCACTATCTGTCTCTGGGTTTTTATTTATCATGCTACATTTGACACTCAATGTTTGGGGTATGAATTCACAAAAAAAAGCCATTTTCCTAAGATTCTTTAGCCACCAGTATGGGCCAGGGCTAGACCCAAATCTAGAAACCTGGGGATGAGAGAAAAGCTAGCGCCACCCCAGCTTAGCTTCTTCTCCTGTCCTGCCAGTCTGCCCACAACTTCCCATGGCACCCATGTTAAATTATAATTACTAATAAGAATTCTCATGCCACACAATAAAAAGCATATATATATATATTTATATTTATATTTATATATATGCATATGTGTGAAATAAAGGATATATACAGGTTAAGAGGTTACAAAAGAGTCCAAAGTTTCTATATTGAATAAATATGAAGAGAGTGGATAGCCTTGTCTTGTTTCTGATTTTAGTGGAATCACTTTGAGTTTCTTTCCATTTAGTTTGATGTTTGTTGGCTGTTGACTTGTTGTATACTGCCTTTATTATGGTTAGGAATGTTCTTTGTATCCCTGCTCTCTCCAAGGCCTTTATCATGAAGGGGTGTTGGACTTTGTCGAAGACTTTTTCAACATCTAATGACATGATCTTGTGGGTTCTTTTACTGTCAGTTGTTTAAATGGTGGATTACACTAACAGATTTTCGTATGATGATCCGTCCCTGAATCTCTGGGATGAGGTCTATTGATTATGGTAAATTATGCTTCTGATGTGTTCTTGGATTTGGTTTGCCAGTATTTTATTGAGTATTTTTGCATTAATGTTCATAAGGAAGATTAATCTATGATTCTCTTTCTTACCTGCTTCTTTGTGTGGTTGGGTATCAGTGTAACTGCAGCATTGTAAAAAAAATGTTGATAGTGTTCCTTCTGCTTCTATTGTGTGGAACAATTTGAGGAGTATTGTAATTCTTATAGAATTCTACACTGAAACCATCTAGCCCTCGGCTATTTTTGTTTGTTTGTTTGTTTGTTTGTTTGTTTTTGTTGGGAGACTTTTGATAATTGGTTATATTTCCTTGGGGGTAAGGTCGGTTTAATTTCTATATCTGGTCTTAATTTAATTTTGGTATGTGGTTTTTATACAGAAAATTGTCCATTTCTTTTAAATTTTCCAATTTTGTAGAGTACAGGTTTTTGAAGTATGATCTGATGATTCTTTGGAGTTCTCCAGTGTCTGCTTTTAGTTCCCCCTCTTTATTTCTGATTTTAATTTAGATATTCTCTCTCTGCCTTTTGGTTAGTTTGTATAAAATTTTGTCAGTCTTCTTGACTTTCTCGAAGAATCGACTCTTTGTCTCATTGATTTCTTTGTATTGCTTTGTTTCTATTTTATTGATTTTAGCCCTCAATTTGATCATTTTTTGACATCTACTCCTCCTGGGTGCATTTACTTCTTTTTGTTCTACAGCTCACAGGTGTTTTTGTTTTTCAATTTGCTATTGTGGAATTTCTCTAGGTTCTTAATGTGGGCATTTAGTGCTATGAACTTTCCTCTTAGCACTGCCTTTATTGTGTGCTGCAAGTCTGGGTATTTTGTGAGGTCGTTTTCATTGAATTTTAGAAAGTTTTTCATTTCTTTATTTTTTTCCTTGACCCAGGGATAATTCTGTTGAGCTTTGTTCAATTTCCATGTGTTTGTGTGTTTTTTGAAACTAGTATTTTTGTTGAACTCTAACTTTAAGTTGTGGTGATCTGATAAAATAAATGCATGGGATTATTTCAGTTTTTGTATCTACTGAGGTTTACTTTACTACTGAGTATGTGGTCAATTTTAGAGAAGGTTCCATGAGGTGCTAAAAAAAAAGTATATTCTTTGTGTTTTAGTGGAATGTTCTATAGATGTCTGTTAAGTCCATTTGAGTCAAAATATCTCAAAGTTGTAGCTAGAGCAATAAAGACTACAAAAGAAGAACAAGTGGATAAAAATTTGAAAGGAAGAAGTCAAATGTCACGATTTACTGATGATATGATAGTATACATAAATGACCCCAAAAATTCTATCACAAAACTCCGACAGTTGATAAACACTTTCAGCAGTGTATCAGGATACAAGATTAACTCAAAAAAAAAAAAAAACCCGTAGCCCTCCTATATACAAATGATAAATGGGTTGAGAAAGAAATCAGAAAGAAACATCACCATTCACAATAGCCACAAACAATATAAAATATCTTGGGGTAGTTCTAACAAAACAAGTGAAAAACCTGTATGACAAGAACTTTAAGTCTTTGAAGAATAAAATTGAAGAGGATATCAGTAAACGGAAAGATCTCCCATGCTCAAGGATAGGTAGGATTAACATTGTAAAAATGGCAATCTTACCAAAAGTAATCTACAGATTCAATGCAATCCCATCAAAATTCCAACACAATTCTTCACAGACCGTGAAAGAACAATATCCAACTTCATATGGAAAAACAAAAAGCCCAGGATAGTCAAAACAATCCTGTACAATAAAGTAACTTCTGGAAACATCATCATTCCTGACTTGAAATTCTATTATAGAGCTACAGTAATTGAAAACAGCTCGGTACTGACATAAAAGGCAGGTGGATAAATGAAATTGAACTCAAGGATCACAGCCATCCTTCTCCCTCAAATAAAGTTAAAGGATTGTACAATGGAGTCTCCTGGGGCGGGGCACTCTGTTGGGGGATGTTTGTACACAGTGTGAAGATGTACTGCTGGGATTGGTGTGATAAGAGCTGAATGGTCAATAGCTAGGCAGGGAGAACAGGCAGTATTTCCAAGAAGAACGAAAAAGAGGACGAGGAGTCTAACAAGATGCCAGGGAGAATCTAAAAAGGTCGACATACAGTACAGAGTAGAGGTAACCGAGCCATGCAGCAGAATGTAGATTAATAAAAACAGATTAATCTAAGTTATAGGAGCTAGTGTTACAAGCCTAAGCTAGTGGCCAATTTTTCATAACAAAAATTCTCACTGTTGCTTTTTGGGGTTGGTAAGCCAAAGATAGTCCAACAAGAAAGCTTGCTACAGCACACCCTGAAAAAAAAATGGTTTTACACAACATGAACAATTTAGAGTAGTATATTGCCAGATCTCAATAACCAATAAATGTTTTCATTTTTATTAGTTACAAATTAGGAAAAATAGTATCTGTGCATATAGTAAATGTCTATGATTCTAGCACTTAGAAGGAAAGCTGAAGCAGGAGAATCGCTATACATTAAAGGCTAGTCTGCTCCATTTAGAGCAATCAAGACCAGCATGTCTCTGTCTTTAAACAGCAACAAACCTAGAAGGAATCAGAAAAAAAATACTTCAATTAATTATGTAAATCTCTTAAAATTAAGTATTGCGGTGTGTGCATTTATACAACATTTTGGTTGACTCATCAGTTTTCAAGGTTAAAACATTCTCAAATTGCACAATCACGGGGAGCTATTAAAACTCCACTGTCTTTTCTCCAGTGTGGTTCTGCATGAATGCTCCCTTCTGGTCTACTTCTAGAGCATGTGGCTCAAAGGTGCCTCGGTGCATGGATAAACATTCATGGTGCATTCCTGACATCTATGGACCATTCAGTCATTCAGGTTGCTGGAAAATGGCTCGGCAGCTACCTATTTAACAGCTGATTCCGTGTTTCATAAATGTTGTTAGTGGCTAACAAATTTGTAATTCTCATTAACACAATGAGCCTATGTTAGACTAAATGGTGACAGATATTCCATCCAGTGAAACCTGTGTTTGTGACCCTATTTAAATAGTACTTTTCCACAACATAATTAAGATCAGGAGATGAGACCACCCTGTAGACCTTAAGTCCAATAGCTAGCATCCTTATGATAAGAAAATACAAGACACTAAAGGAAATGGTTCTGAAAAGATAGGAAAAGATACTGGAATCCTGGCTTTAGACTGCCAATCCGAAAGAAGCTTTGCCAAAGGCAGGGAGAGTCCCTTGATCCAAAAGCAATCAACACTATCTTTTATTTTTTATTTTTGGTTTATTTTATGTTTTTATTGTTGTGACAGGATTCCTCCTCAGTTAATACCCTTCCTTAGACTGCTCCTATATAACCTGTGCTTTTCCTCTGGGCCAATAAACTGTGCCTAGAAATTACATTTGTAGTCAAATGCTAAGGGGCTAACTTCCAAACACACAGGCAGAGTTGAATTCTCATTGGCAAAGTTGTATTCTATTTCATCAATACAAAACTCTGAATTAAAAATCCTCTTAACTGTCCCATTAAAGACAGTTATGTCAACCATAACTACTCACTGAACTTTAATGTGTAATCTGGGAAAATACTATCATAGCTAGTAGAAGCAATAGAACGATCAAGAATGTCTGCCTTTAAAGCCTGGGGTTTGCTTCCCTTCACTTCCACGAGACACAGGATCAGTGGCTCGTCATTGTTTTGTGAATAAAAAGTTCCCTGGAAATGCTCATCTGAGCATTTGTCCATGCTTTGAAAAAGAGACCAATGCCAGGCTTCACTTTGTGTCCCTTTTGGTCTCCAGAAAAATCAACAGGGACTGGCCAGGCTTCCCTCTGTTGTAACGGGACTGCTCACAAAGAACTGACATGCCCTGCTTTACCTGTGGCTGTAAGAAAATGAAGCACCAGTAGCAACCGCAGCTATCTTGTGACCATGAAAGAACCAATCATAGATGTAAAGCTCACATGCTTTAAAACACAGAGGAGAAATAAAGAAAAACCTTCTTTTTTTAATACTCAGCAACCATTTAATTGTGAACTCTGAAGAATGAATGTACCCCCATTTTTGTCACATATTTTATATATAGAAAACAACATGTGTGTATATATACATATGTATTACATGTATAGAAAGTAAATTCCAATTTTTATTGAAACACAATGTTTAAAAGTCAAAACTAATCAAAACATAGAAAACATAAGCTTTTAGCTGTCTTAAGTTATTTTTTTTACTTAGAAAATATGGATGTTCAAATTGTATTTTGTTATAGTATATTATAATTTAGTGTAGCATATTGGGATGACTCACCGATCACTTAAACTAAACAAAAGTCAATATGCCCGAGAATTTTTTGGCCATTTTTGGAAATAAATCCAAGTATCTCATTTATCTCCATTTACAGCCATATCTCAGGGACACCGATAAGCAAATTTGCCATTCCACTAAGACAGCAGAGATTACAAAGCACTCTGCAGGTGATTTATCCTGCCACATGCTATTCCGAGTTACACACTCATGAGATTGCTTTGCAAATGACTTAAAATTCATTCATGTCTGCCAATTATCCTCTGAGATTGCTAAATCTTTATCTACATTATTCATGCCTGCCTGTGTCCCAGGAATGCTACTTAAAGTCCTGAAAGTGGAAGCCTCCTAAAGAGCACAGTGTTAGCCCTTTATAGAGAATGAAAGGAGCAAGACCGGCTGTGCCCTGTGTAACCACATTCTGCAGGTTTGTCCTGGGACTGAAGGAATCAATATGTCAGGGGCAAATGTGGACATGACAATCTGCCCATTAACAAGTTCTAGCATAGACGATACTTGCCATTTTCTTAACATAGTACACTGTGTTTAATATTAATAGTGCAATCTTCCCTGAGAGGGGTCACCACTAGGATTAAGGTGAGAGACAGAGGGGAGAGCAATTAGACTGACTTTTCCTATAAGGCTCAATAATATGTTTCCTAGCAATATTTTCAAATATGTGGACTTCATGTTTACATTTAAAAGAGTTCATAGAAAAGTTTGATCCTGGAAATATGGATTATGTATTGATTGTTCCTCCCTGAAATTTCTGGGATATTTCCAGGGATATAACTGCTTACCTTTCCAGCGGTCTTTTCACAACTAGTAAGAAATGCAAGAAACGGTGGCCAATTGTGGGGACTTGCTCAGCAAACAAGATAGTTCTGCTAATGACTTGTCTTGCTGAATGTATGGAGAAGTCCCCCATCTCAGCTATAAAGGTGACCTCCTCTATCAACAAATGTATTCTCACAGTATACTCACGAAAAAACATCAGATATTTTTTATCTCTTTTGTCCTTATCTCTCACAGAGTGAAATCACTCATTTCTTATTATGGTTCTTTTGTTCATTTATATATATATATATATATAGATAGATAGTTTTAGAGGTATTACTTAGAAATAGTGAAACTGCCACTCAATTCAGTAAATGTGAATTAGGCCACCCCAAAATAATTTAAAAAGAATTGCAGTGGGTATAAGTAGTTAGCATTAAACAAATTGCACATATGTTGTCAATAACTTTAAAATTATCTAGATTTAAAACCATTAGCTTAAGTCAATAGGTATACAACAACTACTAGGGATCATGCTAATTTCTGACACTTCACAAATATATCACCTCTGAGAGCATCAGAACTGTTCTGACTATGGATAAAGTTTAAAAAAAAAGCTTGGAATTTTGTAAGATCCACCTAAATCCTACACAGGTTAAACAGATAAACTATGAGGGGATGTGATAGACAGTACCATCTCCAGTTTGTACAAGTTTGAGATGATAGCATAATTGGTCTCTAATCCCCCAGAGACGCAGGTTTGCTAATGTAGTGGGTAAGGAATGCTCAGAGTGAGTTGCTCCTTCATCATTTCTACTTGAATAGGTACTATCTCTTGGATTCGTGTGCTAATTGAGCGGTTTTACAAGTTTCTAAATATCCTTTTTTCCTTGAAATTAAACATTCAGCAAAACCGAGAACCGACAACAAAGTGGGTGTATGATCAAACTCAGCCCACTGTGAGTTATCATCAAGCTTAGACGCCCTTTATCTCCCACTACAGTACACTCCTAGTTTGACTAATTAGTCAGAGCTTGTGGGGTCTCTGGGAATTAGCAACCATTGAGGAGCAGTGTCCACCAGCCACCATCTGCATAGCACTCCAATGGAGGCAACACAATGGTTCTGCACAGGCATTCTGACATGGTACAGCGAAGGTCGGCCTGCATAGGCGATCTGATGCAGGGCCCAGCAGAGGTCTACACAGGCACTCTGATGGAGGTTTCCTCAAGGGAGGCTTGGAGAAACAACGATGATGTATACTTGTAGTAATGCTGCAAAATTCTCTTTTAAACAGACAGCGACATTTTAACCAAGAGGTTCTCTGGCTTTTAATTGTCTTGTGTATAGAATCTGAGTGAGAAGGTGTAAGTCTACTGTGGTCCCTTAGGTTTTGAGGCCTTGGTCTCAGTTTTCCCACTTAATGTAGAAGAAGCAAAATTCCAGGAAGCTAGCTGCCTCTTAGTTCTTGTGTTAATTGTGACCATCTACTAACCTGTGCTGTTAAGTACCTAAGGGCTGGGATTAGTGCAAAACAATGTTCACCACTGTTACCCACAAGACGAATATATACGAAAGCATCACTCAGAATGTAAGCACCTATCCAGTCAGAAGAGCTACAGTGAAAAATTGCAGCCTCTCGAGATGATGGAAAGGACGCTCAGAATGAAGCCAGCCAGACGTTGCTGGCGAGAATGTATAAAAGTGAAAGGATTCAAACCACTTTAATTCAGTATTTTCTTGTACAGATAAGTGCATTATGAGTCATAGATGGCATTCTTTGTATTTATGGCAGAGCAATGAAGCTATGCCCACACAAAAACCAATGTTATTGCTTGTACTAAATAGCACGTATATGTGGATTTCTTAATGAATGCATAATCTTTACAGAAAAAAATGAACACAATATAACTATTCTATCCTGAGGTTTTACACACTCATAAGAGGCTCACCCAACAATAAAAATGAACTATACACACATGCAACAGTTGGAATGACTCAGTGAAATTGTGTGGCGTTTACAAAGGAAAACAGGTCAAATCCAAATCATGACATATTATACAATTTCATTGATGTATCATTCTCAAAATGGTAAAATTAGAGAAATGGAGAAAACTAGTGACCAGCAGGGTCAAGAACTATGGAGATGCCTATAAAACACCTTTACCGTGATTCTAACTTTTTATATTTTGTTGATCCAAAGTTATCAATCTCTTGTGATACTGAACTGTATGTTGTACAACATTCTCATTGGAAGAAGCTGAGGAAAGTATGCTTTAACTCAGTTTGCATTATTTCTTATAGCTGTCAGTGTACAATTATCTCAAAAACATAACTTTGAGAACAAAACATAATTCAAGGTAAGAAACAAGAAGGGAAGGGAAATATGTTTTATTAAATTTAAACATAGAGATTTAATGAAAATTTAAGAAATTTGTTCTAAATTTTTTAGCTATTTCCTTCTAACAAAGAAAAAGTTGGCATGGGTAAGGTATGATGGCTTATTTCTCCTTTGAAGGCATAAAGAAAGAACTGGGCTAAAAGTTCTTAAAGATGATCCCTAGAATTGTGTTGGTATGAAGACACCCTGTTGACCATCTGGGGTTGGGGAATGAGAGTCTTCAAAGACTTTTGAGGTTAGTTGTAAGTTAGACTTTAGTTCAGCATCATAGAAAACTTCTAAGGAAACTAAACTGTGTATTCTGATATGAGCATCTAAGACATTAACAATACAAAGAACTTGGAATGAGATTAGCGTAGACCACCAGTCCTTCACTGGAACTCAGGGAAGACATTTGAACAAGCAACAGGAAATAGATCTCGTTTTCAAAAGCAGAAATTGGTTTAGTGAAATAGTCACAGATTTATAGATTCATTAGTGGCGAGCAAATTGTCAGTTTTTAATGTGTACATCCCACACAAACTCAGGGCCCTTCAACTCTTGTCATCTAAAGCTATTTGGCCCACTTTAGGGGGCAATCAAGCAGGCCCAGTCTTATTGTGGTTACATAACTATTCACAAGACAAAAATGCGGAGGCAAAAGGGACTTACAATTAGAACAAAAAGAAATAGGTTTTATTAAATTTAGACATAGAGGGAGATTTAATGGATATTTAAGAAATCCCGAGTTCCAAATTCTATTTAAATCTGAAGTCTTGAAACAATAAAAACCTTATTATAATAAATGATAATATCACTGGACTTTATTACCGCAACTTTCATTCATTTCTAGTCTCTTAGGTTATATTAAGTAAACACTCTTTAATCTCATTCTTCTCAGAAATCAACGGGTTCCAGCTGCACATTATTAAGAGACTGTTTCATTTCTTTTGTAGTTTCCAGAAGAGTCGTTTCCTTTAATGAGAATGTGTAATTATTGTTAAACAGTGCTATTAGAAGCACATATTTTTACTTAATGGAAGGATATGGGAAAATTTGCATTTCATGTCGAATTTTCCAAAATAATCTGAAGTTTCCTATTCAATAACACTCTATGTAAAGATTATAAAACGTAATACATCAAGTTCATTGACAAAAGAATACAAAGTCAGAAAACATTTTTCAGGTCCTGACAGCAGTTTCCCACAGATCGAATTGAATTACTGGAGACTAATTTTGACTCCTAAAGACAGGTTGCACTGGGTCTAATTCTACAGGCATATATCAAGTACTATGATTTAACAAATAAAGTTAGGTGTAAATGTTCCACTTCACTCTTTCTTGCAAAAAGTTCCCATCGTAGTTAAAAGATGTAAAAATTACCCAAGCAGCATGCTATTTCTGCCTTCTAAGCCTGGACAGATTCCTGTCTTTATATTCTGTTTCAAAATGAGACAGACAGGTGATGGTCGCTGAACTGAAACTGAGCTTTAGTGTACATCTAACCTTGTAAAAATGAAAGCAAAGATGGAATAGGAAAATGTTATCTACTTCAAAGTCATTTACTCAAACAGACTAAAATTACCACAGTTGCTGCATATTTATCATCCAAATCAATTAAATCTGCCTGGCACGTCACACACACGGAATACGATATTTTACCAGCTCTACGTTACCATCAAGTGTAACATTCATCATTATTTTATGTTCTGTTTAGAGAGGGAAAGTGCTGCCAATAAATTATGATGCATCATCAAATTTAATCTAATGCCTAAATTTCGAGACAAATTCTGTCTCAGAGATGATAAAAGACTTTAAACAAAAATGTGTGTACAAATAGGGGGAGGGCTCAGTCAGCAAAGGGCTTCTGTACAATACAACAAAATCTAAAACATTCAATATGGCTCATGTTCCTTCTGAGTTTCTTGAATCTGTTCAGTGCCATTATTGATAGTATTTTTATTTTAATTTCACCAGACAAACTATCTGACTTCCTTGGGCAATGAAATCAAATTTCTAAAATATAAATGTCTCAGCTTCCTGAGAAATAACTTCATCTCTAAATTCTCAGACCTATTTACAAAAAAAAAAAAATAGTCTGGCAGTGGAAAGAAAATGTCTATGTAAAAATTAACTGTCAGTTGACTGAAGAAAGTATTTGGTGCTTGAAATTGCTCAGCATAGCAGAAGTGCTGCTTGTAAAACTACTAAGCTCAAGAGAGATTAAGTTCGGGAGATTCTACCATGTATAGCTGTGATAGCATATCATTTAATACTAATTTAAAACGGACTTCTGCTTACTTTACATTGCATTTCACATTAAAATAAACAATTATTGGTTCTTGATATTCAATTAGACATAGCTTGAGTTAATGCCATTTGAGGACATTATAATTTCATTTTATACATTGATTTACATTATTCATGATTTATGTTGCAACTTTAATTAATATCATGCTTTGAAAAGTAAATACACAGCAGTCATTTGCTTCTACTATAGATCTGCAATGACAAAGATACCACGGATGCATTAACTTCTACTTTACTAAAATAATGACATTATTTTAAATGGTCTCCAAGAAGGATGCTTACATCGTTCAATGACAAATGAGTATAGCATGAGCATAGTCACTTTCCCATGCCCTCAAATTGTGGACATCTATGTTAAGCCAAAGGATTTAAGGAAACAATAAGCCCAAATGGGTACACAATGGTAGAAACCTGGCTAATATTACAATATATTAAATAAAAAGGTATTGTATCACATAAACCCTCTCTCTCCAAGTTAATTTTATAAACTCACTTTTTCTCAGTGGATCAGTGCAACAAATGTGCTCTGTGACTAGTCATGTCTAATTTCTCCTTCACCAATGGCCAATGAAACTAAAAAGAAAGCCAAAATTTCAAAATAACTGATTCAAAAAAATAACATGTGTTAGATATGTAAAAATGGTTATTGATTATAACTTTCCTTTTTTGTTTTAATTAAAAATATAACAATGTTATTTTATGCATAACGTATATTGCTAAATACAAAATAAAGCATATTTAAAAATTAAATAATAGATTTTAAACCAACATGGCCTATTCTTCTGCAATCTTGGTGGAACTCTGAAACACTGCTTGCTACAATACAAAGAGGACCAAGAGGTGAGTGAGCAGCCCATCTAGGGCCTCCATAGTGGAGCAAACCCTGGGCCCCTCCCCCACCTGCCTCAGCTAATCCAGCAAGAGAGTTTCCTGCTGAGAGAACCAAGAGAGAGGACCAAGAGAGGAACTCTAAAGCACAAGCTGTAGCTGCACAGAGTCGACCAAGAGAGTAAACCAGAAGAGAAGACCAAGAGGAGACTAAGAGAGATCTCAGTGCCTCTCTGAGACAGACATTGACAGCAGCCCAAAGACTCAGACAGTCACTGCAAGGATTGGACCAAGACACAAAGACACTGTGACATCAATTGAAGGAAGAAATGGGTAGGAGTCAATGCAAGAATTTCTCCAAAAACCTAAAAAACAACATGGTAACACCAGAACCCAGTGGGCACACAGCAGGAAGACTTGATCATCCTAACCCAGGAGAAGCAGAATAAAATGATTTTAAACATAACTTTATGAAGATGATGGAGACCTTTAAAGAGGAAATGAAAAACTCCCTTAGAGAAATGGAGGAAAGACAAACAAAAAATTAGAAGAAATTAATAAATCCCTGAAAGAAACTCAAGAAAACCAAGAATAAACAATCAAACATGTCAAGTAAACAGTTCAAGACTTGAAGACCATGGAATAAAGTTAGAATTTCACAAGAATTCTACCCCCAGAAAGCCTACAAACTCATAAATACTGAACAGTCAACTACTGAACCACCGCTGCGTCAGGGAAGAAATAAAGAAAGAAATTAAATTCTTCCTTGAATTCAATGAAAATAAAGACACAACATGCCCAAACCTATGGGACACTATGAAAGCAACGCCTAGAGGAAAGTTCATAGTTCTAAGTGCCCACATTTAAAAAAAAAACAAAACAGATAAAGCTCATATTAGAGACTTAACAGCACAGTTGAAAGCTCTAGAAAAAAAAAAAGAAGCAGACTCACCAAGGAGGAGTAGAAGAGTACAAATAAACTGAGGGCTGAATTCAACAAAATAGAAACACAGAAAACAATCCAAAGAATCAATGAAACAAAGAGCTGGTTCTTTGAGGAAATCAACAAGATTGACAAACCCCTATCCAAACTACTCAAAAGGCAGAGAGAGAACATCCAAGTTAACAAAATCAGAAATTAAAAGGGGGCTAAAACTGTAATGATTGTTCTGTCTCTTTAAGAGACAAGCCATGTCCACTCCCTTGCTGCTTGAAGCCTTAGTCTCTCTTCTCCATCTTCCTCTCCCCAGGTTCTGCCTCTTCCCACTTTCTCTCCTTCCCTCTTCATTCTCTCTCTCTCTCTTTCTCTCTCTCTCTGTCCCTCTGATCTTCTCCCCTTCTGTCTTCCCCTCTATAACCACTAAATAAATATCAAACCTCACTCTACATGGTGTGCCTATCTGTCTGTCTCTCACCCACTGTCCACATGGCTCACTGCAGAAACTGCCCCGGGGACCAGCTGCCCTCAGAGAACTGCCTTGTGGTCTCATTCACAGTCCCTGCACCTAGGACTGACTGCTATCAGGAGTCCCTGCCCACTGCCTGCCCACCAGGATCCCACAGCAAGCTTCTTGGGGATCCACAACAATCTTTAATAATCCATTACAATAACAATAGACAACAAGGAATTCTAGAGAATCATTAGGTCATACTACAAAAACCTGTACTCCACAAAATTGGAGAACTTTAAAGAAAATGACAATTTTCTGGATAGATACCACATACCAAGATTAAATCAAGAGCAGGTGAACAATTTAAATAGGCATATAATATAAACCATAAGGAAATAGAAGCTGTCATCAAAAGCTTCCCAACCAAAACCAAAACAAAACAAAACCAACCATGGCCAGATGACTTTAGTGTAGAATTCTACCAGAACTTCCAAGAAGAGCTAATACCTATGTTCCTCAAAGCATTTGACAACACAAACAGAAGGGAGATTCCCAAACTCTTTTTATGAGGCTACAGTTACCCTGATACCAAAACCACACAAAGATTCAACCAAGAAAGAGAATTGCAGACCAATCTCACTCATGAACATGGATGCAAAAATAATAAAATACTGGCGAACTGAATCCAAGAACACATCAAAAAAAATCATCAATCATGATCAAGTCAACTTCATCCCAGAGATGCAGGGCTGGTTCAACATACGAAAATCTATCAATGTAATCCATCATATAATTAAACCGAAAAAAAGCCATATGATTATTTCATTAGATGCTGAAAAATCATTTGACAAGATCCAATGGTTAGTGTTATGCCATGATATTTTATGTTATTTGTGGCTACTGTAAAAGGTGATGTTTCTCTGATTTCCCCCTCCAGCTTCTTTATCATTTGTGTATAGGAGGACTACTGATTTATTTTTGAGTTGATCTTGTATCCTGACACATTACTGAAGATATCTGTCCTCAGTAGAAGTTCCATGGTAGAGTTTTTGGGGTCACTTATGTATACTATTATATCTTCTGCAAATAATGAAAGTTTGACCTACCTGTTCCAATTTGAATCTTCTAGATCTCCTTTTGTTGTCTTAATGCTTTAGTCAGAACTTCAAGAACTATGTTGAATAGATATGGAGAGAGTGGAGAGCCTTGTCCTGTTCCTGATTTTAGTGGAATCGTGTTTATGTTTTTCTCCATTTAATTTGATGTTGGCTGTCTGCTTGCTGGATATTGCTTTTATTATGTTTAGATATGTTCCTTGTATCCCTAATCTCTCCAAGACCTAAATGGACAAAAGACACTTAAGGAAATGTTCAACATCCTTTGCCATCTTGGAAACGCAAATCAAAACAACTCTGAGATACCATCTTATACCTGTCAGATTGGCTAAGATCAAAAACACTAACGATAGCTTATGCTGGAGAGGATGTGGAGTAAGGGGAATACTCATCCATCGCTGGTGGGAATACAAACTTGCACAACCACTTTGGAAATCAGCATGGCAATTTCTCAGAAAATTAGGAATCAACCTACCTCAGGATCCAGCAATGCCACTTTTGGGAATATACCCAAAAGAAGCTCAATCATACTACCAAAGAATTTGTTCAACTATGTTAGTAGGAACATTATTTGTAATAGCCAGAACCTAGAAACAACCTAGATGCCCCTCAACCAAAGAATGTATAAAGAAAATGTGGGACATTTACACAGAATACTACTCAGCAGTAAAAAAAACAATGACATCTTGAAATTTACATGCAAATGGATAAAATGAGAAAAATACATTCTGAGTCGGGTAACCCAGAGTCAGAAAGATGAACATGGCAAGTACTCACTCATAAGTGGATACAAGCTGTAAAACAAATGATACAATCTATTGTGGCATTCCCCTATGTATGCTGTGAATACCATTGGTTAATAAAGAAACTGCTCTGGACCTATAGCAGAGCAGAAGTTAGGTTGGTGGGGGAAACTAAACTGAATGCTGGGAGAAAGAAGGAGTCTAGAGAGAAGTCATGTAGCACTGCTGGAGCCAGATGAAACTTTACCCCATAAGCTACAACCAGGTGACAATGCACATATTGCTAGAAATGGGTTAAATTAAGATATAAGTGCTAGCCAATAAGAAGCTAGAGCTAATGGACCAAGCAGTGTTTTAAGAAATATAATTTCTGTGTGATTATTTCAGGTCTGAACTGACGAGTGGCTAGGAAACAAACAAGTGTCCTCTTTACGACATTGAGCCTATAGTTTATGATCCCAGAGAAACTAAGTAACAATGTGAACCCTAAGAAAAACACACATAGATCCACAAAATTAGGAGCATGGATGGTGTGGGAGGTCCTTCTGTCTATGTGTTGCTTTTAATGGTTAATGAATAAAGAACTGGCTTGGCCTATAGCATGGGAGGAGGAAGGTAGAATTAGAAAGATACAATGGAGCCACTGGAGTTATACGTTGGAAACTTTAGCTGGTAAGCCAAATGGCAATATACAGAATAATAGAGATGGGTTAGCTTAGGATATGAGTTTAGCCAGAAATATGCTTAAGCTATTGTCCAGACAGTATTGCAAATATGGTTTTCTGAGTTGTTATTTCATGACTGTGTAGCCAGGATGAACAAGGGACCCTTCCCCCATGCTACACATGGGAGTGTGGGGAGTAGGGTCGATAGAAGGGGAAGAGGAGGGGAGAAGAGGACGGGGGAGAACTTAAGGGAATGGCATAGTTGGGATAGTAGAAATAGAGGAAGAGCACAGACGAGAACAAGGAAAGAGATATTTTGATCAAGGGAACCAGTATGGAGCTAGCAAGAAAACTGGCACTAGAGAAATTCCCAGGAATTCACAAAGATGACCCTGGTTAAGACCCTAAATGACAGAGGAGAGGATGCCTGACCTGGCCTTGCCCTGTAGTCAGACTGATGAATACCTTAAATATCACCACAGAACCTTCATCTAGCAACTGATGGAAACAGAGACAGAGACCCACAGCAGAGCCCTGGACTGAGCTCCTGAAGTCTAGTTGAAGAGTGAGAGGAGTGAGAATATGTGCAAAGAGGTCAAGACCATGATGGGTTCACCCACTGAAAGTTTACCAGAGCTAATGGGAGCTCACCAACTCCAACCAGACTGGGAATGAAATAGCATAAGTTCAAACTAGCCCCTCTGAATGTGGTTGACAGTTGCATGGCTGGGGCAGACTTCAGGGCCACTGGCAGTGGCACCAGGATTTATCCCTACTGCTTGTACTGCCTTTTGGGGATTCTAATCTCTTTGGATGGATACCGTGTTCAGCCTATATATGGTAGGGAGGGCCTTGGACCTTCCTCAAACAATGTTCCTTACCCTCTCTGAGGAGAGGATAGGGGGTAGAGGTGGGGGACTAGGTGGAGGAAATGGGAGGAAGGGAAAGAGTAGGAACGGAAATTGGTATGTAATATAGAAAAAGATAGTTTGTTTTCTTTTTAATAATAATAAAATATGTTTGGTGGTACACTTAAAAAAAAGAAAAAGAATTGAGTCCCAGTAGCCCAGTTAGTTTAAATTCTAATCTTAATATTGGCAGATGTGTTCACAGATTTTAGGAGCAACATAGCTGAAGGAAAGTTTTGAAAAATAACTTAAAGTTAGACTAGGAGGTTTTTGTTAAATAGCTTTGAGGTGACAAACCCAAGAAGACAATCTAAAGTTTTAGAAAGGCAAAGAGTTGAATGAGAAACTTGTTAAGTTCAGGGAACAAATACAAAGCAGCCCAATTTTTACTAGCTGATGTGCCTTTCTTGCTTGAATGATTGATAAGCAAAAGTGAATATTAATTTCCTGTACCCATTTCTGCTCTCATCCCCTGAAATAAGAAACTATTGATGAGTGGGTATACACCCTAAAGATTTAAAGTACAGCTGACTGATTGTTTTACTGTATAAAAGTTTAGGTTTGTGATTCCTTATAAGATTACTATTCAAGCTATGCCATAAAGTAATTGGCCCTTTCTTTGAAACTGAAAAACACAGTCTGCCAGTAAAAGACCTGACTGAGAAGAATGTCTTATTTGCCTACACAGTTAATCTATAACAAGTTGCTTGGTTATGAATGTATGTGGGTTCTTGGAACACTTTGTTTTTCACCTGTAATACATAAAATGTTTAATCATGTAAGTGACATGTAAAACATGCTGTTTTTACCTGTATTCATTGTAATCCATTAGAAAAACAGAATGTAACCACATTGTAACTTATATATTGCCTGAAAGAATTTGCTAGGGTATTAAAGCTGTAAGGAAAAGAATAAAGAAATTGTTTAAATTATTTAGAAGAGAAATATCAAAAATGAGAGAGAAGGAAAATATCAGGAATAAAACAATTAGGAGAAGAACATCAGGTGAGACAGAGGGACATTTCTGGATAGAGATAAGAGTAGAGAATGGAGAATACAAAAGAAGAATAAAGGAAAGGTCTGAAGGAAACCACCAAGAAAGAGTGTTATTTGCTTAACCCCTTTTCCCCTAAACATTCCAAAAAAAAAAAAAAGTCTAGTATTTGCTGAGTCTCTAGATTTCCCATTGAACTATGTGCTGCTGGGAGCTGGCCAGCTGCCAGGTTTCTCTATATAACAGCCCCAGATGCCCTGAAACTTGCTTTGTAGACCAGACTGGCCTTGAACTGACATGTCCAACATGCCTATGCCTCCTGAGTGCTGGGATTAACGCCATGCACCACTAAATAAATGGTAGTCTGCTCACACAATGACATGATAAAGTCACTTAAAAGATTTAAAAGTGGTAATTAATTATTGCAACTTGACTTTCAGCAACGCCAACTCTCACAGTATGGAATGCCATAACAGTGAATATAAGCCTAATTTTAAAGGCAGAATAGTGCAGTTCCAAGTGCTTCATAGTACAGAAGCACAAAGTGTCCATTTCAGAGATGTGAAAAGTAAGGCATGAGAAACTTAGTTGTCAGAGTTTGAATTGGCAGGTTAGCCAAGGCAAAACCACAATTTAAAATGTATATGACTGTAAAATTAGTTTATAGAAATTTTGAAATGTATATATGTATGGATATTATGGACACACAGGGTTCCTACAACTAATGAACGACGTAAAGAATAAAGTTTTCAAGTTTAATAATAGAGAATTACTTTCTGTCTTTCCTGACCTAATTTAGCTTAAATCATAATACACAACCACGAAGTACCCCAATGTTAGTTGAGCAATATATAATCCATAATGGCCTTGGGGGGGAGAACGCTTCTTTGTCTTCTCAGCAGGGCAGACTATTCTTTCTCACACATACACAGACAAAAATAATTGTATTATTGTGCTTCAGTGCAAATTCTCAGAGGGGAGCAGCTGTACAGAATTACTGCCACTTGTTTCATTAAAAATAATAAAGTACAGAAAGTATTTCACGTGAAATGGCCCCTTCCCCATTTTCATTACTGTATTCTTCCAATGTCACCGCACTGATTCAGAGTTGGAAGGAGTGTGTTCTAAAGGGCTCTAAATCTCTATGCTTGGGAGCATATAAAGATTCAACTACCTAATTATCTCTAAATTAATAATCTACTGTGCAAGTACGAGAGAAGAAATATGGAGGTCACCCAAAGGCGTCCATGACCTGTCTCAGCTGGGCTTGCTCAGAACGCCCTTTGCCGTCTGTGCAGTTTACCCACGTCTAACTCCAGCAGACCCCTATGTAAGCTCTCCTAGGCTGCATTTTCACAGTTGCAAAATTTCTGTTTCCCAGGACAGTTTGTTCTACAAGGTCAAAAGCTTAGATTATTTTGCTCCTTGGCCAGAGTCCCAATCCTTGTCCGCAGATGGGCACTCAGACACTTTTAAATCCAAATTATGAAACGAGCATTTTCATTCCTATAATGTAAGCTGACCCATGGAAAATAATGAGAGCAGAGCTGTTAACGGCAGCTACAGTTCTTCAGTTATGTTCCTACAGCGAAGTGAAAATCACGAAATGACCTGGAAGAACTTGGGAATCATCTTGCTTCTCTCAGTCCAGCAGCACCCACAGCCACTGGCTCCAATCCAGCTTTCCAATATGCCTATGTGATTTTTATCACCTATCAATACTCAGATCATCTTACCTTACAATGTGTTAACAAGCTACACATCACACTCAGAATTCATGCGTTCTTCACAGCAGCTCATAACTGACCACCCGTCAACTGTTATCTCCTTCTCAATGATCAATTTCTTCAGTCATGTCTGTTTTCTGTTCTTTATGAGTTCAGATACATTGTATGAAGCATATCATTTATCGCTTTTCCTTAACTAATAATTTCACCCGTCTAAAGTAGTTCATAAAACGTTTACAACAGATTGTGAAAACGTGATGTAAATAGATCCATCAAGTTCCACCTGAAAGACTTTGAAAAGTTCCTAATCAATAGAAGTTGTATAGACCAAAGCCCACAGAAGTACATGGATTAGCTAACATGGCTCATTTACTTATCTTGAGCCAGAGGTTTCTTTAATTCTTGTGTTTAGGCTCATGTGGCTGGTTGATCTTGGAGCTTCTTCGTGCATTTGAATCACAGAACTGCCAAACTCTTCAAAGCAAGACCATTTATAGTCTGACTCTTTTTAATCGGTGCTTTAATAATAGCTTGTAAAAAGTGAATATTCAGGATTTTTGTCAATCACATATTGAAGTCTTGATTCAAGTGTCAATTTCCTCAATCTCACCCTCTGTTTTTTCAAGTAAGGAATTAATTAGGTTCCTACAATCACTTGTTTAATTCTCATACTCAGTCATCAAATGTGCAATACTTGATTGCATAGATTTGAAAACCTAGAGGACCTAGAATGCCACCAAAAAAGGAGGAGCAGGACGAGAAGGAAAAGGAGGAGGAGAGGAGGAGGAGGAGAGGAGGATGAAGAGGAGGAGAAGAAGGTTTTAGTGACAAAAATCCTGGCACAGCAAATAATATATTTGGTCTTATTAACACAAAGGTCTTTCTGAAAGAGTCAGGGAAAAGAATGAAACCATATTAGAGTCAACATTTCCAATCTAAAAGTAGAAGAACACACACACCACACTGAATGAGAAAGTACAGTGTAGCGGGGTGAAAATGAAAAGCCCAGAGCCATGTATTTTCCCTCTGAAGTTCTCTCACACCCGGTGCCTATTTATAGCCTCCCTCACAGTTCTATTGAAGGTGCTACCTTTGTGTCCTGAACAAAGAGAAAGAGAAGAACATAAACAAAGTTATTCTTTGAGTAAGCTCTAAGTCTAGACATCTGCCTGCTCACACTTTACAAGTGGACCTAATACCAATGAAACAGCCTGTTTCCTCCCTGAGAGGAAGGGAAGGTCCTAAGGAAACCCAGGGTCACCACTGTCAGTGTTGATGCTGAGGAGGAGCTTGTTTTTCTGTTTTAGAAGTCAGGATTTTCCCCCCTAATAGCTATTCTTCCTGCTAGCTCAGAGAAAGCCAATAGATTAGAACAGAATTTTTATAGAAAAAAAAAAAACTTTGCCATCTTTTCTTCATTCAAAATGACTTCCATAAAGTCACTTCAGGTTTTAGAATGATTTGTAAGAACAACTGTAGTTATTCAGGAAGTTGCAAACTGTCCAAGTGTAAAACAATAGATCGCTTCTTGTACTTGATTTCCGTGCAAACTTCTGCAGCACAAAAGACTTAAATACAATGTGTGACAATTGCATTTAACTTGTAAAGCAAATAATTACTCAGAGATACTGTGAAGCCTGTCAGCCAGAGCCTTCTCCCAGTGGTAATCTTCTAGACCTAACAGCCACAGACTCAAACATGAATACTGTAAAAAAAAAAAAAAAACCTCCCTAAATACACACAGTCCGGAAGACTTTATGCTGAAAAGCAAAAGACATCAGTGAGTAGTATGCACCATGAAGATTTTTGAGAAACGAGAGACTGACAATGCTATTATCAATTACATGAAATCTTTGTTTGCAAAATTTATTTTCACTTAGCAAAGACAATCTAAATACTCAAATATCTTATTTCCTTGGTCACTGCCACATTATACTTGAGTTGGAACCAACTGAATATAACAAGTTCCACAAAGGCCAGCATGCACTCCGTTATAGAAAGGACAGTAGACTTTCCAAAGAAAATGGCCTCTCTTTGCCTTGGGAATGACTAACAAATCGAATGAGCAAATTAATCTAGGAAATGTGTCAACTGCTTTCCATTCCTCTGTCACTTTTAAGACAGTCACACTACGTATAAATTATTACCCATGTCCCAGATGTTAGATTATTAGTATCGGAACTGTAATACTAAAGGTCATACTTGTTCTCAGTGGATTGAAAACTTCCGATTAGTAACATTTTCCAATCATTGTATAAAACTTCCCAGTGTGGCTTATTTTATGTTACCAAGATGAGAATCACTTTTACATATGCAAGTGGCCGACTCAGGCACCACTATAGATTTAAGTGGATAGTAAAATAGACCTAAATGCCATTTTTGTGATATAACACGAAAGAAAAGAGAAATTGTCCTCTGTATTTATGTTGAAATTGTATAAGAAGAAGCCATGAGCTATTTGCCAAATATGTTCATGTAATTCAAGAAAAGGCAAATACTGCTTTCAAAGAAAAGATGTGGGCTCAGATGGGTCATTAGCATCTCATGATGGACTACTGACAGTCTGCCTAAGTGGAGAAGAAAATCAGCGTAGGCAACTTTGGAACTTTGTAGGGCTCACTAAAGACCAGGCAGGAGCTGAAAGCCCAGTGCAGTTCTGTGACCCAAACAAATGGTGCCTCAGCAGAAGGCTAAGTCACCAGGACTTGGCTCCACACCATCGTGGAGGACAATCTCCAGAAGGTTTACATGGGCCTTTCTTTTGTTCCCTGAGAAGAAAATGCAAGTGAAGAGCATATGCTCTCTACCATAGAAGAGATCATAGAAAATCTTCACGAATTTTCAAGTTTCTTCCCTCAGTACTTCCCTTGCTGACACTGCCATTATTGCTGTTTCTCTTAAATGACATTACTACATAATAACTTGGGAAAAACACAATGGCAACTCTTTTTCGAGACAAGCTTTCTATCTGTAGGCCTGACTATCCTGGGAACTCACTCGGTAAACCAGACAAGATTGGTCTCGGACTCACAGAAATCTGCTTGCCTCTGCCTCTAAGTCCTGGGATTTAAGGTGTGTACCACCCCCACCTTGCATAATGGCAAATTTCTCCTTGTTTCTCCATTTACAATTTGGTGAATCACAGACAGACAGATATATCCAAGCACGAAACTAGAGGAAGACAATTTTTAAAAACTCACAAGTTTTTACTTTTAATGATTTTACTTTTCTTATTCTTCTCCAATGATATTTAATAAAATTGAGAAAATCCAATTACATATATAAATTATATACATTAAGTAAATTGAGTTATTTCATAAATAATTCAAAAGCATATGAAACTATTTTTAAGAGGACAGAGCAGGTTTAAATAAAAATTTTAAAATATACAAATATTTTAGCTACTTGAAATGGTAAACATTTATAAACAAAAATCAAAAAAGAGTTGTTGCTTATTAATTATAATATTGTTTTGTCCCTAAAATATAACAATAAATTCAGGTGTTATTCAATTTTTGAATGGCAGCATTAATTGAAGTAGAACACCTTTGAAAGTGACAGGTTTCATAACCTCTGACACAGATATGCGTACTTGTTTGACAAGTATCTGCAGTCCTCTTTAGAGACACAAAACTCCTGTCAATCACGTACAGCTATGATAAAGGCAAAATATAACTCTAGGATTCTGGGTCATATGCTTCCTTATCTAGCTTTCTCTAATGAGTTTTTGGGACAAATTTGCATTTCTGATTTTCATTTTTACTTATCTTGGAAGCCATCTATCTATGCTGCATTAAACAGGCCAATAATCATACTCAGGTTCTAGCTAACGCACATGGCTCTAATAGCCTCAGTCTCGTTCACTGGGGGGCAGGAGGCGTTCGCAGATCTAGTCCCTGTATCTAGCACAATCCCGTGCATGAGACCAATGTATTTTCAGTGACTGTGAAAACTGCCATAGTGTCTTTTAGAAATGACAGTGGAGCTACACCCATGTTGCTTCAACAATACAGCTATCTAAAGATCTGCACAGTGCCAATGCCAACAGACACGCTAACTCTGCTAACTATGAAAGGGGGAAACTAATTGTACCCCAGTTCCAGACAAAAAAACTACAAGCGACCACTGACTACTAAAAGAGGGAAAGGGATCTTGTGTGGGATGAAACCCATAAGTGGTTATCCCATGGAAATTGTCAGGTCTGAAATTACATACACACAAGCAACACTCAACAGACTCCATAAGTTATTCTTGTATATTTGTGAACTTACATATGTATGTAAAAATAATCATTAGAGAACAAGAAGTCATCAATTTGAGGAGAAAGAGAAGGAGGTACATTGCGGAGGTTGGAGAAAGAAAAGGGAAGAGGGAAGTGAGGAAATTTTAATTAAAATTTAAAAAAAAACTATGGTAGAGAATCTAACTATGGAATAAAGTCTTCCCTTTTGTCTCTTCCTTGTGCTCGCTCATAAAGGACTGAATTAGGAGAATACTTTGACTGTTTAAACAAGAATTTTTAGGACAGCATACATTTTGATGTTAATTGAAGAAATTTTTAGAATCTCACTCTCACACTGCATTGCTTTCCTCAACCTATCAAATCCTTGGGTAATTATTTCCCCTGCAGAAAAATCTGCTTCATGCTTCATGAACTCCACGCCTTACACTGTGAATAGTGGGGAGCAAATGTTCAGTGTTCTCCTGACCCCAAACACGATTTAAGGCTCCTTTGTATAAAGGTTATAGACGGTATGCTAATATTATGCAGCATTACCTCATGGAAACTGCTAATTGAAGGCTCTGTTGTGTGACAACTTGTAAATGTAATGGTAAAAAAAATACAGTGTGTGCAGGGAAATAAAAAACAACCAGAGAGCTACACATTTTTCTGGAAAAAGCAGAAGAAAACTGAGGTGACTCGGAGTGTATAACTAGTGTGTTCTCCTCTTCTTCCTCCCCTCAATGAGTGTCATTCATAAAATCATCTATGGCACAGATAATCATGTGGGAAAATGATGGTAAGAGTCTGGGTTCCCAGAAGCAACGTAAGTGCCAGGTGAACAGTGTGACACACCTGTACTCCTGTCTCAAACAGTACAGACCTGATCCTCAGAGAAAGAGGGCTGGCCAGGCCAGTCGTATCAGTGAGATTGGAGTTGGACTCTGAGCCGAGAACCTCGCCTCAGTGAGCAAGGTAAGACAAGGGAGGATGGTTCTAGCATCAACTTCACACACACACACACGCACACACACACACACACACACACACACACGGTAGGAGAGTCACAGAACACTCATGTGCAGCTTTGTAATTGCTCATTTCTCAACAAATTAATCAGAAACCTTCTGGTTACAGACGCTTAAATTTTCCTCATGCTAATATCGAATATAACCAACTGATTAATTTCAAAAGTTATAGACAGCTCAATTATATATCATAAATAATTTCCATAGGATTACTAAACAGCATTAAAGTTCATCAGCATATATAAAACATTCACATACAAATACTCTTGAAGACTTTTAGTGATTGCAAAATTTACCAGTCCTTCAAGGTGATAAGGAAGGGATTTTTCCTGATAGAATACTAAAAGAAATTGTTTAATATAAATAACATTCTATTAAATGTGGGTAAGATTAATTTCTATATGAAAGATGTATAGTTCCTTCAGATATAGACACACAGTATACACATTCAAGAAGTGCAAGACAGATGCAAAATCAGGAGGACTTTGTGTACATAAATATTAATAAACATGTTTCTGACACTCAGTGGTCTCGGCTACAAGAACTTCAGTGTCCACATTTGCATACCTGATTTTAATTTGACAGCAATGGTAAAATGTCATCTTTTTTTCATCAGCCATACAAGACAGAATTTTTTTGAAGATAAGTAATGCAATTGACTTGTCTGTAATTTCAAGTGTTCTGACCTTTCTCGAGGAAAATGAGAACAGACATTTAACTAAGCAAATATTCATTTATCTATGTCACTTTTGCTAAATGTAAGATACTAGTAAAAAAATAGCCTGGGAATGGAAGAAGTATGATCTCTCCTCTACACCCGAGTGGTCCTTGGCCCCACTTGGACTGAAGCAGCAGATAATTCCTGACTTTCACTCTGAGAAATGTCTGTGAAGAAATGTACAAAATAAACTATTTAGTCTGGGTTGGGATGAAAAGAGACTGAAATCAGGGACCATCCATCATGTTAACCATCATGCTACACATATGTAGGTTTTATTCTATATCAAAAAAATCAAATATCAATAGTACAGTGTATGGTAAAACTATGTGTGACATTTTGTTTCTTAAGCCCCATGCCATTGTAACAGACACAAGTATATATAAACTATAATCTGGATGGGTAAGAAATAAAAATGAACCAAGGAAAGAAGTATTTCTCCCTGTCTATATGTTGGCATTTCCCTCTGACTAAGCTGGTCACACATAGAAGAAGCAGGGGTGTCCCTCAGCTCACTTCTCTCACGTTCTTCTTGAGAGGCCTCAGCCCAGAGCAACACGAAATACAGCAGATCTAAAACTGAAAATCAGACAAACACTGCTAGTGTTTTTCATTGTAAGTAGACAGTGCTTAATATCAACTTATGAATTCTTTGTTTCTTAAAAAACAGTGTCAGCCGGTGACTAATTTCAGAAACAAATTTGTTTTTTCTGGTCATGTGAAGGAAAAGTGGGAAACACAAAGGCAGTCAGGCAAGTGCAAGCCTTTTCTATGTCACAAAGGGAAATCTAACCATGTGGGGGAGGGGGTTGAATCATCCTAAGAATGAAACTTAAAAATAATATAACATACAACACAACTATTGGACATCCTCATCAAAGCAATATAAATGCCAAAACTCTTTAAACAATTGTTAGGTTATAATGATTCGGAGGATATGCTTTCCCCCGAATAGTCACCAAAATTCTCGTACCATGGTTTGTACAGAGAACTAATAATTTTCTGTATATCTCTTAAATCACTGTACTTTAAAAAGCTACGTTAACTCAAAAAAAGAAAACATTTGTCTTACTTGTGCATATGTATGCACTTGTGTGCATGTGTACATGTATGCATGTGTATGTTTGTTTGAGTGAATATATGCCATGCATATATGGGTGACTGCAGTAGCCAAAAAGAAGACATTGAATCCCCAGGTGCTGGTAGTTGTGGGCCACAAAAATAGGTGCTGGAAACCAAACTCTTTTTTGACTGAAAGACTAAGTGCTCTTAACTATGTATCTACCAGACCCTAGATTATCCTATTGTTGCTTAAAATGAAGCTATCTGAAGTCATACAGGTAGTGTATAGCTATAATACCAGCACTGAGAAACAGAGGCAAAAAAAATAATCCTGAACTACATACCTATTTCCAGAGTACAGAGATCATGTATGTGTGTGTGTGTGTGTGTGTGTGTGTGTGTGTGTGTATGTGTGTGTTTGTGTGTAAAAGCCATCTTCACTGAAGTAATCAGAATTTTTGCCAGAAGGGAAGAAACAGGCTATTAAGTAGAGTAAGTGCTTTATTTTAAGGACCTGGCTCACTTGATTGGAGGTGCTGACAAACCTGAGATCTGAAATGTTCACCCACAGCTGAAGCTTCTGGAGGGATTGATACCAAAGTCATGATCCACATGCCGTATGGAGGCAGGATGCTGTTGCTCTTAAGGACCTGTGCTAATTAAATAAGGCCGGTCGACATTATGGAGGGGAAACTGCCTTAGTCAAAGTCTACCAATTTAAATGTTAATAACACCTAAGAAATACCTTCAAAGCAACAAGAAGACTGGTGTTTACCCAAACATCTGGGCACCAGAGACTAGCAGAACATATGGTGTGGTAATGTAAACCACAAAATAGCAAGCACAGCTCTGGGTTGAGGGTGGGAATTAGGAGACAGTGTGATTTGTATTCTCTAGACTGCTCGCTTTAACTTTTTGTCTCTTACATTTTTTTTTTCTTTTTAGTTTTGGCATGTTTTGTTCTGACAACAGCATTTAAACTATCATTTGGATAATAGCTGTAAATAAGCAAATATCTATTGACTTAATAAGCATAAAATGCTCAGACATTTTATCTAGTACTATAAATTATTAGTAAAAATCATACATGGGAAATGCATTCTATCTTGTAAAGAAGGCATGCATATTTGTTGTAAATACACTTCAATATATTTTTAAAAGCTATTTTTCTGTAATATCATTTTTAACACCCTAATATTAAAAGTGTTTCCAGCTTCATTTTATCAAGTAAATTGTACTCATTTCTTTTTTGATGACTTGGTTTCTATATTACCCATAAATTCAGAGAGTTTTACTGGCTTACAGATCTTTCATGCTTTCAGGTCTTCACATGTTTTTATAATATCTAGCCATACCTTCTTAAGAGGATGAGGAGAGGTGGATGAAGACAAAACATTGGGAAGGCCAATTACATTACAGTAAAATAGGGAAGCTCATTACTAAAGCTCAGAGGGGAAAAGAAAGAGAGATGAATAGCTTTGGACATTAAAGAAGCTGAATGTGAAGGTCTAACAACACGGTTACTATATTATATTTTACATTTTCCTCTCATTCTTAAATATATCTGGTTTTTTGAGAATTTTATTTACGATGTTCTATCTAAATTAATGATATAAATACTCATTTTCAAGGAGTAATCAATTTGCTCCTAAGAGAAAATTAAACCCAGTGAAAACGTGGGCTTGAGAGTCAGAAAACATTGACTATAATACGCTGCTTACTCACGCACTGACTTCCCGCAAAGCAAACCCAGACACTGCCACCTTTGGCTTTCTCTTGTGGGGTCACAGTGAAGGTATGAGTAAGGGAGCTCTGCAAAGCCTCAATCTCAAAGTACCCCCCAAATATGAATTTCCTTCCTTCAGAAAAATATCCATTGACAAAGAAAAAGCCAAGTGGATTGACATATTGTCCCCCTGTAACTGAATAAAACCTCACTGGTTCCTAAGGCTCAATAAAAAGGCTGCTTTGAGATCGTGAGACTATTTGGTGGAGAATTGTCATAGTTTCTCTTTTCAAAATGAGCTTTGGCGAAGGTGCTGGACACTCAGCTGAGAGACTGCATGTGCTTTCAGAGTGCTCCACCACCAAGCACAGAGTAGCCCCAGTCACTGACCTTCATGGGTGTCTTCTTCTAGCCATGATTGGAACAGTAACTCACCACCCCTCCACTCGGACAAGAGAAATGCTAATAAATTTATCTAAGGGCATTAAATACTGCTTCTGGATGATCGTGACTAAACAATGATTATGGGTCCAAAGATGAATCCTACCTCTACTGAAAAATGTTTTACAATGGTAACAATGGATGCATTTTTTGATCTGATAAAGAAATGCTTTACACTTTAAATTTTCTGGGACAGAGGTTCCAAGAATACTTGTTATGGCTTCTGCTCAATTCAGAAATGTGGAACTTGTAAAAAAATGAAGGGACCATCTTCTCAGTGTCAGGAATGAAGGTTAACTCTGTGAACTCTTTCTAACATACTGAGAAGAACATTACTCTGTGTTTCTTTAACTTGTAAAAAAGTTTATCAATACATTTCACATTACTGAACTGGCCTGGTGATCACAGAATAAATCCTACTAATTATGAAGTAACTTAAAATATTTTTGCATTGACTTTGCATACATATTTTGTCAATATTAATGGAAACTGAATTATTTTGGGTGTTCCCACCAGCCATTTCTCTGTCATAATTTTGAACAATAAAGAAATAGTGCTTAGAAACCCATCTCTGTGTTCCAGGGTTTCTAACACTCATCGCAAGTAACCTTCTCTTGAAAATTGGAAAGAAATCACTCATTAGTTCTTCTAGGCCTCATAGTCGTTTAATTCACTCTGCTTTTGGAATGTACAGAACTAGAGAAAAAAGAGATCTCTTAGTCAACTTTATCATGGGAATATAGAGTATTTCCTGATTATTATTTTCTTCAGGCCAATTTTTGGTGATCTTCATTTCTTTCTAGAAGTCTTAGTCAAGCATTAGAGACATGTCCTCTAGTAATTTGATAAGCTTTGCTGCAAATACAGATATGCCCATGTGATTAAATTTGTGAGTTTGGACTTTTTCACCTCTTTTGTTCCTTTCTGTTTTGCTCATTTTCTTTTAAGTTGAATAGATATTTAATTATTTCACATACATTGATCATTTTGTAATTTCTAATTTTAATATGTATTCATCCCTCCTATGTTTTTAAACTTCAGTTCTATTTCCATGAAATTTTTGGTTTCACTCTTGCTGAACATGAAAGTCTTCAGGATTGCCTAGTCTGAATGGACCAGAGGCTAGAGCATCAACACACAAGTCCAGGGTCACAGAACTGAGGTTCAGTTGACAACTTCAAGATTTTCTTATAATACTTGCAAGTGTCATTTCCTTACTTGTAAAATGCATATAGCACTAACATTTACATAATGTATGCAAAGATTAAATGAGGCAACATGAAAATAAGAAACAGCACATGCTCCACAATAAACACTCCGTAACTGTTACCTGCCGCGGGTAGTGATGCTGGGGTGTTGGGACAGTGCTAGTAGTAAGTGCTGTAGCTTTATCCTGTGAACCTGATACATCATGTTCTGACTGAATTACTTCATGAGGACCTTGAAACTGTGATTTTAAGTTTCCACACCTTCCTTGCCAGACAGGAAAGTCACCTACTATAAGGCACACAAAAGAAAGCAGAACAGGGACAAATACATCACAAAATAGCACTGACCCTTGTGAATCTATCTGTTTAAGCCATCTCTTTGAACAAAGATTCAAACTAGGATTGAAAGCTGCCTCTCCCCCACAAAAACATTATGGCTGCTAATTACTTGAAGACAGATGGTACTAAACTAAAAGCAGACAGATGGATGGTTGATGTTAAAGGATAAATATGTGTCTGCTATATAATATCTAAATAAAAATTCGGTAGTTGATATTTTACAATTGTGTAGTTTGATCTTCTTGAGGTATTCCAAACACTGGGAGTAGGGGCTGTCTCTGACTCTGTTGCTGATTTTGGGAACTTTTCCTCCTTCCCCCTTGTCCAAGAATGATGAAATTACTTGTTACTTCCCTACATTCAAATTTAACTGGCCATTCTGTGTCTTCCTTTATAAGGGACCTCTCTCAGAATTGTCATGTTGTACGTATCAAACAGATTGTAAACACAGAAAAGTCACCAGTATGAAATATCAGATGGTCATATTGATGGGCCAAGGCTCTTGCCAAAGGAAAAATATTTTTCTGCCTACCAACTCTACCAATTACTTATCTAATATTAATAAGTAAATTCTACAGTTATGGTCATGCCCAAAATAAGGTTTCTGCCCATTTGGGTCTACTTTTTCTGGAAAGCGACAAACAGTGAGCATTAAACTATGCATCACCCTCTCAAGAAGTAAAACTAGAACAATAGACATTGCTAAAGTCTGAGTACTGTTGACAGAGAACAGACAGGGCAAGCTAGTAAACTGTGCTTATGCAAAGATCAGAAAGAACAATGAAGACATGACCCAAGAGGACACAAGGAAGCAAACAGGAAGCACAGCTAGACAACAGGAGTCCAAAATATAAAACTCACTAGTGTCTGCTATCATGGATTCCATTCTCTCTAGATAGACAGGCGATGAATAAACACAAGGATGTAAAAATATCGAAGTTAAAGAGAAGGGCTAGGAAAGATAAGACTGAAGAGAAGGCAGGAAACTGCTGTGCAGATGGCGGCCCCCTAGTGCTACCTCTGAAAGATGTAAAAGATAAGCCTGGTGGGGAAAAGCTAGGTAGCCAGAGAGCATTAGAAAGCAAAATAAACACGGTTCATTGCCATTGTCATTCATATGACTCAGCAGGGAAGCAGGATCAGAGGAAAAAGTGTAAGTTACTGTACACCACATGCATAAAATAAGTAACGGAAAAGCTGCTGAAATGACATGCTAAGGCAAGTTTAATGATGGGGACACTGAGTAAGGACGATGCTGCAATGCTAATTATGAAGTAACCTAAAAGTATTGGGAGGATGACAAGAAAAATGCTTTGGTGCTTTGTGCTCTCCTATTCAAGATGTAGCAGTCTCCTTTTTCATTCTTCTTACTGTTCTTGGTTTTAACACCGACTTCCTTGCTCAGCTATCTCCAAGATCTAAACACATCTACTGAATGTAATAGGACAACAATCCAGTTCATTTAGCCATGCTGAAAATGAACTGAATTAACAATAGGATAAGTAGTAAGAACATGCCAATCACTCTCTTCCTACTGTGAGATGAAAACAAGAATCCTGTTTGTATACAAGGTCAACTCAAGGCCAACTCTGATGTGTTCTACCTGCTCAGAGGAAAGCTTCACAGTGTGCACATGCACCCAAGTCTATCTCCAAAAAAATGATCCTTGCTCCCATTTCATTTCATGTTCTTTAAGTGAAAATTCTGCTCATTATAGATCCCTAGATTATAGCAGACTTCACCATCATTGGCTTCCTATTGATTTCATTTATCCCATACTTATCAAAGGCTGATCTTCTTAAAATGGAAATGATTATTTGGCTACCGTATTTACCAAGCTGATACTGTCCCAGATTTCCAAGTCTACTTGTTTTGTTTGTTTGTGAGGCAGGGCACCCCAAGCTAGTCTCAGCATCACTCTGATTTCCCTCTTATTGAGCACATCCTAAGTGCTGCTTACTATCAAGACATGCATGCCACTAGTCCACCTAATGGCAAGGATGAAGGAGGTAAAGGATGTCAGGCTTTTGTATTAAGCTTTGAGGAGTTTGTCTCAGGTCTAGAGGATGAGGATGGAACCAGAAGTTTGCCATGATAAAAATTTGTAGTCTTTATTGTCTATCTATGGCCCATCTCCCTGTGTACCTGCCTCTCAAAGATCTTCCTAACTCCTTGTCTGTTGGAGGAGGCCCACTTGTTCATCCCTGTTGCTTAGCCCTGAAATAATCACACAGAAACTGTATTAATTAAATTACTGCTTGGCCCATTAGCTCTGGCTTCTTGTGGGCTAACTCTTACATATAAATTTAATCCATTTTTATTAATTTGTGTATCTATCGTCATGTGGCTGTGGCTTACTGGCTAAAGTTCCAGCATCTGGTCTCCAGTGGGGCTACATGGCCTCTCTCTCACTCTGCCTATTTTCTCCCAGCATGCCATTTAGTCCCTCCCACCCCGCCTACCTAAGTTCTGCCCTATCTACAGGCCAAGACAGGTTCTTTTTTCATTAATGGCAATCACAGCGCACAGAGAGAACTCCCACATCACTTGTCCTTCATGTGTCATCCTTCTGTCTCCATCTCCAGGTACAGAACTGCAAGCATATGTCCATCAAGCCCAGTTTTATGTTGTACTGTGGATCAAGCCCATGGCTTCTTTGCATGCTAGGCAAGTATTTTTCCAATCAAGTTACATCCCTTTCCCTAACCTAATGATTACCCTTTTATCTCCACATGGCCCTTGCTATGCATCCCACAGTTTACATTCTAGTCATTGTAGAATCTTTGTCTGCCCCTTCTACAGCATGTCAAATAATGACTTGTTTGACCTCTGCACAGCCAACTCTCTACACAGTCAGTTTGCTTTTTTCCTCTATTATTCAGTCAGTCGGTAAGTTGTCCCACTGACAACTTCCAAAAGAAAAAAATGGCAAGGTGGTACCAATCTATAATCTCATGTTTTTCAAGTGGCAGCAGGAAGTTACAAGTGTGAGGTCCTTCTGATCTACACAGTAAGAGATCCTGTCTTAGATCAAAACCAAGCCAGGAATTGTAATACATGACTGTTATCCCAGCATGTAAGAAACAGATGCAGAAGAAGCACAAGTTGGAGACCCAGGTTAACTGAGCTGATCCTTAAAAACAAGAAAAAAAGCAACAAAAATGTCCTGGTCCCAACAACAAAAACAAAATGAGTTTAAAGGTAACAAGTGATAAAGTATGCCAAACCAGATTTTAGGTGAAATGTGACAAGAAAATAAAGCAAAGATCAAATTGGACAACTGGTATGACAAAAAAGATGAAAATACCGCAGTGGCCATATAAGAGTCTGGACATCTACTTAGGTATAATTAGAAGTCATAGAGGAAGATTAGGCAGGGGACTAAATCTTCACATTAAAATTAAACATTTACTAAAAAGCCAAGACAAATGTAATCCCATTGTTCACTTTAAGGAGACTGAGTTGATCTCCTTACAAATTCTGACAGAAATTCACAAGGATGACCGACCCAGCTAAGACTCCTAGCAAAAGTACAGATGCAGAGATCCACAGCCAAGCATTGGGCTGAATTCCTTGTGTCCAGTCAGAAAGATGCACAATGCAGAAACCCACAGAGACAGTTGATACAAGTTAGTGGGAGCTAAATGACTCTGAATTGACAGTTGGGGAGCCTGCATGGGACTAAATTACACCCTCTGACTGTGGATGACAGTAGTGTGTCTTGGGCTGTGCATGGGGCCCCATACAGTGGGAGCTGGATTTAACCCTGGTGCATGAACTGGCTTTTTTTTTTTTGAGCTCATTCCTTATGGTAGGATACCCTGCTCAACTTTGATGCAGACAGGAGGAACTTGGTCCTACCACAACTTGATATGCCAGGCTTTGTTGACTGGTGTGGGAGAATTGTCTGTATTCTGTCAATTGTGTATTTTAATAAAACGCTGATTGGCCAGGCAGGAAGTATAGGCAGGTCAACCAGAGAGGAAGTAGAGGCAGGGCGAAGAGACTGGGAGTATTCTGGAAAGCAGGAAGCTCCCTCCACAGTTCTGCCCAGATCACTGGAGAGGAAAGATGTAAGCTGCCCAGCTGAGAAAGGTACTGAGCCATGTGGCTAATGTAGATAAGGATAATGGGGTAACATAAGCTATAAGAGCTAATAAGTAGCCTGACCTAATGGGCCAATCAGCTTTATAACTTATAGAGATCTCTGTGTGATTGATTTTCTTTGGGACTTGCTGGCTGTGGGGTACTGGGCGGGACAGATACCCCAAGTTAGCCGGCCCTTCATGTTACATATGGCGCCCTCGTGGATAACTGAATCTATAGAAAGCCTGAGAAAGCTTGGGAAAGAATAGAGTAAAGCATATTTTCTTGGTAGCAGCAATTTCTCGAGTCTGCTCTGCTTGCTAGAGGCAAGCAAGTGCTCTCATCTGAGAGAGGCTTCCTGACTCAGTTTTAGCTGCAAAACCCTGCAGCTTATTAAGAGGTCCTGCCACAAAACACTTAACGGTGTTAGTGAAAAGCCGAATGCATGCTTTTTGGTTTTCAGCTGTAGCAGGAAAAAAGCCATGTTGTTTTAAAATGCCGGCTTTCTGGGCTGTCCTGCCAGGGTAATCTCTGACTCTTTCAGGCAGGCAGTCCAACTGAGTGTGGTCTGTGAGCAGAATGCTGCACCTTGCTTGCTGGCAAGGACCTTGAAAACACCATAGAGTTGTGGCAGTGAACACAGCTCTGGCTAGTACCTCAGCCACGAGGCTGGAAAGCTAAGGAATGGGCTGGATCTAGCCATCAAAGCCACAGTTTTAGTCCTCTCCTTAAAGACTCATGCGGTCAGAAAAAGAGAGATATACAGTAAAGCGATATTCAAAGACGAAGAAAACCTCTAAATGGTTTACAGTGTTTTAAAAATGTATGCAGGCTAAAAGGTTAAAGTCATTAAAAATAAAAAAAGAAAGAAAGGGAGATATAGGGTGTGGTGGTACACACCTTTAATCCTAATGCCTGGGAGGCAGAGGTATATTGACCTCTGTGACTTCAAGGGACAGAGGTAGAGATTGACCTCTGTGACTTCAAGGTGTGGTAACACAGGCCTTTAATCCCAATGCCTGGGAGACAGAGACAGACAGATTTCTGTGAGTTCAAGGTGTGGTAGCATACACCTTTGAGTCCAGCACTGGGGAGTCAGAGACAGAGGAATCTCTGTGAGTTCAAGGACAGCCTGATCTACAGAGTTATTCCAGGACAAAGATATATACAGAGAACCTGTCTCAAAAAGCCAAAAGTTAAAAGTAAAATTAAAAGAAATAGAGGTTGAAATAAAGCCGCATAAAGATGGAAAATACAGAGAATCTTGATACTGTATATTATTATTCTCTCTTTTAATTGTTTGAATGCTGAGGAAGGAGCAACAGTCGCCAAAAGACATTTGCTTATAAATGCTGCAGAATTAATCCAAGATAGGTATTTTGAAACTACCTTGGCTTCAAAATTGAAGTCAAAAGGTATGTTACTTTGGAGCAGAGATTTTGCTTTTGTTTCCACAGAAAATGAGAGGCTGTGGATTCATTCTGAGTTAAGAAAAATCAGGTTCGAAAAAGGAAGACCACCTGAGAAATCTCCGATAGGAACACATGGCCCAGATGACAGAGTTCTACATCCAGAACAGATTCAAGACTGCTGCCTGAGATGATCAAGACTCATAGGATACTCCAGTCAGGACTTAATTATAACTCTAAATTTTCTTTAGGTCCCCATAAGATCATCAGCGCCCCAACCAGCAGGAAGTAGCCTGAAATACTATGCCCACATTCCCAACAAATGGACTATGGGTATTTTCCTTTGTTTAAAAAAAAAAAGAGGGAAATGGTGTGGAAGAATTGTCTGTATTCTGTCAATTGTGTATTTTAGTAAAACGCTGATTGGCCAGGCAGGAAGTATAGGCAGGTCAACCAGAGAGGAAGTAGAGGCGGGGCGAAGAGACTGGGAGTATTCTGGAAAGCAGGAAGCTCCCTCCACAGTTCTGCCCAGACCACTGGAGAGGAAAGATGTAAGCTGCCCATCTCAGAAAGGTACTGAGCCGTGTGGCTAACGTAGATAAGAATAATGGGGTAACATAAGTTATAAAAACTAATAAGTAGCCTGACCTAATGGGCCAATCAGCTTTATAACTTATAGAGATCTCTGTGTGATTGATTTTCTTTGGGACTTGCTGGCTGTGGGGTACTGGGTGGGACAGATACTCCAAGCTAGCCGGCCCAACCATGTTACAGTTGACTCTCCAGGGGAGGCTTTACCCTCTCTGAAGATAAGATGTGCAGTGGGGGAGGAAAAGGAGGGGGAATTATGATTGGTATGTAAAACGAATAAAACCTTTAGGATAAGAAGAAAATCTGACATGATAAAACCAAGCAATGACCCCCCAGATGGCTGTCTTACATGGGACATTTCCAACTTTTCTCATTACTGTGGTGCTCAGTACATGCTACCAAATGAGGACTCATATGTACATGCTTAGGAGGACAGAAGCATGTTCTGATTATCATATGTCAAGCTAAATTATTTATTTACAATATCTGAAGCATGAAGAAGAGATGTTTAAATAACTAAAGTATATCATTACCATTTCTTAATAAATAGAGGAATATTCAGTCAAATTTTTAAAAATAACCTAAGATCTAACAAACTTGACAGGCAATGGCCTTTCTATTCATATTATAGAATTCACTGTTACAAATAATGATGCTATTAAAAAGCATAAGTCATATTTAACTTTAGTAAGCTATTTGACTCAAGTGATCTACATAAGGATTTAAAAGTGTTTGTTTGGGCAAAAATGCAATTAAAATGGCTCAAAATTACATCTAAAACCCAAACTGCTAAGTATAATTATAAACAGCCATACATCTTATTAGCATTATTCCATAAATGGCTATTAATTATTTTTTGGTTTTTCAGGACAGGATTTCACTGTAGCTTTGGAGCCTGTCCTGGAACTAGCTCTTGTAAACCAGGTTGGTCTCGAACTCACAGAGATCTGCCTGACTCTGCCTCCTGAATGCTGGGAATAAAGGCATGCACCACCACTGCTCAGTTTCAGATATTCTTTTAAGGACAATAATCTCAAAGACAAAAGAAAACATAGACATTATTTATTGATATACACATCCAAAAGAAGAAAATAAGTAGAAACAAATGAATACTTGAAGAGAAAGTAAAATAAAGGGTTGAGAAAGTTTATCAATGGAGAGGATTGGGAAGGTGGCTCAGAGGCCATGCATGAAGACCTGAGTTCGGATCCCCCAGCACTCAAGTAAAATCTGGAGACTCGTGGTGTATCTCTGCAACTGTAGACCTTGGAGGAAAGCCAAGTGAATGCCAAGGACTTGCCAGCAGAACTGAAATGATTAGTTCTTGGCTCTGAGAAAGATCCTGCAGGAAGAAATAATGATAGAAAGACATCTAATATCTCTTTCTAGCTTCCACATATGCACACACACACACACACACACACACACACACACACACACACAAGAAATCACATGGTCCTACATCACCACTCATCCCTCTCCATGCTTGCAGAAAGGAGTCAGAAATTAGAATCAGTAGACTGCTACTGGAAGAGTAAAACCATTGGAGGAATTATGTGCATGCTGTGAATGTTTTATTACCATTGGTTACTAAAGAAGCTGCTTTGGCCTGTTTCAGGGCAGAAAATAGCTAGACTGGAAGTCCAAAAAAAGAGACAGGGAGAAGAGGATAGAGTCTCTTTCCTCAGCCATCAGGGAAGCAAGATGTGAGATAACAGACCATGAGCCTTGTGGTAAAATATGGAATAATAGAAATGGGTTAATTTAAGTTGTAAAAGCTAATTAATAATAAGCCTGAGCCATTGGCCAAACAATTGTAATTAATATTAAGCCACAGAGTGGTTATTCGGTAACTTGCGGGTGTGAGAGAAACCTCCAGTTACAGAAGAAGATTGAATTGAATGTAGCTCTGTAAGTCACAGCAGACCTCACACTCTGTGGAATGGCACTACTGAGTAACTTTAAACACAAAAGAGGCAAGGTTTGATCCTTCAACAAGATCTTCCTGAATCAATCAACATATTGTAAAAATTGATGTGCTGGATTAGTGCTGTAGCAGTGGAAGCAATGCAGTGTTTCACTGTAGATGCATTAGGATTGTAGCCAATAGTATGCATTATTTCTGAGAAAGAATCTCTAGGCTTTAAGACAAAGATCAAGATCAAAGATAAAGACCAACTCTTCATACACTATCACATCTCTATTCTACGTGCAAGGGAGACAAATATTCCAATTGTAAAAAGACAGTGACCAGGCAGGATAGTCTCACTGCATTCTTCATTGTGATGTCACCCATTGACTCCACAACCACTTCCTCTTGTGAATGAAGCTCTTGCTGTCTACCTAGTCTTTTATGTATAAAAACAAGAATTTTGAGAAAAAGAAATAACGGCTCATCCACAATGGTGACAACCATACAGGTGGTAAGGAAACCATATTGGGTTGGGACAGGGTTCTGCTCTTGTCTTTACAGGTAAATACACATCTTCAAAAACTCAAGAGAAAAAAAAAAACTCAAGAGACCCTGGATGTTTGGGTGTTGACAGAAGGAAAAATAACTATTGAGTAAGGATCATTGAAAAAAAGGAAATAATGGACTTATGAGGACAAGTGATCAGAACAAATGTGTGTGTGTGTGTGTGTGTGTGCGTGTGTGTGTGTGTGTGTGTGTGTATAGAGAGAGAGAGCGCGCGCAAAAGAAAGAGAGCGAGCAAGAGCTGGCTTTGGAGTTGGATAATGGCTCTGTCCTTCTCTAAATCTAAATATCTTGTTAAAAGGAACATTCAGACTTTCTGTCTCATGTCAAGAGCCATCTGATGTGGGACAGAAGGAAGATTTTAGGAAAAATTTTACTTTCTTCATGACTATTTTGTCTATATTGTATTCTTCATTGAATGTCTATATGAATATTGTTTAAGTTTTCCATGAAGAACAATAGAGTTTCCTATAGATCCTTTTTTCCTGCAGTAATCTTTGAAGTTTCCAGGAAGAAGATGGGGCCCCACAGCAAGAACTCCACCTGGTTGAGATGACATCATGATGTTGATAGCGCTACTACAAGACCAGTTTTGGGGTACCAGCTGCTGAAAAGGTGCACCTTCTCTGGCACTTCTCTGGCACTGGCCCGAACTTCAAATAAGAACTTTGGAAAAAAAATTCAATCAATTGCTCAGAAATTGTTTGCAAACTATATTAGACAATAATTTTGAAACTTAACCATCACTTTACTTTTATAGGATTCCATAAAAAAAAAATTGCCCCATGATAGCGGGATGCAATTTTAGAAGACGATGTCCCCTCTCCCAACAAAATTTGTCCTCAAGAGTTGGGAATATCATTTAGGGGTTGTTGATTATTACTTGTATAAGGTAGAAGATTGGGGTGGAAACTATGTGGGTTCAATAAAAAAAAGAAAGAAAATCAAATGGGATAATAGATGATTTAGTGTAAGCTTATTCACACTACTAATAATAGTGGATAATAGAGTAAATACTTGTGAGATATTACTTATGAATAATTTACATTGGTATAGTTTTTGTATATTGATACAAGTTCAAATTATATTTGTTATTTCTGTTTATAATATTTGTACACCTGTGCAAAGTTACTCTGTCAGATTGTATACATGCATGTTTCTAACTCTGTTTAGGATATTTTGTATATTGATACAACTTTTAGGACATATTTTCATATTGTATTATATACTATTCTTACCTCTGATTAAGATATTTATACATTGGTTATATTTTGAGATCATTGTCCTCATTTGTTGAACATTTGTTTGCATATTATTTAATATTATGATAGAAAGTCTTTTTAAGTTATACAGGTATTCAATATTATATGTCAATACTTATTCATGTTTGTTATACATATAGTCAGATTAATTAGTATCTTTAGATACATAGAGATTGAATTCTGCTTAGATAGGTAATCTTCAACCACTTCAAGATTCTGTAGAACATGGCATTTAAATAACTTAGGGTTCTATTGACATGAGACATGATTGTTCCTGATAGCACCAATCTATTCCAGAGAGAATGTTGAGCACCGAACACACCCTACTTGGAGTTTGTTTTATTCTTGGCACAATTGGCCTTTGAGCAAGGAACTACCCATGCCTCAACCTATGACAAAGTACATGGTATCCAGACTGGCTAAGCAGGACACAAAGAAAAGGACTGCCAAACCTTGCCAAGACAGGGTAAGACAGTTCTGAAAATTTTCCTGCCTCTAAAAATGGTCTGTCAGTGATGCTAGGCCTTAGCCAAAGTTGCTTTCTTCAATATTGCAAATGAGACTTTGGGTTATTGCTCAGGTAGCCAGTTGTCTTCATCATATACTGCTCAACTCAAATAATACATATTATTTCCCTTCTCAGACCTACAATGGGGTTGAAGATTAGATAGTCATAGCTATCTTCCTCTTATGATTTAGTTAAGACTATTTCCAATGCAAGACTTAGACCTTTAGGAATAAAATGTTTATTAAACATTTATCATGTGTTCCTTGGTTAACATTGTTTATGTTGAATATAGTTTCATATTTGATATCTGTTCTTATTGTATATAGCTTTATATTGCATTTGAATCACTCTTTGGACAAAAGGAGGAGGTGATGGGGAAACTTTGTCAACCAATTGTCTTTAAGAGGTGGGACCAAGTTAGGGTGTGGCTTTCTGGGCCCTAGAGAAAAATGGGCTGCAGCCCAGGTGTTCTCTCTGTGTGGTTCCCTCACAGCACAGCTGAGCTTGAATTTCTCATCCCTGTTTCGTGAGTTTTCCCCCTTATAATAAATAAAAATAAAATTGTTTTATCTTTTAGCTAGCCTGGTTATTTCCCGAACCAAGTTAGTTCAACAGTCTAACCTGTCCTACAACAATATTAGGCAGAGTGTGTTAAAATTTCCATTTATTGTAGCAAGTTAGCTCTTTCAAACAAACAGGTTTTTTTTCCTCCATAGGTTTCTTTTTTATTATTATTCACTTTATATACCAACCTCAGTTCCCCTTTCCTCCCTCCTCCTGCTCCCCACATATCTCCCTCTATCCACTCCTCAGAAAGGGAAAGGCCTCCCAAGGGGAGTCAGCAAACCTTGATACATTCATTTGAGGCAGAACCAAGTCCCTCCCGCCTGCATGAAGGCTGAGCAAGGCATCCCACCATAGGGAATGGGCTTCAAAAAGCCAGCTTTAGCGCCAGGGACAGATCCAGGTCCCACTGCCAGGGGTCCCACAAAGATGCCAAGCTACACAACTGTTGCCCACATGCAGAGGACCTAGTTCAGTCCCATGCAGGCTCTCCAGTTGTCAATCCAGACTCTTTAAGCTCCTGTTAGCTGGGGTCAGCTGTTTCTGTGAGTTTCCCCCATCATGATCTTGACACCCCACCCCCAGTTCCTCTTTTTCACTAGACTCCAGGAACTCTGCCCAGTGCTTGGTTGTGGATCTCTGCACTTGCTTTCATTCATTGCTTGGTGTAGGTTCTATAACAGTTTGGGAGCCATTATAGGGTTATGGAGAAAACTGGTGCTAGGGAAATTCCCAGAAATCCACAAGGATGAGCCCAGCTAAGACTCCTAGAAACGGTAGCGAGGGTGTCTGAACAAGCAGGTTTTTTAAGAAGTAAAGTAGGAGCTTAGTGTGGGGTTTAAGACATCTATTAAAATTTCAAGAATACAGTTGAATGGAGCAGTCAGTTCACTCTCAAAGTCTAAGACAAACACATCATATTTGATTTTTAAAGCTGTAAGACTTAGTGACGGAATGTTTAAAACACAGATAAAAGGGTGAAAAGGAGAATTAAGATTTGAACCAGAACACACTTTCAAGCTTGTGCTGGAACAGAGGAAATGCCAGTGGGAGGGGGGGAGAGGCGTACACACAGAGAAAGGTGGTCAGTTAATGAGAATGGAGGACAAAGGATGAAAGCCAAGTCCTGGGTGTCAAAGGAAAAACAGCTTCTAAAGAAGTGAATACGTGTCAGTTGCTTGCTGACAGAGTAGTTAAGATAAGGAGGTTTTACTCAGCGGCAAACAACAATGACGTCTTGAAGTTTGCATGCAAATGGATGGAAATAGAAAATACTTTACTGAGTGAGGTAACCCAGACCCAAAAAGAGGAATATGCTATGTACTCACTCATAAGTGGATTCTAGCCATAGTTAAAGGTCTTTGAGCCTATAATTCGTGATCCTAGAGAAGCTAAATAAGAAGGTGAACCTGAAGAAAATCATATAGTTATCCTCCTGGATATTGGAAGTAGTCAAGATTGCAAGGCAAACTTGGGTACATGGGGCGGGAGGGGTGAAAGTAAGGGGAGATGGTTAGAGAAAAGGGAGAGGGGGAGGATTGGGGATGGCGTGGGGGAATGAGATGGGGGGGAGGAAGGATGGATATGGGAACAGGCAAGTATATATCTCAACTAAGGGAGCCATTTTAGGGTTTGCAAGAGACTTGATTCTGGAGGGGTTCTCAGGCCCAGGGAGAGGTCCCCAGATTCTTCCCTGGGCAGCAGAGAAGAGGGTGCCTGAACTGGCCTTGGCCCATAACCATACTGATGAATATTTTGCATGTCACCATAGAACCTTCATCTGGCGATGGATGGAGATAGAGACAGAGACACATATTGGAACACTGGACTTAACTCCCTAGATCCAAATGAGAAGCAGAAGGAGGGAAAACGTGAGCAAGATAGGCAGGACCAGAAGGAACCTTCCTCCGACGATGGATGGCGATAGAGACGGAGACCCACATTGGAGCACTGGACTGAGCCCCCAAGGTCCAAATGAGGAGCAGAAGGAGGGAGAACATGAAAAAGGAAATCAGGACCGCGAGGGGTGCGTTTACCCACTGATACAAGGGGACTGATGAGAGCTCACTAAGGCCAGCTGGACTGGGACTGAAGGAGCATGTGATCAAACCGGAGTCTCTAAATGTGACTGACATGGAGGCTGACTGAGAAGCCATTGACAATGGCACTGGGTCTTGTTTCGTCTGCATGGACTGGCTTTTTGGGATCCTAGTCTGTTTGGATGCTCACCTTCCTAGACCTGGAGGGAGGGGAGAGGAACTTGAACTTCCCACAGGGCAGGAAACCCTTACTGATCTTTGGACTGGAGAGGGAGGAGGAGAGGGAGTGGGGGGGGGAGGGAGTGGGGGGAATGGAAGGGTATGGGGAGGAGGGGAGGAAGTGGAAATTTTTATAAACAAACAAATTAAGTAATTAATTAACTTTTAAAAAAAGATAAGGAGGAAAACCGGGTTCTGGCTTAAGCAATGTGGACAGTATCAAAGGTGTGGCTAAGAGGAGGTATTTAAGGTGACAGGGAAGAGCCTGCTGCTGCAGATTCACAAGAGAGTAAGAGTGGGAGAAACTGTGGACAGTAATTGCAGATAAGTTTTAAAGACATCTTTAGACTTCAAGAATGAAAGGGGAAAGCCAGCAGAAGGTAAGGAGAATATATTCAAGCAGATTTATGGTAGCATAGAAATAGGAAAAGCAACAGTTTAGTAATATGTTGATAGTAACAATTCAAAACTGATGTGTGTTAAACAAAGGGGGATAGTGCTGCAACTTTTTTGAAGAAGACAGTGGTAGATTTGGAATGTTAAGAAAAGGTCATTCATAGCAAAAAGGAAAAGGGTGAAGGAAGAAAGATTAGGATGCGGTAGACATCTTTGCAATTTTTCTTCTGGTTGTTTCTCTCCCCTTCTTTCCTCTCTTCTCTTTCCCTTCTTTTCTTTCTTTCTCTATTTTTTGAAACAGCTGTTTATACAGTAGCCCAGACTGGCTTATAACTCATAGCATGAAGGAACATTTTCATTTTATTACTAACTATGGAAATAGAGAAAATATGTTTACATGATGTACAGAAAAGGGGAGGTGTTAGATTTCCCAATGAAAACAGTTAAAATTTAAACTTCTTACCTCAAGAATAAACGGGTCCATGAAAAACCTAAGTACATACATCCAAGCACTATTTGAATATTTTTCTTCCTCACATGAACACCTTTAATGTTACCATTCCTTTCCCATATACAGTTTACACAGAGACAAATTTTACAATCGAAGACTGCAGCCTTGGGGCTAGGAAGATGGTTTTGTCGATAAAGTGCTTGCTATAGAGGCACGAGGCCCAGAGATTAGATTCCTGGAACCCACATAAATACCAGATCGACATGGTAGCCTGCCTGTAATCCAGGTTACAGGTGGAGACAAGGGATCAGCAGAACAGGAGACTAACCACACTGATAAGTGATGATTGCTGCTGATAGACTCTGTCTCATTGAGTAAGACAGAAGAGCCATCAAGAGAGGCTCTCACCTCAACCTTGGAAGTTTACATGCATGCACACTCACATGCATGTACCTGCTCACACACATGGAAAAGTGTGCACATATACCCACACAAACACAAGCACAAAAGTGGAAAAGGAAATACAACCTTGACAAAGACTCACTCCAGCAGACTGTATGGGAGTGTCTCAGCTATCCTCATTTCCAGCTTGCCCTTCTGCCACCCTGTTCTGTCTCCTGCATTTAAGCAGGATCATTGCTCCTTTATTCTCCTGCAATCAAGACTAAACAAACATCCATTCCAAATTGCTCATCCCAGTCTTCACACTCATAAAAACAAACAAGCCCTCACATCTCTTTGCCTAGGATTTTTAAAAACTACTACCTTGGGTAGCTGGCTGGCTGGTGCGTTTACGCTTGAAGACAGCATTAACTAAAGGGTTTTATCCTAGGTTCTCCTGGAGTGGTCTCCAAACACGTCCAGAGAAAAAGAAAGTTCTATAACTTTCCTGTTCCTGAGTTTTTTCATCTCCCTAGACCTCAAAGCAGGTATCAAAATTACTCTTACTATAGAGTATTACTTAAAGGTTTCAAAGCTTCCTTGAAAGAACTAATGGGTTTAACAGTCAAAATTATTTTGCTACATTAAATTTTATTCAAATATATTGAAAAGGTTCAGTGAGGAGGGAAAAGGAGGTCAATGTCTATTTAAAGAGCAGTTTGGCTTGAATAGAGAGGCAAATTGTAAATTGCTGGGTTCAGTTAGAAAAGCAATTCAGTGGTAAAGACCAATTCATCATGAAGGAGCAGGGCCCGGTTGGGAATTAAAATGAGCTGAGTAGTTGGTCTAACAAGAGGAGAAAAGAGGAACTACTCACACTGAGTCTCTGTTACCCAGGTAACATTTACAATAGGAAACCAAACATTATAGGGTCTTTGTTCAAAGAGAGAAAAGATTAGAAATGGTTTGTTATTTATTATAGTTTCAAGTTCTTTTTTCAGATCTTGTTCTGAGAAGGGTAAATAAATAAGGAAAATATCATATGGATGGATGGAAGGAAAAAAGGAAGGAAAGAAGAAAAGAAGAAAAGAAGGAGGGAAGGAAGGAGGGAAAGAAAGATTACAGAGAGGAAGGGATGGAGGGAGGGATGGAGGGAGGGAGGGAGGAAGGGAGGGAGGGAGGGAGGGAAGGAGAGAGAGAGAATGGGGTGTGTGAGTCCAAAAAGAAACAAGTTACAAAACAACTGCTTCTCAAAAACAGATTTGTATTTTTTTTATTTATTGATTTTTATTGAGCTCTACATTTTTTCTCTGCTCCTCTCTCTGCCTCTACCTCTCCCACTTTCAACCCTCCCCCAAGATCCCCATGTTCCCGATTTACTCAGGAGATCTTGTCTTTTTCAACTTCCCATGTAGATTAGATCTATGTAAGTCTCTCTTAGTGTCCTCATTGTTGTCAAAGTTCTTTGGGGTTGTGATTTGTAGGGTGGTTTTCTTTGCTTTATGTTTAGGAACGACTTACAAGTGAATACATGTATAATTGTCTTTCTGTATCTGGGTTACCTCACTGAAAATGATGTTTTCTATTTCAAGTGAGAAAGCTGACTAGTTACCCAGTACAGTCCGAGACTGCATGATGGAGGATCTCAGATAATGACCACAGTGTGACTGACCAAGGGCCATATTAAGTAGTAAGCACAGAACACATTATTGTTCCGTGATTATAGAGGGACTTCTAAAATGAGCTTTTACAAGAAATGAAAGGTAAACATTATGCCACTGTAGCCACAGAATACGCAGGAAAAAGCAAGCATTCAGTTCTTGCTTCTTCAACAATGGTCTCCTAATTGTATTCTGTTTCTAAATTGCAGAGTTTCTTTTTTTCCCTTAACTTAACCATCTTAACGCTAAAATCACTTTGTTTCTCAATAAAAATAAGTGAAAAGAGGATGAAAATTCTTTTTGTTCCCTAATTTTCTAACTCTTCCACTAAGTCAAATAAATTATATTGTATGCAGACATGTAAAAATATATGGACATTGTGATTGTTAAAGCAATTTTATTTTTTTCAAATTTTAAGGTTCCATATACTTTATAAATAGAATGAAAAGCTTCTTGTAAAGCCCCTTCACATTGATTTTAGATTGTGACAGAGTTTTCTTGGCCCAGATATGGGCTCTATAAGACCAAGAGATCTCTAGTACCCCTTGATGACTTTGCTAATGACCATGTATTGCATTATGTTCATGGGAATGCTAAGAGTGATTACATGCTCATGTAAGAGAATGGCTATCTTTTAATAAAATATCTTGTTATTACAAGATTGCCATTCGTCAGTGAGCATATGCTTCTAAGCTGGAAGACCATGGCATGGATACAGATTAACCCCTGAGAAACCAAAATGATCCCCATTTTTATGCACTTCCCACTTCAATGTGTATACAACTACCCTAAAGATACTAAATGTAGGTTCTGATTTCATAAATTTGGAGGTTATGATATCTTCATTTCTAACATACCCATATATATGTGTTGCTAGTTTCTGTCTCACACTAAAAGAAACGTCGTTGGCAAGTTGGGCTATCTTCAAACGGGTTGTTCTTACCAATGAGGCAGTAAGAGCAATAGGCTCTAATATTGGGAATATTCTCCTTTTATCTTATTTTAGGTCATTCAAAGGCTCTCACAGTTAAATAAGATGCAATCTGAGAGAAAGGTTTTTAGCTGACCCAAATTTAAGTATAAGTGGTTCTACTACTTACTCCTATATGATGAGTGGTGTTTAGATAAGCACCTGATAGAGAATAAAAATAGCACCTAGCATTTTGGGTTAAAGTGATGCACCCAGAAATAGGTATCATGTTTTGCTTCACCGTTTGGTTGCAAAGTCAGAGGGCAACATTAGATGGACATTTAACTTATGCTGCCATCACAAAGTAGGTTCTGGAAGGTTTGGTTTATCCTGCAGCCTTACACATAAGGTACTTATGTCCTTGGGCTTGAGAGATTCTCCCGTTTGAATTAGGAATTTAAAAGACGCTATTCACAACAACTGGAACAGAATACCAGCCACATTTCTGAACTTCTCGTACCAAAAACCCATGATAGTAAAAGAGCCCTTAACACAGCTGGGTGCATAGTTTTACTAACCTAATGCAAACCCCAATTACATTGCATAGAATGATAACACCTCTTAAGACTGACAAGGACAAACAATGGAGAAGGTAGAATTTACCAACCACTTAGGCTGTCTAACTTTGTCTAAGGAGGCTAATAAATTGAGGTTGGGCTTATGGAAGACACCTGGATGATAGCTTGTGTTTGAACTAACTTTCAGTTTTCTGGAAGAGCAACAACAATGTTTAGAACATCACAGAGAGACTTAGGGAAAACAGCTTCAAAATAACTGTGCCCTATGTCTCATATAAAGACCCACCAAACACATTTTCTGAAGAAAATCTTGAAATCAGCCATGTATTTTAAGGAGATTCTTCACATACCAAAGGGACCCAGATGGTAGCTTAATGAACTCATGAAGAAATAAGCCAAGGTAATTAGGCACAAATATATACCATCACCATCATTCACCAATCCCTCTTTGCCTAGTAGAAGAAATATTAGATTTTTTGATTCTATCCATTTTGAGATTCTCAAAGAAAAATAATAACTGCAAGAAATAACAAATGACAAATTATCCAAGCAAAAATTTCTCTTGGCCATTTTGAAATTCTCATTCACTAGAAGGAGAAAGAAAAAGTGGTCTTTGTTGGAGTAACTAGTCCTGTTCACCAAATAAGAGAAGGATGACTGAATGTCCTGTGTGTTGGTATTTTGTTTATTCTGTAAAAAATAGAGTGTGGATTCAGCCACACTAGTTAGCCATAGAGGCCAGGCAGTGGTGGCACACAGCTTTAATCCCAGCACTTGGGAGGCAGAGGCAGACAGATCTCTGTGAGTTCAAGGCCATCCTGGTCTCCATTAATTTGATCCATTCTCAAAGAGAAACAGAGTCAGGCAATGAAAGCTCATACCTTTAATCTCAGTACTTGGAAGTCACACATCTTTAATCCCAGTACTAACAAGGTGGAGACAGGAAAGAATATGGCTGGGCAGATAAAGGAATGTAAGGTGGAGGAGATGTGAACTCTAGGAATTCATGTTGAAGTTTTTGTTGAGACAACTTTCAGTGTGAGGATTTGTAGAGACAGGATATTCCATTTAGTCTGAGGATTTTGTAGAGCTAAGAACTAGTGACAGACTGCTGTTTCTCGGATCTTTCAACTTTCACACCCTAATATTTGACTCCAGGTTTTTGTTAGCACCAATTAGAAATTGTGCCACAGTCCTGAGAACTGGAAGGAGTGGGGGTGTGACCTGGTGGTCCCAACTTTTCCTACTGCCTACCTGCACTGGCACAGCTCTCAAGAGTACCGAGACTTTAAGAACAGTGTCTTGGTTAAGGACCCCTTTCTCTCAACAGATGATGCTACCAACAAAATGCAAGGCAACCTTGAAGTTGTTTCATGTACATCTGTGACTCTGCATCCCTTGCAGAATCAACAACTTTTGCCTTTACTTGCAAGATTTTGCTTACTGCCCCAGAATTATGTTTTTCTTGCATACATTTTATGTGAATTGAGTGGGTGTGTCATGTATTTATATGCATATAGACAGAAATAAATATTACAAAGTACTTGAAAATATGTACATAACTTATTTCTATTCCTTCTTTAATTTTCCTCTTAGTGTCACTCATACATAGAGCCATTTTAACAGTATCGTGACACCGATTCTCCATGCAGCAAGAGAAGAGACTGCTTGTCCCAGAGCAAGTGAAAAGTTGTATAAATACAGCTTGGTTTTGTGCACAGGGACAGAGTATGTGACTGCCTAAGTCCCCTAGAGCTCTTATGTGTGCCATGTTGTTAATGCCCCCGAGCATGCATATTTATCTAATGCAATATATGTGTTAGCAAACTGAGACAATCTGGTCTTCTCTTGAGAATTTTCTCCTTCAGCAGAAACGGAGACTTGGGATGGATGATGTTCTGAAGAAACAAACTACAAAGACTAATACGGTCCTTGGGGTTGCTTTGTACTAATCTTTCCTAGGGTTCAGATATTTAACGTTTTTTTAAAACATAGAGATTCTCCAAAATTTCACCCATCCCATAAAAATTCTTTACATTCAACAGGCAGAGTCAAGTACAGATCTTTATAAGCAAAAGAAACCACACCACTGAGAACTATTACGACAAACCATTCAGTTCACCTGATCCACAAGCCCCTGGCCCTGTGAAGATTCTGCTTCAAAGTAAGGAGCAAACAAACCAAAAGCAAAGGTAGATAGGTCCTGAGGAGAAGCGTCAAAGGTTGGTCACTGATCCTCACAAATGTGTGCACAAGCATGCATGTACAACTGTACACACACGCACACACACACACACACACACACACACACACACACACATGCACTCACTAACACAGGCACATACATACAGAAATATATTTCCTATTTTCGGTTTGTCTTTTCAAGAAGCAGAAACTCCAACCCCATGTATCCTAATAGATGTCGAACAGCAGTATTTGCTCAGGCATGGGTGAATGACTGAAAGTTTTACAAAGGAGTCTTTCTGTCATAAATAATGACTAGCCAGACTGCATTTGGCAATGGATTTTAGAAAGCGGCTTTCTATGCTTGCAAGTAATGGCAGCTCAGATCCCTCTCCCAACCCCATTACTCTTCCTAAAGAGCACTGTGTACATGTGGTGAAGGACTTAACACGGAGTGAAACCCACAGAAGAGGAAGTTTAAAGAATCATCTGATTGATGCTCTGTTTGTCGGCATCTACTGTAAAAGCCATCATCTGTTTTAAAATAAAGACCCTGTCCATAGAGGTCTTTGTGGTTCCACTAATGAAGATATGTTTTACTTTATACAACACACATGTGCAATAAGAACATGAAATAAGCCAAATATATAAATTCATAAAAAGCTGAATAAAATAGAACTCCTTCCTTAAGCAAGAGGTTTTAAATTATCCTATTTAAGACATCTGATTGCAGTTCTAACATATATACATCCAAGTCAAAAGGACTCCACATCATAGAATAATATATATGACTGTGGCTCTTAAATGTCAGCAAAAGAAAAGGCAGAAAGTCTATACTAATTTAGAATTCTGAAAATTTACATAGTCTAAAGAATATATTTATTTTATCACAAATTATTTTAGCCCTATTTTAAATTCCCCTGATAATATAAGTCCCACAGAAAGACTTTCTTTTCTATACAATCTCACTGTGGAACATGGCATTCTATGTTATTTTATAAAACAGAAGGGTGTTTATCATTGATTAGTATGGATAGATATGTTTAAAGTAGAAATGAGTCTACAACCTTTTTTAATTCAAGACCTTTAAAATGTATCTGTGTTTGGGATTACTTCTTAGAACTCACAGTGGAAGCTTCTTTGAAGCTGTAAAGAGAAAGTGCAGTTCTACTCAAACCACCTGGTTCAAATGTCAGTTGTCACCCAAAGCCAAAACTGCAAATAGAATCGACTCCGTGAGAACGCCTGTGCTTTAATCGCCTCCACATCATTCCACACTGTCTTTTGCCACCTTCTCTTCCTTTTTATTCTCATCTCAGAAGCCCATGTGCACTGACCCTCCAAGGATGCTGCGTCTGCACATGCCCCAGAAACCCAAGGTGAGCAGTTACCCTCCTCTCAGCTAGGTTACCTTATGCTCCCAGCCATGTACCTCTGCTCCAATTTTCCTCATTTATTAATGGCTTGTGTGTCCTTGCAACATACTAAAATGTATTTAATTTACTTATTTTTAGGTGCAAGTGCCTAATCGTGTTACAATTCCAAGCATTTCTTTCCAACAACTCAAATGTATTAATTCAGGAATCTAAGAATTTGGCTCTTAGATCCCATTCTGATTTGTAGCTAATTTTATTCATGTTATTAGGTTTCCGTCATCATGTATGCATTGATTATATTAGGAGAAAAACATATGCACATAGAATAATGGAAAACAAGTTTAATAAAAGTATATATTCTCAGCATTAAAAACTAAGCATTTGTAATAATGAATGAAGTATTGAAAGTAATACGTAAATAGTTGAAAACCAATATGTACTTTAAATAACTAAATGATAAAATCTCAACACTACAGAATTATAAAATCAGTCTAGTTTATATTTTAAATATTAATCACATGTATTTTTAATTATTGTAGAATTAACCATTTTGAAATACGATAAAGGAAAGAATGTGGCTCAGTGGGTAAAGAAGCAAAATTAAACCAAAAGGAACTGGAAAAACATAATTGGTATATTATGATACAAAATACATTCATGATACCCATCATTTAAAAGGTAAATATTTCAAAATACATCATCCATATATGAATCTTTCTTCATGGTCTCTTGGAAAACTTTCTATGCTAAAGAAACCTAAGTCACTTAAAAAGTTTTGTGCAGAAAACAATCCACTTTCTTTTCAGTGCAAATAACTTAAAAGTGTGGTTTTCTTTCTCACTGTCCATATTGTTACCACAAGCCCCAACCGTCAGTGTCTAACTCTGACTTTGTCTAAAGGAATGCAGACGGAAACACAGCTGTATGTGGCCTTACATTGGCCTCTGCTTGGTATTTTGCTTGTTTCCTCTTCCCTTCCTCTAAAATTTCCTTCTCGCTCAGGAGACGGTCACCCACCCATGATTAGGCATTCTTTCTTTTTTTTTCTTGAAGACTTAATTTGTTTTTATTTCTGATAACCCAAAGTTAAAAGTATAGAAATCTACATAGTCATATGACATAACTCTTTGCCTCTCCTCCTCCTCTTCTTCTGAAGTCATATGAAGTCACATCTTCTCCTCCTCTTCCTTCTTCTTTTTCCTCTTCTTTTGCTTTTAGAGATTTAAAGCTACACAATTATAAGCAGTTATAAAATATCATTTCAATATTCATTTAAAACTTTAACATAAAATATTTTAAATGAATGTGTATAAATTCTAAAAGTACTACCTTCAATAAACTTTTGGGGGGTTAAGACAGCCCTAACTGCCCTGGTACTCACTTTGTAGACCAGAATGGCCTCAAATTCTTGTTCTTTTGCAGGGAGCACTGGATTTTGTTTTGTTTTATTGTATTTGAGAAAAGGTATCCTTTCCCAGTGTGTATTTTTATGGACATCATACCCTATCTTTTTATTATCAAATGTCTATCTCCACCCGGTCTCATCCTAAATGCTGAACCATTTACATAAATCTGTGTATACATGTGAGTGTATATGCAAAGACATGTGCATGTATGTAGGGGCTAAACAGCAATGTTGGGTATCTTTCTCAATTGCTCATCACTTAAGGTTTTGAGACAGACTCATTCACTGAACCCAGAGCTCAACAATTTAGTTGAGGTAGCCTGCCAGAGACTTCCAGGAATCCTCCTGCGAGTCTTCTTGGAGCTGGGATTACAGACTCACAGCACAGTGTTGGCTCTTTAGATGGGTGCTGGTGATCCAGAATAGGGCCTCATGCTTCTGTGGCAACCACTTGACTGATTTATCCTCCTAGACCCGGAACTCTTTCTAATAGGCCACTGGGTACCTCTTCAGTGTAAATGTCCCTGAAGCACTTCACACAGATCATAATCTAATCAACATATGTTTTCCCAAAACATATTTTGTCATCTCCCTAAATTCCCATCATAAGAGACAAATCATTTAACCAGTCACTAAAGCTGAAAACACAGGGAAATGCTAGGACTCCTCCCTTCCCTTGGCACTGACCACAAACATCTCCCCATGACATCCCTTCCTAAGTCACTCTTCCCTAAGCTCCCCTTTGACCTCAGTCTGCCATTGCCACACCCACCATTACGGTTCCTGAACTGAACCCCCACAACAGACTACTCTAACAACACATCCTCCAGTAGCCCTCCTTGCCTGCTTAATACTCAGATTCTGTTACTTGTCATCTATCACACTGGAAATACTGAACAGAAAATTTAAGATAAAGAATTCATAAGTTAAAATGCATTCTCAGAAAAAGGATGGTTCATGAGGAAGTCTGCTGTGAGAAACAAATCACTTCTTGGGCTAATGTATTCATATTAAATATGCCCTCTACCTGTTGTTGGTAGCCTAGCAACTGTCCTGGTTATTAATGTCCTATGCAGGCTTTAGTATTATCCCCAGCTTCAGGTGTTCACCTGCAGTCTTGGAATGCTTTCCAAGCTTGCCAATTATTAGGGAACACACACGCACATGCACACACGCGTACGCACAAACACACACACACACACTATTACAAATGTACTTTTTCACCACTAACAAATTCAAATCAAAGATAATAAAAAGGAACTGGATGTTGTGGTTCATGTATTTAATCTCAGTACCAAAGAGACACAGGCAAATGTAAGTTTAAGGCCAATCTGGACTATATAGTGAATTCTAGGACAGCCTGAGTTACATAATAAAACCCTGTATCAAAATATAAAAATAGTCATTGTAATAGTAATAAAAAAAATTTAAGCCATAGCTATCACCCCAATGTAAATAGTCCTGCTACTTGAATTTGTATTCTTCAACAGATTTTCTGTCACCCACAGTAAATGTTCCCGTCAGCTGCAAGTTTCCCTATAACACAACCACCCCTGTAGAGTAGGAAGTGCTACCCAGGATTAAAATGTTAAGGGATTTTTAATTTCCATGTTTAAGATTTCTGTGTATATCCAATACTGCCTTCAGAATTAAAATTCAGAGCCCACAGCATGGCACAAATCACTGCACCCTCCACCTCACTTCCAGCCATTTTCTCCCCTTTGAACAACGTTCTTAAAGTCAGCATTTCTGTCTTCCAGCCGCTGTTTGATATCAGACTGAGTTTAGGCTGCTAACTCTTCTGAAGCTCACTGTGACTTCTCTCGTTTGGCTGACACCTGCCCTTGCACTATATCTAACTCTGTCATTGTCTGTCTCAATTGGTGTAAGCAGAATAACCCTCCAATTCCCTTCCATATGCCTTACTCTCCATACAATGTAATTACCTTTACTGGTAAACTACTTAGGGAAAAAATCCTATTCTAAGTTGCCATTTCCTGTATTATTACTGAGCAATATAATGAAATCTACTCATTTTGGAATTAAGAGAGCTGGATTTTACTCTGAAATTGTTGTTATGTTGTTTGCCTTGGTATGATCAAGGTAAAGTGGCCTTTTGGAGATTTGCTCATCCCATCTTCTATATGAAGGATCATCACATATTCAAGACTAATAACACAATGTAAGTTGTGCTGTGTTAGATAGAAATTCCTAAGTGAGCAAAATTTAGCTTCTGTTGGGGAGAATACAATGCATAGGGTGAAGGATTTAACACTGCCATGACTGCATCCCACGCATCCTTCATACACAGGTTTTGCCCAGCAAAGAATTATCCAGCACCACTCACCTATAAGACCAAGTTACTTGGGGATCAAGAGTCTGGAAAGTGCTTAACATTTAAGACTTTTATGGCAGAGGTTCAACTCCTCTCTCTGACATAGTTAATATACTAATAATCTCTCATCGATCCACCAAACAGTCATCACCACAGACAGCATTTCAAACGTGAGTAGAATGGAAATTACTAGACCATGGACAATTATGAACATTACCCAATATTGTAGACCCCTATAACATCCTCTATTCATAGGCGCCATAAAATTACTTATTAAATATACTAATTTCTACTATCTTGATCTCATTCATTGTTGTTTTTATTTTAGCCCTGACTCTGGCTGCAGGGGAAAAACTCTGTAGGACAATACAAACATTTTTAATACAGTGTGGACTCCATCACAATACTTGGTAACTGTCGGTGACTGTGAAGGTCAACAGATTAATTTATTTCCAACCCTTTACAGAATTTGAACTTGTACTATTTTATTTCCATCTCATATAGCATATACTCACTCCCTGCTTGCTCTAGCACCACAGGAAAACAAAATGCACCACCATCCACTGACATGCTTTGACCTCTGGAAACAAAAAGAAGGCACATTCAATGCCCCAATTCTGAGTTCCAAGTTCATGAGGCACACATGTTTGCTCTTGCTGTCTTATATGGCAAAACAAAAAATCCAGGATAGCCAAAACAATCTCATACAATAAAAACTTCTGGAGTCATTACTATCCCTGACTTCAAACTCTATTGCAGAGCTACAGTATTGAAAACAGCTTGGTATTGGCATAAGAACAGAGAAGTCGATCTATGGAATCGAATAGAAGACCCGGGTATTAACCCACAAACCTATGAACACCTGATTTTCGACAAGGGAGCTAAAGGTATACAATGGAAGAAGGATAGCATCTTTAACAAATGGTGCTGGCATAACTGGATGTCAACCTGTAGAAGAATGAAAGTAGATCCATATCTATCACCATGCACAAAACTCAAGTCCAAATGGATTAAAGACCTCAATATTAATCTGACCACATTGAACTTGATAGAAGAGAAAGTGGGAAGTAGTCTACAAGACATGGGCACAGGAGAACACTTCCTAGGTAGAACCCCAGTAGCACAGACAATAAGAGAAACAATGAATAAATGGGACCTCCTGAAACTGAGAAGCTTCTGTAAAGCAAAGAATACTGTCACTAAGACAAAAAGGCTACCTTCTGATTGGGAGAAGATCCTCACAAACCCCTCATCAGACAAAGGTCTAATCTCCAAAATATACAAAGAACTCAAGAAACTAGACATTAAAACTCTAATTAACCCAATTAAAAATAATGGGGTACTGAACTGAACAGAGAATTCATAACAGATGAACTTTGAATGGCCAAAAGACACGTAAGGTCATGTTCAACATCCTTAGCTATCAGGGAAATGCAAATCAAAACAACTATGAGATACCATTTTACACCTGTCAGAATAGCTAAACTCAAAATCACCAATGATAGCCTATGCTGGAGAGGATGTGGAGTGAGGGGAACACTCATCCATTGTTGGTGGGAATACAAACTTGTGCAGTCACTGTGGAAATCAGTGTGGTAGTTTCTCAGTGTGGCGGTTTCTCAGCAGTCAACCTCCCTCAGGACCCAACAATTCCACTCTTGGAAATATTCCCAAGAGATGTCCTATCATACTACAAAAGCATTTGTTCAACTATGTTCATAGTAGCACTATTTGTAATAGACAGAACCTGGAAACAACCTAGGTGCCCCTCAATAGAAGAATGGTTAAAGAAGGTGTGTAACATATACACATTAGAGTTTTAATCAGCGGTAAAATCAATGACATCTTGAATTTTGCATGCAAATGGATAGAAATAGAAAACGCTTTACTGAGTGAGGTAAACCAGTCCCAAAAAGAGGAATATGGTATGTACTCACTCATAAGTGGATTCTAGCCATAATTAAAGGTCTTTGAGCCTATAATTCGTGATCCTAGAGAAGCTAAATAAGAAAGTGAACCTGAAGAAAATCATATAGTTATCCTCCTGAATATTGGAAGTAGACAACATTGCCAGGCAAACTTGGGGGCATGGGGGTGGGGGTGGGGGATTGGGCGGGGATGTAAGGGGAGTTGGGTAGAGAGAAGGGAGAAGGGGAGGATTCGGGATAGTTTGGGGAAATGGGATGGGTGGGATGGAGGAAGGATGGATATGGGAGCAGGGACGTAAATATCTCAACTAAGGGAGCCATTTTAGGGTTTGCAAGAGACTTAATTCTAAAGTGGGTCCCAGGTCCAAAAAGAGATCCCCAGATTGTTCCCTGTGCAGCAGAGGAAAGGGTGAATGACCTGGTCTCGTCCCATAACCATACTTATGAATATTTTACATATCACCATAGAACCTTCATCTGGCAATGGATGGAGATAGAGACAGAGTCCCACATCGGAGCACTGGACTTAGGTCCCGAGGTCCAAATGAGGAGCAGAAGGAGGGAGAACGTGAGCAAGAAGTCAGAATGACAAGGGGTGCGTTCACCCACTGAGACGGTGGGACTGATCTAATGGGAGCTCACCAAGGCCAGCTGGACTGAGAGCGATGGAGCATGTGATCAAAAGGGACACTCTGAACATGGCGGGCAATGAAGGCTGACTGAGAAACCAAGGACGATGACAATGGGATTTAATTCTGCTGCATGGTCTAACTTTGTGGGAGCCTGATTAGTTTGGGCTGTTCACCTTTAAAGACCTGTATGGATGGGGGAGGACCTTGGACTTCCCAAGGGGCAGGGAACCCTGACTGCCCTTAAGACTAGAGAGGGGAGGTGGTGAGGGAAAGGTGGGGAGGGGGAGGTAAAAGGGAGGCAGGGAAGAGGTGGAAATTTTTTTTTTTAGAAAGTAATTTTATTAAAATATAAAAGTTTCCATTTCCGCCCCTCCTCCCAACACCCTCCCACTCCCCCCACTCCCTCTCCTCCTCCCTCTTCATCCATAAGAGCAGTCAGGGTTTCCTGCCCTGTGGGAAGTTCAAGTTCCTCCCCCCTCCCTCCAGGTCCAGGAAGGTGAGTATCCGAACAGACTGGATCCCAAAATCCAGTATATGCAGAGGAAACAAGTCCCAGTGTCATTGTCAATGGCTTTTCAGAAAGACTCCGGGCCGGCCACATTCAGAGAATCTGGTTGGATCACATGCTCGTTCAGTCCCAGTCCAACTGGCCTTGGTGAACTCTCATTAGATCAGTCCACTTGTGTCAGTGGGTGATCGCATCCCTCGCAGTCCTGATTTACTTTTTCATTTTCTTCCTCCTTCTGCTCCTCATTTGGACCTTGGGGGGCTCAGTCCGGTGCTCCAATGTGGGTCTCCGTCTGTTTCGCCATCCATCGTCGGATGAAGGTTCCCTCTGGTATTGCCTTCTTTGCTCACGTTCTCTTTCCTTCTGCTTCTCGTTTGGACCTAGGAAGTTAAGTCCAGTGTTCCAATGTGGGTCTCTGTCTCTATCTCCATCCATTGCCAGATGAAGGATCTATGGTGATAAGCAAAATATTCATCAGTATGGTTATGGGCCAAGGCCGGTTCAGGTACCCTCTCCTCTGTCCAGAGAGCAATCTGGGGATCTCTCCTTGGACCTGGGATCCCATATATAATCAAGTCTCCTGTAAACTCCCTTAGTTGAAATATATTCTTCCCTGATCCCATATTCATCCTTCCTCCCTCCCCCACATCCCGGTCCACCGAGCTTTGCCCATTCCTCCCCTACTCCCTTCTTTCTAACTGTCTCCCCTTCCAATAACCTTCCCACCACCCCCATGCACCTGAGGTTACCTGGGACTCTTGTCTATTTCCTACCTCCTGGCGGATAGCTAAATAATCTTCATCAGGTTCATCTTCTTATTTAGTTTCTCTAGGATCATGAATAACAGGCTCAAAGACCTTTAATTATGGTTAGAATCCACTTATGAGTGAATACATACCGTGTTCCTCTTTTTGGGTTTGGCTTACCTCACTCAGTAAAGCATTTTCTATTTCCATCCATTTGCATGCAAAATTCAAGATGTCATTGTTTCTTACGGCTGAGTAAAACTCTAATGTGTATATGTTCCACACCTTTTTTAACCATTCTTCTATTGAGGGGAACCTAGGTTGTTTCCAGGTTCTGGCTATTATAAATAGTGCTGCTATGAACATAGTAGAACAAATGCTTTTGTAGTATGTTAGGGAATCTCTAGGGTATATTCCCAAGAGTGGAATTGCTGGGTCCTGAGGGAGGTTGACTCCCAGTGTCCTGAGAAATCGCCACACTGATTTCCACAGTGGCTGCACAAGATTGCATTCCCACCAACAATGGATGAGTGTTTCCCTCACTCCACATCCTCTCCAGCATAGGCTATTATTGGTGTTTTTGAGTTTAGCTATTCTGACAGGTGTGAGATGGTATCTCAAAGTGGTTTTGATTTGCATTTCCCTGATCGCTAAGGAGGTTGAGCATGACCTTAAGTGCCTTTTGACCATTCGAGGTTCATCTGTTGTGAATTCTCTGTTCAGATCAGTACCCCATTTTTTAATTGGGTTAATTAGAGTTTTAGTGTCTAGTTTCTTGAGTTCTTTGTATATTTTGGAGATCAGACCTTTGTCTGATGAGGGGTTGGTGAAGATCTTCTCCCAGTCAGAAGGTAGCCTTTTTGTCTTACTGACAGTGTCCTTTGCGTTACAGAAGCTTCTCAGTTTCAGGAGGTCCCATTTATTCATTGTTTCTCTTATTGTCTGCACTCCTGGGGTTCTGCCTATATCTTGTAGACTACTTCCCACTTTCTCTTCTATCAGGTTCAAAGTGGTCGGATTAATGTTGATGTCTTTAATCCATTTGGACTTGAGTTTTGTGCATGGTGATAGATATGGATCTATTTTCATTCTTCTACAGGTTGACATCCAGTTATGCCAGCACCATTTGTTAAAGATGCTATCCTTCTTCCATTGTATACCTTTAGCTCCCTTGTCAAAAATCAGGTGTTCATAAGTTTGTGGGTTAATACCCGGGTCTTCTATTCGATTCCATAGGTCGACTTCTCTGTTGTTATGCCAATACCAAGCTGTTTTCAACACTGTTACTCTGTAATAGAGTTTGAAGTCAGGGATGGTAATGCCTCCAAAAGTTCCTTTATTGTATAAGATTGTTTTGGCTATCCTGGGTTTTTTGTTTTGCCATATAAACTTGATTATTGTTCTCTCCAGGTCTGTGAAGAAGTTTGGTGGGATTTTGATGGGAATTGCATTGAATCTATAGATTGCCTTTGGTAGAATTGCCATTTTTACTATGTTGATTATCCCAATCCAAGAGCAGGGGAGGTCTTTCCATTTTCTGGTATCCTCCTCAATTTCTTTCTTCAAACACTTAAAGTTCTTGTCAAATAGGTCTTTCACTTACTGGTTAGAGTTACCCCAAGATATTTTATGCTATTTGTGGCTATCATGAAAGGTGATGTTTCTCTGATTTCCCTCTCTGCTTCTTTGTCCTTTGTGTATAGGAGGGCAACCGATTTTTTGGAGTTAATCTTGTATCCTGCCACATTACTAAAGGTGTTTATCAACTGTAGGAGTTCTTTGGTAGAGTTTTTGGGGTCGCTTATGTACACTATCATATCGTCAGCAAATAACGAAAGTTTAACTTCATCCTCTCCAATTCGAATCCCCTTGATCTCCTTATGTTGTCTTATTGCTATTGCTAGAACTTCAAGCACTATATTGAAGAGGTGTGGAGAGAGTGGACAGCCTTGTCGTGTTCCTGATTGTAGTGGAATGGCTTTGAGTTTCTCTCCGTTCAATTTGATGTTAGCTGTCGGCTTGCTATATATTGCTTTTATTATATTTAGGTATGATCCTCGTAAACCCAATCTCTCCAACACCCTTATCATAAAGGGGTGTTGAATTTTGTCAAATGCTTTTTCAGCATCCAATGAAATGATCATATGTTTTTTTCTTTCAGTTTATTTATATGATGGATTACATTGATAGATTTGCATATGTTGAACCAACCTTGCATCTCTGGGATGAAGCCCACTTGATCATAATGGATGATTTTTCTAATGTATTCTTGGATTCAGTTTGCTAGTATTTTATTGAGTATTTTTGCGTCAATGTTCATGAGTGAGATTGGTCTATAATTCTCTTTCTTGGTTGTGTTTTTGTGTGGTTTTGGTATCAGAGTAACTGTAGCTTCATAAAAAGAGTTTGGCAATGATTCCTCTGTTTCTATATTGTGAAATACATTAAGGAGTATAGGTATTAGCTCTTCCTGGAAGTTCTGGTAGAATTCTGCATTGAAACCATCTGGTCCTGGACTTTTTTTGGTAGGGAGATTTTTGATAACAGCTTCTAATTCTTCACAACTGACAGGTCTATTTAGATTGTTCACCTGGTCTTGGTTCAACTTTGGTATATGGTACTTATCTAAAAAAATGTCCATTTCTTTTATATTTTCCAACTTTGTGGCTTATAAATTTTCGTAGTAAGATCTAATGATTCTCTGAATTTCCTCTGTGTCTGTGGTTATGTCCCCCTTTTCATTTCTGATCTTATTAATTTGCATGTTCTCTCTCTGTCGTTTGATTAATTTGGATAGGGGTTTGTCGATCTTGTTTATTTTCTCCAAGAACCAGCTTTTTGATTCATTGATTCTTTGGATTGTTTTCTGTGTTTCTATTTTGTTGATTTCAGCCCTCAGTTTGATTATTTCCAGTCTTCTAGACATCCTGGGTGTATCAGCTTCTTTTTTTTTCTAGAGCTTTCAAGTGTGCTGTTAAGTCTCCAATGTGTGCTTTCTCCGTTTTCTTTAATTGGGCACTTAGTGCTATGAACTTTCCTCTTAGCACTGCTTTCATAGTGTCCCATAGGTTTGAGTATGTTGTGTCTTTATTTTCATTAAATTCAAGGAAGACTTTAATTTCTTTCTTTATTTCTTCCTTGACCCAGGGGAGATTCAGTAGTTGACTGTTCAACTTCCATGAATTTGTTGGCTTCCTGAGGGTAGCACTGTTGTTGAATTCTAACTTTAATCCATGGTGGTCTGACAAGACACAGGTGGTTACTAATATTTTTTTGTATCTGTGGAGGTTTGCTTTGTTACCCAGTATGTGGTCAATTTTCGAGAAGGTTCCATGAGCTGCAGAGAAGAAGGTATATTCTTTCCTATTTGGGTGGAATGTTCTATAGATGTCTGTTAAATCCATTTGCTTCAATACCTCCAATAATTCTCTTATTTCTCTCCTAGGTTTCTGTCTGATTGACCTGTCCATTGGTAAAAGAGGAGTGTTGAAGTCTCCTACTATTTGTGTCTGTGGATTGATGACTGCCTTGAGTTCTAGAAGTGTTTCTTTTACATAAGTAGGAGGCTTTATATTAGGGGCATAGATATTCATAATTGAGATTTCCTCCTGATGAACTGTTCCTGTTATGAGTATAAAATGTCCATCTCCATCTCTTCTGATTGATTTTAGTTTGAAGTCAATTTTGTTAGATATTAGCATGGCCACACCCGCTTGTTTCTTAGGTCCATTTGCTTGGAAAACCTTTTCCCAGCCCTTTACTCTGAGTAGATGTCTGTCTTTGTGGTTGAGGTGTGTTTCTTGTAAACAGCAGAATGTTGGATCCTCTTTTCGTATCCAATCTCTTAGTCTGTGCCTTTTTATAGGTGAATTGAGTCCATTAATATTAAGTGATATTAATGACCAGTGGTTGTTGACTCCGGTTATTATTATTTTTTGTTTGTTTGTTTAATAGAGTTTGTATATGTTCTTTCTTTGAGTTAAGCTCGTGAAGGGTCGCTAGATGTCTGAGTTATTATAAGCAGTGTTGGCAATGTTGGATTCCTTGGGTTGCGATTTTCCTTCTATTACTTTCTGTAAGGCTGGGTTTGTGGCTACGAATTGTTTAAATTTGTTCTAATCCTGAAATATTTTGTTTTCTCCATTGATAGTGAATGATAGCTTGGCTGGGTATAGTAGTCTGGGTTTGCATCCATGGTCTCTTAGTTTCTGCAGTACCTCTATCCAGGACCTTCTGGCTTTCATGGTTTCCATAGAGAAGTTCAGTGTACATCTGATAGGTTTACCTTTATAAGTTACTTGACCTTTTTCCTTTGCAGGTCTTAATATAAGAGGTGGAAATTTTTAATAAATAAATAGATAAATAAAAAGATTTTTCTTAAAAAAAAGAGGGATTCTTGAGCTGTGTAGCTCAGTGGTAGAGTGATTGCCTGGCATCGACAAGGCTCTGGGTTTGATCCACAATACTGACAGATAAATCGGGAGTATATTGTTTTTCAAGGAATGAAGTGTTGCCCAATTCTGGAACAAAAATAAAAACAACTAACAAATACAAGTAAGCATTTTCTTTGCTGTGATGTCTTCATTGTTTATGCCAACATAATTGCATGTATTGGGATATCAAAGATAGAGGTGCTAAGAGTCTGAGAGCTGATGGGGTCCAACACTGATATTAAGGAAAAGTATGCTTTAATACATATTTCCGTGAGCACACATAAAACTCAGAATCTCCTACTCTTACACAAGTAAAACAGCAGGAGAGTGTTACTGCCTACTTTTTGTCAGAAAGAAACCGATGGGCCACATAATCATTTAGTTAATAACCTATAAAGACAAGAAGTCCCTATGAGTTTAAGGACTTGTAGTTTGGTATTGCATTCTTCTAAGGAATTCTATAAACAATGTGAATAATAATTGTATACAGATTTCTTTTCGTGAAGACAATCAACTTTATAGTGTATAAAACAGTAGGATACCAACATCAAAACTGATATGCCAATCTTTCTGTTGGTTCATTTACAATGATTTTGCTAAACACTGACACTGGCCTATGAACACACGGAAGAGCTGCCTCTCCACAACTTGACAAGGGCTTCTCAACTTCCAGCTTTACCAAATACCTTGCAACTTAATATAAACATAGATTTTAGAGTGAGAAAAACCTCAATATTATTTCATGCAGAATGAGGAACAAGTTAATGAGCAACAATTAATCTTAACAGCTTGCTTCCAAATGTATTCTTGTCAAAAATTATGCAGTCTGTAAAACTGATAGCTAGAGTACTCTGGGGGTGCGGACTATTCTTCCATGGTCTTATGGCTCAACTAACGCTGCTAAAAGATGAAGAATGTTACCCTGCAAAGAGAGAAATAGCTGTCATAAACAGGATGCTTAGTATTCCTACAGTATAAATAAAATCTCCACCTGCCTGTTTAAGCTCCCTTTCTTTCCTAGGACTATTATTCTGTTTCGAAGCTTTGTTGACGGATGCCAAACTCTAAGTATCACCTGGGAAGAAGATAAAACTGAAGTTTATAGGAAAGTATATGACTATGTCACAGCTAGGAAGATTTGGTGCAGCAACTTCACAGCAGCTGGAAAACGTTGTCTGCCTTAATACCAACTCTATGTAAATAAAGAAATATACGTAAAAATTTCAATTAAACTGCTAAGAAAAAAGGAATCGTATGCTGTGCCATTCTAAGAAACACTATGTAGCCAAGCCTGTTTCCATTTGCCTTCCTTGTAGATTAAGCCCTTTGTTTTCTCAGTGTTCTCCTTAAGCTGTACCGACCTCTGCTACACTTATTCACTGTCTTTGCTTTATCAGAGCGTGAACGGTGCAGGGAGGGAGCCTGCAGTCAGAATGTCCCCTGTACTTTCCTCACTTAACATGACCTGGGGCCATAGAAATAAGCTTATGCTCACAGTTGAGGTCAGCTGTTGGCCAAGCTTCTTTGTTTTGGGCCACCAACCAATTTCCAAATCACGACACAGAGAGTTATTCTTAATTATGGATGCTCTGGCTTATCTTAGCTCTTGTTTTAAGCTGTTTTTGTTTGTCTAGTTATGACTTGGGGCTTTTACCTTTCTTTCCTTCTTTATATCTTACTTCCATTGCTTCTTGTGTCTGGCTGGTAGGTGCTTGGTGTCTGGTTGCAGGCGTGTCCCTTTCTTGATACTTCGTTCTGTCCTATTGCTTCTCTTGTACTTGCTCCTCTGGAACCTAGATTCTCCTGTTTATTCTTTCTGTTTGCCAGCCCTGCCTACTTCTCTCTCTGCCTAGCTATTGGCCACTCAGTTTTTTATTAGATCTGTCATGAAGCTTGGGCAGGCAAGGAAAAACAGCAACGTATCTTTTTATAATTAAACAAATGCAGCATAAACAAATATAACACATCTTCACACAGTTAAAGAAATATTCCACACATAAACAAATGTAACACATCCTTACACTGTTAAACAAAAGAAGCACAAACAAATGTAACACACCTTCATACAGTTAAAGTAATATCCACTCATAAACAAATGTAACACATCTCTCTTTAGTTAAATACTCCACAACATATCTGTTATTGGAATTCCTATCTCAGTTATTTCCTTTGTTGGTATCGGTCACTGAGGCACAAATGTAACAGAAGACTATGAAAAATCTGCTACAAAATAGAAAACCCAGATTCTTTTCCTTAATTTGAAAGCATGGTGTTATCCAAATCAGTTCCAGAATTCCATATACTTTTGGAGGTATTATAAGACTCTAGAAATGCCCTTGGATTTTTAAATGTGAAATATTTTCACTCTTATACTTATAAGAATTGTAAAATAATAATAATAATAATAAGACACTTAAGTATCAAAGCCATTCAGAGAAAATTTTGTAATTAATGGGTGAACAGAAGCTTAGTTAACAGAAGGGAAGATGGCAAGAAATCTAAGAGTAGGATCAAATGTAAGTTGGACAAGATTAGAAATAATTTTAATTGTGATATGGCATGTATACATTATCATATTAATAAATCAGATGTGCTTATATTAATTTTTTGACCAGCACTTAATGGATATATTACAATCACTAGATAGATTTAAGTGCTTAGTCAATGTTCAATAAATGATGGAAGGAAGTAGCAGAGCAAGGCTATTTAATAACATACATTGCATGGCTATGCAGATGTAGAATTGTATTAATAATAAATTTATTAATACTAAAATATTTAGCAAATTCAATGTTCCTACTATCACCAGCACTTTATATGATATTTTAAAATACCAATTCAATAGTAGAAAAGTATCTATGTAACTACAAATAGCTTAGACATAAAAGGAACATATATATTGGCAATTACTAGGAGGAAGGCTAAAAATCGAGTTCTGCAATTAAGATGTATTCCCCTACATAATTTTTCAAATCTTGGAAATGTTTGGTGTGGTTATCAACCTGGAAAGATAAATTGCACATACATGTAATTGACAGCAGTGTATCCATCATTCTTTGAAAACGCCACACCCAGACTCCTTTATTTGGTTCTCATAACAACTCTTTAATGTTCGTGGACTGGTTATCTCCATCTCGCAGATGAAGGAGTAAGGTCAGGGAGCTTTAGGAAAATCAGTAGAGGTTGCAAATCAAGAGTTAGAGCTAGGCATGGATGAAGCGAGTCCAGTACCAAGCCAGTTAGGTCTGAAGTCGATTGCGAGGTAAGCCATTCTCCCATCATCTAAAGATCACATTGACTTATATTGAGAAGTAAAACCGCAAAACTCTAAGGTCCCATTAATTTAACATCTACCATGGTTAGGCACTGTACTGAAGGATGTAATAAAGTCACATGTACAAGTATCATAAACAATTCTTCACCTCTGGAAAGTGACACTATTGAAAAATCAGAGAATTCAGAGAATGGGACCTATAGTAAGCGAGAAATGATTGCAATAGGTAAGAGCTAACTTTGCATAGATATAATGGAGATTATAGCAGACATTTAAAGCTATGAATACCAGACAGTATTTTAAGTAGGAAGAAACTACAAAACACTGGAGAATTGACATATGAGTAGCTTAATTTAAAATCTTCATCTGTTATCTTACAAAAATCTACAGTTGTCAGGCCAGTTAAGAGGCTGTCGCCATGATGAAAGTATTAAAAGGAAGTGAGAGGAAGGGGTAAGCTGTATATCAAGAAGAAAATGTCAAAAAAAATAGCAAGAAGAAAGACAGAGTGAGTTGGAAAAAACTGATCCTGGAGATAGAATAGAGGTTCCAGGTACCTGGTGAGAAGTGGACAGTTTTGAAGATGAAGAAGGGAGCCCTGGCTGCAAATGGAATGAATAACTGCTGGTTATTCTACCCCAAGAGTGTATTTCATCAAACTTCTGGGCAGCAAGAGAAAATGAAATGCCACATTATTATAATCTAACACCATCTCTCTAACTTCCAGACATATCCTGAAATTGTACACCGTGGCAATGAATTAAATAAACCAAAACTAAATTAATGTTCCTAAGCTTTACACCGAAGGTCTATTAAACTGCTTCCCAGTAAGGATTAACTGCGTTAAAGGCACGAAAGGACTGTGTTTAAAGCAGAAGTTACAGCAAACACTCGGAGAAACGAGTCTTTCCAAATGAAATCACAGCAGGTGGATTGTGATCAGCAAAAGCAGGCCAGCCAATGTAGCATTGAAGAGAAAGCAGAATGTTGCTGTGAAACCAGGCCCTTTCCCAAGGGGGCAATTGCTATACAATTTTCTTCTGTGCAGTACCCAAATGAAGACTCAGTAAAGAAGGAAAGTCGAACTAGAAAATCGCACGTCCTGCTCTGCAAGCAGCTCCTTTAATCAAGAGCAATCTCTTAAACAGCACAGACACCATTGGTTCTGATTTTGAGATTTAACTTTGTTTTCTTAATGGAAAGTTACAGTCGTCAAAATTGGATCTGCAGCCCTCTACAGTGTGTTGATGATCTCTCACAATAAAATCAGAATGAGAAAGGGAAATTGTCTGAAAGGACCACTGAGCCAGGTAATAGATTCAGTCTCATATATCCACACAGCAGGAACCAAATTAAAATGTAGATGGAATTCTAATACAGTCCAACTGGAAAGACTTGCTCCAGTTTCTTACCAATGCTTGCTTGCTTGCTATTTGAAAACAGCTATTCTTAAAGATACAAAATTGGTCATATTAATTACTTTAGACACTTTTACAGGTGTAAAGAGGGACGTTAAAATTGTTTTGAGTCCATAGCACGTGAGATAAAACGGCCAGAAACCATAAGCTGGAGCAACTCTCGAACCGGAACAGAGGTCAGAGCACAAGAAGCATTTGGATGATGCAGAGCAAGGGGGATCCAAACACTTGGATAAAAATGCCATCGGATGGCAGGTAAACATTTGCAATAACAGAGCAGCTCTGCTGTAGCCTGGCTTCCTTTTCCTGGGTAGATGTTTTGCTTATCACCATTCCCAGCTGTACTGTGTTAGGCACACCTGTCCCAGGCACACTTGGAAGTACATATTTCTCCCTTCCAAGGTGGGTTTGGACATTAGATCAACAGACAGCCATCTGTAGGAAAGCATTGTGCTGCTTCACTTTAAAAATAATGATAATTATTAAGAAATTAAGATAATTTTAAGAAAATTAATGAAGGAGAAAAGTGAAGAAAAGAAAAGGGGAGAGAGGAGAGGGGAGGGGAGGGGAGAGGAGGGGAGAGGAAGGGAGGGGAGGGGAGAGAAGGGGAGGGGAGGGGAGGGGAGGGGAGAGAAGGGGAGGGGAGGGGAGGGGAGGGGAGGGGAGAGGAGAGGAGAGGAGAGGAGAGGAGAGGAGAGGAGAGGGAATGATCCACGCCACAGCCTGAACAGTGTTGTTTCAATCAACCTGACCACTGCAAGTTAAGAGACAGATGCAGCTGCTTGCAGAGAGGCATACTTTATACTATGGCATACTGCAAATATCAAATATATTCGTGTTATTTATGTGTTTGAAAGTATGAATATTTATTTCTATAGTACTATACTTCACACAACTCTCAGGATATTGAATTAGAAAAATCATAAGATTTTCTTTGTTTCTGAATAGAGAAAACTATAATAACCACAAAACTGGTTTCAAACATATAATTTAATATTTGAAAGCAAAATTTAAACTCATTGTGATAGCCTAATAAAAACCTAAAAAAGTAGAGATTTTAACTGGCTAAATATTATAATAAACATGTAATTAATTGGAAGTCAATAAAAAATGTAAAAAGCATATTGGAAAATTTAAACACAATTGTATTCATGTCCTTGGGCTATTATAATGAAGTGTTACAGACTGGGTGGCATTTAGAGTATAATCTACTGCCTTATGGTTCTGAAGGCTAAAGTCTAAAATCAGTTAGGTTTGATTACTTCAGAGAAATGTGAGGGAGAAAATGTTCAATTTTCCTCTCTTCTGGCTTCAGAAACTCCTCCCTTATTGATACCATCCTGTGATCCTCTGTCTGTATCCCTCTTGTCTTAGTTAGGGTTACTAATGCTGCTAAGAAACACCATGATCAAAAGCACTTTGGGAAAGAAAGGGTTTCTTTGACTTGTACACATCTAGACTCACAGTCCACTGAGGGAAGCCAAGGCAGGAATTCAGAGTGGGAACCTGGGGGCAAGAGCTGATGAAAAGACCATGGAGGGGTGCTGCTTACTGACCTGCTTCTCAAGGCTTGCTCAGCCTGCTTTCTTAAAGAACCCAAGACTATTAGTCCAGGGATGGCATCACCCACAATGGACTGGGCCCCCCTCCCTACATCAATCACTGATTAAGAAAATGCCCTACAGGCTCCCCAACAGTTCTTACAGAGGTATTTTCTCAATCGGGGTCCCTCCACTCAGATCACTCCAGGTTTTGTCAAGTTGACAGAAGATTAGAAAGTACATATTTCTGTGACCAGATTGACTTTTATTTCTATTTATTATTTTTAAAAAGACAGAGCTTTATATCTCTCAGCCTGACCTCAAGGACAGATGAACTTAAACTCTTGATTCCTTCTGCCTCCAGCTCCCCAACAGTAGAATTACAGTCCTGAGCAACCATACTTGGTCTATGTGATTCTGTGTGTAGCTCACACACTACTAAGAACGCAAATCAGCTTTTAGCATGCAAGAAAAACAAGCTACTAACTGACCTATGTGCCTCCTATTTGGTATTATTAAATAGAAACATCAGTCATGTAGAATTAGAACCCAGTCTAGTGATCTTATTTTAACGTGATTGTCTTTGTAGAAACAATATTTCATGATGTGGTACTGATAGTCCAAATCCCACATATCTTTTGGGAAAATTTATGGGGAGGGAAATTCAACAAAAACCAACTTTTTTTTGAGAATATTAGAACCATCATTCAAAACACACTCAGCCTTTCCTGTAGGACGTCAGAGCTTGGTCACAAGCCTCTTTCTGTCAGGAAAGGTTGGAGTGGAAGCAGCAGTCACAGGCGTACGTACAAAACAACCTTCTCTGCCTAGAAGGTTAGCATGCCAGACAGGGTTCTTTTCCCCAGGCAGGAGCAAACATACCTTACCATAAAGACTCTGGCTCTATTGGAGACAAATCACTGATACCTGAAGGTCATTCTAACTGCAGTAAAATTTCTCAGAGGCTGAGAAAAAACTGTCTCAATAACTGCAAACAAGGAAATCAACAATAAGATTAGAGATGATATAAAACACAATGAAAAAGCTACTTCTTATTTAAAAATATAAGCCAAATAGTAAATAGTTACCAAATGAAATCTTATTTTTGAAAATACTTTCATTATCAAAAAGACAACTTAAAAGTTTAAAGTTTTACTAGCCATTTTAATAAGCTAAACACTTAAATTTTTAAATTAGATTTTCTTTTCAAGACAGGATTTCTCTGTGTAACCCTAACTTTTCTGGAACTCACTCTGTAGACCAGGCTGGCCTCAAACTCAGAGATTGGCCTGCCTCTGCCTCCCGAGTGCTGGGATTAAAGCATGTGCCACCATCACTGGTTTAAATTAGATTTTTTAAAAAAGCTTTATAAAACTCACTTTTAAAAGATTTTAAAAAGTGAAAAATGGATACTAAAGAAGGTTAAAAGGTATAAACATCTAAAACAATGATCTTGATAGATGTCTGCAAAAATCACTTTAAAAACATAATTATGACAGAAGTGAGGAGAAAGGAGAGTAGAGAAAAAGGAAGAGTTGAGAGGTGACATCAGATGGAATAAAAAACAAAAGAAAATAGGAAGACTAAAGAGAAAGAGAAAGAACACCAGCTTAATGCTGAGAGATTAGACATTACAAGGCATTGCACATCCTAGATGCTCTTTTCCAATCTCCCCACTGCTCACTCCTGGGCAAGCTTTAGATGCTTTCTGGGAACACACCAGAGTCTATCTCCCTCTGTGACAGTGGAAAGTGCCCACTGCGACACGCACAAAACTGTCTTCGTTATGTCCAGCCACCCTCCTCCAAGTCCAGAGTCTTCTTTGTGGTCTCTCAGCTCCATCCCAGCAAATACCTGTAGGTTGTATTCAGTGCTGTGTCGTCCACAATAGACTCTAAGCTACCAGAGAGCAGTCACAACGTTCAGACTTGGCCTGAGATGGAACACACACTGTCCTCATTTTCCAAGTTCCCTCATGACTGACGTAAACTGAACCACGTGAGAACAGCATCATTCGGCTAAGCATGGGCTACAGGTAAAACAGAATTGTGCTAACAGAGGGCCGTCTGGACACAGAGGAATGAATAATGCATTTTTATATACTAAATATTCATGGGTTAAATACAGATTTAAAATTGGATAAAATATTTTAAAATGAAAGAAAAACTGATATTGAAAACAAAGTAAGGGCAATGTGTTGTTATGAAGAAGCTCTCAGCCACCTCCATCCTCTCTCCTCCTAGTCCTGCCCCACCATCCACCTGAACTCTCTCAAAACCTTCCTGTCCTCTCTGCCATCACTGCTAAAACATACTCCTTTGCTTCTGCTCTATCCTGGACTATTAACATAGCCTTCCTGATCATCCTCCAGTCAGTAAAAATATCATTTAGACTTCTAAAACTAAAGTATTTCAAGTAGGGACACCAAAAACACTGTTTTATAGACTTTTAGCACAGTTTAACTCTAGGGAACTTTAAAACAACAACAACAAAAAAATGAACTCTATCCCTTCTACTAAAACCAGAGAGGACTTGAATTCATTAAACAGTGGCATAACAAATAATGCTGTCGTTTAAATTTGATTTAAATTTGAACTGAGAATATCTGTGATTTATAACATGTATATTTAGTTAAATATTAAAAATAATCACAGAGACTTTCCCTTGAGGTAAAATTCTTTTCTCTTTGAAATTCTCTCCCAAGTTTATTTGTTTTTAACATTTTTTTATTGATTCCTTGAGAATTTCACATCATGCACCCCAATGCCGTCATTTCCAAGTGCCTCTGTATCTACCCCTTCACCCTTGCAGTGACCCCCGTTCCAGGAAAGCTTAAGAAATAATAAAAATAAAACAAGAATAAGAAATAAAAAGTACAGATAAGAATATTATGTGGATTTTTTACATATAGTTTTAAGATATTTAATTATTTACTTCCTTGTGTAATATGCCCCATTGTCTTGCTTCAGCTCACCATTCAGATTTGGCTCTTTCAAGTTCATCCTCATCACTATGCACCATTTGTTCTTTCCCAAGGATTCTTCCCATTCCTTAAGCCAACTTGGCCTTTCCCTCAACTATGAATGTCCAGAATGTCTCAAGCCCCCACCATTGCACAAAGAGTGCTATAGCCCTGCTTTTTCCAGTATACAAAAGCAGAAACTAAGACATATTTAACTAAGTGTTATAAAATTTCTTTCTAGAACAATTGCACTGTTAACTGTCTTCTTAATCTACACCAAAACATATGACCTCATTAAAATAGGAATTATACTAAATATTTTGAATAGGAGGTGCTAAATATATAGATAATGTAATATAAATTTGCAACAAAGATTTGTATAACGAGTTCTAGCAGTTGGCCTAGAGCTGCCTAAAGTACTGTCCTGGGACTACAGCTGGAGGCGAGCACAACAAACACAAATTCTAAATCCTTTTAAGGGTTACTCATCTTATTTTATGTCCATAAGTATCTTGCTCACATTCAAGTCTGTTTGCCACATGCACACTTGGTGCCTGTGGAGTTAAGAACAGTGCACCGGGTCTGCTAGCACTGGGCTTAGAATTTAGGAACACCCTGTGGGTGCTGAGAATCAAACCCAGGTCCTCCATAGGACCAACCAGCACCATTACCCAACTCTCTAGTCCCTAGCACAAGCATTAAAGAAGTGTGCATGGTGACACTCTTCCTTCTTGATGACATGGCTATCCCCCCACCACCTATGAATGACTTGGGAAAGAGATCCACAGCACACACCTTCCAAAAGCACTAGTGACCATTTCCGTCAATATATGATTTTAAAACCATTGTATGTAAGCATCAACACATAAAATTAGCAAGTCTCTCATTGTGTAGACAGATAACCCACTGTCAATGCCTTGTTGGTGACTAAAAAGGCTTTTTACAGAAGCATAAAGGCCTGAGTTCATGTCTCAAACACCCATCAAAGTCCTCAGTACTGAGGAGTGAGAACAGGCAGCTCTGGAGGTCTTGCTGACCAGACAGAGTAAACAACATAGTAACTCCAGGTTTACTGAGATAGCCTGTCTCTAAAATAGGGTAAAGAACAATAGAGAAAGGTACCCAAAGTCAACCTTTGGCCTCTACATACACACAAAAAGACAAGTGAATCCACACTTATATATGCACACACATACTTACAAAACACACTCAGAAAGTCATAATACACAACACCGACTTCCAAAGAAACACAGTATTAGCTTAGATCAAATTTTATCTCAAATTCTACCAACCACCAAGAACCTATATAATTTTCCAATGGCTGTCTTAAGAAATAGAATAACCTTATTTTAAGCCAGCCATTGAATAATTTTTCATGGACGCCCTCCTTGACATCTTATCAATCACTCAGTCGTTAGATCTTAGTGTTAATATCAGCCTTGACTATGGTGAAGGACAAGGCATTACAACTCAAAATCATTAGTGCAACTCTACTTGAGACTCTCTCATTGCCAGCAAGGCAGCAACAGACCCTGATTTAAACAATGTCAATTAATAGTATTATTAGTATTAGCACTCTAAGCTACCACTCGGAGTACACTTGGCAGTGTCAAACACTTACAACTCCACTGCTGGCAAATTCATAGGCACAATGACCCTTGGAAAGATCTAGAAATTGGTTCCACCAAGATCCTTCCCCCATCAAACCACCACAGTGTTTCTAACAGTAGGAAAAGAAAATCATACAATACTGCAACACCAAGAAACTTCAGCTGTCTACAAACTGCTACATATTGAGGGGAAAACTATAAAATAAAGAAAGGTAATATATGCTATGTGCTTATAATGTAAGTTTAACAATTCCTATGTGCTTATAATGTAAGTTCTCGCCACAGTAGGTTCTTCATGGGAGTTAGCTCAGTCAATCTCTATCAGTCGCTGCCTTGAGGAAGGTTCTATTATTTTCTATTTACACAGCAAGGAAATTAAAACCCAGCAAACAAGTCTAAAAACAGGATCAAAATTTGGACTTCCGAACTCTTTAGCCCTACTTCTTAAACTCCTAACCATATTTTCCATCCATTCACAATCAGTACTTTCCCACTGCAAAGAGCAGTCCTCTATTTATGAATTATCTTCAATGTATTCCTACTTAAGGAAAAATATGGAATACATTTTCTAAATTAACATTCAAGTCAAGCTTACACCCGGAGGGGATGAAGGCAAATTACTAGTACAAGAGAACAATATCCTTTGGGGTGCAAAAGTTCAATTATCTTTGTTTATACAAAGTTTGTCCATAGGCAAAATTACTCTGGAATAAAAAAAAAATCAGAGCATAGCTATGCAACGATTACCATGTATTTATTTACTATTATAACTCACAGGATGTCGAGGTGTCATTTGAAGCCCGTTGCCTTCTGCATAGAAGCTATAGCATCCATATTCCATTTACAGCTCGATATGTTTTGTGTTGAAAGCATAAAGATATGCATGCATAATTTCCCATCGTGAACACTGGAGAGGGGCTGTAACACTTAGCTCCTCTGAGGAAGAGAGAGGAGCCTCACTTCCTGCTATACCTTTGTCACTCTGTCAATTGAATGTTAGGGATGATAGTGTAGTATTTTCACCTTAATCTGCTCTTTCTCCAAGGCTACAAAAATATCAGTTCAAATGTTAAGAACTCTCTACATTTTAATAAACTGTATTTAATGGCTTATAATAGACCATAATGCTGTGTGAAAATTTTAATTTGATAACAATTGTTCATTATAAAACTACAAATATTTGTAAGAGATAAAAGAAGTTACAAGAAAAGCCTATTATTTAAATGATTGACAGCTATTAATATTGCTTGGTGAACAGAAATTATTTCATTTTCAATCAGTATGCACTGGCAAATGTAGCCCTGCTTATAAATATTTTGGCAATCTTTCAAATTAGACTTCAGTGACTCTTAAACCACTGAGAAATTCATGGGCTGAACCGTTAGTTTTAATTTTGCTTTTAATTTTTATGTATCTATGGTGTATCTTTCTGCCTAAAACAAATCTCTCCTTCCAAGCTCATGATACTCAGTTTAATTACAAGTATTCAGCCTTATTTACTGCTGCCTAATTGCATGAATTCTCTTCATGATGCTCAGGTTGTTTCAGATTTTACTCCAACTGACTTTGAGTACTACCCATTTCTCTGTAACAACCTTAATCTTTAAATTAGGCTAAATATTATAAATATGTTTCATCATATAGAATCAAGGAATCATAAGCTATTTTGTAAAAATTATTTTTCATATGTAAGCATGGTATATTTGGTTTGTTTCTATGAATTTGATTTCAACCCTGGGTTTGTTCATTTTTTCCCACTTACTCTTTTTGAGTATTATTCCTTCTTGCTGTTCTAGAGCTTTCAAGTGTATAGATAGGTTATTATTATGAGGTTTTATAGACATGTTTTATTATAGAAATATTTCTATCATTTTACAAGCCAGGCCGTAGAACAGTCTGCTGGCTGCTCTACACAAATATTCATCAACCCTGTGTCAAAGACGAGCCATTATGATCCCACAGGTGGCCTCCAGGATTCCACAGCACCTCAGGCAGTGGCTGTACAGACACACCTACATATTTCACTACACCAGGCCCATGCTATGATCACTACCGTCTGCTATGCCCAGGGACACTGGGGATCACACGGCCTGACTTTGACAATGACTTACTGCCTCCACTGCAGACAGCTGGGCCTAAAACATTATGACTCTTCTGAATTATGAAAACATTTTCCTTGGTAGACTTAGGTTCAATACAACCCTAGCATACCTGGTCCAATGACTACAGACAATTTTTCAAATGAAGAGCATATGTGGAAAAACTCGTGTTTTCAAAGAGACCTGGTATGACCCACCTGTTCTGTCCCCCACTGCCTCTGTGGCATCCCTTCCCCTCCCTGCACTATACATCACATCAGTGAAGCAGCACCTGCCTCCTGGCTGCTGTTTTTGGCACCTGAGGCTTTCTCCTACCTTCAGGCTATCCCCTCTGTTTCCCACAGATAAGCATGTGACTAACTCCTCCACTTCAAACCTTTGCTATAATATTGCCTTTTCTCTAAAATTGCAACCTTGAAGTAGTTCTGGTCCTCTTCACCTTCCTTTCTTTATTTTTTCAAAGCACTTAACGTAGACTAACTTTTACAAGGCAAGTGTTCTTTTTTGTCATTCACAGATTTAACACAACACAAGAAAATAGAGGTTGCTCATTTGTCCTATGAATATTTATTGAATGAATGGATGAATTTTCTGTAACCCAATAATGTTCCACTGTAATTGCTCAAGTGGGTACATGATTGCTTCTTCACCTGTCCCCTTCTGTCAAGAAAATAAAAATGAAAACGAGAGATACTACATGTTGGTTTTACTCTTAATTAGTTGTCTAAAGTGCTGAGCTACTTTCTTTGTTAATTTCCTTTCTTGATGCCCACAAATACTACTTCAAACAATGTAAATACTTCCCATTTTGTTTTCTGCCATGTCCTATTACTATAGCAGTATTCTTTGCCTCTAAATTCACCATACTGGAAGATGTTCACCAATAATGCAGATAAGAAAAATGTTCTCCTTATAACACATACTATACAGTAATCATGTTCAGATATAAATCAGCAGCTCATAAAAATACCATGAGATAATAAGCAAAATATGAAGTACAATATTGAATTGGAAATTAATTTCTTAATTTTTAAAAAGCTTTTCTGAGACAGGATTGCACTACATAGCTTTGGCTGTCCTGTAACTCACTATACAGACCAGGACCTAAGACTCACAGAGATCTGCCAGCCTCTACTCCCAGGTGGGATTAAAGGTATGCAACCTATGCCCAGATAGTTTATTTAGTATTTTAATGTCATTAGGTTATAAACTGAAGTCATTATAATTATCATATATATAATTTTATATGGTCTTAAAAAACATAAAACCACAAGCTCTGAAAATATTGACAATATTATTCTTCAAACTAGTTACACTGTACACTTCTCAGGGGCAAGTGATCCTTCTTCAAACTAAATAAGCTAACACTAAAACAACCCTTGAGAAGAGCTGGCAAGTATGTGCTCCATCAAGACAACAGTCAACAAAATTTGGTTCAACACAAAAAAATGTATAATATCTATAAGCTAGTGACAACAATAACATTCACTGCTTGAAGAAATACTAAAATAAACCTCATTCTCCATCTCCCACCAGCTTTTATTTATTTTTAAAAGTCTGCTGCTTTTAATATTATGTGTATGAGTGTTTGTGTGTGTGTGTGTGTGTGTGTGTGTGTGTGTGCGCACGTGCCTGGTGCCCATGAAGACTAGAAAAGAACATCACATCCCCTACAACTGGAAGGGCCGGCCATTCAGGAGCTCCCCGTGGGTTCTGTGCTCCGCAGGGCAGTGACACACTCTGCACCGCTGTGCTGTCTGCGCCAGTCTTTTATAACTTCCTTTCAGAATTAAAACTTCTTGATTTACAAAACTATTCATTATAAGATAAATTTCCACATGATAAATTGAAACGGTTGTCAAAAACACCCATATTCAGACATTTGTTGGGTAGGAATAAACTAAGGGAAACGTATAAATTTCACAATTGGCTGCATTGTGTCACTGTTTGTTCCATCTGGTAAATTTTTTTGTAAATAATTCATCTTATTGGATCATAAAAATCAAAATGTGTAGTAGTTATATTGCAACTGTGCTTTAATGCGGATTTCTCTATAATAATCAGGAAAGGATATTTTTTGTTTTACTTTTTCTATTTCATTTTTAAATATGCAGTCTAGAAACTAAGACAAACAGTGACTAAAATATATTTGGGTTTTATTGAAAATTCATGATTAAATTAGGCGACAATTATTGCTTCTTTAGAAGTAAACATTTCCAAGATTTTTTTTAAAAAAAAATAGCTGTGTTTTAAAAGCAGGTAAGAATTGCCCATTTCTTGTCATTGAACTATCACAAAACCTATTATTTAAAAATATATCATACCATTCAAATATAAGCATCTGGGGCCATTCTTCAGCCCCCTACATCATGTCCATGGAGTAAAGTTATAGTTATAGTGCTAGTCACTATACAAATTACATAGCACATTAATGTTTTCAGTACCATTAGCAGTATCTAATGACTGTGGACTGATGAATGGCATTTCTGAAGTTTCTGTTAAAATTCACATTTAGAACAGAATCATTCCCATCTTATTTTAAAAAACAGGATTTGAACTGAACTTTTGATATGAAGACTGTTAATGGAGAAATGTTGCTGTGTTTGAAGATACTAAAATGTTATTGTATGATTTTAAAATATTAGTGCATTCTAATAAAGAGATAAATTTAATCTTAGTTTTTATAACAGTATTTTAAAATGTGAAAATTTATATCATATACTGTATTCAATTTTGTGGAAATAGAAATACATTAATAAGAAAGGACAGGAGACTGCGAAAACCTCTAGTCTGAGTTATACACACATCACATAATGTAATACAAGATAATAGTGTTCACATTTAAGATGATTTTAATATACTAAAGGCCTGTAATATAAAAAATTGTCAATATAAAAATAAAGTAATTAAAGAATCTATAATTCTTTTAGATGTTAAAAAATATATTATAGACATAGTCACAAAGACTATACACATCATATGTACTTTATAAAGATTACTAGGCTTTACAAATTTACTAATTTCTAAATTTAATAATCCCCATAATATCCAATAAGGCAAGAAAGTAATCAAAAAGTACTTGACTCACGTTGACACTGAGAGTCACAAGGTGGACATTTAATGTTGCGGTGTTCATATATGCGCTGGGAACTAGAAGGTGCACCGTCTTGCTATAAGTGAAGATGGGAGTTTTCCATCACAGAAGATCTATGACTCAGAGAACATAACAGAAGCCCAGGGCCTTGAGGATCAACGAGGCAGGGATGGGAAAGCCATGCAGACACAGCAGCGGGTGCTCCACATGAAACTGTGGTCTGCAAGTTGTCAAATCCATCACTACCAACTGGTAACATTTACATAGCACACATCACGGCTAGGTATGAGTTTGCGGATGTTTCTATTTGTAGGACTGGAATTTGAGATAATATAGTATGTTGAATTAAACTTGATAGGAAAGAAATAGAAAACAGCAAAATGGTCGGGAAAAGAGGTAAGAGTAACAGGTAGGATGCTGCCCTCAGAATAAACAGTACTCAGCCTTTTTATAGAAAACAAAAAGACGTTTCAATTCATTTCGTGAGAATTTTCAAATTTGGGAAGCTAAGGTGATAGCTATACATGATATGTATATGTGATATATTCATAAGAGCTTATCGTGCATAAAACATAGAACCTGGTTAAGAAAAAGGAGAAGACGCAAGTCTCAAGTTATGTAATCATCAGGGAGTCCAAACAATTCCCAAAAGGGAATCACTTTGTGTCTATCATAGCTACCTTTTAAAATCATGACAGTACCCTGCAGGAAGACAGCAACTAAGAGACAAGTCACTCAAAGAGTGGTGGGAACCTGACCTGATTGTCTGCCCAGAAGAGCAACTTTAAAAACTATCTAGCAAGCCAGCCAAGGAAAATGTTCTATCAATCCTACGGAAGGCTGGCGGAGAGGTTCAGAAGGTAACGGTGCCTGTCACCAAGCTGCGCCTCCTGAGTTCAATCTCGAGAACCCACAGGGCAGAGCCCCTGCAGCTTGTTTCCTGGCCTGCATGCACAGCCCAGGGCACACACTCTTGGTGCATGGGTTCCTCCTGCCTCCATCACGCAGCCCTGGAAAAGGAATCCCACGACCAGATTTTGTGTTTTAATATTTTGAAAGTCTTTGAGATTGTGATTTTAATTATAGATTTCTCCCTTCCCTTTCCTCCCTTCAGACACTCACATATCCTCTTCCTTGCTCCCTTCCAAGTTCATGGTCTCAGTTTCATTGTTATTGCATCAACTATGTATATACAAATATAGTTTTAAATACAGCGTACTCTGTCTGTATCCTGTTACTTCTATATTTGTTTTCAGGACTGACAGTTTGATATTGAACAACCAACGTTTTTTTGTTAAGGTTTCTATTGATGTGAAGAGACACATGACAACGGCGAATCCTATAAAGGAAAATATTTCATTGGGGTTGGCTTACAATTTCAGAGGTGTAGTCTACTACCTTCGTGACAGCATGCTGTCTGACACAGTGCTGAAGAAAGAAATGCGAGTTCTGCATCTTGATCCGCAGACAGTAGAACCAACTCTGATCATAGCTTGAGCACAGAAGATCGCGAAACCCACCCACTACAGTGGCACACTTCTTCCAACCAGGCCACACCTTCTCCAACAAAGCCACACCTCCTAATAGTACCACTCCCTATGGGTACCATTTTCGCTCAAACCCCACACAATGGGACATGGCAACTTCTTACACAGCTTCTGGGAGTCAGACTCAGGGCAATCACATCACCTACAGACTTCCAAAGCCCCAAAACTTACTTTTTAGAATTCACAAAAGAATTTGTCAGTGTAAACATAATATTAAAATTAGAAATGTCCCACTACTAACAATGTTTCAGGCAAAACAAGCTTGTTTCCAACTGATACTTAAAAACTTGTAACTTTTACCTAGAATATAGGAGATTGACTCGTTCCCCATAATTAGCAGCAACCTAATGACACAGAGTGAAGAAAACAATTTTCAACGTTTTAGAGACAAAGGACAGTTGGATACAAACAAGTGCCCTGAATGGCTGCTGGACGCGATAACAAACTTCACCTGCAGGAAGTCATGCGATCTACTTGGATGCCATCGACAGAGGAACGATGTAGTGTTGCATCTTAATTCATGACTGACAAACTAAAACACAAATCTGAAGGAAGCAATAAAGGTAAAGTGGGTTAATATTTGAATATTGGGTACAGTTTAATGTCTTGGTCCCTAATAAGTACTCAACAGACAGGGTAAAAGCATCAGCGTAGAATAGGAAGGAGGAGCACAAGAGGGAGAGGAAGTGAAGCGATATTTCCCCTCCCTGGAAACCTTCCCATGCTAAGAAGCACTCAGCGCGTCACTTACTCCTGTAGTTCGTTTAATTACCCTGGCTGCATATCTGCACTGAGCGCTAGAGCTAAAGTTCCGAACTAATCTCTGAAAAGCTACATCTCCTCTGAACTCCAAGCTTTTGTTCAAGTATTTCTTACTGTTAAAAATATTGTTATTCGTGGAGGAAAGCCCATGAGGCCTCAACCCTACACAATGAACTACAGGCAACTAAGAAATGCTGAGAGCGAGAGAAACAGTCTTCCCTAGGGAAGAGCACACCAACTGATTATCCCGTATCAAACAGTCAGCCCAGGAAACATACATAATGTAACATAATACAGACTGAATAATACAGACGTTATGTGTGTACATGTGTGTGTATATGAGTATATATATATATATATATAATATATACACATACATATAAATATATTCATGTAATAACAGGGAATGAAAATAAAAAGGAGAAACTTCTCCTTTCCTCACTGTTGGTAACTCCTCAGTAAGGGATATGGCCTCATCCATCCATGCCTTGAATTTGACTGATCCTGTGTGTATTTGATGCACATAACCACAGCTATGAGCCCATGGTTATGACAGTCATATGATATCCAGAAGACAGAATGTCACAGCAATCCTCCCCTTCCTCTGGTTATTCTTTCCATCTCCTCTTCTGGAATGTTCCCACAGCCTTAGTGGCTTACTAGAAATGTTATATTTAAGAAGTTTGGTTGAATAATAACACTTTAAAATTTTTACTATTGAAGATTATCATATCATTACAACATTTATCCTTTTTCTTTCCTTCCTTTAAACCTTTCTATATACCCTCCAGCTGTCTTTCAAATTTATGGCCTGTTTTATCATTAATCTTTCTCCATTCTCTTTCCTCCCTTCAAACCCCCCTATTTACCCCTCCCTGACCTCCTTCCATTTCATGACCTCTTTTTGCATTAATCGTTATTGCATACATATCTGTATATAGATCTGAATTCCTAAATATAACCATCCAGTCAGACACCACACACACACACACACACACACACACACACACACACACACACATACACACACATATTCAGGGCTGAGAATATAGTAGCTAGTAGTGTCCCATGCTCCAGTGGAGGCTGCACATATGGACAGCTTGAAAACTGGACTAAGTGTATAAAAAAACAGGACAGGATGGAAGAATATGGAGACTTTGATAAGGAAATGGGAATAGATATATTTCACTGCATATGTGTGAGAAGTTCTTACAAATAAAGGGAAAATTTTTAATTTTATCTCTATTCTAATGTTCTTTCCATGCATTTTTCTTTATTGACACTCTCATCTTTATTGCACCTGCTTTTGAAATAGGACAGTTGGACTGGAGAGATGGCTCAGCCATTAAACACAGTGGCTGTTCTTCCAGAGGACCAGATTCAGTTCCCAGCATCCACATGGATACTAACAACCTTCAGCACAGGATCAGAGTCTGCTCTGGACTCTGCAGACATCTCATGGAAATGGTGCACAGATGTATACAGGCAAAACCTCCCATACACATCAAATAAAATTAAATAAATCCATTTTCAAGAGCATGGTACTTAGCCAGGCAGTGATGATGTATGCCTTTAACCCAAGCACTCAGGATGCAAAGGTGAGGAAATTGTCCTAAGTTCGAGACCAACCTGATCTACACAGTGAGATCCAGGATAGCCAGGCTGTTACACAGTGAAATTATCTCTTTAAAAAGATAACACAAAAACAAACAAACAAAAATCCATGATGCTTGATTTTGAACATACTTCAATACTTCAGAAAAATAAAGGAATGTAGTTTTATTAATTCCTGATTTTAAACCTTCAAATAAAAAGGACAAGCTTGCCAATTTTTCGATTTCAAGTATTTATAATTAATGTGTGAAATTTATTAAGCCAAGAGAATGAAATCATAAACAAAAATGTGAATAATTCCTATCCTAAATATCACTAACCACTTTTAATGCCATATACGACATTGGGAACTTTCCACAATATAGACAAATAGGTGCTTGTGTTTATTTAAAAAAAGAAAGATTTAAGTGTATTTGAACATAAAGGAAAGAAGAAACAGTTCGCAGGGGAGGAAAGGATTCTGCTCTTAGTCTTATCATCCCAGTTTACATAGAACACAGACTTCTTATGGCTTTCAATTAAAATAACACTGAGCGTTTTTATTTTTAACTGAGATTTCTGATCATTTTAGGTTGAAGAATAAAATGCATCTTGGTTGAACAAAGACTGAGAAGGTGAGAACGAGAAGAGTGACATGAGCTGCATGCCCAGTGCAGGACACGGGAGCTGCATGAGCTGCATGCCCAGTGCAGGACACGGGAGCTGCATGAGATGCATGCCAAGTACAGGACACGGGAGCTGCATGAGCTGCATGCCCAGTGCAGGACACGGGAGCTGCATGAGATGCATGCCCAGTGCAGGACACGGGAGCTGCATGAGATGCATGCCCAGTGCAGGACACGGGAGCTGCATGAGATGCATGTCCAGTGCAGGACACAGGAGCTGCATGAGATGCATGTCCAGTGCAGGACACGGGAGCTGCATGAGATGCATGTCCAGTGCAGGACACGGGAGCTGCATGAGATGCATGTTCAGTGCAGGACACGGGAGCTGTGTGGGCTGCATATCCAGGGCAGGACACACACAAGAGCTGCATGAGATGCATGTCCAGTGCAGGACCTGAGAGCTGTGTGGGCTGTATGTCCAGGGCAGGACATATTCTGTCTGTTTGCCTATTGTTGCATGAGTCACACTAAACTTCAGTGCACACATAAATAAAGCATTGATTGTGACAGTTTTCAGTGTTTAAAGTAGGAGAACCCCGTCATCATCAGGGGCCAAAGGGAAAGGCACCCTCGGTTTTCCAGAGCCCCTCTGCTTTATTCATGACAGTCTGCAGTCCGTGCAAATGAGGCACAGTGACTGCAGTGACAAGGGCAGTCCAGGACTCTCTGAAGACAGCCCTGATTTTCTATGCATAGAAGACATGAGGACATCAGCTTGCTCCCTTCAGGTCACAAAGTGCTCCAAGCGTGACTAGCTCAAGAGACAGTGACATCTTAAGTCATCGCACAGAACCCTCACAGCGACATTTTTGATTAGTATTGTGTTTACTGTGAGAGCGCACCACCGCGATGGGCTACAGTGGATTCTTTATTTTGAAAGAGTAGAGTTGTCCCTGAAACTGACTCTGGCCTAGCAGTCTACACATGGTGTACCCGAGTAGACAAGCACCAGTGTGAACTGTACACAGGATGAACCCAAGACTCTCTGGGAATGGGCTTCTCATCTTTTTCAACCTTGCCATCCTCCAGCCTCCATCTAACAGTAGACTGGAAGACCCAAAGTCCACAGACCCAAATGAATAGGCAGGGGCTGATTAAAACCTTGTTTCCACACAGTCCCACAGGACCAGTGAGGAAAAAGGCCGCTACAGACCAGTCAAGCACCCTTTCCAGGTCAACACCACTCTTTCAAGTACCCAATAATGTTAATGACACTGGTTCGTCCACTAAGACTGTTGAATCCTCCAAAATCTCACCCACCCAAAGCATGCCAATCCAAGTCCTAACTCCAGCTGCCCATGTTGTGTGGTGGCCTAGCCTAGTACAGGCCCCTGAACCTCTCCTGATTTTGCTTTTCTAACACCCAGGCTTAGTTTCAGTCTTGAAGTCTGTGCATACTCGGTCTTGTAAACTCCCCAGAAGCTTGCCTGCCAGCACAATCCCAAACCCTGAGGGCTAGCAGACACCATGTGCACTAGCTTAGCATGATGAGGGGTGAGTGCTCCAGGTCCCAGCTCACCTGCACCACCAAATGCTCGCAGTATTAACTGAGGCAGTTTGCATAGAAGCTAGACAAAACCCTTGGTCAGAAGTCACATTTGCACGTTTGCTGGGTTCCCACTAAAGTGGAGCCACCCTAGCACTCTAATGAAAACTCAACACTGAGAATTGGAAGGACTGGCCTACCACTTCTTCATTCCTGATCTGAAGCAGACCAAAGGTGGGCAATAACAAAAACAAAGCAAAAACCTCTGCAGAACAAAGGCAGGATGGACTCTCACATCAGTCACAGAACCATGGAAAGAAATCCACATGACCAGGTCACATCACAACCTCACAAACAATATGACATGCTAAGATTGTGTATTCTCCCTGAAACCCACCAGGCCTGTAGGAATGTTCTCTGATGGGAATTACGTATGTGAAGCCCAGGACACATGATTTAGAAGAGTAACCATAAATGTGGTCAAAGAATCCAGGGTGTTAATAGAAAACATGAACAAACTTCTCATCTACCCTAAAACACATGGAAAAGACATGCCAAGAGAATGGATCGAATAGAAGACAGAAAATCAATACTCAGTGATAAAGTAGAGGAACTGGATGACTTAAACAAGGAATAAGATATGGGAGAAGCACACTAAAGGGGTATGCAGGAGCTTTGAGATAGCCTGAAAAGATGAAATTTATGAATTATAGGCATGAAAGGAGGAAAAAAATCCCAGGCCAGACAATGGGGGCTGACTGAGAAGCCACTGGTAAAGACATTGGAACTTGTTTTTACAGCATGTTCTGGCTTTTTGGGACCCTAGTCTATATGGATGCACAGCTCCCTAGGCCTGGATGTAGAGGGGAGGGCCTTGGACTTCCCACAGGGCAGGGTTCCCTGTCCCCTCTCAGGCAGGGAGAGAGAGGGAGGAGGGGGTGTTGGGGAGCAGGAGGAGATTGGGAGGAGGGAAGGAAGTGTAAATATTTGAATGGAAAAAATAAAAAAAAAAGAATTCCAGGCCATTGGCTTAGACCAGACCTTCAACAGGATCATTGAGGAACATCACCAAAATAAGGAAAGACACACCTACACACAGAACATCAGACAAGATCAAAAAGGAAACTCCCTGACATATTATAGTCGAAGCACTAAATACCCAGAACTAAGAGATGGTATTGAAAGAAATCAGAGAAAAACCACATGTCATATAGGAAAACACATCAGAGTAACAGCTGATTTCTCGATGGAAACGCTAAAGTGCAGAAAAGTCTGGGGCAATGTACTCCCAGCTCTATGGCACCACAGACACCAACCAGATGACTTCCCCCTGGGAAACTATCAGGCATAGTTGAAGGGAAAAGAAAAACTTCCCACAATATAAAGAGACTAAAATAATGCACGCCTACAAAACCAATCCCACAGAGAATACTGGAAACTATACTTTGGACCGAGGGGAGAGAAAGCAGAGCCAAGAAGCTATAGACAGAAAACAAATGACACTGTAAATACTGAAACATGAAGTAGGATAAAACACAAGCTGTAAGGTGACGACAGTAACCAACATATACCTTTCAATGGTGCTATTAAATACCAATGGCCTCAGTTTCTCACTGAAAAGATACAGGTTAGCTGGTCAAATTAAGAATTGAAATGAACACAGCAGAAAAAAATAGTGATATCTTGAATTTTGCAGGAAAATGGATGGAGCTAGAAAATATTATTTTGAGTGAGGTAACGCAGACCCAGAAAGACAATTATCACATGTACTCACTGATAAATGGTTTTTAAACATAAAGCAAAGAAAACCAGCCTACAAACCACATTCCCAGAGAACTTAGACAACAATGAGGACACTAAGAGAGACTTACATAGATCTAATCTACATGGGAAGTAGAAAAAGACAAGCTCTCCTGAGTAAATTGGGATCATGGGGATCTTGGGGAGGGCTGAAGGGGGGAGGGAGAGGCAGGGAGAGGAGCAGAGAAAAATGTAGAGCTCAATAAAAATCATTAAAAAAATATATAAAAAAAGAATTGAAATGCAGGGACTGGAGAGATGGTTCAGCATGTAAGAGCCCTGACTGCTCTTCCAGAGGACCTGCTTTCCATTCCCAACATTCACATGGCCACACACAACTGTCTTCAACGCAAGTTCCAGAGAATTCAATACCCTTTTCTGGCTTCCCAGGCACCAAACACACAGGTGCTACACAAACATTTATCCAAGCAAAACACCCAGACACATAAAATAAATTTTAAAAATCTAGAAATCCATCTTTTTGTTGACTTTAATAATTTATTATTTGTTGACAAAGTAATAAGAAAAACTAGTACCTTCAAAATATACACCAACTTAGAGTAAAATGATTTAAAAAAAAAACGTATTCCAAGTCAATAGAACAAGAATGTCACCATCCTAATATCTGACAAAAATAGACTTCAAACTAAAACTAATCAGAAGAGATAAATAAGGACACTTCATTCTGATCAAAAGAACAATTAACAAAGAAGGCGCTGCAATCTTTAAATGCACCAAAGTCTGGCACACCCCAATTCATAAAAAGTGTGTAAAAATGTACTCCTGGACTTCAAAACACAGGTTAATTCCAACTTAACAGCTGATTTCAATACTCCACTTTCTCTAACAGGCAGAAAAGTTGGACCACAAATTAACAGAGAGAGCATTCATAGCCAGGATATACAAAAACTACAAACAGAAAGAAGCAAGAAAACATACGATGCAATTTATAAATTGGCCACAAATGTTACAAGCACATTCCCAAAAGAAGAAGAGTAAAATGACAAGAACTATCTTTAAAAGTTTTCAACCCCTTCAGCAACTAGGAAAATGAAAGCTAAAACTACTGCGAGATAACATCTGACCCCAATCAGAACAACCAAGCTCGAGAAAGCAACTGACAGCAACGACTGCTGAGGGTGTGGGGGAAGGGGAGCCTTCCTTCACCATTGGTAGGGTTGGAAACTGGTAGAGTGCTGCACAAACAATAAAAGCCCAGAGACAGATACTGGGGTTCAAGGTGAAGGCCAGAAAAGCAAAGCAGCCAGCCACTGGCTCTTACCTCTACCTCAGTCTGAAATGGCAATCCTGCCTCCAGGAATCTCAGAATGAGACTGACTCTTAGACTATCTCCTCCCATTTTATATTACTCTCTAGTGCCAGGATTAAAGGCACGCACCACCACCACCCAGCCTCTATGGCTGATTAGTGTGGCCACCTGGATTAAAGGTGTGTGCAATCACTGCCTGACCTGTATGACTGACTAGTGTGACTGTTTGGCAATGTCTTCAGGTTTATTAAAACACAAATAATAAACCATTGTAGTAGAGAAACAATGGTTAGGAGTGTGGAGAATTTTCAAAAGGCATAAAGCTAAGCTACTGCATGACCTAGTTCTACCATTCCTTCGTATGTACCCAAAGGACTCAAAATCTTACTCCACAGACAACTTGTTCAGCTATGTTCATGGCTGCTTTATTCACAATATCGAAATGTCCTTCAACAGATGAATGGACAAATGATGAATTAATTTAATTCAAATGATGAATTAAAATGTGGTACATTTATACAATAGAATTCTATTCATCTATTTCAAAAAATAATGAAATTTGCAGGTAAATGAACAGAAATGGAAAAATCATACTGAGCGAGATAACTCAGACCCAAAAAGACAAATCCTGCATGTTTTCTCTTATTTTGGACCCTAGCTTCCATGTGTAGATTTGAACTTACAACCTGAAATGACCAAAGCAGCTAAGAACGTGTGGAAGGACTGTAGGGAGAAGATGATGGTAGGAGGCAGCTGCTATGTGTTGTAAGAAGGTCACTTGTTTGTTCCCAGGCCACTGAGCAGTTGAGATCCAACATAATCACTCAGAAACTATGTTATTTAAAACATTGCTTGGCCTATTAGCTCTAATTTCTTATTGGCTAACTCTTACCATCTTAATTTAACCCATATCCATTAATCTGTGTATTGCCATGTGTCTTTGGTTTACTGGGTCAAGTTCTGGCATCTGTCTCCAGCGGGGCTACATGACTTCTCTCTGACTTTGTCTCCTTTCTCCCAGCATTTAGTTTAGTTTTCCCTGTCTACCTAAGTTCTGCCCTATCAGCTGGCCAAGGCAGGTTTTTTATTCACCAATGGTATTCCCAGCATACAGAGAGGAATCTCACATCAGCTATCCAGAGGATAATAGGGAATATGGAAGGGATTTGGCTGAGGAGAAAGGACAATACATGGAGACAAGGAGAAAAGAGGCATAAATAATACAAAAAAAAATGTCCTTAAAAGCCATGGAGAAACATATAGTGTTATAAGCTTACTTAAAAATACTTATAAAGTAGTAGCACTTAGGTATATGTCTTTAAATCCAGCACTCAGGAGGTAAAAACAGGAGGATCTTTGTGAGTTTGAGGCCAGCTTGGTTTACACAGTGACACTGAGTTCCAGACCCACCAGGAAGACACAGTAAAAACTGTTTCGAAAGAAAGAAAAAACAAAGGAAGGAATGAAGGAAGGAAGAAAGGAAGGAAGAAAAAAGAAGGAAGGAAAGAGGGGGAATAGAGGAAGGCAGAGAGGAGGGAAAGAAGGACAGACCGAAAACGTGTGTGTGTGCGTGTGTGTATGTGTACATTCATATATGTAGCTACATTCTGTGGAATAATGCTCTTATACACTGCAAAGATTTGTCACTTGTATTAAATTAATAAAGCACTGATTGGCCAGTAGCCAGGAAGGAAGTATAGGTGGAAAAACCAGGCTAGGAGAATTCTGGGAAGAGGAAAGGCAGAGGCACAGTCATCATTCAGAAACAGAGGAAGCAAAATGATAATGCTTCACTGATAAAAGGTACCAAGCCATGTGGCTAAACATGGACAAGAATTATGGGTTAATTTTAGTTGTAAGAGCTAGTTAATAATAAGCCTGAGTTAACAGGTCAAATAGTTTATAATTAATATAAGCCTCTCTCTCTCTCTCTCTCTTTCTCTCTCTCTCTCTCTCTCTGTGTGTGTGTGTGTGTGTGTGTGTGTGTGTGTGTGTGTTTTGAGACTTGAACTGCTGTGGGACCGAGTGGAACAGAAACTTCCTTCTATAGTTACACCACATATAAAGATGATGTTTTCTGAAAGAGCTATGACCTGACTAACAAAAAAAAAAAAAAAAAAACCTCTAGAGCTAGTCATTGGAAACCTCCCTCAAGTTGTTGGTCAGGGTTATCCAGTAAGTTCCCAAACAATATGAATTAGTAGTACTATTGTGCTCAGTTTCCTTCCAGAACTTGAATGTACAGCCCTATTGCTACAGACACTACACACTTCAGACACAAGACTTGGAGGAATGGAAGAGGAACTGACCTGGAAGCCTCCTTGCTACGGACTGATTCCCAGAGTATCAGGAGGTGCTAAGTATGTTTCTACATAGCAGAAACCCACCACTGAGGGAGAGGGAGTAATGGTACTTGTAGCCAGAAATAAAACCTATGAACCACAACAATGACCAGAATGGCAAGATTTCCCCAGTGGTGCAATAATAGTATAATACTTTTCATCTCAGAGGAAACCAATAACTATCTATTTGTACTTAAGGCACTCAGTGTGAGGGAATTCATGCTTAGTACTGTAAACAGCTAACTAACCATCGCTAGGTAGGACAACCAACTATTATCATCTTGAACCAACTTAACTTCTGTGTTCTAAATACTCAACCTTATAGCCACCGTTAAGTGTAGCTCTCATCCCTCAAAGAAGCTTTTTTTTTTTTTGCAACAGATAAAAACTATCACAGAGACCTACAAGCAGTAAGAATGAAAAGGATAAGCAGCCATAGGGCACCCAGTCCCAGTTAATACAAGTTCACTACGACCCTGAACCTAAAGTTCAGGGGAAAACATAGAAGAACGAGAACATTGCCAGGGGACCAGTACACCTATTGCCATCTGGTGTGTCCAAAACATGAGTACACGCATGAGCTCCCAACAAGACTGTCACAATGGCAATACCACCTTTAAGTGGACAAACTATGGCTATTAATGACTTCTGTGAGAAGGAGAAATAGTTTTCTTTGGAGAAGAGCTCTTGCACAGGGTGTGCAAACCTAGCGGTTAGCCCTGTATACACATGTATTTAAGCAAAGATAAATAGACTCAGTAGGACATATACATACATACGTACATACATACATACATACATACATACACAATACATACGCATACACACACACACACACACACATATATATATATATATATACACACACACACACACACATACATACATACATTCCTAATCTATTACTTTGAAATCTGACATTTTAAAATGTCTGGGAAAAATAATTAATTCATCATACACACACACACACACACACACACACACACACACACACATAAACAAGAATAATTAAAGATTTTGTGAATGTGGGAGGGAGATGGGGTACTCAAGAGATATTGTAGGGTAGAGAGGAATGAGTGAGAGTAATCTAGATGCTATGCCCATGAATGAACAAAGCAAATAAAAACTTTTTTTAAAAAAAACTGTAAATGAAATTTCAGCCACAAACCCTTTCATCTGCAACAGTGTCATGCCTGCAAGATATGCTAGCACATGTCTGTAGTGAGGGGCTGCAGGGCAGGCCTGCTTTTCTCCTCATCCGGCTCCCGCACGGCTAGCTTAGTCCCAGAAATAATAACACACAAGTTATATTCATTTAAGCACTGCCTGACCCATTATCTCTTAGAGAGTTAGTTACTGACTAACTCTCATATCTTGATATTAACCCATTTCTAATAATCTGTAGCACCACGAGGTGGTGGCTTACCGGAAAAGATTTAGCATGTCTGACCTGGTGGCTGGTTCCATGGCGTCTGGCTCATAGCCCTCTTCCCAGCATTTTGTTCTGTTTACTCCGCCTACCTAATTTTCTGTCCTATCAAGGGCCCAAGGCAGTCTCTTTATTGACCAATGAAAATAACACAATAGACAGATAACCCTCCTCCATCATTTCCCCTTTTTCTGTTTAAACCAAAAAGAAAGGCTTTCATTTTAACATAGTAAAATTACATATAACAAAACAATTATCAAGCAAGAATTACAGTCACAATATTTATAACTATATCATAATAATGGAAAACTATAACTACGACTATCCATTCTTTAACTCCATCAAAGACTCCAGAAGGATATATTACCTAAGTAAACAAGAAGTAAGCAATTTCCAAAACTCTAGAAATGACAGAGACATCTCGCTGCCTGGACAGTCACCCAAAGTTCCTCTGTATCGTTGGGGCATCCATCTTCAGCCTTCAGGCCCATAATATCCAGAGACATTTCCATGAAGCAGGAAATTTCAAAGGCAATTCAGTCATTATCTGCTGTGTCCTGCAGAATGTCTCGCAGACTCTTTCATGAATCAGGAACCCCGAAAGATCATCTCATCTTTAGGCAAGTTCAGCAGTCCTCTCTCTGTGGGTTCTTTGTGTCTAGTTTATACAACAGTCCAGGCAAGAGCAGTTTCTTGCCCAAATGGCTAACCAACTCCATAAGGAGCCTCTTCGATGCCCATCTTCCTCTTGAAGTAGATTGGTGCTGCCAGGAGCAGACGTGTCTCATTGTCATGAAAAGTCCTAAGTAATTAAAACATTAAATGCCATGCTCTGTAGTCTTTGAAAGATATGAATGTCTATCTGAAATATATCTGTGCACTTCTAGAAAATCAGACTAACATTACTACAAGCTTGACTATTATCGATGATTATCCATTAACAACCTATATTTTCTAATTATACATTACATTTTTTAAATGAACTATACAATCACAATACATCAGTCAAGATCAGAAATATATATACATATAACAAAATTGACCTTAAAATCCATACCAATGAAATTATTAATATCTATATCATATCCCCCTTTAAATGTAAAAGAACATTTATAAACAATATTTGGGAATATGGACGTAGTTATTTGTCTCCAAACTTCTTCCTGCTGTATAGGGGCGCAGTTAATCAGGTCTTTCATGGTATAATCTGTCTGCCAGGTTCATCTCAGTCGGCAGTTGAGTGAAGAAATTTTTTGAGGGTGTTCACAGAAACCTTTTAGGAGGGCGTGGTCTATCATACCATATTGGGATAGAAGCAATCCACAGGGTCTCATCCTCTGTGAAAACAAAAGAAGAACCTCCTTTCCAAAGTATCATATTCTTAGATACAAATTCTGAAGTCAAGGTATTTTCAAAATATCTATCTTGGATTAGTTTAGCAGCATTTATAAACAAAAGTCTTTTATCAGCTGTTGCTCCTTCCTCAGCATTCAAACAATTTAAAGAGAGCATAATAGCATACAGTATTAAGATTTTCTGTGTATTTTCCATCTTTATGTAGCTTTATTTTTAACCTCTATTTTTTTTTTATTTTTACTTTTACTTTTTGACATAGGTTCTCTGTATATCTTTGTCCTGGAATAACTCTGTAGACCAGGCTGTCCTTGAACTCATAGAGATCTGTCTGTCTCTGCTCCCCAGTGCTGGGATTAAAGGCATGTGCTACCACACCTTGAACTCAGAGATCCTTCTGTCTCTGCCTCCCAGGCATTGGGATTAAAGGTGTGTACTATCACACCTTGAGGTCATAGAGGTCAATCTACCTCTGCTTCCCAAGTGTTGGGATTAAAGGTGTGTACCACCACATTCAACTACTTTCTTTCTTCCTCTTTTACCCTAAGAACTTTAACCTTTAGCCTGCATATATTTTTAACACATAGTAAACCATTTAGAGGTTTACTTTGTCTTTGAACCTCTCTTTATTGTATCTCTCTCTCTTTTTTATGACCATATGAGTCTAAAACCGTGGCTTTGACGGTTAGACCCAGTCCATTTTTTAGCTTTTCAGACTCATATTAGAGGTACCATTGGAGCCTTTTATTGCCATAACTCTATGGCGTTTTAAGGTCCCTGCCAGCAAACAAGCTGGAGCATTCTGCTCACAGACCACATTCAGTCGGACTGCCTGCCTGAAAGAGTTAGAGTTTGCCCTGGCAGGACGGCCCAGAAAGACGGCATTTTAAAACAGCGCAGCGTTTTTCCTGCTACGACTGAAAACCGAAAAGCATGTGTTCAGCTTTTCATCAATACCATTTAAGTGTTTTGCGGCAGGACCTCTTAATGAGCTATAAAGTTTTGCAGCTAAAGCTGAGTCAGGAAGCCTCTCTTAAGTGAGAGCATTGCTTGCCTCTAGCAAGCAGAACAGACCCGAGAAATTGCTGCCACCAAGAAAACATGCTTTACTCTATTTTTTCCCAAACTTTCTTAAGCTTTCTGTGGATTTAGTTATCCACGTTGGCGCCATCTGTAGTGAGGGGCTGCAGGGCAGGCCTGCTTTTCTCCTCATCCGGCTCCCGCCCGGCTAGCTCAGTCGGTAGAGCATGAGACTCTTAATCTCAGGGTCGTGGGTTCGAGCCCCACGTTGGGCGCCATCTGTAGTGAGGGGCTGCAGGGCAGGCCTGCTTTTCTCCTCATCCGGCTCCCGCACGGCTAGCTTAGTCCCAGAAATAATAACACACAAGTTATATTCATTTAAGCACTGCCTGGCCCATTATCTCTTAGAGAGTTAGTTACTGACTAACTCTCATATCTTGATATTAACCCATTTCTAATAATCTGTAGCACCACGAGGTGGTGGCTTACCGGAAAAGATTTAGCATGTCTGACCTGGTGGCTGGTTCCATGGCGTCTGGCTCATAGCCCTCTTCCCAGCATTTTGTTCTGTTTACTCCGCCTACCTAATTTTCTGTCCTATCAAGGGCCCAAGGCAGTCTCTTTATTGACCAATGAAAATAACACAATAGACAGATAACCCTCCTCCATCACATGTCAATATGTGATTCCACTTAAAGCACGCTCCACGAGACGGAACCCATATCCAACACTGCTTGAGTGACCCTGAACTTGAGGCTAGATAGTCCAGAAACCTAGGATAAAATCAATCCTACTGTTCTATAAACAAAAAAATAACAACGAAATGACTCTAATGGCATTCTGATTACTCATAGCTTAATGCCATCTTGCTCAGACATTATCAGAGAAGCTTCCTTTTGCAGAGGTTGGGATCAAAAATAGAGACCCACAACCACATAATATGCAGGATGAGAGACCTTGGAACACTCAACCCTAAATGGGAGGTCTCCATCAAATCCCTCCTCTTAGGGCTCAGGGAACCCTGCAGAAGAGGAGGCAGAAAGACAGTAAGAGCCAGAAGGGAAAGAGGACACCATGACAAGGCCCTTGTAATCAGCAAGATCTACACACATAGGGATCAGATATCCAGACAGCATGCACAGGGCCTGCACTAGTCTCCATCAGATGGGATCCTAGAGCTGAAAGGAAGAGTGGACATGGCCCCACCCCATCCCAGAAGCAATCTCCAATTGATAACCACTTGCAAATGAAAGCTTAGTTTTCTCCAAAGGAGACTCACTAGATGAAACTACTCTTAAGGGTGGACCATAGCCGGGAGATGGTAGTGCACACTTTTAATCCCAGCACTCGAGAGGCAGAGGCAGGTGGATCTCTGTGAGTTTGAGGCCAGCCTGGTCTACAAGAACTGGTTCCAGGACAGGCTTCAAAGCTACAGAAAAATCCTGTCTTGAAAAACATACAAACAAACAAACAAAAGGGTGGGCCACGTGCCCAAGAGTGGATGGCAAGCAGTAAAAGATCACAAAATCTTCTTTGGAGGTATCTTGTATCATACTATCATGTCAGGGTTCTTTAATAATTTTATTTTATTCATGTATTTCTTTTCTTCACTCTAATAGGTCCTTTGCATGTATATTATGACTTCCAGTTGAGTGTTTTTTATGGGATCCCTGAGTGTGCCAACAAGTGGGTCTCTGTTTCTTATACCTTTTCTTGGGCTTTTCCCCTTCATTTTGTGTTGGTTTTGTCCAATTCCAATGTTTTACTTTTTGTTTTATCCTATTTTATTTTATTTTATTGTTATACATTAGAAATATGTTTTCTATGGAGAGACAGAAAGAGGGTGGATCTGGATGAGAGGGAAGATGGGAAGAAACTGGGAGGAGTAGAGGAAACAAAATCATAATAGGATATGCTATATGGGGGAAAAGCTATTTTCTATAAAAGGAAAAAATAAAGACTTTAAACATTTAAAAAAAGAAACGAAAATTTAATGATGAAATAAGCAAATCCACTTTCAAGAGATGTGAACTGATCCACTGACAAATTTCTGTCAAGCAGATTGCTTCCTGATGAATGCATTGGATTGTTTTAAATAAAGATTTCATTTTTCAATTATTTATTGGCAAAATTGCCTGCTTGGTTGTGATGCAACAAATTTGATCTTTCATTTCATTTTGGACATACATATTTAAAGTTCACTGATGAAATTATGCCCCAAGTTAACTCTTCTGTGTATTTAAATAAGGCTGGTATCCTTGAAAGTCTTCTTCCCACAAAAGCCTATAGGCAAATTCCTTCTAAATCTATATTGTCTTTTCACAATTCTAAAACGAAGCTTGACAGACGCTGTGGGAGCTCATCAGAGTTGATTATGGCAAATCATTTTCATAATGCCTCTATGCTCCTATGTTTATAATTAATTTTAAAAGCCAATGTTCATCTGTTAATAACAGCACATGAAACTTATTAAACAGAAAATAACAAAAGACTATAGACACTAAATAACATCGGGCAGGGAATTATGGCCCAAGACCTTAATATCCATTTTGCTCCTGGGGTGATCATCACCCAGCCCTTAACTGTATCAACAAAGCTTTTAAGTAGTTCAACACATCTTAATGGTCTATATATTCCAGATTTTACAATCTTTTGATCTTTATTGACTTATTGAGAAATATGTTATTAGTGAAATTCTGCTAACGTACCTTTGAAAGAAAAAAATTCCAACATTAAGTGCCTATGTGAGAGCAACTAATGGCACCATGCCCTTGTCTGTAGTTACTGATGCTAAGGGAAGGCTGCATTCGTCATGACCTTCTCGGGCCACCTGTTCCAGAGAGGATGAACTTTAAGGTTAAAAAATGAGAACTCGTAGGAAATACTCCCCACGCAAACCTTTTCATTGACATTCTCAAATATATGTTTTAAGATTTCTTCCCAACTTTGCCCTTACCTTTGCAAGTATATGACTGACAACCAGGAACACTGTTTGACTTTGACTTTTCTACTTCTTGCTTGTTCACTTGAAAAAATACATTTTCTATATCATGATGTTCCCATTATTACGAGAAATAAGAATTATCATTTCCACTGGGCACCCAAGGCTTTCTAATTTTGCCAGTTCGTGTCACAAATCTTTATGCAAATTGCATGTCCGTGAATTCCTCCCCACAATTTCCTATAAGTAAATTCCACAAGAGAACCAAAGCTATATTCTAGACCTTCAAAAACATAATTGAGCCAATATCTTAGAATCTTTTCATAATTTATAAAGGAAAAAAATCATCAATTCATCATGAGCTGTATTTTAACTCAAACTAAGTTTTTATTTTGATTTACTAAATTTATTTTATTTAGGAAGTAAAATTTTAAAAATCAGCTTTGTGGTTTAGTTATACATATAAACATGCAAATTATTCACATATACTGACATTATTATACTTATCAGACAGGAAGACTAACAGAACCTATATTCTATGTTGAGCAGAAGCTGTAAATTGGTTTTAAAAGTCATGTAAGCTAATTTTTTTCTTAATTTTAAGCATAGAAACAAAAAAAAGCCTTGTGAAGGAGAAAAATTAAACTATTTCATTACAGTAATAAGGACTTTCACAAAAAGACTAAAATAAGGAAAAAATCTATTTTACAGTGTGCCTTATAATTTCATATTTCATTAATTTTATGTGTCAACATGTTTGATGTAGGGATGAGTTCTAAGGTTAGACACCCCTTAAACATCAATTAATATATCTGACTTGACTATTTATCAGTCTTGAATGTGCTTAGTACATCAAATCTGTGTTCTGATGAAAACTACATGGGGTTTCCAGGAAAAAACTCAAGATAAACATTTCTTCAATTCCTACCCTTAAAAATTAATCTGTGATTATACAGGCAATAATAGGTGAGAGTTTATATTGCCTCTTTTGCCCACAGGATGTGGTAAATACGTGTTTCCACTGAGGTAAAATGAGGGGTGACTATCATGGAAAACTGGGAGCGCTCTCTCTTTAAAGACATACATTCCAATGGGTTTTTTCAACAACACAATGGTTTCTCTTATTCATCTTTAATAGCTGCTCAGGAAGGCTCCATACATAATTTATAATGGCTAGAAAAAGAAACTTTATTTTATCCCAGAATGAGACACAATTACAAAGAAATAAACCTAGCCAAATTTACCAATATTGCTATCACAAGTAAATAGCATAATAGGACTGTTCATTCGCCCAGCACTCAAATCCATCTACCTTGAAAAGCAGCTGCATTTCGAGATATTAACAACTTTAATGTTGAGCTGGATGTCTGAAGCACCTGCTGCAAATCTTGCCGAGCTGCAATCTGGTATCGCTCTTCCATCTTCCTGGTACAGCATGTTGGGTTTTTGGATACACAAACCTGAAGATCAGGTCCTGGAAAAATAAATGAATTTTCTACAATGACTATCAGTCCATTTAAGAAACGTAACAGGTTACATGGCAAACTTTATGACCAGTCCTGCATGAGGGGCGTTTGTGTATAGGTGGGAAATTGAGTCTCAAGAGCATTTGCTGTATAAAAATTTACCTGTCATCCTACATGGACCCAGGTAACCTTGGGGTGCCTAAAAACTCACACCATATTGTTCCATACAGGTATTTTTTGCACTAAGTATTTAAGCAAAGAGGAGATAGGTTAGGCTACCTGGACTTTATGTGATGCTCACTGCAAGTTTGTTTGAATTGCCTACTCATGGTTTTTCCATTTGACAAATAAATTCAGAGCACCCACATTTAGCTGTGCATTAACTCATATTATTACTGAAATGTACAAAAATAAATACCTTCACATGCATGCACATATATACACATATGTAGAGCCAAAGTAGCAGCTACCTTTCAAACCCTTCCTCCACGTTTGGAGAGAACCTGAGAACTCTTTACTAGAGCTGTTCTTGGAAAAGCCAAAGCATGTAAAGTCACTCAAATTCTTTCTGCCAACATGGGATACCAACAATTCTATCAGTATTGGCTTTAGTTTGCTGAAGTTAAATAACAAATGACAATATTTGAGCATTTTTACAAAGCTAAGAAGCATCAAATATTTATAGACATCACAGTAGGTAATAAGTCGGCATTCTTTCATTTATTTTACCTAACGTTACACAAAAGAAAATTCTATTTCAAAAAGTAAAATCGATGGAAAGTAAACAGAGCTATCTTCTCAGGTTTGTTCCTAAATGGAAGAATCGTGGGATTAGCATTCAGAAAAGTACAATAATTAATAGGAAAAGGAAACAACAAACATTGAAGCCTATAAACCTATGTGTAAGAATAACTAGGGAGGGTTTAAAAATAACAATAGTAGATTATTACAAAGATGATTCCAGAATGCAACACTGTTTCCTAGTTGACATTCCCATGCTTGACAGAGAAAGATGACCAGAAAAATACACCCATGTGGTTTGAATAAAAATGGCCCCATAGGCTCATATATTTGAATGCTTAGTCACCAGGTAGTGGAGCTCAAGTAGCAACACTATTTGAAAGAATTAAAAGGATGACAAGGTATGGCCTTCTTGGAAGAAGTGTGTCCCTCTCATTGCCTCTGCCTATGGATCATGAGGGAACTCTCAGCTATGGCTCCAGCCACACCTGTCTGCAAGCCCTCATGCTCCCTCCTTCATAATGGACTGACCGCTGAAACTGGAAGTAAATCCTTATCTTTCCAGAGGATATCCCCAAATCTCTCAGACAGCTCAAATCTTTATAGCATATATCTATAAGGGGACATATAACTCTCCATGTTAATTATATTAATAGTCTATGTTTGATGTGATACTTAATTAATTAGCTCTTCCACTAATACTGAATTCCCCCAAGTAGACCATTTTCCACTTGTCAATTAGCCCAATTACCAAAGGCATGCTCAGTATATCATAAACAGTCAATAATATAGATGTATTATTTCCTTTAATCCTTACATCAACTTTATGATCTATACACCATTATTGTCACATATCACGCACAAAGAAGTAGAGTTTAAAAGATGCTTCATACTTCATTGTTTGAAGTTAAGGATGTAGCTCAGTGGTAGTGTTTGGCTGACCCATGCAGGGCCCTGGTTCAATGCCCAGAACCTCAAGGGAAAAAAAAGTTTCTTTAATGTTGGTTGGGTAGGGTTTAACACACACCTGTTTCAGGAGGTATAGAAAGGAGAATCAAAATGAAAAATCAGCCTGGGTTACCTAGTCTGCTCTAAGTTAACCAGGAATGCATGGTGAAACCCTATCACAGGAAAAGAAAGGAAGGGAGGGAGGGAGGGAGGGAGGGAGGGAGGGAGGAAGGAAGGAAGGAAGGAAAAAAGGAAGGAAAAAAGGAAGGAAAAAAGGAAGGAAGGAGAAAAACACACTATTAACCAGTTTCACACACCAATAGACTACAAAATGTTTTCATGCTGAAGTATGGAAACAGGCAAGCTGAGTCTCAAATCATTCTACCAAGAGGGAAAGCAAATCTTAAACTGATAATCAGTTGGTTTATGAGCATAGCTGGCCATTTCCTTTCCCTACTCAGAAAGGAGGCATCTGTTTGGGAAGCTTCAAGATAATAAATTTAAGGTTAGGAATCACCAAATGAGATCTTTTCAAAATAAAACAGTCTGAAATGTAGTTATACAGCAGTCATTTGCCTCGTTGTCCAATTTTAAATGATAGAAACTACCATTAGAAAAGATGCTACCGATTGTCCCCACTGCTGTTCAAAACATGTGAGAGAGAAACCGCTCCGCTCAGCATTTCACAGTGAACACAGCATATCTGATCTCGGTGGATATGCACTCCCTTGTTGATGAGTGTCTGTCCCGGCTGCAGTTTTCACCTACAATCCTGAAGTTTTATAATGATAGCACAAAACTAAATTACAAGCCAATCTGACCTATGACACCACAACTCAAAGGTCACCTTATTTTTAATTGCGTACATTTTAATCACTATCGCCTACAAGGTATGTTTACATGATTTAAAGTTGAGGTGCCACTGCAGGCAGAAAAGGTGACTTTAACAAAGAACCTTTCCTTTCTTCTTACGTCTGTTCAGAGAAAGACTAGATTCCAAAGTAAACAAAATCTTCAGGGAAGACCAGACGGTCCCTGTTCGCAGTGTCAGTACAAAGGACTTGATGTGAGGCTTGCTGATAAAAGCGCACACTGCAGTATGCGACTGTAAATAAAGCAAGCATCATAAGAAAACAAAGCCAGAGAGAACACAGATGCACACTACAGGTAACAGAAAGTCCCTTTCTTTCTTTCTAAAATATCAAAGCCTGGCTTCAAGGAACATGGCATAATCCCAACACACTCAGAAATGGCAATATAGCCCCAGCTGCAAAGCAGGTATCGTGTTCCCAAACAATTAATTCAAACTCTGAAGGGGAAGATAACAACAAAACAAAATTAAAAATAAAATAATAAGCACTTCACAGAAGGAATCATCAGCCAAGACAGCCAGGATTTCTCTAGGTTCTCATCTAGGAGCAGCAGAATTGGTCAGTTCCTCTCTCTTCCCAACATAAAGCACAGCAACAGTCTGCTAAGAACTTGTTTATTAAGTTAAAACAGAATCACCGTGAGGCATTCTGCTAAGATAGCATCGTGACAGTGTGGTTTTTCACTATTTCTATATCTTCACATATCACCAGAAAAGTTTCCTTAAAAGTTAAAAGAAAAAAAAAAAATCTCACAACACACGGTATGACATCTCCAAAACTACAAACAAGAAAGAAAAAACTATCAACAGTAAGATCTTAGCAGGGTCAGAGTCTAGGAGAGAGAGAAGAAGGGAGGTTATGAGGGAAGGAGGAAGGGAGGGAGGGAGAGAGGAAGGGAAGGAGGCAGAGGGGAAGGAGGGAGGGAAGAGAAGCAGAGGAAATGGCTGACAGGATAAGGAAAAGAACCTGAAGTAGGGATGCAGGAAAACACAGCAGACGAACTCAGGAATGTATATGAGAACCGCTTTAGAGAAAGATGGGGCTGGACAAAGCAGTCCTGACCTCGCAAACTCTGGCAGAGCTCTTTCTGAGGACAAACCCCAACTTGGTAGAAAACCTTTTGGAAGTAGACTCAAACTGTAAGTGAGCCAGGAGAAATAGAAAGATGTCCAGGCAGCATTGCAGCTTGCGGCCCACAGTCACAGTGGTATGGACAGCTAAGAATGTTCTAGAAGGTGAACTTCAAAGACGGTAATGCCCTGTCACAATGTCAAAATGTTGGACAGTCTACTTAGTAAAGCAAGGAAATAAATCTACTAAGGACTTGGAAAAAACAAATTGCCACATAGAGCTATCCACCTTTCTCCCTTTCTTCCTCCCTTCTTCCCTTTCTCCATCTCTTCCTCCCCCCCCCTTTTTTTTTTAATTTTGACATTTAAGACAGGGCATCACCACAGAGCTCAAGCTGGCCTAGAACCCTCCATGTAAACTAGACCGGTCTCAACTGACAGTGAGCCTCCTGCTTCTGTCTCTCAAGTCTACTATCACTCACTTGACCACCATGTCTGTCCCAGCAGTTATGCTTTTAAATCTTACACAAGAAGAATAGAAATGGAAGTGCTTTATAATTAGAAGAGCTATTCTGAGGCTGTCTTGAAACAGATTTTCAAACAATAAAAAAACTAAACAATGAACAAAAGTATTTTCAAACAATAAAAAACTAAAAGAACAAAAAAAAACGACAGAAAACATTGTGTGATGAATCCTTAACTTTTAGTGGGATCGACAGCAGTATAGCTAAATTTTTATTTATTTTATTAAAATTTAATTGGTCTGATTTTGTGGGGCACCCTTTCTCAGGCATGGCCTTTGTAGGGTGTTCTCCATTTTCCCCTTTTTATCACAATGATTGTGAATAAGATTTGACACCAACACTCTCTGCTGTTCATTTTTGTCTAGGTTTTGTTTGTTTGCTGACTTGTCATGAATTAGAATTAGGAAACCTAACAATCACATACAAACGTCCTCCGGGAAGAAATGAAGATGATAAACAAATTCTCTGTGAAGACTCAGGTGGGAGAAACAGGGAGTCAGTGACACACAGGGAGCACTGTATGAAGACACAGGAGGAAAAACAAAAAGTGTGAATGGAAAAAAAAAAAGAATGAAAAGACCTGAAATTTAGCGACAACAAATTTCAAAGAGAGGTGAGATTCCTGCAGGAGACAAGGAGAATCTAAAAAGGCATCTGGAGGGGAAATGGGAGACAGGGAAGAAAACTGCAGTCGGGAAACAAACAAGTTTGGAAACAAACAAGAAAATTTAAAGGCATCTCATGCTATTCTGAGAACATTGTGCTAATACAGGCTTAAATGCGCATTTGTGAACTATTCAGTTCTATTTTTAGTTCCACCCTGTATGCATGGAAATTAGGATTTTTTTTTCACATGTAATCGAAACAAGATTGAATAAAACCCTCTGATCGTGAACTTGAAGTATAAATAAAAATCATGAAGAATTTTATCTTTAAAAAATATATTTCCTAATATCTTAGGAAAGCCTAGAAACAGTGACCCAGTATAGAGCAGCATTTCTTAGTGGGTTGCGACCCTGTTGGGGGGGGTCACATTATCAGACAGATATCCTGCATATCAGATACTTACACTATGATTCATAAAAGTAGGAAAATGACAGTTATAAAGTAGCAAGAAAATAATTTTATGGGTGGAGGTCAGCACATGATGAAGTGTGTTAAAGGTTCACAGCACTAGGAAGGTGGAGAACCACTGATCAGAGGGAGGACATCCCTAGTACCAAGGTTATGGCCATGAAATTTCCCCCAAGTAATAAGTGTGTACTGTGCTTGCAGAGGACCTGGGCTTGGTTCCCAGCACCAATGCCAAAGGCTCACAACCTGCTGTAACTCCAGCTCCAGAGGATAGGAAACCTTTAGCTGGCCTCCACAGACCTCTGAATTCCCATGCACATAGCACACACACAGAGTCTCTCTCTCTCTCTCTCTCTCTCTCTCTCTCTCTCTCTCTCTCACATACACACACAATTTAATTGATTAATTAAAATAAATCTTTGAAAGAATAAAGAAATAAATGGTTTCTCTTATGTTTGGGGCAGAAAATGAATAAGATAATAGCTACTACAACATATTGTTCACCTGTTAGCAGAGAAGTCCTATCATGACTCCTAACCCTGTTAGAGAAATCAGTTAGTCGGGCAGAAGTACCATAACAAAATGTCACAGGCCTGTGACTTATCAGATAGAAATAACTTGTCTCACGTTCTTGGAAAAAGAAATCCAAGAACTAGCTGCCAACAGAGCTGGTCTCTCCCTGGCAAACAGATGACATCAGCTCCCTGTACCTGTTAGCCATGCACACTTCCAGGGTCTCTTTGTCTTCTCATGGTGGGAAGCAGTCAGATGAAAGGGCTTTACCCTGTGACCTCTTTGAAGCCAAGAGCTCCAAACTCAGCCCCTTTGGGGTCAGAGCTGCCCCATGACTTCCTCAAAGACAAACTCAGCCCCTTTGGGGTCAGAGCTGCCCCATGACTTCCGCAAAGACAAACTCAGCCCCTTTGGGGTCAGAGCTGCCCCATGACTTCCGCAAAGACAAACTCAGTTTACGGAACAGGACTTCCAGGAGCTATCTAGTGTCCAAACATTAGAAAATAAGTTTTACGAAAATCACGGTTTTCATAAAAATAAAATGCCTTGAGGCATTTCACGGTTTTCATATAAATAAGATGTAATTGTTGTTGTTTTGTTGAAAATAAAGTCTTCCCTCATTCAATACATCCCAATCACAGTTTCCCCTCATTCCACCCCTCCTAGGTCCCACACACACACCTCCCCAGGTCCACTCCCCCCTCCATTTCCTTTTCAGAAAAAGAGCAGGCCTCCAAAAGAAAGCAGTCAAACAGAACAAAATAGGATACAATAAGGCAAGGCAAAATCCTTGATACTGAGTCTGGATAAGGCAACCCAATAGGAAGAAAAGGAAAGAGAAAATAGAGGAGACAAAGAAACCAGAGACACACTCTCTCCCATTTTTGGAGTTTCACTAGAACACCAAGTTACCAGCCATGACATATACACAGAGGACCTGGTGCAAATCCATGAAAACTGTCTGATTGCCACTTCAGTCTCTGTGAGCCCATGTGAGTCTGCTTAGTTGATTCGGTGGGTCATGATCTCCTGCTGTCCTCCATCCCCTCTTATCCTACAGTCTTTCCCTCCTCTTTTTAGGAGTTCCTCAAGCCTAAGGGGCTGTGGATCTCTGAATTTGCTCCCATTTGCTGCCAGAGGATGCCTCTCTGATTATGGCTGGACATGGCACTGATTTTTGAGTATAGTAGAATATCATTAAAAATCATTTAATTGGTATTTTTTGTCAGTAATAATTGGTTCTAGCCTAGATCTCTGTGCTATCCTTCTAGTATCTGGTTTCTGGCTATCCAGAGAGAGCAGGACATGATCTCCTTCCTCTCATGGTGTGAACCTCAACTTAAATCAAACATTGGATTGCCACTCCCACAAATTCTGAGCCACCATTGCCCCAGAACATCTTGCAGGCAGGACGGAATGTAGGTGGGGGATTTTATGGCTCAGGTGGTATCCAGGTTCCCCTTTTGGTATCTTCCCATGCCAAAGAGAGTAGGATGTAGGAGCAAGGTTCCATGCAAGTACCAGCTCAACCTCTCTATATTCAATGAGCTATGTGGATGTTTTTCTAGTCAATGGGCCCTGCTGTAAGTTTTCCAACAGAAACACTCTGTCCTAGTGTCAGTTTGGGTTGTTTAGGACTCCCTTGTATTGTGAGAGACTGCTTGGACATTTCTTGGCTACCCAGACTCCTTAAATAACCATACAGAAACTATATTAACTAAATCACTGCTTGGCCTATTAGCTCTAGCTTTTTATTAGCTAGCTCTTACATCTTAATTTAACCCATCTCTATTAATCTGTGTATCGCCACATGGCTGTGGCTTACCAGCAAGGTTCCAATTCGTCTGTTCCCAATGGCAGCTACATAGCATCTTCCAACTCCACCTTCTTTCTCCCAGCATTCAGTTTAGTTTTCCTCACTTAGCTCTACTCTGCCCTATCACAGATGAACCTAGTTTCTTTATTCATTAACCAATAAAAGCAACACATACACAAAATGACTTCCCACACTACTCGTGGACAATACATCAATCAAATGTAACTCAGTCTCACCTCTGGAAGCCTTGCCAGGTTACATAAGATGGCTGGTTCAGGTTCCTACCCTGTATTCCTAGGACTCCTCATGAGGGTCATGATCATAGATCATGAAAGTTTCACCTGCACTAGCTTTCCTCTTCCCTGTTCCCAAAATGATTCTAATTCCAGCTGTCTCTCCCTACGTTCTTTCTCTCTATGTCTCCTCATAATTGCTATTTTTTAAGAGTTAATTTTTTTCATATTCAAGAGTGTAGAGAATTCACCAGTGAAAACTGGTTGATAAGCAGTAAGAAGCAATTATATACCTTGCCTTTCAGAAATGAGCCGTGTCAGGGCATCCAAACAGTAGGTGCAGCAAGTCTCTCTTTATAATAAGGTGTTATAGTAGCTCCAGTTATCAAACCCAAATGAAATAATAGGCAAAGGCATTAAGCAACAGATTGCTGCCCAAACAAAAGCTAAAGAAAAGGTAATTGACTCAAAGTCTCCTTTGTAGCCTTGCCAAGTACCAGAGTAATATCTTGCTAGGGGGAGATCCAACCTGAATTTAATCCCATCTGCCCAGAATATAGCAAACATGAAGGACTAAGGAACCCTCTTATCCTGCATCCTCAGTAGGAAATCAGCAAAATATAGACTGTGGAAAAAGCCAAATGGCCCAGATCCTCAGCATATATGTAAGCCAAAGAAGAGGAAAGAAAGAAAAATAACATATCAAAGGAATCACACAAAAGGAGAAATTTCTAAAGAGCTTCTGCTTAGCATAGTGTTCACAGACAATCACAGGGAACACAGTATTAATGAGAATTTTGTGCTTGGAATCGAACTCACCTGAAGACTACAAGGTGCTGACAAATTCAAGTTCTTACCCAACACGGTATTTAAAAGGTGGTGTTCACGTGACTTTTTATCAAACATGTGTGTTTTCCTTTGTAATAAATTTTGTGTAAGGGCTGTTGATGGAAAATACACATTCTCTTTTGATTTCAAATATATAGCTCTGCCAATAAATCTATGCAATGTTTATAGTTACTGATGCTTTACTGCTGGTAAATTGTGGAAATAGCCTCAGTAGCAATACATTAAGATAAAGCCTGGTATTGTATTATCCACAGTGGATGATACATGTTATAAAACACCAAATGCTAAATTCCCTCCCTTCGAGATGTTCTCTTTGAGAACATCTTCTTGCCAAATATCTGGAAACTGGCAGGAATCTGTAAGGGACTATAATACATCACTCTCGATCAAGGCAGGTTTAAAAATATTTGAGAATGTGAGACTAACAAAACTCCTAAAGGAGGCATACAGTCCACTATGAGCAAACCCGTTCCTTCTCCTGGCATTTCTCTTAAAAAGCCTGTCTCACTGGAACACGAGTAATTTTGATGAGATCTATGACCACATAAGGAAAATTGACTGGCTTAAACATAGTATTATATCCTGTTGGTACAATGGTTGTTTCAAAAATAGTCAGTCACAAGAACTAAATATAATAAGTATTTGCCAGGGCCTCGGGAGAGCAAAGCTTTCACTCTCCTGCAGACCTAAATGTGAAGGTGCAAAGGCAGCAGGCCTTCAGAGCCCACGCTCATTTTCCAAGTCATACCGAGAAGGGCATTTACCATATCCTTCTGTCACCTGCAACATTACAATATGTAACCAGTACACAAGTAACCTGAATTTCAGGAGTAAAGGCAGGCCACAGCTGATGTAGGATTCCTCTCTAAAATTAAACTGAATGCTGAGAGAAAGAAGGCAAAGCCAGAGAAAAGCCATGCATCCCCACCAGAGACAGCTGCTGGAACTTTACCCGGTAAGCCATGGCCAATAGCAATACACAGACTAATGGAAATGGGCTAATATAGGATGTAAGAGTTAGCCAGAAATATGCTTAAGCTATTGGCCAAACAGTAATGAAAATAATATGGTTTCTGTATGATTATTTCAGGTCTGAGCAGCCGGGAACACACAAGAAGCCTCCCTACTACATACAGCATTTCATTTTCTTGTGTTTTATTTCAGAACTTTAAAAGACTTTCCACAGAACAGGAGAAGGATAACACACTTCCATGGGTGCCCAAGTTCCCTGTCACAAAGTGAAGACAAATTCTATGTCTACAGCCTGCAAGAAGTTGACTACAGCTGTCCACAAGAAGTATAAATTAACTCTAAACAAAATGAATCAATTAAAGCTACAAAATGAGCAGAAGAAAGAAGTCAAAGTTTGGAAGACAAGGAAGCATGAGATTAGGTTCCCATCTCTGGCTGTGACCATATTAAATTCCAGGGGCTCCTCAACCTTCCTGAAAGCTAGAAAACCAGAGCTGGTCGCTGGGAAGTAAGGAAACGGGACGAGGGAGTTGAACAGTGAGACCTCCAAATTCAGTGTGCAGGACTGCTCAGACTGCCACCTCCTGACCCAAAGCTCACAAGAGTAACGCAGACCCTGCCAAGGCTGCCAAGAAGAATTTAACAGAAGCGTAGTTGTCACCCAAGAGGGAGAATTGCCATTTTTACCCAAAATCAAATTAGTCACATTGAAGAGACTTATAGTCTTCAAAAATCTGTATGGATTTTGGCTACCTTTGGTTTGTTTGTTTGTTTGTTTGCTTTTGTCTTATTTGTAACCTGATAGCTACCTCATAGACAGCATTTAACATCCTGGAACATCATCTCCACCGAAGCTGCTTTATTAAAACCTGTTTAATAACACAATAAGCATCTCCTCCAATTTCTGCCTACATCGTGTGCATATGTGTGTGTATGTGTGCTCGCATGTGTGAATGGGTTGTGTATGTGTGTGCACATGCATGTACACAGGTGCTCATGTGTACTGTTTGGTCCTATTTCCATCTAAGACTGAAGTTCCCACAGGATAATGGTGTTTACTTTGTTGCAAGCTTTGTTTTTTCCTATGCTTTTTGTTACAAGCAACTAAAGCAAAGCCCAGCAGCACGAAAGGTTTTCAAAAGAATATTAATAATTTTCTTCTCTTTCTTTCTTGCACATACACTGTGTTGTAATAAATCTAAGAAGGCACTGTCTTAGCTCAAAATTAATGAGAGAGCTTCAAAAACATTCTATCTAGGAAGAACATATTGCTGAAGACATCAAAAACTGGTTCAATAAACTATATGAAATAGTATTTGTGGTTATTATTTTTACGTTTTTACAAATATTCTTCATATTAAAGTGTCACTATAATTTACAGATTCATTTATTACTTTATACAATATTTTCATTGTTCTATAAAAGTATATACAGATATCATTCATAAAAATGAAAACTCTTAAAAGAATATTAAGCATTTCAGATATTATGAGTCTTTGTAGTCCTATTTTCAATAAAAATTAATGCTCAGGACTCAGAAAACTCGGGCAAATAAAATCAATATAATGCTCACAGATAGGACAGTAATAGTGTCATATATATATATATATATATATATATATATATATATATATAAACGGCATCATTGTGCCTTCTATAGATAATATGCTCATAGCTTTCTCTTCTTTAGAGGTGGTCAATTTATGTTGGCACAAAAATCACATGCTTAAATTCTTAATTATAAAATCAATAACAGTCTCTATTAATATGAAAGATTGTGTTGCCAGCTCATGAAGCAGAAAAAAGGCCGCTCAGTAGGAATCTTTCTCAAACTTCAGGTTGTGAATTTGGAACCAACAGTTAGCTGTCTGTGGATGTCAACCAGCTTTGTAGACAAAAGGTACCCAACTGACCTCCACTCCACAACAGTAGAAGCTGCAGCAGCATAGTCTGGTACTCAAAAGAAAGTAAATGTAAATTGTAATACCATTGCTTATTATTTAGGAGGTCCCAAATTACTCTATCTTGTGTGTGTGTGTGTGTGTGTGTGTGTGTGTGTGAGAGAGAGAGAGAGAGAGAGAGAGAGAGAGAGAGAGAGAGAGAGAGATACATATGTGGGTATGTGAGTGTGTAGGGCAGAGGACAACAGACAGGGTCCTCCTCAGAAAGGTCTTCCACCTCCTTTGAGAAAGAATGCCTCATTGGTCTAAGTCATGCAAATTGGACTAGTGCGACTGGCCTGTAACATCAGGAACCCTTCTGCCTCCCCAGTTCTGAGATTACAAGTGCATTCCACCACACCCAGTGTTTTTGAGTTGGCTTCAGAGGATCAAAGTCAAATCCTTGTAGTCTGTAGTCTATTGATTTTTAGCTACCTCTTTTAAATAATCTATTGCAATAACAGTTTCAGAAGTTGTCTGATTTTTAAGTATTTGAGGTTGAAATCAAGTTTTTCAGGATTTGTAGGGTACTGTTATCAATTTTCCATCCCAGAAAGTAATGTTAAGTATTTTATGCAATGCTTCTTGAGCTCTGGAAGAGTTGGGAGTCTGTCTAAAACAGGAGATGACCAGCATCAGAAAGATACTGAGGGAAAAGAACTGTCAAAGTTCTGGTGATTTGCGATTCCCCTCTGTGCATTGCCTGTATTGGTTAATGAATAAACAACTGCCTTGGCCTAGTTGATAGGGCGGAATTTAGGTAGGCGGAGAAGACAGAACTGAATTCTGGGAGAAAGAAAACAGAGTGAGAAGCCATGGATCTGACTAAGACGGACACCAGTTAGAATCTCCAGTAAGCCACTGCCACGTGGCAATACACAGATTAATGGAGATGGGTTAAACTAATATGTAAGAGTTAGAATAAGAAGTTAGAACTAATGACCAAGCAGTGTTTTAATTAATACAGTTTCTGTATGGTTATTTCGGGTGTAAGCTAGCCAGGCTGTGGAGATAAACAAGCAGACCCACTCCTTACAACATTCTTGCCAGTTCTCTGTAGTCTACACGGTGATGTTGCCTTCTCCAAGTACTGTCCCCACTTTCACTAAGGCAAGTTTTAAACAGCTGGATTAGTGCAGCGGACCAGTCCTGGTGGAGTACACCTTTCTGAATGCCATGGGAACAAACATCAATGCCATCAGTACTTTCACTCTCATCGGCTAGTCTGTGGTCCTCCCTGCCCAGAGACTCCATAGCAAATGAGGCAATGTTAGAGGGTGACATCTATTATTTCTAGAGCAAACCTTCTTGTACAAGTTTGCCTTCTATGAACTTTATCAAGTAGAAATGTGTCAACTCCTTTCGTATTGGTTGCTATTCTATTGTACTTTTCAACAAATTATACATATATACAACTTATATTTTTAATTATTTCATCATATTGTGGAGTCTAGGAAATGAAAAAGTAAGGTGTTTGTTTTATTTATTGCATTTTGTGTGTTTGCATGCATGCCTCCCTCATCACTTTTGCCAGGAATATCAGTGGGCAATTGCCACATAGGACATGTTCATTGCAATGGACCATCATATTCCAAAATAATTGTGAGACATGCTCTAAGCCAGTAGTTCTCAGTCTGTGGGCCACAACCCCTTTGGCAAACCTTTATCTCCCAAAAATGATTATATTACAATCCATATCAGTAGCACAAGTACAGTTATAAAGTAGCAACAAAAATAATATTATGGTTGGGGCATTTCCATTACATGAGGAACTAACTATACTAAATGATCACGGCATTAGGAAGGCTGAGTACCACTGATCTAAGCCTCACAGAACATTATATACACAACATATGCAAGTAAATAACAAAGTTGATCATTTGAATAAGGTAGACAATTCTAAAATCCTAAAAAAAATATGTGTTTCTAATTGGTTGTCCTTGGGTTCATATTCACTTGGTGGGTGACTATGAAAACAAAACCACTTCAGAATGATTGGCAGAAACATGCTCAGGATAAGGTACCTTTGTTTGATAAAGTGAGATCACGTGGTCATTTCAAAGACCTCTCTTTTATTTTCTACTTGTCTACGATGCCATTAGATGCATTATAAATTTGTCCACATATTTTTGAAATGGAGGAATCATTTTATTAAATGCAATGACATTTCACAGAACACAGAGAAAGAGAAAGCAAGTCTCACACTCATGTGTAACTATGGTCATGGTATTGCTGTTCCTCAGCCTAAGAAGTAAAGATAAAGTGTGTAAGGCCAAAAGTCTACAAATGGAGATTCCGTGGTTCTTGAGTCAAGAATCAGGCACACAAGGAACAAAATAACTTCTGAAACTGTGAGCATGATGATCTCACCAGAAACAAGGGGAATATCCATAGACAACTGTAGAAAATAATTATACTTTATCTAACTAAACTAATATTGTAGCATGTAAAATGCATAAGATACAGAATAATAAAAGCAATCCACAAGTGTGTACTTCATGAGAACAGAAACATAACAAGATGAGTTTTATTTCCAAATGTAGCTCAGACCTTACTCAGCATCATATTTTACTAATAACTTGGAAAGCCCATGGATTATGAGACACAAGTAAGCAGGAAGTCTAACACCATCACCATAGTTCTTCGTATGAATCCTAGCACTTTAGGATAAGCTCCAGATTGTAAGCAAGAACAGTCATTAAGAAGTTCAAATAAGAAACACCGTTCGAGGGTGTATTCTCTCATTTGATGCTTTGATGATCATAAAGCTCACAGTAACATTTTCCTAAGACCTATGGCTCAGAAACCCAGAAATGCAAGCTGTATTTACTATAAATAGTAAGAGACTAGGTACATCCTGCTAAAAGCCTTTCGCAGTCATCGGGAGTCATCTACTACTATCTTCAAAAAGTTTAATGCATCATTTCTTCCTTCATAACAAAATGTCTCAACTTCAGCTTAGTGAATTATTGCATGCAGTCTCCTTCTGACAAAGAAAATCAAAATCCAATTTTTTTCTCTCCCACTTACATTGTCCATATCATGACATAATTATCTCTCTCCTCTTCTCTCACTCTTCTTTTTCCCTGTCCCTCCCCTCCATTCCTCCACAACCCTCACTGTTTTTCTCAGCCTGATCCCCATCCTAGCCCTTACCTACAACTGTACTAAATAATTTTGTTGATTGTAGTTTTCTTTGTAGTGAGCAATAAGAAGCTCAAAACTGAAATCTCCAGCCAAGGTCACAGTTATGTTGTGTCCTCCTCTTATAGCCAACTGAAAATTATTTTCCCTGCTTCTATTTTTTACATCATTGTTATTCTATCTTTGGTTAACATTTAGGACTGAACTGCTTTATTTTATCTGGCATATACTATAAATATTTAAAGAAGTTGGTGGGTCATGCACCGGTAACTGGACTGGCCTACAGTGTCAGCCTACACTGATTATGCAGAGAGGAGCACATGTCATATGAACAAGCAGGTGCAACATGCATTATAACCAAGATGTTAACACAGTCTCAAGTTCAAGGAAAATATGTTGTTCTTGTGTTTTGTAAGTTCAGCTGAATGTACAGTCTAAGAAAGCATGGGGAGTCCTTATTGGGTCCCTAGTGTAAGTAATCAGATGAAAGAAATTACGCAGTCATTCTGAACCTCTTGGACCCATTTTACATTGATATCTTCTCAAGTGAATTAACACCATTCTACTCTCACACCTAGGAAAGTGGTAAAATGGACCCTCTACAGGCAAGAAAAATGCAAATCTGATGACATCACTCTGCTGGACGATCTTTCCAGGGCAAGTGAGCAGCCCTGTCTCTGATTGCTGTCTGCCTCATCCACCTCCCAGGCTGCTCTCACCAGATCCTGTTCTTTGTCCACAGTCAGCAAGCATGCACTTTGCAAAGGCAACCCATGCGAGAATTACAAATCAGAATACAGAGTCATTCCTGCAGAACTGAACTTTGTGGAATGGTTATGGATATTTCACATCTCTGCTGTGTTTGCGAGTTACTCCAAAAGCTAACTATTAGCTCGGCCAGAGTTTGTAAATGCCTACACTAAGAAGTATTGAACCGTACCCAGTTACCTAAACCTCTTTGTGAAGAGCATACTCAGCAAGTTTCAAAATTCTGTTCTCTTTTCACACCCAATGATTTGCCAATCTTTGTCTGTCCTCTCGCCTGCCCCCTCTCACCTCCATCTCTTTCCTTCCACCCCTCCCTTCTTCCACTCATTAGACAGATGTTTCAACTATCTGTGCAGGAGCCTCAACATTAGCATCCAGAATGTTAAGTCCTTCCCACAGGGCACTTCCTAGTCCATAAAAGGTAGTATTTCGTGGCAATCATATATGAAACTTGCTTCTCCTTTAGAAATTCTAACAATTTAGCCCTCTAAAGAACTCTGATCTTTTTACCTTTTGTACAAGCATCTTTCTAACTGGAGAGGCATTTATATATATATATATATATATATATATATATATATATATATATATACATATATATATATATATAGAGAGAGAGAGAGAGAGAGATGTAGGTAGATAGATAGAGAAACAAACAGACAGATAGATGATGGACTGACAGACAGATGGATGGATGAATGGACAGACATGTACGTGTCAGATGATAAACCAAAAAACATATATGGCAGAAGGTGAAATGAGTCAAAAAGCTCTCCCTGTGCAAATGACCTGGCTTTCTCAGTACCAGAAATTCTCAATTTCTGGCATAGTGACTCTCTGTCTAAGAAGCACTCACAATGTGCCCCCTTACCCAGCCCCACCAAGCAGCAGAGGGAAAAGCATGAGGCTCTACAGAACTTGGATTCAGCTGCTAATCCTTCTCAGAGATAACTTTAGGAGTGACAAGTTGATGTCCCTATATGTGGGGAGAAATGGTGGCCCTAGAGCCCTTTAAGCGATCCTCTATCACCCCTTCTCAGAAGCTGCTTAGTCTCCTGCTCACCTGTACTAAATTACAGAGAAATTTCCTGCTCTTCATTTTGATTAATAAGTCAAACGAATTCATCAAATATTGATGAAGCACCTGTTCTGCACAAGACATTGTGTAGTTAATAAGGCCAACAAGAGGATAAAACATAATTTTCCCTCCAGGGCTCTGAAGATGGAGAGACACATTTGTAAAAACTTAATGTGATAAAATGTCATAAAAGATGCACCAAGTTTCCTGGGAACATAGATTATAGACTGTCTTCTTGGAGAGATCACGAGCAGTGGTCAGAAGAGTCTCTGAGAAGCCACTTGAATAGCTTCTTTGAATCAACACTGAAATATTTACAAGGTAGAAAATATTCCTACTCAACAAATAAGAAACAGGTTTCATTGTGGTTAAGCCACTCTCAATACATAAAACTGATATATAGCAGAACTGATATGGTAAGACATGACTAGTGAGGGAGAAGAAAGGAGCGCAACTTCCGTAAGCACAGCAAATGGACCAGGGTGAGGCTGAGATGAACTGCTGGCTCTGTGAAGGACTACAGACGGGGGATACTGCTAGAACGGTGAATGTTCTAGAGGTCTTCACTGCTGGAGACCCAAGTGTCCAAGTTAGAATGTCTATGACCAGAATCAAGGAGGGGGAGGAAAGGGTTTATTTGGCTTATACTTCCACATCGCAGTCTACCATTAAAGGAAGTCAGGACAGAAACTCAGACAGGATATAATCCTAGAGGTGGAGCTGATACAGAGGCTATTAAGGAGTGCTGCTTGCTGGCTTGCTCCCTCTGGCTTGCTCAACGTGTTTTCTTAAAGCATCCAAGACCACCAGCACAGGGAAGGCTCTCTCCCATGAACCAGTAAATAAATTAAAAAATGCCTTACAAGCTTGCCTAATCTGATCTCATGAAGGCATTTTCTCAGGCTTCCTCCTCTCCAATGACTCTAGCTTGTGTCAAGAAGACATAAAACTAGCCAGCACATCCAGCACAGTAAGCAGTGTGAACATAATCTCAGGTGTTGGGCTCCTCCATGGTTCCAGAGGGTTGCCTGGGCAGACAGTGAATTTCACTGCAAGGAGGAAATACTGACATTTCCAATTTTCACTAACATTTACAGTAGGCCTAAGTCATCCTGCTCTGTCTGGAATAACACAATCCTCTGCGTGGCTTAACCACAACAGAGAAGAAAAGCCTTCAGAAAGCAGAGTTAGGCCTTTCTCTTACAGGACAAACAGTGAAAATATGTGATGCCCATGGTGGCTCATCTTCTTCAACAGGAAAGCGACAAAGAAAGCAACAGGGAGGTGCAGAAGACAAACTGGAAAAAAGGGAGGGAATCACAGGAGTCTCCAGAAGCAAATGTGGGAGTCCAAGCTTCCTCATAAACTCTGGGGCATGAGGAAAGCTGTTTGCAGAGGTCTCACAAATACCACTGGATTGATACAGATGCCTTGTGTGGGTTTCCTGGGACCACCTACATCCCAAACCCAACCTACTCTCGCTGTTGTTGGCAACAGCAACAGAAACTTTGTAATGGATCAACTTTGTGAAAGTTTTTAATTTGGAAACCAGAGTACTGCTTTAGTTCCTCCTCTTGTTTGAAGATACACAGCCAATTTCTGCCATGTACAGATGGTTGATTTGCAGCAGGAAATCCACATAGAGGAAAGCAATTTAGGCCCATGGGCTGGGTTCTGAACTCAGTAAGAAGAAATGGAAAGGAGCCCCAGCATTCACCTTTCTGGTGTTCCTGGTTACCTTGGGCTCCTGCTTCCATGACTTCCCTTCTCTGACAGATCATACCTCAAACTGTGAGACAAAGTCAACTCCTCTTCCTTAGATCTTGTCAGTTATGTAGTCACAACAAGAAAATAAGTAACACTGAGTGTCTTAGGATTTCTACTGCTGGGATGAAACACCATGACCAAAACAACTTGGAGAGGTAAGGGTTTATTTGGCTGACATTTTCACATCACAATTCATCATCCACAGAAGTCAGGACAGGAACTCAGGCAAGGGAGGAACCAAGAGGCAGGAGCTGATTCAGAGGCCATTGAGTGGTGCTGATTGCTGACGTGCCTTCTCAGTTTGCTTTCTTATAGAACCCAGGACTACCAGCTCAGGAATGGTGCCACCCCCATCTATCACAAATTAAGAAAATACTCTACAGCTGGATATTATGGAGGCATTTTCTCAACTGAGTCTCCCTCCTCTCAGCTGACTAGCTTTCGTCAAGTTGGCATAAAAGTAGCCAGTACACCAAGATATCTGTGGAATGTTTTCAGGTGGTGTCAGCATAACATGGCTCCCAAAAACCACCCAATGATGAAAGAAGCCTAAATATGCTGGAATCTGTGTAGAAGAAAGTTCAACATCTCGGAGAAGTTCAGTCATTTGCTAAATGTCTCACATCTAATGAATGGTATGGACAAAACTAAGCCATTTCAAAACTACAAATTCATTTCTCTGTAGTATAACATGTGACAAAATTGTGACATTAAGTTTGCTTTTTCCATATTTGTGTCCCCAAAAGAACATTTTAGTGCTTTGTCAAGCTTTGTTTCCCATTAAAATTATGACAAGATATTTGTATAGAAGAATTAAATGGTAAATATTTAATGACATGGAGCTTTTTTTGCACCAGTGAACTTCCAGAGGGGAAAAAGGAAACTTGGCTTTGTCTTTTCAAACTAGAACTTGTAACTACACAGGAACAGACCCACACAGGTCCACCTGATACACAGTACCTACAGAAGCTCACTGATTTCTCTACTGTGTGAGCCTCGAGGTGTTATTCCTATTTCCTTTACCTTTTAAGTTGATCAAAACCTTTCTTTCAAAAAAAATGAGTATTTTTTTTAAACCCAGAGTAAACTGTGTTCCAAGCCTGGTGAGAACGGACTATTAATCTCTTCGCTTTATTGACCTGCTCCAGTTTCAACTCATTAAACAGAGACATCTCAATGATCAAAAGAAAACGAACCAAATGAAACTTGGTCTAACCTGACTGAATAAAAGAGTTACTCAGAAAGCAAATAAATCTGAACCGGTAATTTAATATTGACAGTCTTCCATTTAAAGAATCTATATGCAATGAACAGGACATCCCAGTGTAATCTTTTCTTGTTCACTTTATTTGATCAATGCGGGCATACTCTTGCTATGCTTTCACTTCAATTCCCTCCTCAGATTTCAACCTTTACTAACATGTAAGAGAAGAAATGTCCGGAACGACGAGTTTGAAGAACAGAGCTACAGAGATGAATTATTGTGCTTATAAAGAATAGTGAAAACTAAAATAAATTTTACCTTAACATTGAAGGAAAAGAAAAAGTCTTCCTTATTCTAATGAGTAATAAAAATTTAATTATGTACTAAGCCATGCTTACTAACTTTTAGATGATAACTATTTTCAAACAATCTTATGTGATGAGATGAGCCATATAAAAATCTGCATCTTGTTTCATTAGCACTGACACAAATAGGTCTTCTGTTTGGGGAAACTTGCCATGCCTCTCATAAGATGTCCTAGATAAATTATGTTTATACTTCATATAGGCAGATCATTTTCCAAATTTCCACTGAAACGAGGTTTTAAGGACTTGATAAGCTCAAGTGTCCATTAGTTAACAGATGAATGAAAAAAAAAACTATGGTATGGACAAACAAAGAAACATGGCCTGTCTTTAAAAGAATAAGTTCCTGTCATTTGCAGTCATATGGATAGATGCTGAAGACATCATTTTGAGTAAAAAAATAAAGTAAGGTTAAAAATAGACAAATACTTTATGATCTATTTATGATCTAAAAGGTTGATTTTTGTAATGGGAGAGAGTAAAGAGACAGTTATAGTCACCTCAGGCTCAGCTAATTCAGGAGGGATATACTGATCAAGGGAAACGAAATTGTACTTAGAAAGAATTAAGTTCAAGAGATCTATTGTACAATTAGCTAATAAATACAGTGATGGTTCACTGAATCTTTAGAAATAATGAGACTGGATGCTAAGTGATTTTGCCATCAAGTGATTTTGCCATCTCATTCACTGTGAGATAACTATTTAGCTAGAATTAGCTACTTCAAACATATATACATTATATATATGTGTGTGTGTGTGTGTGTGTGTGTGTATGTGTTATATTTTCAATATAGTGAAAATTATGTTGTAAATAATAAATATAAACAATTTTACATCACTAATTTAAAATAGAAAGATTTGAAAACAAGACTAATAATGTGTTTTTAAAGTTGCCTTTATTGGAAATACTATCTGTATTATAACAGGCTCTGATACTTGCCTGTTACAATACAGCATAGTTTGTGATTTATTGGCAATTACTATTTCATACCCTCAAAGTCTAAGATCGCTCTACTTGGTCCACCTGATGCTCTAAGCTCCACATTGTGTCCATATTGGCTACTTTTCTCACTGCTGTGATAAGCTGCCTGACTATATGCAAGCAATCTCATGGTGAAAGGTCTCGAAGTGAAAGGAAAGGCGTGTATAATAGGTGTCAGGTCACAGAAGGAAAGGAGTGTGTAATAGGTGTCAGGTCACAGAAGGAAAGGAGTGTGTAATAGGTGTCAGGTCACAGAAGGAAAGGCGTGTGTAATAGGTGTCAGATAACAGAAGGAAAGGAGTGTGTAATAGGTGTCAGGTCACAGAAGGAAAGGTGTGTGTAATAGGTGTCAGGTCACAGAAGGAAAGGCATGTGTAATAGGTGTCAGGTAACAGAAGGAAAGGAGTGTGTAATAGGTGTCAGGTCACAGAAGGAAAGGAGTGTGTAATAGGTGTCAGATCACAGAAGGAAAGGCATGTGTAATAGGTGTCAGGTAACAGAAGGAAAGGAGTGTGTAATAGGTGTCAGGTCACAGAAGGAAAGGAGTGTGTAATAGGTGTCAGGTCACAGAAGGAAAGGCGTGTGTAATAGGTGTCAGATAACAGAAGGAAAGGAGTGTGTAATAAGTGTCAGGTCACAGAAGGAAAGGTGTGTGTAATAGGTGTCAGGTCACAGAAGGAAAGGAGTGTGTAATAGGTGTCAGGTCACAGAAGGAAAGGAGTGTGTAATAGGTGTCAGGTAACAGAAGGAAAGGGCATTTTACAATAATAACTGGTATACTCTAGTTTATTAAAAGTTGGTTTAAGTTGAAATTTGAAGCATGCAAATAAGCCAGCTAGTCTAACTCTCTCCTTTTGCCTCGCCTCATCTCGGTGGTGTGTGTGTGTGGGGGGGGGTGTGGGTGTGTGTGCACGCGCGCTATTCCCCACCCAAACTAATTGCTCTTAGCTGTCTAGTTTCAGGACCATATTCGCAAACAATCTAATCAGAAATCTAGATGATCTATATTATATGCACATATATGAGGGGAAATAAAACCCTCATTTCAGACATTCTTAATTGGCTCCAAATAAGTAAATATAACATAAGTTGTGAGTGTAAAATGGTCCCTTTAAACTTCCAAATTGCAACCATCCAGAATCTGTTATACAAATAGAAGACTGTGCCACCAGGGGAAAAGTCATCACAACCATGCAAGAGAGGGAAGAGGGAGCATACATACTTACAGTTGATAGCAATGCTTTCAGTTGGCTCTATAGTGATGTGGGAAGTCCTTCTGTCTATGTGTTGCTTTTATTGGTTAATGAATAAATCTATTTCAGCCAGTGGCTTAGCAGAAATACAGGCAGGTGGGAAAACTGAACTGAATGCTGGGAGAAAGAAGGTGGAGTCAGAGAGAAGCCATGCAGTCCTGCCAGAGACAGACGCTAGAGGGAACTTTACCCAATAAGCCACAGTCACCTGGCAATACACAGATTAATGGAGATGGGTAAGTGTAGGATATAAGAATTAGCTAGAAATATGCTTAAACTATTGGCCAAGCAGTGATTTAAATAATGTAGTATCTTAGTGGTTATTTCAAGTTTGCAACTGGAAGCAAATACACGGCAACCTACAACAGATTGGCGCTCCTCCATGGCCAACTACATCCACATAAAATCCTGAGAAAGCTTGAAAAGGAATTCTAGACCCAAAAGAAAAGTTTTCCTGATTCAGCGATAGCAAGGGAAAAAAAAAAAACACATGGTTTCAAAACAGCGGCTTCCAGTTCTGTGCTTCCAGCATGAACTCTGTCTCTTTCAGACGACCAAGCATTTAAATGGGTTTTATGAGCAGCATGTTACAAACTGCTTAACAGCACAACACAGACCCACTGCATACTTGGAACTGGGGCACTGTGCACAGATTTCAGAGGCAGTGAACGTAATTCCACCATGTTCTACTGGGCAGAGCCAAAAGGCAAAGCAGTCTTGATCCTAGTCACACTGCTGCTTAGCTTTTTAAGAAGAGCTCCTGGACACAAAAGGATTACAGATACACAATAGGACAGATTAAGACATAAAAACAAAACTTTAAACAAGTCACAGTGTGTTTAAAAAATGTACATAGTCTTGGGAGAGAGAAGAAAAAGAATAAAAAGAGAGTAAATGTAATATAAAAGAGTACAAACAGTTATAGATTAAAGGAGTAAAGACAATAAGATAAATACTAACTTGTTAAAAAAAAGTAATAGAGTAAGAAAAATAAGACATGTAAAAATAGAATATACCCAGAGGGTCTTGATTATGTATATTGTTGTGTTTTCTTTAACTTATTTGACTGTGAAGGAGCTAAGTACAGAGAGACATTTCATTGTATGGACTGCTAAGCTCAACCAACATATATACTTTAAATGTATCTTGACTTCAAAATTTGGGTCTAAGGGCATGTTGCTTTGGAAAAGAGGTTCTGCTTCTGATTCCACAGAAGATGGGAACCTATGTATTTCTTTCAGACTAATGTAATTTGATGAACCAAGACCCCCCAAAAAGTTGCGATGAAGATCCCCCAAAATACTCTGCCCAACAGAAAACAGGAAGCAGTTTGGAGAGAAATATGCCCAAATTCCCAAATATTGTTTATAAATGTTTGTTTAAATTTAAAAGGGGATATGATATAGATCAATACTTTGTATTGGTATGGTTTTTGTTTTATTGTTATAAATTTTACTTCAATTTTGTTATATGTATTTTTCTGTTCTTGATTAAGGTATTGTGTTTGTGAAGCTCATTTAAAAATGTTATGTAAAATTAAGAAATAGATGTTCATATAGAAAAATAATCGTCTATAATAGTCAAGTTTGTAGTCATGTTAGTTAGGTTTTCTAGACTACAGAGATCTATTTCAGATGGATAGATATTCTTCAGATCTTTCAGACTACAGAATATGGCATTTAAAATGTATTAAGATCTTAGGACTTTTTCTGACAATGAGACACATCTGCTCCTAGCAGCACCAATCTACTTCAAGAGGATGATGGGCATCAAAGAGGCTCCTTATGGAGTTGGTTAGCCATTTGGGCAAGAAACTGCTCTTTCCTGGACTGCTTGATGGTATGTTATATGAACTGTACATTCAGGACCCACAGAAAAAAAATGACTGTTGAACTTGCTTAAAGGTGAGACGGTTCTTCAGGGTTCCTGCTTCATGAAAGAGTCTGTCAGACATTCTGAAAGACACAGAAGAAAATGACTGACAAACTGCCAATATAGATGAAACTGTCTTTGAAATTTCCCATTTCATGGAAAAGTCTTCTGGATACTATGGGCTAGTAGGATGAAGATAGGTGTCTGCAATGTTACAGAAGAACTTTGCATGATTGTCCAGGTAGATGTCTCTTCCAATTCTAGAGTTTTGGAGGTTGCTTACAATTAATTTCCTGTTTACTTAGGTAATATTATATCCTTCTGGAGTCTTTGATGGAGTTGAAGAATTGCTAATATAGTTTCTGAGTGGTTATTTTGAGTCTGGGCAGCTGGAAACAAACACACAGCCACCTACAACATTATAGTGTCTTTCTCACCTGTACAGATGTGACTCTGACCACTGTAGTCAACAGGAGAGCAACTTTGTTTATTTCTTAGATATATAGTGGTTCACAAGAAGCATATTAACTACCTCTAGCAAATAATTCCTTTCAGATAGAAATACATTTTCTAATTTTAAAACTAAGTATTTGTGAATGAAATAAATCAGTTTTTATTTTTAAAGTCTCTTGATATGTAGAAATAAGACAGATTAAATTTTCACCCTTAAAAACCAAGTAAATTTAAGTCAAGGTATTAAGAAAAAGTCAAGAGTTTAAAAACCTGAGAAAAAAGATGTTCAAAGATGACAATTAACTGGACAGTGAGGGGACTCCCTGCGTGAAAGTGCTAGTCTTGAATGCCTGACCACTGGACATCAAGAACTGCAACCCCAGGATAGAATAAAAGAAACCACTCCCAAAAGCTCTGCTCTTACTTATGCAAGTTCAACCCTGGCATGTACGCTCAGCATAATCAAGCACACACACACACACACACCCCACACACACACGCACACACGTGCATACACATGTACACACATTTTAAAAGATGACAACTTACTAACTTCACACAGAGAACCATAAACAGAAGCTTCAACTTTCACGGTCCAGTTGTGGTAATTCTGAGCCCCGGGTTTATTAGGTAGACTGCCATTCTTGTGTGTTCCAACAAGACAAACTGACATTTTACGGTGTGATTCAATGAAAGCATTTTAAAGCAACCCCAAAGCCAAAACCACTATACAGAGTTCTACTTTAAAGTATTGCATAGTATTAGAATTTCTGTCTTGCACATCAAATTGATTAGAATTCAATATACAGTTAAAACCATCCAGGTGAAAATGATTACTATATTTTGGGTGCTGAGCATCCCACAAAGGTCTTGTATGAAAAATCCTGATGCCAGGACTGGCAGTCTTGGGAAGTGCAGTAGAAGCTTTCGGATTAAATCTGGGTGAGGTCTTTAGATCATTGGAGTTGCAGCATCAAAGAGGGCTCCTCAAAAAGTAATCAGGACTGCGAGGGATTCGAGCACCCACTGATACAAGGGGACTGATATAATGAGAGTTCACCAAGGCCTGTTGGACTGGGACTGAACGAGGACGTGATCCAACCAGATTCTCTGAATGTGGCTGGCCCGGAGCCTTTTTGAAAAGCCATTGACAATGACACTGGGACTTGCTTCCTCTGCATATACTGGATTTTGGCACTCCAGTCTGTTTGGACTCTCACCTTCCCTGGACCTGGAGGGAGGGGGGAGGAACTTGAACTTCCCACAGGGCAGGAAACCCTGACTGCTCTAGGGGATGGAGAGGGGGGAGGAGAGGGAGTGGGGGGAGTGGGAGGGTGTTGGGAGGAGGGGCTGAAATGGAAACTTTTATAATTTAATAAAAAATAAAAAAAATAAAAAAAAAACAAAGAGGGCTCCTGGACCTTCACCTTCAAGTGCATCATCTCCAATGCCTACCCACAATTACCTATGCTGTCCCAAATCAACTGGAGCCCCCTGCACCACAAGCCCAGATAAATTGTAGAAAGAGGGAGCCGCTTGGTTGTTCCTGGCCATTTAGTCCTGAAATAATCACACAGAAACTGTATTGATTAAATCACTGCTTGGCCCATTAGCTCTAGCTTCTTATTGACTAACTCTTACATATTAATTTAACCCATTTATATTAATCTTTGAATCACCACATACCTGTGGCTTATCAGTTAACATTCTGGTGTCTGTCTCCAGCGGGGCTACATGGCTTCTCTCTACTCTGCCTTTCTTTCTTCCAGCATTCAGTTTAGTTTTCCCTACCTACCTAAGTTCTGCCCTATCAACAAGTCAAGGTAGTTTCCTTATTCACCAATGGTATTCACGGCATACAGAGGGTAATCCCACATCAATAAATCTATTCTCTTTGTGACTTCATTACATCCGGTATTGTAATTTTTTGTGGTCATGAAAAGTTGACTAAGACCTTTCTTCCATCAACTTTGCTACAAAGTTATGTTTGAGATAGATAAGCACCCACTAAGATTAGTTACACACTAATTATGGGACAGCACATTTTAAATGAATCCCATAAGTACCCTCAGAAGGAAGGTCTATGTTTGTGAATAAATCCTTATCTTCCCTCCCCAGTGAGTAAGAGAAAACGTAAGGGCCTTTAACAGATGCCCCCACTAACAGGTCTTCCCTGAATAAAATAAATAGGAGCAAAGGGCACCTTGACTACTACTTGGGAAATAAAACCAGAACACTGGGAAATCTGTAATTCTAATCACACTTACACCCTCTTTCCTTTTTCACATTTCTCATCCAAACACTCTTAGGAGCTCAATAGGCTTAAAGGGATTGGAGCAGTGCAGAGAACAAAGGTGGGGAAATCCAAGAAAGAGCTGAAGTCTCTGTCCACATCGTTTTAATAATTTCAAATCTGCTGAGATTTTCAAGAAGATATCAAATTCAAAAGTGTAGGAAGGAAGTGTAAAAAGTTATTCAATCTTATTTTTATTACAGAAATAGCATTTATCTAGACACCTAAGGAATTAACTACTGTGGACAAGAAATGCAAGAGATAAACAAATAAATAGATAAATAAATGCACTAAAAAACCAAACTTCTAAGAAATACAAATTCTAAATTAATGGGGTTAGTTTTAGTCAAGTAAAGGCCATATTGTAAGTAAGCGCATGATTTATTGTAAAAGTGGCACTATTTGTATTCTCATGTGAAAATGCCTACTTACATATTAAGTATACACTGACCTGAGACCAAGGTAACTTTAAAATACAGAGCAGACACCTACTGATTTTATTAAGCTAACTATTATAAATACAATTGTAAAATATAACTATAATATACACAAATATAATACGTATAAGAATAAAATGTTTATTAAGCATATGATATATGCAACTTATGCAAATTGCAAACGGGATATTTTTAGTAGGGAAAAAGATAAATCAATGCCAAAACATTTTAATGTTCTAATGAATAATTCACATTAATGAATGACATAGGAAAACTTTAGTAAGCATATGAATGGTTTTCCTGTGTTAGTCAAAATCAACATAGTACTTTTACATGACGTTCTTAATGAACTATCGAAGGAGCTTGGCACTTCTCCAAGGAGCACCAGCGATGGCCCTGAGAGCACAGCTGCTCCAGTTTCTTTAGTGGGAGCTGCACTGTTCTCCCCTACCTTAGACCACAGAGAAGATAGGTGCTTCCACAGGAAAACAGCCCAGGATGACCTTAAAAAGAAGGCGCATGCCCTTGCAGCTCTTGGTTTGTGGCACATGAACCAAATGCAAACAATGGCAAGCCTTTGCATTTCCCTAGAGTAGAGGAGTTTCAGTAGTTCCTTACATCATGGCAAAAGGTGATCTTGGTGATCAATGCTCTAGAAAGGGATGGTATACACAGGTTCTAGAAATGAAACTCGACACTTCGCTACCGTGTGTTGTATTTGGCAAGCACCAGGAACACTGAAATGTGAGACGGTGTTGGGATCAAAGCCTTACTGCGGAGCTGTCGACATGCAGCCAAGGCTATGGCATCCAGGGGACAAAAATCTCATAATGTGAGGGTTTCGCAGCTCAACAGCCACTGCACACAAATCAGGTAGTTTTTATAAGCAGCTAAGTGAGATGCATTTCTTGGTGAAAGAATATACTAAAATAAGTAAGTACATACATATAAGGGGTTTTGTTGTTTTTGTTTGCTTGTCGAGGAGACAAGAATGGCCCTAAGTTGGAAGTACCAGCTATGTGCGTCAAGCAGTTTGAAAAGTGTCTGTGTACTGAATAGACATTTAAATAAATATTGATATATTTAAAAGTGATCACGTAAGTGCTGGTCGATGGGTTTTATGTGCCCAGAAACCCGGGAAGGATGATAAGAATTTAGTTTACTGGCAGAACATTTACCAAGCAAATGTTACCACTGGGGAGTGCTAAAGACAAGCCTCCTTGCATTGGAAAAAAAAAGAACGTATTTTGTACTCAGGCATCCTTTGCAAATTCTTTGTTCACCCAACAACTCCCTTTGAATCCATCCCTTCTGTTGACTTCAGCAAAAGCAAGCATTACTCCACTAACTTAGCTCCAGACACTTGCTATTGCATCAGCTCACTAACACCTTCTCTCCCACCAGCAGCCAAGAATTGGAGTGCCAGGACAAGGCACAGGGGATGAACGCAGGTAAAGGGAGCTTATAGAAAGATAAAGGGAGCTTATAGGAAGAATGGTCTCCACCTGCCACATTACCTGTCCCCCCGCAGAGTCTCCAGCATACCTCATCCATGCGCAGAACCCCCAAAATGCAGGGTTTGAACGCCTGTTGCCTTAACGCTATTTTAGGGGTGAAACTACTTTGTGAGTCGGGGAGACACACCGAGAAGCTCGGATTTCTTTAGGAAGGGTTGGTACCAGGATGCAGAGGGGCGACTAAAGGTCACATCTGAGTGTACTGGTTTCAGTGCTCATTACAGAAAACATCCGCCGCATCTATCCAGCAAAGGAATATACATGGGTCTATGGTTTCACCTCAAACTTGAGGCAACCAACACAATTCCTTGAGAAAACAGCAATGGCAGGACCCCTGGTGACATTCCCTCTGAGAACAGATCTACGGACTTGCCAGCACGGTGAACAAACCTCCGCTTTACTAGTCCTTCAGACATATCACTGGAGACTAAGAGAGCACCGGCCGGAAGCAGATGCTCGGGAGCTCTGATGAACCCCAGGCGCAGCTAAGGAGCCCCTTCAAGCTGTTCTACTTTCCTGAGCACAGCAAGCATCCCCAGAGACCTCACCTCGATTCACCTAGTCGTACTGGAAGACCCTAAAGCTCATCTTTTCACCGAAGACTACCTCTGGATTGCCTGGGAGAGCGTGGTCGCAAGACCAGAGGTCTCCGGCCGGTCGGAACCCCTCACACCGCCTGGTCAACCAACCAACTGCGCGTACCTGCCCGCGGCGTGTACGGTAGTCCCTTGACAGCTCCCCCAAGTCGCCACTGAAAAAGTTTCCGAACTTCTTCGCAGCTCTCCACACCCTCGCTCCTGGTAGATCCAAGGAGAGCCAGGAGGAGGAGACAGCGCCAGCTCAGACGCCAGGTGCGGGCGTCCATCCTCGGTGTTCGGTTCGCGTCTTCCCCGCCGTGGTCCCCACTCTCCCGTGCTCCCTGCGCCGGCGGTGCCGGGGTAATATGCCTGGCCGAGGCTGGCTGTGATGCGATGCGCAGGCGACCTCCGAGAGACCGCGGATGGACCGCAGCTTCACCTGCAAGAAATAGGGTTTTTCCTTTGGAGCCCCGAGGCTGAGACGCTGGACTTCTCAGGAGCAGCATCGCCGGGGTGCCTCCCCGACCGGGCCGAGTTGGTTCTGCGGGAGCCGAACGCAAGCTCCGGAGACGCGGAGAATCTACGAGCATCCCGCACCGGCCACGAGAGCTGCAACGACCGGCTGCAAACCTAGCGGCGGCAAACCTAGGCTGTGCCAGCAAGCGGAGCTCCGCTGAAAGCCGGGCCGGCCAGCCCCGCGAGCAGGCCACGCCCCTGGCCACACCCCCTGGCGGTCCGCCTGCTCCGCCCCTGCCCAGATCCTGCGGAGCCCGGCAACAGGCCGACTGCGCGACCTCAGAAAAGAACCAAATGAGTGGAAGGAGGCCCAATCTCCTTCCTCGCAGTTCCTTTAGGAAATCATTGACCTGCCGAACTAAAAGTATGTATAAAGAGGATCCGAGAAAGGAGATGAAAGCCATGGAAACATTTCTCTTCAAATCAAGATCCTCAATCCATGGGAATTTGTATTCAAATTTCATGAACTGAACCTGGGCATACTACGAAATGCAAAAGCTGGCTTCCAAGACGCCTAATAACACTTATATTTCAAAGAAGCCTGAAGTAGACGTTATTCTTAAGTGTTGTAGGTTAGTGCTTTGGCGTATTTTTCTGTAACGCTCTGAATTTTCTGAAAGAACTTAGAAGTCAGAATCTCCCTGGAAAGCCATCATGTTCTCAATATCACAGTGAAGTCCAGCTATATATACAGAGTTTGCTCTATGCTCGTTGTCTTTACAGGTCTTTCTGAGCTTTGACATATTCGAGAATTTGTTTTTAATAGTTCTGAGAGAGTAACTAAAACAAACATGCTCAGAGGAGGTTTTTCCCGGGAAAACAGACACAACGCACTTATTAGTCAAGTAAAAGCCAACAAAGAAAGTTTGTCAAGTTAGAGTTTGCAAAAGGAATAAATAAGGAACCAAAGGTCAAACTGGAGTTAAACATGAGTGAGTGAGTGGCGAGAGCAGACCCATCACAGCCGCCTGGAGAGAGGGCTCTCCAATACAAAGAAGCTTTTAAAGGCATTGCGGCCCAGAAGGACTCTAGATACCTTAACCACTTTAAATGAATTTCATCTTAAGCTGAACTCTGGCCAAGACTCATGTTGAATAATTTTCAGTCTTAGCTAAATGCCATGGGGTTTCTCTAATGACCGTTTGGTATCAAAGGCAGCACTTTCAGAGGTGGACGTTTTGCTGTGACTGGGACACTGTTTCAGAGAGAAATACTACCCACGTGACTTCTGACATCTGTTGCAGGAGATTTGTGTTGTTGCTCGGAGACTGCCAATGGAGTCAGGCCCTGGTTCGAAGGACTGGGTCCACATTTAGCCGCTGGAGGAGAACATAGAGGTTTCTGGCGGTCTGAGAGATGGACACACCCGAGGACTCAGGAGGGGTCAAAGGAGAGGTTAGGGGGGTTGGAGCAGGGAAGAGTGGAGAGCAGAAGTTGCTGATCTTTTTCTATGTTCTTTGAATCTATCAGGTTTTACCATAATATCTGACTCCTGATCATTTTTTTATTAATAAAACAGTAAAAGAATCTGCTTTATATGGTGTCCAAACTGGGGGCACGTATTTCCACATAGGGCCTAAGAAAGCTTTAAAAAAAGAAATGTTCTAAACACATAAACACAGAGTCAGATACGGTTTCCTAGTCATGCAATCTCAGTCTCTCAGGCGGACCACAGGGCCACTGTGCACAGAGGTGGGGTCCCGAGGCTGCCTGTAGGCTTCATCTAGCCAGCAGCACCATGTGTGGAGCCACACAGCGAGTTTAAAGCTTGGCTCAAGCGATCGGAGAAGGCTGAAGGTAAGCAGTAAAGCTGTCCATACCAAGAAAACCTGTAAACAGATACAATAAAAAAATGGGAATAGACAGTCATAGAAAAAGGCAGTTTAAAATAATAAAATCTTTAAAGAGAGTAATTTATCTGGATCCTGTATGGTGTTTTGTTGACTGTGAATTTTTGGAATCCTGAAGAGTGAATGGCAGCTGCTGAGAAACATGGGGCTGTGAGAGGGACTGCTGAATTAAAGCAGCCTAGATACTTTAGAGATGTCTCAGTTTCAGAATGGAAGTCAGGAAAATGTGTTGCATTGGGAAATGAAGATGAAACTTCATTGGGGGAGACCTTCTAAAAATCTTGGCCACAGACAAGAAGAAAGAAACCAAGAAAGTCAACAGGTGACCTATATGCTGACCCCTCTATTATTGGGACAACCCTGAGACTGGATGAGACATGATAAATCTTGCTGCTTTCAAGGTACTCATTACTTAAAATTACATATCATCCTTTCATACGGTATGGATAGAGGATGGTTATATAGTCAAAACAGACATAAAGTTAACAGATGCCATTTACCTGCTGAAACATAAAGCAAACAAAAAAATCATCTTTAACTGACTTGTGCACACTGTACATTCTATTCCTGTGTTAATGCAGATTTATATGTTACCTTTAAAAGTTTGCATGTTTTCAGAAGAAAAAGAACTAGACACCAATAAAGACAAGTAGCCCAGGTAATCCAGCCTCTCAGAATGCCTATGTTTCAGTTTCCTCAAAATTCTGCATCCAAAGAAACTTCAAAGCTGCTAGCTGACATGGTCCAGCCTCACAAACTACCCAGCCAAGATTTCAGATAAGCTCCACATTTTCCCATAACACAGAAACTAAAATAATAATAATAGCAATAATAATGATAATAGTAATAATATTAATAATAATACAGCTACCTCTTCCAGGATTTGACCATTATCCCAATTTTCTCAGAATCCCTTAACGATGCTGTCACCCCAGACAACAGTAAGTAATTTTAAGAACATGTTGCCTATGTTCTCAAGAGGTGGGGTGAGTGATTTCTGGTCACTCAATGGGTTATGAATTCTTATCATCATATACGCCGTTCTTTACAAGTTGTTATTGGTCATGGGCAAGGAAGATATTAAGCAAAGAGATTAAATTCACAGATCTCATTCTGAAAAGAAAAAAATGGGAATATAGGAATGATAGGATAAAAAGGTATATTATTGAATCTACTTTTAAACTAAAAAACAATTTCTACTCTCAAATATTTTTAATTGGTATGAAAATTTACATATTAATACAAATTTAAGGTTACTTTGTTATATGGTATATATGTTTCTACTCTTGTTTAAGATATTTTTTTATATTGATGCAAATTTAAGGTTATTTTTGTTGTACTGTATTTATGTTTTTACGTTTGTTTAAGGTATTGTTCCTGTGCAGCTCACTTAAAACTGTAATGTAAAGGGCTAGTCCTTCAGAGCTATCAGGATAACAATGAAAGACATGTTAGTAGTTAGTCATCTATAACAATCAAACTTATAGTAACAGCAGCTATGCTTTCAAGTTAAAACAGAGATCTATTTTAAAACGATAGATGGTCTTCAAGCACTTCGGAACTTAAAATTTTTTTTTAACATAAAGCTTTTCATGAAAGTAAAACACATCTGCTCCTGGCAGCACCAATTTCCTTCAGAAGATGATGAGCACTGAAGAACTCCACATTGAGTTTGTTTTCTTTGTGGCAAGAAACTACCCTCGCTTTGACAGCTGGCAGTATGCTATCCAAATTGGACAAGCAGGACACAAAAGAAGGTAACTGTTAAACTTTGCCAAGGAAAGGTAGGACAGTTGTTCAAAATTTCCTCCTTACAAAAAAGTCTGTCAGATGCTCTAGGCCTGTAAAACCAAAGATGGATGTCCCCGCATAGCAGAGGAATGTTGGTGTTCCTGTCCAGGCAGTCAGATAACTCTGTCATTCCTATAGCTTTGGAAGTTGTTTGTGCTGCACCTCCTGTTTACTCAGGTAATATTATATCCCTCTCTGATCTCTGATTGGGCTGAAGATTAGATTGTTATAGTTATAGCTTCCTTAGTTAATATAAAAAGTAAATTAGATACAAAACTTTGGACTCACCAAGAGAGGACAGATGGAGTATTTTCTTAGAATTTTCCAAACACAAATGGACTGGAAATTGTGAATGTAATCCTTACTTTATAATTACTTTTATCATATATAGTTTTACTATGTTAGTGTTAAAAACCTTTCCTTTTCATTTAGACGAAATGGGGAAAAGGTTGCAGGAGATTTGTTTGTGTAGTTGCTTCTAGACAGCCAATGATGTGTGGCCTTGGTTCAGAGGGTGGAGTTCACATTCAGCTGACCAGAGTGGACCATACAGTCTTCTGACTGACTCAGAGGAGAGAGATGGACACACAAGAGAATAAGAAATGGTTAAAGGAGATACGCAACACTTTCGTGTGGGAAAGTATAGAGAGTAGAGGTTGATGATTATTTTCTCCGTCACTCTGTGGATCTATCAGGTTTGACTCTAATATCTGACTCCCAGCCATTTTTTATTAATAAAACAATAAAAAAACTGCTTTAGACATCCATTCTTCCATTACCACAATTTTTTCTTAGAAGCTTTCTTAATAAATGAGAATAGAAAACACTAGCTACTTTAATGCTAGGCCTTCAAGCAAGGCTTTACGTATCCTAAAAAAGCTATTTATAAACCACTTTTGCTTTGATACCCCATCATGGAAAAGCTTCCTGGGAGTCACCTATATCCATGTGAAGAAACAAGATCATCCATGACTTTCTATACAATTCTCATGTAATTGTATAATAATAAATAATATTCTAAGTGCTGTAGGATTCTCCTTCACTAACTCTTTATAGCAACACTATAAGGTATTTATTACCAGTACTGTTTTACAAATAAGTAGATGGGAATAGATGTGTGGGATGGCTTGCCCAAGGCCATAGACAGGTGGGGAAAATAGGAGTCAAATCAGGGTGTTAAAATTCAGGACAAGAGTGTCTTAGATATTTTACACTTCACCTAAACACTCAGTTACATCAAAAGACTAAAGACAATTCATTAATTCATCAGACTTTTTGAACCTAGAAATATATGTGTGTGTGTGTGTGTGTGTGTGTGTGTATTTGCTTATTCTTCTAAACTTCTTCATGTATTTATATAAAACACAGTAATCACCAAGTTTCCTCAAGCTTCCTTATTCTCACTAGAATCTCTCCTTGTTAGAGCTGATCATTGTCGACCATTACAGTGAAAAGGAGTCATGCTGTCCAGTCTGATCCCTTCAACTGTAGTCTGGAAAACGCTTTCCCTAAAGAAAATCACAGACACAGCTGAAACATATTGATGGCTTGAGCAGCAAGCATTGATTGGACAATACGATGTAAAAGGTTTCACCAAGCTTAACTAGGCTTAAAGAGACCTACCAGCAAGTTCTCAGTGGTTTTATCCTTTCAATAAAACAGGTAGGAAAGCATACACACCAACTGGATGGTTCTCATGAGAAAATGTAAATGATCCATATTAATAATAGGACACATTTTGCTAATATCCTTGTCCCACAATGGGTGAGCTAATAGGTGTCTAGGAAGGCTGTTTTATTTTTCTTCTCAGTATTCTTATGCCACCCAAACAAATAGCTCAATTGCTTTTCTGAGTGAATTCAAGTTCCTATCTTCCAATCAGAATACAATACCACCGTGTCTTTTATATAAGTATTCTTAGAGCAACCTGTAAACACTGTACTATAACTGATCTTTGGCTCAATTTACTCATAGATACTACAAATGAAGCCAGAGGGAATTTCAATAATTTGATATTTACAATGCCTCATTTTTGAAAACTATTCAATCAGCACTTATTGACTGTCTTTTGTATAATAGACTCTCTGGTTTGCTTTCAAATATCAATACCCTAAGATAGGAAAATCTTTAAAGGGCCATCATTTAAAACACACTTCCATAGTCTTCTAAATGTGAAGCTTCCCTTGTACTCTCAGTAACCATTTTCAGTTTGTCAACACAAGATCTTGTAGAGATAACAAATTGCCAGCATAATGTAAGAGTAATGTGGTAATGGTATAATGATTGCAGTCTTCACCCTGAATACATCTTTAAGCCAAAATTGTCTACTGAATAGCTCACACTCTATAGTGGTTCCTTTTAATTCCTAACATGAGATAATTTAGAATCACCCAAAAAAGGAGTCATAATTGAAGAACTACCTAAATCTGAGTGACCCGTGAGTATGTCTATGAGGGCTTAATTATTAATTGACCCCGCCCATTGCAGGCAGCACCATTTCCTAAGCAGGGGATTCTATATTACATAAGAGTAGAGGAAGTTAGCTAAGTACTGAGAAGCAAGCAAGCAAGGGCCCATGTGTTTATTCTCTTTCTGCTCTTGACTGTGGATGCAGTGCTTTAAATTCCCACTTTGACTTCCCTGCTATAACGGATTATAACTTGGAATTGTAAGCTGAATAAACCCTTTCTTCTCTAAGTTGCTTTCTGTCAGATATTTTACCATAGCAGCATAAATAAAACTAAAACATGCTCAGAAGCTGGTTTGGATACTCTCTCTATCCAGTAAATAATGATAGCTCACATTGATTAAGTGCTTAGTTATAGCTCCTGGAGCAGACACCGCAACCATTCCCACGGCACTCATAATTACTCTACCAAAAAAGAAAAGAAGGAAGGGAGAGAGGGAGGGAGAGAGGGAGGGAGGGATCGAAGGAGGAAGAAAGAAAGTAAGGTCCAAAATGATTAGGAACTTTCCTAGAAGAAACAAATATTAATGAAGTTCAAATACAAGTCAGGTCCATCAGGAGACTCCTGTACTTCTGAACAACAGCACTCCTGCTATTGAGCTAGACAGTTAATGTTCAGTCCCTTGTACTCAACTCATAAAGAAGCAGAAGCCCTAGTACTTGTTGGTAACTGAAAAGTCAGCAGTACCTCTTTCCGACAGCATCCCTGAGTACTGCAGAGTCTCTAGCTCTGGTTCGGCAGCCCCTCATTTCACTGTGTCCCCGATCTCTCATCTCCACTAAATTTCTGATAACTACAATCACATCCATGTTATATTTAAGCTATCCAAAGACCCCAAAGCCTAGCATGAGTTTTCATGGTCTTTCCAGAAGTGACCCAGTAAGAAAGGATCCCTTATCAATTGGACCAATTCTACCCCACCCTGTCTTCAACCTTCTGACTTCAGCTCCCTACCAGGAAATTATTGAAGTGAAATCATGATATAGCAGAGTTAATATAGCACAAGTTTCTTTCCCTTTCAGTTGTGCAACCTGCACCAACTGTTATACAGCCTATGTTTTAGTTCTTACACAGAGCAATTCTCCATTGAGATCCAGTACCCTCCATAACTGTATCAATATTTTCAAGAAAGATGAATTAACAAATACAGTTTGTTAACCACATCAGCTAAAATGTTTTCCTTAAAGTGAATGTCTTCCAGAAATTAATCTAAACAAAAATATTTAACAGTTTTTACTGTTTGATCATGAAATGTGAGAAAGTGCAGAACCCTGGTGATCAGCTTTACCCTTTGAGCAGGGACTGGGATACTTACTGAATTATTTTGCTCCCATAAGTCAAATTCTTGTCTATCTTATATTATCTTTATTGAAGTCCTTATTACTTAAATAACAGTTCACCTTTTACATTTAACTTAATCTTTAGATTTTTTTAATGCACGGGGAAATCACCATCTGATGAAATAATATCACCAAGCACTTTCAAAATCATATTGTCATCTTTCAGCTAACAGTATTTATGAATTACTGAACCATCTGGTTCTTAATTTTTAGTAAGTTTGTTTTTTCACTTCTTTACATTTATATTTAGAGGAAAACTATAAAAATAGGTATCTTAAAATGTTAATAGCACTACTAAATGACTCAAGAGTTAGAGTATTATCTTATTTTCTCACAGCTGATATTATAATAGCTCAGATATTAACACATTCAGGTAAGTTAATGTTAACACTAGATGTAAACATACTCCAGAATGATCGCTCTTTGTCTGCGCTACTGGCCAAGTGTGTACGAACACTCTGACACCTGTTTTCATTACTGCAGCAATGAGGCAGAAACACAATGCCCATGTGGTAGCTTTGCTGATGGGGTTAACTGGGGCAGTACATGTAAGAGGTTTATACAACTCCTGGTTCACAGCCTCACACAGTAAAAAGACATTATTTTGCCCCACTGGAAAAATATTTGACATTAATTCATGTTTATAAGTAGCATCCTAAATATAACTAAGATAATAAACTTTCTCCTCTTAATGATGGAAGCAGGCAGATCTCTATAAAAAATTAATTAAACTATTTTTGGAAGTATTAAATTTCCTTTTCTTATTTTAGCATATCTGCAATTATAAAATAAATTGTTTTAAATAACAGGAAAAATTGATCATAACATCTCAGCTCAATGTTTGTACAAGGCAATCTTAAATTGCTCAAGGTTATAAGCTAAAAGTCACTTTTAGAAGGAAGAGTCACTTCTCTCTGAGCGTAATGAGCACTTGGAGCAATATCTGGAGACTAATTATCAGTAGCTCCTTAAAATGCAAAATATAGACAGTCTACTAATGATCGAGCCTCATAATTGATAATTATCTCTGATTAAAGAAAAGGAAGTTCTTCCAGAGGCTTCACCGCTATATACCATTGTCATAATTGATTGCTAATTGCCACATGTAAAGATTCTTTCTATCGTGTGTTTAATCTCTAGTATGTATAAATAAGGTCCATGTCGCACCCTTATTAACCTTCGGAAGGAATGATATTACTTTCCAAGTGTCTTTGCACATTAGTATTCAGCCTGATTCTTTATATTTGCATATGAAAAGGTACAAGCAGTTCATACTCCCAAGCTAAAAAGAGAAATCTCTTGCTCTGGCCACTTTTGAATTCTGGTCTTGATCCAAACTTTGTGAGGAGAGAGAAAAACTCTCCTTCTGGGGTGTGCCAGAGGCTGTAGGTCACTGCCAACACTTGGTGTCCAATGGACAATGATGCTCCCCTGCCTCCTTTCTTTACCTGAGCTCTGCAGGGCATCTTAGCTTTCCATAGGACTCTTCTTTTCCTGCTACTATTTTCAAACAATCTTATAACTATCTTGCTAACACCATAATCAACACTACTCTAAAACTAGTTGGCCTACAGTTTCTTGGATCTGGTGAGCCTGACACCTCAAACTCCCTGTTCCCCAGAGTCCTTCCCTTCTTCAGCTTTCTTGCCAACCCTAGTTCTCCAAGCTTTCTCAGGTCGGACTTTCCTATTTACCTGTTTTCCTCTATTCTCATGCTTCTGAGTTGCCCAAACTGTTCTTTGTGGTGTTACTGAGTTGAATACTATCCTTCCCCAAATCATCTCCACTCTTGGATTTTGAACATGAAAGCGTGATGCTTTTGCAGATGTATTTATTTAAAGACATTAGGATGATGCCACTTGAACCTAAGGTGAGCCCTGGTTGCTGACATTTGCTTAAAGCCACGAGGGAGAGATGGGATAGATTGATCCTGGACTCCAAAGGGATCCTGGCTGCTTGACACCTGCATCAACAAAGGACTCATTTCTATGCATGCCAATGGGAATCTGGCCAACCCAGGGAAATGCTAGGGTTCTTTTTTCCTTTATCTGTGATCTTTATCTGTGGTGGCTGCACTTAATACCCATACACATCCCTCTCCACATCTATTTCTTCGGCTTTTTAATGTCCTTCTTGTCCATCCCTTCTACTTTTTAATGTCAGAATCCTTCCATCATCTCAAACTTTTAAAACAAAGCCCCCTGTCACTCGGCCTCTGGAGTGCAGGAATTACTGTATAAACTACTGCATATACAAGGGAGACTTTACAATATTTACACTCCAGCTCATACTTTCTCACCCACTCATTAATTTGCTAATTTGATAAACACAATCCGAGCTTTGTTCTTTTCATTAATAAAAGCATCCTTACTCACTTAACTAACCTAGCCTTTTTTTAATGCTCCCTTCTTTTACGACTATATGTTATAAGTAATGCCTCAACGGTTTGTCCATTTGTCTTTTATATGTATTGTTTTCATCCCAACTTTCCCAGTCTTTCTCACCAAGTCCCCATTAGCTCCCTTCTCTCTCTGGTCTAAGTTATAGCAATGGGCCCTGGTCAGCTCCTAGCCTGTACTCTTGTGTTTCTTCAATACAGCTCCATGAATGTCAGTAACATTTGCTAGGGTATGAGAAGGTCAATTCCCAGGTCTTAGGCAAAATTGTGCTCTTCGTTTGGAATCCAGGTTAATTACCTTAAAAGATTTATATAATCTCAACATTTAAAATTAGTGAACGCTTATTATTTTGGTGTAAACCCACTTTTCCCATTTTATTTTCCCTAAACTACATCTTGGCCAGTTATGCTTTTCAGCAACAGATAAGTCTAATATCCCTTCCTCTGGTCATTTCTTTCAGTTCTGATTCTCCATGAAGACTTCTCATCCTGTATCTCACATAATTTTCTTCCATCTTAAGCATATTATTTAACCAGTTATTATTAGATGACTAATAATATATTGTTGCTTAGACTATCGTAACATTATGATTTGATTCCTTAAAAAAAAAAACTTAAGCTTCCTCCAGAATATAGACCACAGTATCCTACTTATACCTGTAATAAATGTGTTGAATGAATGCTTGAAAGATTTAGGATAGCACTTTGAAAGAATTAGCAATGATCCTAGGAGACATGTACATCCATCCCCTAGACAGTGAATAGCTGAACTGGAAGATGACTCCGTTGGCAAAGGAGCTGGCCACACAAGCCCAGGAATTCATGTGAAAGTGGGAGAGAATCAACCCCACAAGGTTGAGCTTTGACCTCCATCCATCCACACACATCATGTACACAAAAATGTCCACAATGATAATAAATAAAATTGTAATTGTTTTTAATTTAAAAAAGAAAGTAAATGAATGAAGATGAATCCACATTTCTTCCCATTTTACTTAAATGCATCTGTAAAGACTGCCTGATGTTAATTTTAATATGATCAAGTATCTTTTTTGATTCTCAGAACTTGAAAGTAAATGACTTCCCAACTTTAAATCATACTGTCTACTGGTCTAATAATCATTGATTATTACAAAATTTTAATAACATTCTCAGCAAATAATTATTAATATTCATTAGAGTACAATTTAAAATGAAGCTAATACCAATATGCATTACTCAATCTTAATTATAAATCACTGCATTCACATGAACAATATTATAACATTTTACTGAATATTATAAGTACTATGCAAATCAAAATATTGATTACTGGGTCCATAGCATATTATCCATAGAAATTATATACAGAATGATCTCCGTTGCTCTTCAGGGAATTACCTACACACACATATTCTGCCTATCTGTTTTATCTTTTTAATCCAATTATAAGAACAGCAATAATGTAGGAAACTTTGCCTACAACAAGGCAATATATTTTAAACTGCTTTAGTTGTCCTTGATTAGCTTATCCTTCTCTGAGAAAAAAAAAAGAAAGTTTTACACTGTAAGCCTCAGAATTCCAAACAGATTCCTGCACTCTATAGCCTTTGCTCTCACTGCTCAGCTGTTTCCTAGACACAAAGGGGAGAGAGAAAGGTGGAGCCCTACTCACAGGTGAACCCAGCAAGCTCTGACCACACTGGCTCCCTCATCAACTCCCAGCACGTCCTAAATCACTTCAGTGACTCACTGCACGCCAGCCTTGACTCCTGGTTTATAACTAGGGCTGAAGAGGTGAATCAAATACAGTGGCTGCCTTCCAAATTTACAGTTCAGAAGGTTAGAGCAACACATAAACAAATAGGGACCATAAAGGGATAGTCAGCCCTGATCAGAGTACACAAAGAAGGCACAATGGCTCCCAGGCAGGAAACAGAAGAAGCAGGCTGCTTTCCTTGTGTTAGTGCTTAACACACATCCTTAATATTTCAAAATGCGATCAAATCAAACAAAATTAAATATGAACTATAAGCATCCCACCATAAGTCATTTGGCTAGAGGGAATGTTGGAAGTCATAGTGTTTGAAATGCCCTGTTATACAGTCATAGCCCTTGCAAAAACGATCTGCATACCACATCCTCAATATGATGGAAAGGAATGCAGTCAATAAAAACCACGCGTTACAAGTTCAGAAACTCTCCAGGAATGTTGGATGGGAAGACGCTGAGAAAGAACCCGCGTGGTATGCAGAAGCAGCTACACTGAACCTTCCACAGAGAGAGGGAAGATGAAAATACACTAACTAGTCATGTATGTTTTATTACTTTCTTTTTATGACTTTAAAGACCTTCCAAATTGACATTTGGGATATGAAAACAAATAATACAAATAAAGTCCCACACTGTCCTTCCAACATTCCGCTAACATCAGAGAAAGAAAGGAAACAACAGAAGATAAAAGGGGAGAGAGCGCTGAAACACAAGCAACTCTTCCTCACCTGCAGCTCTGGAGATTCTCATGTCTCCTCAGAACTTAAGGATGAGCATTTTGTCACTCAATAAATTTGTATTAAATATTAACCTTCACATCCAAATTAATTAATGTGCTTTAACGCAATCCTAGGAACCTGTCAGTGGGGCACACTTGTGCAGAGGCAGAGGAAATTGTTCAGATATTGAAAACGGTGAGGGCCCCTTTTGCCCTTCTTACCTCTGGTTGATTCTGCTCAAAATGTCCCCCTGATCCTACCCTCATAGCCTCAGCCTTCCTCTGTCCTCCAGTCACTTGGCTGACAGAGTGGGGCAGGCAGCAGACAGGCAGGAAACAGAGCCGGTCTGAGAAGCTGGTGTGGAGCTCTGAACAATCAATCTTGATAACTGTTTAAAATACCAGAGGACCAGAGGGCAAATATTCTGGACATTTCCTTTAGCTGTTTGTGTGCTAATTTACATAATTCTTAAGTAATATATTTTCCTGTTAGTTTAGTTTTATACAACAGAGAATCCCCATTTAAGTTCCTTACAGTGGTTTTGTGTGAGTGTGTGTGTGTGTGTGTGTGTTTGTGCATGTTAAGCTTTTTAAAAATGTAATTCTCTTTTAATTATATTATCTTAGAAACATGCAGAATCATGTGGAGAGAGAAATAACCGCTCTATCCATCCATTTTCAGCATGTCTGACTTTGAGTCAGCTATACACCACACTCACATTTTCTATACTTTATGGAAGAGCTGAGCTAAATCATGTTATGTAGCTGGCTGCTTTGAAAATTTGCAATATAGGGGAGAGACAAAGGTAGGTAGGTAGGTAGGTAGGTAGGTAGATAGATAGATAGATAGATAGATAGATAGATAGATAGATAGATAGATAGAGATATTTCCAAATCCAACTTGAAAACAGCAAGCATAAAAAGCTTAATAGCTCAGAATGAAGTTAATTATTCTCTCTAACCAAGATTTATTTGAAATAATCATATATACAATTAACTTTTAGTTTCCTATCACACATGCATGTACATAGCACAAGGCAGATGGACAGCTTTAGTAACAAGGAAGTAAGTCTAGACTGCCATGGAATGACAGTGAGTAGCTTGGCCTGAATATCTGGGTACATGAGGAATGAATACTATTGCACACAGGGTAAAAACGAGGTCATCTTCTATTACCTGCTAACAGTACTGAAACGAGCAGTGGCCTTTTTAGAAAGCTGCTCTGTGCTTTAGAAAGCACAAACTGCAGCAGTGTTTAATGTTCATTTCTTCATCAGATACATGTTATTGTCTATGGGAAACATGATTACAATCCCTGCTACACACAGGATCTATATGTCTCCTCCTTACCAGTGCCGGGATGATTTCAAGTCTACAATACAAAGATCCACTTCCAGCATCAGTGTTTAAGGGGGTTCGTGCTTGCTTGTGTATTCAAGTAGATGCCATGTAGATTTCCCTGTGAATTAAGATTTTCATGCTTGTATGGTGCTATAGAATATTATTTTAAGATGTTACATTTGTTTAATGATGCAAAGATGTTTTATATTCTTTTATGTTGCATTTATTTAACTCTGTGAAGCTGTATTACTTTGCCTGTCTAAAACACCCTTGGTTGGTCTAATAAAGAGCTGAATGGCCAATAGTGAGGCAGGAGAAAGGATAGGTAGGGCTGGCAGGCAGGGAGAAAGAGAAAAAGAAGGATTGAAAAGGGGAAACAGAATAAGGAGGAAGACTCCAGGGGCCAGCTCCCCAGCTACAAAGCAGGCTATGGAGTAAGAAGCAAAGAGAGGTATGCAGAAATAGAGAAAGGTAAGAGCCCAGACGAGATAATTTAAGAAAAACTGGCAAGGATCAAGCCAAGCTAAAGTTAGGCATTCATAAGTAAGACTCCGTGTGTGATTTATCTGGGAGCTGGTGGCAGGCCCCACAGAAGAGCAAAGGACAAAGAGTAAAAGAGCAAGAATGAAAACAACCAGCACCATGATGTAAGTTCATTATTAACTGAACCACTTCCCCAGACCCACTGTCTCTTTTATATGCATTTCATAGAAACCAAATGGTTCTCTTTTCCCATCTTTGTGCCTTCTCCAAAGATGTTCATCCCAGACCCTTATGTATGTCTTTATTGGACACAATGAGCCCTTCATCAGTTTCATAAATGCATTGTTCTTCTTGTACAGCCTTTATCACATCATTACTGGGGATTCTGTTCACATGTATTGACTTATCACCTCTCATCAAGTAAACTCGTATACACAGAATGAGTCAATCAAGAGTCACTGAATACCCTCAAAGCATTTTACATGAAGGAACGTGGTTTATTCAGAATATTGTTTGTTTTCTGATGAGTAGGAAGCTCCAGGACTGGGGGTATAGCTCAGGTGGCAACAATACTTGCCTAGCGCACAGAAAGTTCTGTGTTCAATTCCTGTATCACATAAAGTGGGCATGATGACAAAAGTAATCTCAGAACCTTGGAGGTGAAGGAATGGATGTCAGGGGTTCAGTGGCATTGTCAGCAACTAGAGAGGTCAGGGCACACCTAAGCTACAGGAAATCCTGTTTTTAGAAAGAAATGCTTTCAAACATGTTTATTTTAAGGCATATAACACTGCTATATAAACTGTGGTAAGTTCTCAAGAGTGGAAACATACAAATAACATACATGCACACATACACATGCCTCAAGAAAGCATGTAAAGATAAAGCTGAGAAGATCATTTTTGATTTTGTTTACTGTTACCAAAATATGAAATACAAAGTCTACTTGAGTGATTGAATTCTCTATTTGTATTTCTGATTCTTACAATGTTTAATGCTGTGGTCAAAATATAGCATGTAATAATTTTAAAATTCCATCAAAAAGAAGTTATCATAGTATGGTAGTGGTGACACAGAAAAAATACCTTTCTAAACATAAATTATTTTGAGAGTTCAAACTTTTCCCCACCATCAGATATAAACAGAAACAGAAACTGGGTTCAGGGTGTCAGATGAACTTTGAATGTGCTCACAGGCCATGGGGTTCCACACAGGGGGCTCTGTGGTGTAGTAGCGGAGACAAAACGATAAGCAAATAGAAACCACTTCAAGTCACCACTGGGGCCTGGCCTTTGTTTTCTACACAGAGCATGTCAGTTTAATCTCAAGCTGCCTGCTTCCCACTTCTCTAGAAACTTCACCACACACTTTCTACTCATACTCTTAACCATCTTTCTACTTCCCAAATGATTACAGCTCATCATTAGGAAAAAAAGAGACATTCTGTCTAAACAAATGTCTCCACACATTACCACCTGTACTGACCAGCAGCGACCTTGTTATCTTAGGACACTAGTGATGCCTACTTCTCAAAGACGATGTGCGTCTCCCACCACGCAGTAGCCTCCCTTCCTAATACAGGTGTGCATTTCCCATCACACTGTAGCCTCCTTTCCCAATACGGGTGTGCATCTCCCATTACACAGTAGCTTCCCCTTATTTTTAGTTTCACTTTCTTTGGTTTCAGTTACCTGAGATGAACCATGGTCCAGAAACCTCAAGTACATAACAGCATAGAAACCAACAATTCACAAAGATAAGTCACATGTCTGCCTATTAGCATGATGGACCCTCACACCATTCCTTCCAGGCATTGAACCATCCTTTCATTAAGCATATCATACTACATTCCTTATCTGCAAACCTGTCCTATGACGATAATCCCAGTAATCAGATCCACTCCTGTAGAATCAGAGGGTTGTGTTCACATAATATTATTTACTTAATAACAGTTCCAAAGAGGAAGAGTGTAGACACTGCCACTGGGCTGTGATGAGAGGAGCAACATTTCATGAATCTTCCCATTTCCGGCTGAATGCAATCTTCTGTTACGTGTAGTTCAGTCATTGTGCAGAGGACCCTGAGAGCTCCCTGTGAAGGCTGCCCCGTCAACAGACAGGTGTTTAAATTCGAGGTTAAACTGTCTGACAAGAAAGTGAGTTAGGTTGGTTGTCTTCTACCTGTGTCCATGAGAGTTGTGGTGTCTAGACTCAGTCTACAGCAGCTCCCTCCTTATTTTAGGACAGTCATTCTCCATGGTGCTCCCTGACCTGGTCCGCATGATGGTCTGCATGCTCTAACAGTTGAGAGCGGTCCACACTGAAGTGCACAGAGTGTAGTATATACTTGTCCAATAACTGTCAATAAAAAAACATTCTGAAAGACTAAAAAAATCACAAGTGTCTACAAATTGTTGTTGAATGTGGAAGCATAATCTACTTGTCAATCTTTCATGGAATAGAGAATTAAAACAGGAACACAACACAGTATTGTCATACAATTTCACATTAAGTTATGTTATAAATCCCTCACGATATGCTTCAGTTTCTATTTATTCCAGACTTTTGTTGTCCAGAAGCATTTCTAGCAGCTGTGGCCACACATGGTAAATTCTTATCAATTGGAAACCCCAAGTATTAATGATTACTCAAATAGTATTCTAGCAGTTGTTTTTAGAATTGTTACTAACTTCAGGTTTTCATTTCATTTTCACCCCAGATCAATTTTCCCAAATTAGACAATAGCAGATGGTGGAGAGTAATTATTTTTCTGGATGTTTCAGATTCTGATTTTTAATGTGAAAGTCAGTTTACATCTAGAAAAGTGATACACACGCTTAGCTAGCTTCAGAAAAAATTAATAATTATTGGTTTATGTCTTCAAGATCCAGAACTAGTTTTCTCTGCATCTTACTTTACTTTCTATTGTTATAATAAACCATACTAACAAAAGCCAGGGCCCTCTACAAAGGCCAGAGAAGGCACTGGATCCCCAGTAGCTGGTCCACAGCACAAGTATTAGGACAGAACTCGAGTCCTCTGAAATTTGGCTCCGACCACTGAGCTATTTCTCCAGCTCCTACCACAGCCATTTTAACTGTCACAATAGCCATTATCTGGGTCTGGTAATTCTCAGTATTTTCCGATGTTAAAGCACATAGAAGCCTCACAGGATAGGTCAATGGTAGAGGCAGGGCTCAAATAAAAGAAGTCACTCTGGCTCTGGGGCTAAGCTCTTTAAACCCACATAATAACAGCTGCCCATTATGGGGAGGGGTGAACACTGAGGCTAGCAGATATTATAACAAATAAAAGAATATACAAGCTAAATCTGGAAATACGGAAAAGGAGGGTCTGAACTGGAAGTTAAACGTAGGAGAAACTGTCAAGTGTGTCCAAAGAAATACTCTAGAGTCTAAAGTGATCCAAGAACTCTTTAATAATACAAAGTTCTAACATTGCCAAGACCACAACATTAAGATGTTGCTAGCTAAGCTACATATTTCATATTCATCTCATCAAAACTGTTTAATTAAGGCTCCTGGATCACTTCTTTGTGTGAAAAGGACTCTAAGTTCAGGAAAAAAAAAAACAAACACAATTTACCAAAATGACTTTCTGTCACTAATTCATAGGTCCATCTAATCTGAGTATGAAAACTGTCCTTCATTACTTGAGGTCTGCGCTCACCAGGTCTAGCCACTTGCAACCTGCTCTGTCCCAAGTCCAAAGTAAACTGTGCTGTGAACACAAAATGTGTATTGGATGTTGGTGATGTGTGCATGTGTGTGTAAGGGGCAGAGCGAGGGAGGGAGAGGGGAGAGAAAAGGAGAGGGGAAGAAACAGAAACACAAAGAAAAAGAACCAATCAGTTGAAATGATTAAAAATGAAATGTTACTATTGATCACCCATTTCTTCTTATTCCTTTCAAACATGAATCCTAAGAAATGCGTACTGCAAGTGTGGCTGTCATCACAGCTCTCTGTGCATACTTGAGATCTCTCAATGCACAGTGAGTTACGAACAGGATCTCACACTATATATCACACGGTCTGAAGTTAGGAGAGTTGAAAACTCTTCATTTAAGCTCACATGTGACAAAGCTTTCCGCTTCTGATAAGATGCGTTATATTTTCTCATGCATTCTTGCCTGCAAATACATTTTGAATGATTAAAAGAGAGCCGTCCTACTCTGTCACTAAACTGAGACAGTTGCAAAGCATTGGAGCCACCAACTGTTCAAAGGCGGCAGTGCCTAGCTTGCTGAATCTTTTAGAGAAAGAGAAAGAGAAAAAAATGATGTGTGAGTGGAACAATTATTTGATGGGAAAAATGTTGTAAAAAAGTAGATAAATCTGTATAATTTCTATCTTAAATAATGATGGCTGTCCATTGAGGAAAAATGGTTTAGACTGTATTTCAGTAGGTTGCAGCTAGAAAATATTTTAAAACATTCCTTGATAAAAGAACATTGGTACGAATATTTTTAAACCCTTCAGAGGCTAAAATATTAGTAATAAATACCAAATAATTTATATTTGTGCTACATAAGATATTTAATTGTCAGGAAATAGAAAATGACAATCATTAGTTCCTGTAACAAGAAGTAAAATATACTGTAAATATTTTTAAGACAGACCTGTCAATTTGAGAAATACATCAATGTCTTTGAAAATTGTCATCTGCAGACGTTTCTCCCAGGTCCTTCGTACCCACTGCTGTGGCAAATGAGTCTAACTAGTGCCCCAGGGCTGCTGCTTCTGAACAATGGAGGAGCCGCTTGAGCACAAGATAGACCCTCCCTGAGTTGGTGGAAAAGTTTTCAAATTTGGTTGACCTAAAAAAAAAAAAAATGATATAGTTGTCTTCTTGCCATGGCTTGTTAAAGAGAGAGAGAGAGAGAGAGAGAGAGAGAGAGAGAGAGAGAGACAAAATAATCCACATCAGCGTCCAAATATTGAACATTAAAACAAGATTTCTAAAGTCAATGAAACTTACTTGATTTATTTCATATTGTTTGTAAGCCAAGCAATGCTGGAGATTTTTATCCAAAGCAAGCCGAGCCATTACTTTTACTTTCGTCTGTAACAAAACCTGAAATTCTCTATTATCATCCATATATATATATATATATATATATATATATATATATATATATATATGTCAAACACTAATCTTAGTTTGTTTTTAACAAAATGAGCTTTCACGATATGTAACATGTGAAGAAATATTTGACTTACTCTGAGGGGAAAACATCAAAATGACACACGACACATTTGTGCTGGGGATGGCATTATAAGAGGCAGCCTAGCTGACAAAAGCTGTCTGGGAGACAGACACCACCAAAGGTCATTTTCGGTAGGTACAATGAAATGCTATCAATTGGGTAATAATTTAGAAATGTTTATTCACCCACAGTTTCCAGGATGCAAGAGCATGGTGCAGGCACACCCCCAGTTTGATGAGGGCTTCCTGACAGTATCACAGCAGGGGCTGGCATCATGGTGTGAAAGGCATTTAGTGCTGGGCTTACTTTAAAAAATGCAGTAGTCATCTATCATGGGAATTGACTGAGGCCCTTCCAAGAAAACAATCAGAATAGCCTAACTACCTGTCCAAAACTCCTACTGCTAAAAACATCCTACTTTAGATTTTTCTTATTCTAATCTGAAATACACAAAAAAATAAACACTTCCTCAAAAAGTTTCTGGAACTAGCAGTTTACTTGTAAAGACCAAAATATGCACTATCATGGAGTTATATTCCCTGTCCCAACTGTTCGGAACTTCTAAATGTGCCTACATAAATCATTTTGTCACTTTAAAATGCTTGATTTATGGCATAATATTAAAATAAGAATTCTTTCAAAAATGCTAGTTTTACAACATGCAATCGGCTCCCCTTAATCCAGTTTCACATGAGAGGCCACAGGATGTTCAGACAGGTCTTGAAGGTGGAAGAGATGGTCAAGAAGGTCAGAATATGCTTTCTAGTCTAATGAAACCACAGGTTACTGATGGGGAAAGAATGATACAGGAAACCCAGGAAAGAAAACAGCAGAATAAGTAAGTGTGGTTCAAGAACCTTGGCAGAGTCTAGAAACTGGCAAGTGGTTATTTCTTGTAATGACCTAACATAAATTTGAGATCATACTTTTTAAAAGATGTGATCAGTTGTTAATTTTTTGAAAGTAATGTATTTTGTTGATACATTGAGAATTCCCAACAACATATTTTGATGATGTTTATCCTCCTCCTATTTTCATGATAGTTTCTCTCAGATTTGTTCCGTCCTCTTCATCTTTCTCCATTTCATGTCTTCAGCTCCTTAACAGTTATAGTATATTTGATATAGGAAAGAATTTTCATGATTCCATATATATTGAGTTATTGTAGATAGCATAACAACTAAAAACAATATCCGATACTCTGTTTTCTATTTATGATTTGATGATAGGAAATAATGATAGGGTCTTCTAACTATCGAATATATTAATATGAAATGTATTAGAAACACTTGGTACTTTTTAACACAGACAGAAATACTATTATGTCCTAAAATATTTTGTACTTCTTCAAATCACATTAGAATTCTCCCAATCTTCCCTCGGGGCCTCTATATTAACAGAATTCTGCCCAGAACATCAGTAATGAAAATGGATAATATTTTGTGTTATGCTTTGCCTCATTTAGGGTTAGTTATTACAGCTATCTCCTCTGCCTATATCTTCCTAAGTGACTGACACCATAAGTAATCTCACATTGGAGACACAGGTCCTTCCTGTTTAGGTATACTCCAGAACTGGAATACATTATAATTACATACTCAAGGGAACTTAGTTGAACACAATTTTACTTTTACATATGGGCTCCGCCTTCAGGCAATGACAGTAAAAAGTAATGAGATGAAGCCAAAAGTTTCTGAAAACACTTATTTCTGAAAAGGAAATATGAGCGGTAGACCCAAGGGAAAGACATACTGTAGACTGCAATTCAGATAGAATTATATTTGAAAAGGATATTTTTTAAAAAAAAAAAAAAGATATGGTGTGTTAGGAAGCAGGTTAGACTGATAAGAACAAGCACAAGGGCAAATTAAAAAAAAAGAAATAATTTTGTTATTCTCCCAAGTGTCTGTCCCGAAGGAATCAAGTAACATAGGACAAAGAGAAACAACATTACAGGGCAAATTCATGTTCTCTGTGTGGACTCTTTGAAACTCAAGAGGCTTCCCTTAACTACGTGTTCAAAACAGAGTCACCCGCACTCTACTTCTGATTAGAATAGAGGAAAAGAGCAGAGAGGGAAGACACGTGCTGAACAGAACTGGAAAACCAGCTGTGCACTTCCACTTACATCCCCTGTCGAGAAGTCTCTCTTATACATGAATGCAAATTAGAATACTCTCTCTGGTTGTCACCAAACAAACACTCAGGGAGCTTTTTTCACTTAAAAACAATCGGATTACCTCTCCTGACCTACTCTTCTGCCCTATCCTCCCATCCCTTTCTCCACTTAAACCTCCTCTCTATTACTACTATATCTACTCCCTCAAGACCTTCCTTCTCCTTACTCACCACTGACTCCTTTCTAGTTCCTGGACCTGTGCGTACTCCAAGTTGAACACACAAATCTAAAGATTTGACACTAGGAACCAATGTGAGTGAGAACTAAGGCTTTTTGAAAAAGCCATATGCAAACTATAATTTCATAATCTAGCACGCGCACGAGTGTGTAATTGGCGTTACCATACTACGGGATTGTATTCCTCCCAGAACCCATAAGCTGACAAATAAAAACTCAGTGCTAGACATCGGACACCTTTCCACTTTTTCTTAAGTTGTTGGTCAGGAGCATCCTGAAAATCTCTAAAACAATACAGGATATTGTCATCGCTCTTGGTTATGCACCAGAACTTGATGGTAAGACTCTATTGCTGAACACACTATACACTTTGGTCATAGAACACAGAAACATCAAGTTGGTACTGCACAGTAAGCTTTGTTCCTGATGATTGACATTCATAGTACCAGAAGATGCTACGCAGACTTTCTGGGGACTCCGGGGCAGCAGTCATAACCCTGCTGTGAACCCTGGGATCTACAATAACCTACAAACATGAAATGTTATGCCTATGGGTGCAGCAGTGGTGCAAAGGTTAGCGATACTCTAGTTTCAGTCTGTTGCTGTGACAAAACCCTCTGATGAAATGTAACTCAAACGAAAACAGTTTCTTTCACCTTACATTCTCAGGACAGTCTGTCACTGGGGAAAGTCAGGACAGGACCTACAGCAGAAACCATAGAGTAGGCTAAGTAAGCTTACGATTGGTTAGCTTACTGACTTGTGATCAGCTAGCTTTCTTATACAGGCCAAGACTATCTGCCTAGGGATGACACTGACCACAATTAACTGGACTCTCCCACATTAATTAATAATCATGGAACATTTAATAGAAATCCCACATATAAGTTCTTATCGGGACAATTCTTCAGTGTAGATTCTCTCTTCTCAGGTGACTCTGGGTTATGCCAAGTTAACAGTAAAAACCAACCAAGAGAGAAGTAACAACCAGTTACTTTCTGATTGTATTTAAAGCCTACCCAAAGAAAGATAGTCATGCCTTGTGCTGTAAGTCTGGTTCCTACAACGACGGTTGGAGGGTTCCTGGGCCCCAACCAGCTATTTTGTTAACTGAATATAAATTCAAACTGAATTCTAAATTCATGTCTCTATATTAAAAGATTAGTGTAACCATCAGACCTCATTAGAGAAGTATCTTTATGTAGTAGATTGGCAGTTAATGCAGAAATTCACAAGTGATCAAAGTATAGAGAACATATAACTATGAAGAGTTCAGCCCAAATGGGACATCTGTATCACACTTCATCCTCCCAAGGTTCAGGAACAGTCAAGAAAAAGGGTCAGAAAGTTATAAAAGCCAGAGGTTTGAGATGACCAGATCAAGAGTATGTTTTGGACATGACAGAAGCACTGTACTTATGAACTCTCGGAAACTATGCTGGTCTGCATAAAACCCACACAATATCAATGCAGTCCACTTTCTAGCACAGTTGAGTTCAAGATCCTCTACCCCTTGCTGTGGTAGGTTAGGATGAATGCAGGACACAAGCAGACTGGTGCTCAGGGAAAGTGCTGTATCCTGCAACTTTAAATAAGCATTTTTAAATCTTTGCTCAGGGCTGGAGAGATGGTTCATTACCTAAGAGTGTTTGCTGTTCTCTTAAAGAATCCGAGTTCAGTTCCTATCACCCAAGTCAGACAGCTCACAACAGCCAATAACTCCAGTTTCAGGGAGTCCAACACCCTCTTCTGGCTGCTGGTGCACCTACACACATGTACTCCAGCAACTTCTTAGGCAACAAGTTCTAGACAAACGTACCTATTTTTCAGAGTATCCAGACATTATCTTGTATTATGTCTGGGCTGTATAGCTTGAATTTCCTAATCAAAGAGACAAAACGTTATTAATGTTCATATGCTGCTGGTATGTGAATTAATTTTCATCATGGAGTCATTTTAGCCTAGCTTGGGAATGCAATTGCTAAGGGACCTTTATAAGATGTCACGAGGTGGGACACAAGGCAACTTTAGTAGCTGTCAAGTCTGTAAGCTTATTTTCCATTTCAGTCACTCCTACTCGAGGGAATCACTGTTAAAAAAGAACTCTATTTTTGCATGTAGACCCTTGTCAATGACTCTGCTATGATCACTATTCCATTTGCTGAAGAGGGTTGCCACAAAAAAAGTCACCCAGAGCAAGGTCCCTCTCACCATGCTGCACTCTCAGGCCTTAGAATTTACCTCTGATTCTTTTCCATCAGAGATGACTCACGGTGCATCCAAAGACAAAAAGATTCAGAAGGCTTACTTTAAGAAGAAATGACTTGGATTTTGCAAGCATCACTTTTTTTAAACTTCTAAGTGGTAAGTTAGTAAGGTAGATTCTCCCACAGAAACAGTTTAGGAAGTATAGAAGTAATTGTGAAAATTTTGCAAGATGTTCCCCCATCACTAACTAAAATATATATACTCCATGCTTGCCCCCTTCCTAATGATAATTCAGCAATTACTCTCAACCAGCATGTTTGACATTTTTCGTAGCCTTAATTTCTCACAGATTTCTCCTGTCCACTTCTTATGAAAATTTGTGATTTTTTTCTTGTCTGCTCGATCATTAAGAAGAGCATTTCTATTCCCCATATCTGCTTCACATTTTCTTTAGTATTTTATTTTGGTTCTGCTCTTTTCTTAAACATTTTGGGTTCTTTTCCAACTAAGTTGTTTCTACATCCTGGTTACGGTGAATGAAACAGCAATGAACACAGAAAAGCATCTCAGCAGTAAGATATAAAGTACATTGTGTGAATGAGCAAAAGTATACAGCTGTATCGTGTGGTATCTATTTCTTGCTTTTTAAGACACTCCACGCTGATTACCATAATAGCGGTACCACTTTGCACCAACAATAAGAGTTACCCTCTTCCTATAACAATGCCAGCATTCATTGTCATTTGTTTCTTTGATGTTGGCCATTCTCACTGGAAAAGTGTGACGTCTCAAAGTAGTTTTAACTTGTACATTACCCTAAGAGATTTCAATCATTTTTTAAAAATTATTTCCAGTCATTTATACTTCATCTTGAGAGTCCTGCTCAGTTCCATGTCCCATTTTTAATTGGGTCATTTTTTCTTGTTTAGTCTTTTGGGTTCTTTGTATATTATACTGTCAGATGTTCAGATGTATAGTTAGTAATGACTTTTCCCCAATCTATAGTCTGTGTCATTGCTCAAATGATGTCCTGATGTACAGATGATTCTGGTCATAAAATACCCAAATACTCTACCAGAAAACTCTGACAGCCGAGAAATATATTCAGCACAATACCAGAACACCGAGTGCCCTTTGCCTTAGTTTCTTGAGGTCCCATTTGTCAGTTGTTAGTCTTAATGCCTAGGCTATCAGAGTTCTGTTCAGAATGTTCTTTCCTGCTTCTGGAAATTCAAGCATATTCCCAACCTTCTCCTTTCAGATTTCAGTGTCTAGGTCCTTGATCCATTTGGAGTTATATGCAGAGTACGCCATGAGGATCTACTTTTACTCTTCTGTACGTACCTATACTATTTGTGGTGATATTTTGTTTGTGCTGTAACAAATAAAGCTTGCCTGAAGATCAGAGTGTGGAGCTAGCCACACTAGCTATAGAATCCAGGTAGTGGAGGTATATATCTTTAATCCCAGGGCTTGGGAGACAGAAGCATACAGATCTTTGTGAGCTCAAGGCCAACCTGGGCTACATCAGTCTAAAGCAGAAACAGAACTCACACCTTTGATCCCAGCACTTTGGATGACACGTCTTTAATCCCAGTACTAGGGAGTTGGAGATGGGAAGGAATATGGCTGGGTGGAGAGAGGGATATAAAGTAGGAGGAGACAGAAGCTCAAATATTCAGTCTCAGGACTTCTAGAGATTGTATACCCAACTCAATCTGAGGATTTTTGTAAAGGTAAGAACTAGAGGCTGGCTGTTCTGCTTCTCTGATCTTTCAGCTTTTACGCCCTAATTTATGATTCCAAATTTTTATTATTAAGACCAATTAGGAATTGCATAATACCTATTCAAACAGTACTCTAAATTGAAGATGTTACCTTCTTGAGTGCTTATTTTTTGCTTTTTTTGTTGTTGTTGTTAAAAACCAGGTGGCTCTTGATGTGTGGATTTATATCTGGGTCCTAAATTCTATGCTTTTCATGGATGTGTCTGTTTTTCTGCCAGTACCATGTTGTTTTATGGCCGTATCTACAAAGTACAACTTAAAATCAGAGATAGCAATAATTCTAGCAGTTCTTTTATCATTCAGGATTGTCTTGGCTGCCATGTTGTTTATGCTTCCAAATAAAATTTAATATATTTTTTTCAATATTGGTGAAGAAGTGAGTTAAAATATTTGATGGGAATTGTTTTGTAAATTGCTTTTGGTAGGATGGTCACTTTCTTAATCTTAATCCTTCTAATCTGTGAACATAGGTCTCTCCTATGCTGGTATCTTATTTTTTTTATTCAATTTTGCAAAGATTTCATGTCTTTTTCTTACTAAGTCTTCCTCAAAGTTAACTTTTTTGAGGCTATTGTAAATGTAATTGTTTCCCAGATTTCTTTCTCGATATGCTCATCATTTGTATGTAGGAATGCTACTAATATTTGTGTTGATGTTTTATCCTACTACTTTCCTGAATATGCTTCTTGCTCTAGGAGTTTGCTGGCAGACTATTCAGGGTCTTTTATGTACACAATCAGTGACTTCTTTCTTTCCTACTTTTTTGTCCTTAGTGTCTTTTTGTTCTTGCTAAGTCTTTAAGTCTATTTAAGAGAAATAGAGAGACTGGACATCCTTCTCGTTTCTGATTTTAGGAGAAACGATAATGATATGAATTCATCTAGGTTGATGCTGTCTGTGAGTTGTTATAAATTGCTTTAATTATGTTGAGATACAACCCCTGTATCCCTAGACTCTCTCATGCTTTTGTCAGGAAAGGGTGATGGATTTGTCAAAGGCCTTTACTCATTTAGTGAGATGATCATATGGTTTTGTGTTTTAGTGGGTTTATTTTTTGTGGTGGGCTACATTTATTGGTTTTATATACTTATCATATAAAGTGCATAGTTATAAAGTGTATAACACTTATCATGTTACTTCATTTATATTTGTATATATACATGTATAGGTTTGTAATATATATATTGAACCATCCATGCATTTCTCAGAAGCCAACTTGGTTTTGGTGGATAATCTTTTTGATGAATTCTTGAATTTGGTTTACATTTTTGTAAATGTTTGCATCTGTGTTCATATTGATCTATAATTTCCTTTATTGTTGAGTCTTCATGCGACCTTAGTATGAAGGTAAGAACTTCACAAAAATAACTTGGAAATGTTTCTTCAGTTTCTATTTTGCAGAATTATTTGAGTATTGATATTGGTTCTTCTTTAAGATTTGGTGCAATCATGAGATATATACACCTGGGCCATGACTTCTTTTTGAGAATGTTTGATTTTAAACTACTGCTTTTATCTTTTCGGTTGTTATATGCATTTTTAAATTATTTACATCATCTTGATTCAACTTTAGTAGGTCATATGTAACTAGAAATTCATCTATTTCACTAAAATTTTCAGGCATAGTGAAGTACAGACATTTTTATGATTCTCTGAATTCTTCAGCATATCTCTTGATATTTCTCTTTTCAGCTGATTTTATTAAATTGTATATTAGCTCTCTTCATTAGTATGTTTAATGTTTTGTCAGTCTTGTCAATTTATTCAATGTGCCAACTCCATTGATTCTTCATATCTTTCGTTGTTGATGCTTTGTTCTAATTCACAAATTTCAGCCCTGACTTTTATTTTCTCTTACTATCTATTATTTGGTGCTCTTGTTTTTAGATGCAGCATTATGTTATTAATATTTAAGCTCTCCAGTTTTGTTCATTTAGGTACTTAATGCTATGAACTTTCTATTCTCTTAGAATTGCTTTCACTGTGTTTCGTAGGATTGGTGTATTGGGTTTTCAGTTAATACTAGAAAAATTAAATTTTCTTCTTAGTTTCTCTGTTTCATTACCAACCAGTAATGTGTTTTGCTTCCCTGAGTTTGTGTACTTTCTGATGTTTGTTTTTATATTCAGTTTTACTCCTTTATGGTCAAATAGAAAGATGTAATTTCAATTTTCATAAACTTGTTGAGACTTCCTTTATGTCCTGATTGTGGTCAATTTTGCAGAAAGTTCCATGAACATTTAAGAAAGTATATTCGTGGGTGTCTGGGTGGTGGTGTGCTTTCAACAGGAACAGCCCCATAGGCTCTTATATTTGAATGCCCTGTCATTAGGAAAGGGTGCTACTTGAGATTAGGATGTATGGGCTTGTTGGAGGAACTGAAAGCACAAGCCTGGTCCAGTGACTTTCTTTCTTCCTGATGTTGAAATCTTGATGTAGATCCCCCAGCTAGTCCTCCAGTACATGTCTTCACACCACTGCCATGATGCTCCCCATCATGTTGACAATGCCTTAAAGCACTGAGACTGTAAGCCAGCCCCAATTAAATGCTTTCTTTTATAAGAATTGCCAGGGCTGTGGTGTTTTTCATGGAAGTAGAACAATGACCAAGAAACGCTGAGTATTCATTCTGTAGGTGTCTATTAACTGATGTATCTGAGTTTCTCTATCTAGTTGTTCTGAGGGGCCAGACACCTATTGACAATCATATTATCATATGAGATTAATCTGTGATTTCAGATCTAATTACATTTGTTTTGTGGATGTTCTTGTTTAGAATTAATTTTCTTTTGATGAAAATTTTCTTCTCAGAATATGAAATGTTTTTCTGTCACTTGATTCCTTTTGGTTTTTAAGTTTCTTTTGTCAGATATTACAATAGCTATATAACTGCTTGTTTCTTTGTTCCATTTGCTTGGAGTATTTTTCCACCCTTTGATCCTAAAGTGGTGTCTATGGCTGATGATGAAATTTTATGGAGGCACAATAAAATGGAACCTGCTTTTTAACCCATTCTGTCTGCAGCTTTCATTAGAAATTAGGATTTTTAGTATTGAGAGTTGTTACTCTCAATGTTCATTGATCCATCTTATTTTGTTTTCTTCTAACTTTTAGTTAATGTCATGGAATTACATATTCCTTGTACCCCCTTGGAAAGTTAAATCTTCTCTTCAAATCAAAGTATTTTTCAAACACTGGTTCTCAACCTATGGGACATGACCCCTCTAGGGTCAAACAACCCTTTCATAGAAGTCAGTTCAGACCATGAGAAAACATATTTACAGTATAATACGTAAGAGTAGCCAAATTACAGTTATAGAGTAGCAATGAAAATAATTTTATGATTGGTCTCACCCTGTGAGAAACTGTTCTAAGGGGTCACAGTATTAGGAAAATTTAGAAGCATAGCCTTAGACATTCTAAGACATATGTTGGCTTCATTTTGCCCCATAAATGGAGGTTACCTGGGTAACTGCCTGAATTCTTCATCCTTGATATGGAGAACTTTACCAAGCAATGATTAAGTTTGTGCCAGGATTAAATTAATTTCCTGGTGCTTGACATGTTAGCCACCCTAGCTAAGTTTATTAAATAGAATTCACATAACACAACTACTCAAAATTAACTTTGACCATTATTCACTCCTCAAGTTTCCAGGCAACCACACTGCCATTGTACTCCCTGACAGTTCTGCTGCAGAGCAGAGTGGCTGCCTACTAACTCCTTGTTTCTGCTAAGGAAACAAATGTGCAGGGGCAAGGACAGCTGAGGAGTAAGCTTCTGTTGTTGTTGTCAGTGTCCTCAAGGCAGCACAATGGACCTTTCTGTTTTTAGAGGCATCTTTTGTCATGTCAGTGGGTATTAGTTATGGTCTCATTTTACTGAAGAGCTCAGAAGTTAATGTGGATCATGGTTGCTTTCTTCATCCCATCTCATTCTCTTGTATCATCTCATTTTCTAGCCCATCTGCATTTGCCTTTTCCCCATGGCTGTGATATAACACCATGACCAAGGCAATCTATGAACGTGTTTAATTGGGTTTACCGTTTCAGGATTAGAGTCCAATCTAATTTGACAGAGGCAAAGGGATAGTGGAGCAAAGGTAAATTTATTAAATTTATTAAAATTACCTGACAGCAGGAATAGCTAAGCGCTCACATCTGGACCCACTAGCAGGATCAAAGGGTATGCTTCCTCTAGCAAGACCACACTTCCAAATCCTCCTCAAATAGCCACCATTTGGAGATGGAAGTATTCAAAGGTAATGGCCCACAGGGGCCATTCTCACCCAAACTACCTTTCAACACACAATGATTCTAGTCCCAAATCTCACAATGATTTGTTGCCATCTATGCCTAAGTATCTTGAACGTATGCAGGTACTGTGAATTGCAGCACATAACTTGGTCCAGAAAGAAGGCAGATTTCTTCCCACTGGATGTCAAGCTAGAAAGTGTACAGCACATTGTGTAGTTTTTGTTTGTTGTTTTGAACAGATGTAAAACTGGAAGAAACAAGGTGAAGGAAAGAGGAAAAACAAAATATTAAGAAAATTTGAATTTGGCCTTCATCACTCATATCAAAGTATACTATTACTTTTTTAACATTTACTTTTGGCCTGAATTTTCCACAGGAATGTAAAATGTACAAATGAAAACTAAAATTATTCCTATTATTTTTATAAGTCTCCAAGTACTTAGAATTATATAAACGTTAATAATTACTAGAAAACTCCTTAAGGGTACATATATTAACACTAAATGCAGATGCTACAGACAGAAAAGGGGGAGAAATACATAAGGAAGAAACAGATAGAATATGTACATGGACAAAAACAAGCTGCTTCATAACTAGGAACTTCTCAAATAAATACTCCTAACGATCTAGGGAGAGTGAAAGTCTGCTCATCATTAACTTTTAAAAATTCACTTTTTCATCTTATCCTGTACGATCATTTACAATGTCCAAATGTGCCAAACAATTGCTTAACTGTACTTCAGTTAACTTTTGCAAACAAAGTCATTGGGTCAACATAAACGATTCAAGCAGTTTCAAAAGTGGAACATTTTGAAAGCATCTTATTTGCTAAGATAAATATGCCTTATGGTTAACTATTTAAAAAAGATTGATTTCCTCAAACTTCTCCCAATTATTTGAGGAGTCCAGGAAAGAACAGCGTCACAGCACTTAAGACTGCGTCCCAGCAGGGTTAATGTGTAAACGTCAGCTGTGGACCTCAGAACTGCCTTCAGCATCCCGGCAGCACAGGCTACAGTTAGCTAACATTGTTTTCTTAAACTAGGGTTACAGTTGTCGTTTAAAATAATCCCATTATAAAATATTTATTAAATTGCTGCAGCATAATCTCATTGATTCTTTCATTTTTGTGCGAGTTTTTCTTTTTTTCTTTCTAAGGTTAATCAGTGCTTCCTTTTCCTAGACCCTATCATTACCCAGAACCGGGTGTGTGTAAGAACCCTGTAATTTACGGTTGAATTATATGGCTTCTAAATGTATTGCTGTCCCTAATTTTTTTTTTTTTACAAACCAAATGATATCAAAGTAATAGCCTTATACAAAACTGAAAATTCCTTGCGAATGGCATCCTTCTGGAGACAAACCTGTATTTAAAATGTTACAGTAAGTTTTAAAAATGAAGAATTGAGTGTCTTTAAAAGGAATAAAATGTCTTATGTAGGGTTTTTGATTTCTTAACATTCCATCATTTTAAAGAAGTTAAGCAGTTCTACAAGAGAAAGAGATACCCAATTATATATAAACAAGAAAACCAGGACTGTATGCCAATCATCATTGAATGGATTCACTCAGCTGGCACTAACACATTCAACTTTTTCTTAACAGTTTTCAAAAAATGTTAGGTATTTGGTGACTCCTCATATTAAGACTAGCATACAAAGGTGAAATTGTCAAGAATAAAACCCATCAATTTACGTACTTATGCATGCTACATTAAACTAACAAGGCTGCCCCTCCACTTACCTGGTGGAATGTTCCCCAAAAGTACACAGGACTCACCTTATTGGTCATTCCCACCATGAACTCCAGCAGTGCTGACTTTCTGAGACTTCCATTGACATCTTCTTCCACTAATTCTATTTTATACAAGACTTACCTCAAAATTAAATATCTTTAAGGACACATAGCCTTTAGCACAGGGTTACGCACCAGACCATGGTCAGCTACTGAAAAACAGCACAAAGTATTCTTGAGGTCATGACCTCATTTCTTAAAGGCCTACTTTGCTTTATGCATATGAGTGTTCTGCCTGCCGGGATGCATATACTTATATATGTATGTGTGTGTCTGTCTGGTGGTGTTGGATGTCAGAAGAGGGCATTTAAGCCCCTGGGACTTAGTTATGCATGGCTGTGAGCCACCATGGTACTGGGAATTGAACCTTGGTCCTCTCCAAGAGCAGTAACTTAACATCTGTGCTATCAAGCCAAGTCTCTACTAAAAGTCAGAAAAACTGTATTTAACTTTGCTTTATTGTAGACAGGGCTTTAGTAGTTGCCAAGAATGGCCTTGAATTCGGTATGTAGCCCAACCTGAGCTAAACTCACTCTCCAGAATGTTGGGATTGAAAGTCTGTGCACCAGGTCTCTTGATTTGGAAGCTGCTCTGAATTCTGTCACACAGAGAAGTTTCCATTGCCTGCCCCATTTGGTCATGCATGTCAATCTTGCACAGCACATGTAATTATGCAGATAGTTTTTCTTCTGTATCAAATGCCTCTTTGCCACTACTGTATGTGTCCTTTGCTCTCCTTTGCCCTAAAATAAGCACTGTCTTCGGTATCTACAACTAGGTTAACTAGCAAAATGGCATCATAAGACATTGAAGAACTTTAGAGGAAGACCAGAGCAATGAAATACAAGATTTCATTAACCACAGAACACTTAAATATTCCATTCATTTAACAGATATTTGCTGAAGACCTTTACATACATTTCAAGGAAAACAAATTAAGTTGTTCTTTGGTTTTTAGGAACCTAGGTTTTACAGTTTTAAAGCCAGGACAGAAAGTAAGCAAGGTAAGCTCTGAGACTCACCCTTGTCTAGCTGCCTACATTCTTAATGGCCAAAATTAATCCAGGATTTCATGTTATAGATTCTTTTTGTTCTTTATATAAACTGTTAGTGGTTTCCCCTGCTTTATTGGTGGTTGCTTTTAATACTTTTAACAAAAAAAAACCAACCAAACTGCTTATTATTTCTTAACTTCTACAAAAAGTCTCATCACAACTCCAGAGGCATTCCTACACTTTAAATCCTGATCGTCTTTTTTCAAGTATGAAAAAAAACAAACCTTTCAGTGTTTACGAATGCTATTGGCTAGCAAACATTTCTATTTCACCCCCATCACCTGGAGACCTTTAAGGAACCTGTTAACTGACTGGGGTGCCACTTTTTCTAGAATGCTCTGGTGAGACACTGTGGATCCCTTTCATTTTAGTGGGGCTCTCTTTACCCGGTGGCAGCTATTGTTTGTGAGCTTCTTACATTGCTCTAAGATGGTAAACATTGCTGAGGAGTAATCTTTTTAAAATTATTAGAAATTTCCACCTTCTCCCATTTCCCTCCCACTCTCCCTCCCTCTCCAGTCCTAAGACAGGATGCCCTGCCCTGTGGGAAGTCCAAGGCCCTCCCCGCTCCATCTAGGTCTAGGGAGGTATGCATCCAAGTAGAATCAAAACCCAGCGCCATTATCATTGGCCTCTCAGTCAGTCCTCATTGCCAGCTATGTTCAGAGAGTCCAGTCTGATCACATGCTTGTTCACTGAGGAGTAATCTTTATGAGCACCTTCGTTTGCTTCTTTGCCCTCCATCAAACAAGGCTTTTGAAATTTTCTGGAGTCTAAATCCTCAGGAGTTGCAAAGGCCTAGGACTATACATACATTTAAAATCACCATGGTTCCAAAACAAAAACAAAAAAAGGAGGTTGTGGTAGTAGGCAAATAGACAAGTATTCTCCCTGGATCCTAAAACTGTATGACACAGCAATGTTAAGGAGGCGAAGGCAGATGGAATCAGGTCAGCTGACTGGCCATAAAAACATGGGTAGCATCTAGGAAAGCCCAATGTAATCTCAAAGATCCCTGAATGTGAGCAGGTAGGAGATACATGTGGAAGGATTCCACTTGTTATTGCTGAGTACGCCAAGAAATGCAGTCGGTAGACTGGAAGACAAGGAGAATCCAGACCCCCCTAGAGCTCCAGAAACAAAGCCTCACTGATACCGTTCCTCTTGAATGGCCAATTCTCTGAACTGTTGAGATTCCCTCAAGACTTCCGACCCAAAGAGCTGCAAACGGTGGCTTTAAATTCTAAATGTGTTCTCTAAGACAAGTAACAGTTTAACTTGAGAGAACGCAGAGGCCTGTCCTACATGACATAGGAGACCAAGCAGCCAAGCACACTATGGTGGGTGAGATCTCTGCAGACTGCTGTGTAAACTGCTCAGGTCACCTTAATCCCCTTCCCTCCCCATCAGAATCCTTGGGAGCTGCAGCCCACATAGGCCTATTTCTCTGACCAGGACCTCTCATCTGTAACTATTCAAACAACCTGAGGAAGTGATCTGTATTCAACAGCATCATAAACTGTTTAAAGTCTATGCCCGAGATTCCAGTTTGGAGATCAAATGTCTCAGTGAATCTGATTAACACTCCTTCTCAGAAGCAGGCTGGTTAAATATTAAATGTGGGAAAACCTGTGCTTGTTACTAATGTGGGTTAACAACCCCTTAAACTTAACCCATTAGCCAAGCATCACAGGATAACTCAGAACCCAGTCACTGACTGGAGCTTATATATTACAGGCACCCATGAACGATTAAACTACACAAGCTACAAGAAAATTTTTTGCTATAATTCTGTAATCTGTGAAGGTAATACTTTCTTAAAAAAAAAACAAACCTGAAATTTTACTGCTTTGTCACTAAGTGCAACCCATGGGAGACCCTCTCTACCAAGATTTGTGACATTGACCCACTTTACCGGTGTTTATACAAAAGGAAAACTGATTCCCAGATTACTTGAGGTTGTGGTTGCATTTTTGGTTCAGGGTCTCATACAGTCCAGAATTTACCATTGGCCTCAACTCCTGATTCTCCTTCAGCCATTTTTATGTTCTGCTCAGGTTAAGAGGTTCATGAGCACCAATCCCAAACTGAGAAGCTATGGCCAGAAGAGAGCTTCTGGGATCATCAGTTGTAATGATGTGGCTTTTGGTAGGTTGATCATGCTTCATTGGAATGCACTGAGCATCCTGAGCAGTTGAGCACAAAGTGGGTGAGATGAAGTGAGAATGAACAAACTATGTTGTACAAAGCTGACCCCCACTAAACACCATGTTCAGGTCCTAAATATGGATTTGAAAAACCACCTGGGCAGTGGTGGCACAAATCTTTAATCCCAGCACTTGGGAGGGAGGAGGTCAAACTACATTCAAGCACAACCTGTCTATACCTGAAACCATTAAAAAAGAGAGTGAGTCTAGCTATTGGATTATTCTACTAGTCTTATTTTCTCCAGGCAGCAAAGCCCCTGTTAACGAACCTCAGCATTAAGTCTGCTAAGGGTTCAAGCCAAATTCAAGTCCCTGAAAATGCCAAGTACTATTGTATTTTCCTGATCATGAGGAAACTCTGATCACTCCTGCCAAGCTATCCTTTCCTAACAGGCACCAACACTTTTACACTTTCAGGTGAGATATTTGCCCGTGTGCCCAATACAACTTACTCTTGCCGTTTTAGTTAACTGCCCCAGGTCCTTGGCACCCTAGCATCACTAACGCATGGGCACTCCTACCTAGTAGCTGTGTTTGTGGGCTCTACACAGCAGGTGGTTTACATACTAAGCACCAATGGACCGTATCTTCAAGTCACCAGGCTCACAGTTTACATATTACCATTGTAAGCTGGAGGCAGGACCACATTCCATCTCTAGAAATAAAGACAGACGTCAAAGGAGGCTTGGAAAAGTACCTAAAATTCTCCAACTCGAACATGCTAGGTGACATAACTTATTCTCTTCTGTAGAGATTGTGACCTAACATATACAACAGAGCAGAAAGGAGCTAGACTGCAAGAGGGAAAGACAGAGGATGTATGTGCACACAGGAATGCAGAGTTCACACACTGGGGAAAAAAAAAACTACCATGCACTCTAAAACTTTAGCTATCATGTGAGAAGAGGGCACAGATGTGATGTCTGGGGCCAGGGAAAACAGTACCATGTAAAACACCATGTAAACTTTAGACATTAAAGCTCAAATTCTTTTGATTGGTAGGATGGAAATGAAGTAATTAAGTGCAATTTCTAATTATCCTAACTGCTGTTGATGGGCAAAACCCAAACATTATCATCTCGTTATGGAAAAACAAGTGCTACGTCCATAAAGAATTCTACACAGAAACCACAAAACCTTGACTGTAAGCTCAAAGGCATGGCTTCAAGTGTTCTGATGGCTCATGACTAAGACAACTCAGGATATACTGGTTACATTTATTTGTCTTAATAACCATATACATAAGAACCAGACAATCATCAATACTGCAAATCATCCTTCATTCACTGCACAAGCTTTCTAAATGGTATCTGTGTAATAAAACCAAGTGTATAATTCTGTTCACTGTACTTACCCATGCATTGTTCCAGACAAGTCTCTTGACAAGTGCTAGCCCTCTAGCCTGTAAGCAGCGTTCCATCCACATCACTGAATCCTAATAACCTATCTCAATTATTAGGAATGTATATTAGACAAGTAAAAACTTGAGATATTTCCCTTCCCTGTCAGCAACGTCAAACACCTTACACAAGAACTAATTCTGTACTCACTGTACTGATTTCTCCAAGTATTCTGCACTACATGAGACTTGAATTGCTCAAATCACTGGCCTTTATTTAGTACCTTGTTTCTCATCTACCATGACTTTTATGTATCTACTACGTGTAGCAATCTACATGTAGCAATCTCAAACCCTGAAAAATTATCTTCCATACTGTCACATATACATGTTTTAGTTAAAAAGGCATAATGCCCTCAAAAGCAAATCTGGTATTTGTTCCTACTTTCCTCCAAAGCATGTTAGGAACCCAAACCAAAGTAGCTTTGTTCCTACTTTCCTCCAAATTTATTTGAAAAGGCACCCTAACTTGTTTTTAATTTCTATGTTTGAATGGGACTACTTAAGCTTTCCCCATAAAAACTCTTACCTGTAAAATTAAGACAAAAATACAAAGCCCACCATTAAAGACTGGTCCCCATGCCCTCAAGAGGGAAAATGTCTAGGTTACTTATAGGGAAATAAAGATACAATATCACCAGTGCCACAAGTTTCAACTTTATTTCACCATGCTCATCAGGTACAGGAAATTAAGTTTGTAAACAGTGTTTATTAGCATCAAAAGAACCTCTGAGCAGCACACTCTTCAGGCTCTGCCCATGTCTGATGACTCACACACTGAACCCCTGTCAACCATCTTCCTATACTTTAAAACTCACAGCGCCCTCTGAATAGATCCTATACAAACTGGCAATGCTATAAACCATTTAGTCTAATGAAAACCACACCAGTTCTGACTGAGCAGAGAGCAAAGCAGTCACCTTTATACAAAATAAACTAGAAAGCTGCATGGAGGCATGACCCCTGAACTTTTTCCACTGCTTCATTCGCCTGTTAAATCTCTGAAGGCAGACAACCTACATAGTGTTATCAGTTACACAACAGAATTTCATTATACATACAACAGGTTTTTAGTGACATTGACTTGTTCTTTCTCCAGACCGCTGCAGGTTGTACCGACTCTTCAAACCACGCACAGGGAAAAGTCCAGATGGTTGCCTGGCCTAGGCTGGCCTGTTAAAATGAACATCTCAGGGACTTTCAGTTAAGTCAACACTTAGTAAAGATTTAGTAAGGATTTTTTACAGCCTCACAGTGGTTCTTTCCTATTAGAGGGTAAATTTAACAACTATCTTCATGTAACATACAAGAAAACTACATGTTCCCTCTTTCCTGAAAGACTATAGGCCTAAGCTACCACAAGATCAAAGTATAAGAGCAAAACCGTTTTTAAATTAGTAGTAAGACATCCACTAGTCTCCCTATCTGTTGAACCAAGGTTTACACAGCTGCTGATCTTATGTACCACCAAACTTAAAGGAGAATTAAAAAAAAAAACTTGGAAAAAACTTCACTGTGGTACCTGAAAGGGACATTCATTTATTGCTTTGCTAGGATACAATCTCAAGTGAAGAATATTCAACACAAATACCATGACACAGGCTCAGCATCCAATGATACTAATTAAGATCCCATTAGTTTTAAACTTGTAACTTAGCATATGGAAGAAAGCACCCAACAAGCTTCCTACTTTTAAAGATGAACATAATATTCAAAATTTTAGAACACAATCAACAGACCCCCTTATAGAACACATGAATCATGAGACATTATAGAACTCATCATTTTAAAGGAATGGTCTTCACTAGTCATTAAAATAGCTTCTCTTCACCTCAAAGTTCAATACTCACGTTAAAAGTACATTTCCTTTTTGTTAATAATTGTACAATTAATTCTGATCACTCTTTATCCTGAACATATATGCATCTTACAGTCACTGAATCTGCAGTGTGCCTTGCTGCTCAGGAATCCAAGACTAAGCTTCTTACATTTCTTTTACAAAGTAGCACATGAGAGATGGAAAAACCTAACTCTAGGTGGTCTACTACAAAGGTTATGACAATTTCAAATTTTTAAGATAACACTTTTTCCAAGGTGATATACTTGCTTAAGTACTTAGATCTGGTTACCAGCTCACCCTTATCAATTTTACTATTTTTTATGTTTCATTCCAATGACATTTATCCACACAGCTGGAACCAACTGCGTTGCCCAAATCTAGAGGGAATGCCAACTAAACTTGGAGAAAACTTTTCCTGCTGTTAATCCCAGGACAGCACACTCCAGGGCAACAGGGAGAAAGTATGCATACCTGTCACTCACTGACAACAGTTTGTCTTTCCCTTAAGCCCGCCCTCCAGTTCTTACAAGGTGTGCACAGAACAGAGCAGGAGCCTGTTACCTAGTGCTCCCAAGACCACATACAGAGAAACAGCATCATCAGAAAACACCTCACCTGGATGTCAACAGTGTAACAGCAAAACCCTCTACCAGAGACTCAAAGAAAATGCTTTCTTAGCTCCCGTCAATCCACTTGAATAGTCAGTGAAGGGCCCCATTCTATCACTACCATACTGGGTACTTGTGGGTCTAAGCCCACAAAAACATCTGAGATACAAATCCCAAGCTGAAATGACTTAGTAAAAGACAAACCAAGTTTTGACAAAAAAACAAAAAACAAAACCCTTCATCATGTTTTACACCAGTGAAAGCAACAGAAGTTACAAAGAGTTCACACAATCTCTTTACAGTGGAAACCGGCATCTTCAGCAATATTAATTTCACATCTTCTGGTCACAATCCCCACCAAACTCAACAGGCCGGGACAAGTGCAATACCACACAGAAACACAGCATTGCGACAAATCCCGACCTGTGTAGAAAGGGGTTTGAGTTTCCCTCATTTTCTACAGACTTGTCACCACCACAGTCAGTTTTGCATGGATTTGCACAGCAGAGTATTATACAGCTGGATGCAAACCTGCAAAACTAACCATAGACCAGTGCTCAGTACCAGGACAGTGTGACTGGGCGAAGGCCGAGGCTGGAGCTCTACAGCTGGCAGTACTGGAAGTGCTCGTAATGCAGTAGATGACTAGACACTACCTGCACTATAAGCACTTTAGTGCTACGGAAGCTGTCATCAAACACACCACGCAGAGTCTACATCGACAGACACAATAAAAGCACAGAATTAGTTAAAAAAAAAAAAAGGAAAACACAACAACACTTGAAGTAAATAGCAGGCCACCATCAGTTTTGCATAGATTTGCACAACCACATTCTTCTTGTAGTGCAACTATGCAAAACTAACAGAGGGCTGCACACAAAAACTATTAAGACCCCTACATGCTTGCTTGACTCGGATTAGGTGAGGACATAACTTCTTATGCCAGAAGGAGCACTTAGGGCAGTAGATGCTAGTCTACTTCACTATCTGCACTAGATGCACCTTAGAACAAAAAGCACTCAGCAGCACCAGCAGCCCTCACTGTGACTTGACGCCCACCTTGGCTCCCTCCGAGGCAGCTGTCACCATAATGCTACAAGTGCCTTCACTGCAGTAGATGCGCATATCACTACCTGCACTGTAAGCACTTTGACATTATTCTGACTGGTCACACTCTTCAGGGTCTCAAGGTGGTGTTCTCTTTAGTCCTGCTAAATTTGAAATAAATAATTAGAATAACAGCCCAAAGCTCTTAACACCTGTGACAAACATACATTTCAGCTTAAATCCAAAAAGAGAAAAATCATCTAAAAGCACAATGGTCCAAATTGTACATTTTGATGTTGGCTCTTCCTTATACTAGGGTTTCCCAAGTCCACACATTGAGGGAACACAAAAATTATGCTCTACACCAATGAGAACCATCATCAGCAGGGCAGCTGGACTTGTTAGTACCTTTTAGAGGAAAACTCCAGATCAAAAGGCAGCAATTTCTTTTCTTCTGTCCTCCAAATGGGCAGACACTTGACAAAATAATTAACACAATTACTGTTTATTCACTTAAGTTTATTAGTTATACAATGTAAAAAGTTAACTTTTACATACCACCCCAAATTAGATATTCTTTATCAATCCAACTTAAAGGGCCTACAAGTCTCCAAAACCTACTGTAGGTTTACTTAAAATCTAGCTCATCCACACTTGTAAAAACTTGACAAAACCCCAAACGCACTTATTTCATACTTTAAAACTTCAAGCCTGTTGTAAAAACTCCAAGGCAAAAAGTAAAAAACCGAGTCTCTTTATAAGAAGTAACTACAAAAAATATACTTACCCAGCCAGGCAAACTTCCTTCTCTCCAAGTATCCTTGGGCAAAGCCTCGGGTGCTGCTAGGTCCACGTGTATGACTAGGGTTGGGGGGAGGGGGTGAGACAGAGAAAGGATAAGCGCATTTGCTCAAAATTACTACATCCTATTCGAACATGCTTATTTCTATCGTTCATAAATGAGAATCCCATCCATATGCAAAAAAACCCCCCAAAAACAGGGACAACAGAGGCAGGCCAACAATGTAGTGGGTAAAAAACGGTAGCAGAGGATAAAGTTGAAAAATTACAAAGATTCAAATATCCGTGCATGAATTAATGTGTTCCCTTAAATACTGTTCATAGGACCACCATCAACCCTGAACTCTACAGGGCAGTGGCTCAAGCCAGAGGAAAAGAGCGACCGAAGGACTATTCTTCACCACCCCTCCCCCCATCAAGACCTCGTGGCTGCAAGCCGGGATAAAGAGTTGTTTCCCCAACTGCTGTGATCCTCGTGGCCACGTTGCTAATTTCCTCCTCTCCCGGTCCCACAGAAGCCACCAGCCCGCTCCCCTCTCTGGTTCTTTCCCCTTCGAGCCAGCTCATCAAGAGAAAACCGGACAGGGGTGAACACCCCACACTGCCAAGTGCCCGCCACGCTCATGGAGCCCGGGCCGGCAACAGCACATGTCGCACAAGGGGGCCAGCGGGTCCACGCGCGGCCGCCAGGGGGCGGCAGGTCAGAGCCGGACGCGCCGAGTCCCCCCGCCCGCCCGCTCCTGGGCGGCTGCGCGACGAGCGGCGGCGAGGCCCGGGCGGAGCGAGGCTCCGGACACGCCGGCCGTCCTTTGTGCCCCGCGCGGGCCCCGATCGGGGCTCCGAGGGGAAGGGGGTCCGTCCGCCGGGCTCGCCGCACGCGGCCCAAGGCCTGCGCCGGGAACAATCGGCTGCGGGCGGCGCGCAGTGGCCGCCATGTCCCCCGCCCTCGGCGCGCGCGGCGCGGCCCGCCCCGCAGGAGGAACATGGCGGCGGGGCCGCCGCTCCTACCGAGCCCGCCCAGCCCTCCCGCGCCGCGCTCGCCAGCCAGCGCCCCGTCCCGGCTCCACGCCGTCGCCGGGGCGAGCCGGGACCTGGCGGGGGAGGGGGACACCGGCGGGGCCAATGGGGCGCCACCCCGCACCAGAGGGAGCTGCCCACGCGGTGGCACACAAAAGCCCACGCGGAGCGTGCGGGTGGCGCCTGAGCCCCGCGGCCCCCGCGTCCCGGCGCCAGCTCGGGCGCGCACAAAGTTTCGGGGCCTCCCGCCCACGCCGCTCGCCCGCCCGCGCGCAGGTTCCTCGTGGGCGCGCCCCCTCCCGGCCCGCGGCCTGCCCCATGTGCCGCCGCCGCTTTGTTCTGCAGGCGCTTTAACTCTCGCCCCCGGGAGAAACTTTGCCCGCACGGCCGCCGCGCACCCCGCCCGGGCCCCGAGGCTCCCGGGAGCGGCCGGCGGCCTCGTGCCCACCCTCCCCAGGGCCATTGTGTGCGCCGGGCAGGCCCCCGCCGGGCTCCGGGGCCGCCGCCCCCTCGGGCCCCACCGGCCCGCGTGCGAACCAGGACGGCCGTCCCGGGCACGCCGGCGCCCAACGGCCCGACACCCCCTCCCTCCTCGATCCCCCTGATCGCGATTCTCCCCGACCCGGGTCGTCCCGCCCGCCGCCTCCGCCGTGCCGGGGAGCGCACAACAGGTTTCCTTTTCCCGAGCCGGCGGCGGGGCGGGCGGGCGCACTCACCGGAGCAGCCGCCACCATCTTCGCCAGCCTCCGCGCCACTACTACGGTCCGAGGCCCCAGGCCGGGAGTGGGGGGTGCGGCGTGGCCGGACCCGGGCCGCGCTCGGGGGCTCCGTGGAGGGACGCGGGGCACCGTCCCCCCCACCCCTCGGCCTCACCGCCGGGCGCGAAGTGGCGCGAAGGCGCAGGCCGGGCGGCGGCGGCGGCACCTCGAAGGACCATGTGGGTGAATGAAGGGCGGCGGCTCCCGCCTCAACGTAAATACGGACAAGCCCCACTCCCTCATTAGCATAAAAAACAAAGTACTTCCGACCTCCCCGCCCGCCCGCCAATCACCGCAGGCCCCGCCCACGGCGGCTCGTTCTTGGCGGCCCGGAGAGCGGGAGCCGGGGAACCGCTGGTGGCGCCGCGCCGCCTGCCCCGGGGTCCGCCCACCGCCACCCGTTCGCCCGCTCGTTCGCTCGCCCTCCCGCCCGCCCGCCGCGCGGGGCTCCGGGCCGGGACACCTCGCGCCACGCCCCCGGCACGCCCTCCCGAGCCGGCCCCGCCCGCGCGTGCGGACCCCGCGCCGCACACCCTCCTGCGAGCGCACGCGGCTCGGGCTTCCCGCCAGCCGCGCTCGCCCTGGACTCGACGGAGCCGCCGGGGTGACCGCCGTTTGCTCACTTTGCTCGTCCCGCGCGACTGTGCTCGGTCATCGTGGGGGTCCACCCGAGCACCCGAACCGGGGGCCGGGCAGAACCACCTAGGGCGAGCTCCTCTGGCCACCGATCCTTTTGAAGCCGGTAAAGAATGCCTGGCTCGTCCTGAGATGGGTTCCTTAACCTGGCCGCGTGTCACCGGAGCGCGTGTCCCCGGAGGGGGCGACTCGGCCACTGCGCGTGCCTCCTCCCTTGCCCAGCTGCACCGAGAACTCGCGGCTCTCCGGTAGAAAAAGCACGCAGCTCGGAAAGAGCCTTGTAAACAACCACAGGGCTGAGATAAGCCCCCTCCCTGCTACACGCTGTGGTTCAGGAAATTCCAGAATTCTCAGAAACCTTATTAAAAGAAGTGAGAATTCATAACATCTCCGACAAACAGCTATTTCAAATTGGTTTCGAATAATCCCGTTCTCAGTCTTTGGAAAGCCCTTGCCACTCTGTTCCGTGCTTTTTACAGGAAAACTGTAAACCGTGTGTTACCCGAATAGGTCTATAATGTCCTAATGTTAGGGATTCTGACAGTCAGCCCTTGGCACTTCTGTCTTTATTGTCTCCCTGACTTACTTTCTCATGTGCTGCTTAACTTCGGCTAACTTTTCTAAAACGTGGATTCATGTTTTGTTTTCAGTACTTTTAAATATTGACTCTATCCTTTAGAAACTTTTTTTTTGCTTTGAAAATTAAAATACATGACTTTTGAGTACGTGGTCCTTCTGTAATACAGACGTTTATGAGTTACTCAGAGGGGGAAAGGACTGCTAATTTTATTAATCTCATTTACATCACTTAGCTGGCACTGACTAATTATGTCAAATTTTCTTGACAACTTTCATCTGCTCTACAGCGGAGTGCTTGTTGGGAGTGTTCATCACACACTGAATGGAGGGAAATCCCACCTGTAGACCAGTTCCATGGCAGGAAAGTTACTTATTTCGTAGTTTCGTTCCAATTAAAATCAACAGTCCTATTTTAAGAATCTGTTTTAAGATATCTAACAATATCTGGAAATCTGACATGCAGTCATGCATTTTATATGACTATAGTAACTATAAAGGATTTGGCTCTTACCACGTACACATTTTTTTTTATGGTAATCGGGATTTTGGAAGATGTAAATTCATTTAAAGTCATTGACTTGGAAGGCCCAGAAAGTCTCAGAATTACTAGGTTACGTTTTTTTTTAAAGTGTACGCTCATACTTCCTTTCAAAATTAATAGATCTTCTTAGTTATAGTTAAAGTACTTGGAAACTTTTTATAACAATGAATGTGTGTGTGTGTGTGTGTGTGTGTGTGTGTGTGTGTGTGTGTGTGTGTGTTTGAAGCCATTACTACTTAGAAACCTCCTCCGTCTCAGGGTCCACAGCTGGGAATATTTCATAACTAAAGGAGAGTTATGTGAACATGACTTTGACCATCACAAAATTACTTGGACGGCTCTCAAATGCCTTCTGCATCCAAAGAGTATGAAAACAAAGCCACGTGAAATGCCAGTGAAACGCATGTCCTTCGAAGTTATAAATACACTGGGATTTTTCAGACTTCCGACCCTCCGGCAGACATGTAAGGCTCAGTTCAGTGTCAGTTCCTGAGTGAGTGCTCACAGGCTGGGCAGCAAGCAGGACACCAGTGCCTTTCACTTCTCACTCATGGGATTCTGAGTCTCAGCAGACGGATGGTAGGGAATAGAGGACATCGACAAAGTCCTGGCGCTGATTACTAAAATATGTTACCAGTTGACTGTGACACTATCAGTTGACTAGTATTTAGATTTTGAAAGATAAATTCAGTTAAAATAATCTTTTTTAACATCCTTATAAGGTCTTAAGAAACTTACAGAATGACCATCACATTCACATCTGAGAGGGAAAATTTTAAAATCTCAACTACATGTGACTCCTGGGTGTCGTTTTTTCAAGATGTATAGTTTAGTAATTCAAAGATAATCTATAAATTAATTGAGCAACTAAGTACTTTTACTGTTCTTGAAGACTTGCATTTTTAGAGGGTTCTTTTCTTGCAGTTATTTATTATTTTCTCCATAGTATTTGCATTTAATGGGAAGCAGAATCAAAATGCCACCGTGAGTTTACAAAATTAGCTCACTGTAAAATAAGAACAGCTTTGGATCTTCTTTGGTAATGTAGCAAGCTGCCCAGCAGTACAAATTGAAAGGTGAGTTTTACAATTTTTTTTTACATCATGTCTGTATATTTGGGACTGTGTAATCTAGTATTCCATATTGGCTGTACTTAATGTTGACCAGCTAACAACTAACTCTTCTGTCCAGTCTCCCCATCGTGTATACGTTCTCACAGTTCCTTCTGTACTGGCTAGAGTACAGAAGCAGAGAGTCAGACAGAACCCATGCCTACTGCAAAATCAAGAACTACAAAATGATTCTGGTTACCAAGAATCTTTTCTGAATGAGCTGCAAGTTTTATGTTTTCCAACCTGTGTTTTATTTGCTCCTTCCAATAGCTCTTCAAATAATTACCCCAATGTGGGCTTGTTTAGAACAGTGCTATTCTGTAAGTCGCCTGATAATAATCCCCACAGAGAAGAAATTTGGGGATTATTCACTGACCACAGCGGATGGCCCAAGCCACTATGTGGGTCTGTGAATTTGTGGTGAATGCAAAGTCCTTTGATCATTGAACTGGAAAGTTCCAGCTCTGTCTTTGGAATTAAATTAGAAATTATGGAAGGAAAGACGAGTCAGTGCGTGTGTGTGTGTGTGTGTGTGTGTGTGTGTGTGTGTGTGTCAATAAAGAGCAGTTACCACCTTTCTTTTCCTCTCTCCTTCCTTCCTTTTCATGCTATGTCTTTGGAGCTGCCACTGTGGCACACTGGAGAGGTGGAGGGGGATAGCAGATGATTTCTCAATGGGAAGAAATCAGTCACACTAGTTACTAGTTATCACAGCACAGCCACAACCGTCAACTGTCATCTGCAAATGTGGGTAAAATCGTGAGGCTTTTACAAGACTAGGAAAACATAGTATGATTTCTATTAAACCTTTAAAGGCAGCATATCATTATAGTACAGTATTGCAAAGTATTTCACTACTTTCCCACATATTTTTATTAGGACACAAATTTCAAACTTACAAGTCAATAATTTTAAACTTCTTCTTCTTAATTCAGTGTTTCTCAACCTGGCCGTCCTTTTCTTACTCCAGGAGCCATTGAGACATGCAAATGTCTGGCTCCTACTTGCACATATTCTAATTTAGTTAGTCAGAAGTATGGCCACTTTCCCCCCCTTTAGTTTCCAGATCGTGTTTCATGTTTATGTGAAATCAGGACTGCCAGATTTGGTGCTGACTTTTACATTAGATAAAAATGTTTTATCTAATTCTTACCATTAGTTGGTTAATAGTGATGGGTGCTTTTGCCTGCCCATCCCTATTGTATACATATAGGACACACTGAGAAGCCATGAGACAGTGACCAAGGTTGTTCTAAGTCTCTTGCCAAGGATTCGAGGTGCAAAGTCTGACAAAGAAAGAATTTAGGGACGACTGAAAACTGAATGTCACCCGTGCTGAATGTCACTTGTGCTGCAGCACCCTGGGAAGAACGTGAGGTAGCTAAGACAGCGGCATAACGGTGGTTATGTGCTTCATCGAGCTGTGCTGTGTTTGAAAATACTCTTGGGGGCATACTTGTTTGGATATAAGTTGATGGATCCTTTTTTTTTTCTCTCCAATCGGCTTTAAGAAAAGTTTATATACAAGCCAGGCATGTGGCACATGCCTTTAATCCCAGCACTCAGGTGGCAGAGGCAGGTGGATCTCTGTGAAGCCAATCTGGTCGACAAAGTGAGTTCCAAGTGAGGACAGCCAAAGATACACAGAGAAACCCTGTCTTGAAAAACAAAAATAAAACAAAACAAAAAGTGTATATAGCAATCATTCAGGCCACCTAAAAGTTTTTGAAAATAAGAAAGGACACAGTAAGAAGAGTCCAGGGTAGAAGATATTATAAAGTGCCACTACTTTTTGTTTATTACATTCAATTCCCAAAGAGTATCTAAGATTTTCTCTGATTTGTTGGTTTCAAATATTGGATTTAACCTTATCTGATATCAGATGAGATAGACTGCTATAGTCTGCCCCCAACTGTGTTCTTCCGGTTGCTAGTTCTCAAAAACATCTCAAGACCTGGATTTTATAGCTTTTTATGTTCTTGAAAACTCTTCAAAATAACAGATTTCACAGTTATTATACTATTTGAAAAGTAGTATGTAAAAATATACTATTTATACTATTTTTAACTTTTTTATAGTATTTTATAAAATTGCACTTAAGTATTTATTTTCATTCCTAGAGTTGAACCTACTCCTTTGTGTGCATGCCAAGGCAATAAAAAAAAAATCAACTTATCCTGAATTTGTTGTTAGTGTCTGATAATTTGTTTTTGTGAACTTCGAAAGTTGGCAACACTGTTCAGGCTACAGATGCGGAGTAGCTCAGCTGCTGTATTTCTTAAAGATCTTCTTGATGTATGAGACCTTGAGGAGGTTTTGACAGGGAAATAAAGGGTAGATATGGAATTTTTTGAAAAGACTAAATAATCTGGGCCAGCAATATGGTTCAACATGAAAAGGGGCTTACTGATAGCCTGGAGACCTGCCTGAGTTCGGAACACAGAAGGGAACAAGAGAGCCCATCTTGCAAACTGTCCTCTGAGTTTCACAAGTGTAGCTTGGCACGTGCTCCAGTATGCACACACAATAAATAAATGTAATACACTTTTAAGAGAATAGATAATCTGATAAAATCGTTAAAATCTCAGACATAGTGTTTACATGAAACTTCTACTAAAGGAAGTGTTTGTCTTTAGTTGTATTTATTTATGTTGTACATATATCGAACTTTCCCAGAATTTTATGAGAATAAAATTTAAAACAAACAATGTTATATTTAGCCATACATGCTACGATGTGGCCAGTATTTGCTTGCATAATATTAGACTCGGTCGTTTGCTTGCCTCTCTAGTGGGGAAGCTATGGTTGCTATTATTAGGTAAGCAAAATGAATCCAAGAGAATACTTAGAGCTTAATACTTAAAATACTTAAATATACTTAAAGTTGACTTAACATCACCATAAAGAGGGATGAGGAATGCGAACAGGTTAGGCATAAAAGCCTAGGGAGGTGGTGTTGGAACTCTTTTGTCTTGACTTGTAACAGAAGGCTACTTGGGATTGATGTACATTGCACACTTTATTCTTCGTATAGTATCTCTCAGCTTCCAAGTGATAGCAGCAGTCAGGAAGAAGGAAGTACCAGTGTAAGATCTCAAGTGAAACAGAAGCAGGGACGAACGAGATGCATACCAGGATGGTGTGGTTCCGTCACCACAAATCACTGCTGACCTGTGCGGGTAGCATTTACAATCATGGGTGCAATGGGTAAATCAGTCATTAATGTGTATGAGACTGATGATGCCTCAGGGGACCCAAAAGACGGGCTTTTACAGCATCAGATATTTAAGAAAAGGCTAACTTCCACCACTTAAGAGAATTCTTTCAATACACAGCGTTTAAGAGAAGATAGACATCTACTAACCAGACACACGGTGCTGTTTAGAACTGCGTCAGACATCACCCATCAAAGCTAGGAATCTCAATATTCACTGTTCAAGAAGAGATGATGCTTAATCTTCTCGAACAAATTAGCGGTGTTAAAGTCTAATGTGTGTTCACCTAAAATAATTACTAGACTCTGAATTCAAAAGTGATTGAGTTTATCAACACGCGTGAATGGTCTAGCAACAGAATCACCAGTGCGTATGTAACAGTTGATCCTCAAAGATGTAGTCAGTGCCTTGTAGCCAACCTGAAAAGGCATATAGACTGTCTTTAGCTAAAGGAAATTCAGGGTTCAGGGGAACAGAAAGAGAGAGACCAGGGATGAAGGGAGCCACTGCTGTCATGAGGGGGCCTTATGAACACATGGTCACAGGGATTCCTCAAACCCTGCAGACTTCCTTGTGTTGTATCTTCTCTACAGAACACAGAGCGCTGCCTTCCTCCCTTGAACAGGAGCCATGTGAGTGGCTGCAGTGTTGGTTACTTTTCCACAAGTGTACGAGTGGAAGAGTTCAGCCATGAATAGGTTGATTCACCAGTTTCTGGGGAATTATGCACAGTATCATATCCCTGGCATAAAACCAATGTGAGATGGAAATGTGGCTTTCAGACCTGAGTGGAATGTCAAAAGAACGTCAGGAGATTACAGCAGGTAATATCATGACTGTTGAGCAATTAAATCTTCACAATCATCCAGTCACGGGCATGCTCGTGAAGCCAGATCCTCTCATTTGGAAGGATGATTCCACTGACTGTGGCCGTCATTTGCTGCTTGCATGAAGGAGAACAGTCAGAAGCTCCTGAATCGTTATCTATGAGGATAATACCTAGACTGTCATGTTGGATTCCTAGAGAACCCAGAACATGTATTAGGATGAGGTGAATGCCCCAATCAAAACACGTCAATGCAACACAGCAGCTATCATAACACCACGTGGTAGAACTGACCCAGAGAAGCAAAATTCTGCTCCTGCTATGCTAGGTCATCTTAAATATCTCCTTTTCAGCAAATGCACTGCCCCTGCCGGTCCTGAAGCAATAAAGGAGAAGAGCAAGAAACGCTGACTGGGAATGCCACTGTGAGTGAGGAGTCTGAGATCACCCAACGTACATAGTGCTCTGCAGAGCTCATGGTCTGCCCAAGAGCCTCCCTAGCTCCTTGTATTCTCAGCCGAGATTAAGTGCTACATCTTAATGAAGTAACCCTTCGTAGCTGTGCTATCATGTATTTTAGAGGTCTATACTTCATTAAAGCCATCTTGGCCAAACCAGAGTCAGAGAGCATGAGCTTCAAAGCATTTCCTATATTTTTCATTTTCACTTTCACTTAGGAATTTCCTGTGGTTTGATGACTTACAAACTGCCAGGCAAGGTAACATAGTGATTTCACACGGGATCGCTGATCACCACAAACAAGACTAACTGGCTCAAATAAAAAGCCTGTAACTTAAATGTTAACATTTCCAACTCTCCATACCTCCTTCAGTAAATCTTTACATTATTATTTTAGTAACATTACGTTATCATTTATAACTCTGGAGAACTGACCCCTTTTTAAATGTCAGTCAAATGCTCTATACTGAGCTGTATCCTCAACTAAAATACACAACAGAAATGTACTTACTTGAGCAAAAAAAAATTACAAATCTCGCTTTTACAGTTCTAAACATGTTTAATAAGTAACAAGGTTGCCACTGCTTTGATTGCTAACAGAAAAAAAGACAAGAATTATTCTCATATTGTCATTTCTAGACAATAACAAAGTAAAATTGCAACATAGATTAGTCTTTTAAAGATTCTCACATCTCATTTTTTTAAGATAGTCCAAAAAATATGACATTTTCAGACCAACTGATTAAAATAGAAATGGTATATCTGTGCTTAAGCTAAGAAATGTAACTTACTTACAGACCCAGGTGGGGAGCAGAGCTGTTTAACATACTACTTTGCAATCATGGATAACTTTCTACTTCTCAGTTGCTTCATCTCTGTAACTAGAACATTAACAATTTCTTTTTCAGCCATGCGGTGGTGACACACGCCTTAAATTTTGGCTCTCGGGAGGCAGAGGCAGGCAGATCTCTGATTTTGAGGCCAGCCTGGTCTACAGAGTGGGTTCCAAGACAGGCTCTAAAAGTTGCAGAGAAACCCTGTCTTGAAAAACAAAACAATAAAACAAGACAAAACAAGACAAAAATCCAACAATTTCTTTCTTGTCAGGATATTTTAAAGAACAACTGAAATTATAGGTGTGAAACAATTGAGGGCCATAACAATCAGAACTAAATAAATACTATCATTAATATAGAGTTAACTACATCTTAATAATATTATTTGCCAATACTTACGGTCTTTTTGTTGAAAATATATTAAACCATATAGTTTTAATATAACCATATAGTTACCCATTCTGAGCCACAGTCCCACACATTCCATTTTCTACGAGAGGAATATAATTTTAGAAATTGCACTGCTAGTGTCACCATGAAAGTATCTGCTTTACTCTTGCGGCCCTTATTAAATATACCCCTCCTTAGAAGCTTGTCTGGCTACCAATACATACACATAGGCTCATGTGTCCATGAAGTAAAGGAGGAATATCTTTGATCCTAGTTGTAGCATTCGTCCAAAGAGGAGGAAAAAACAAACAAGCAAACAAATAAACCTATGTTCTTTTAAAGTCTTCTCTTGGTTTACGATCCATGAGAACCATGATTAAACTTTAAATTTGCTTCTAAATGGGTAGATTTGCTCTGAACTGAATTTAGTATTATCTTCATTTTGGAACATGATAGAACCTGTTTTGTTTTTACCCCCCCCCCTCTTTGGACAAACCCAATAGTTCTATAATGAATGAATAAGTGGCTGAATTCATTTATTCATTCAACAAGAAATCATTGAGTGGCTACAAAAATTATAACACAGACAGCTTGTTTTCAGGAGAAATATGCATAGAATGGGCCTGTGTGGTAGTATTGTATGGGAAAGCAGTCGGCACAATGGCTTGCAGTGGGAAGATGCCGGATACAGAGTTCCTTTGTGTGCGTCTATACGTTTATAAAATAAACATACAGAACATGAATTTCCCCCCTGGTCTGTGTGTGTCGTTCCCTGTTGTTCGTGCAGAACTGAGGTTGGGAGAGCTGCCAGCATTCACGAGTGGAACAGTGTGGGGGGGCACTGGAGAAGCTCAGGGTATCCGGGCATTGCTTCCCCTCGTGCGTTTAGGAGGTCCGTCTTTCCGTCCATCACTAGGGTTACCCTAGCCAGAATTTTTCTCTTAACCTCCCATCACCCCAAACATTGTAGACAAGTGTTCTTTCCCCTTTTTCTTTGTGAAAACATTTTAAAAACTGGAGCACTTCACTTTTCTTTTCTCTCCTTTTTTTCAGCAGTTAACACATTTGATTGAATTTATCCTCTGACTACGTCTTTTGTTTGCTTGTTTGTTTGTTTATTGCACAGCTCTGCAAGAGCATCCATCTTTTCTTAGATTGTTCCCATCTAAACCTTTGGCATCATTCTTCTGTAATTCCAATTTTGTCTGCTCAAAGCAATGTCTCCCCAATACCATGCACACCAGCCCTTCCCTCTGCCAAATGGAAGACAGATAAGGACACCAAGGAAAAAACCACAGAGAACAAACTTTGACCTGTGAAGTTACATCTTCCTAACATGAATTATTTCTAAGTGACGTATTCATGAGCATGAAAGGGGAAAAACCCACCATAACAAAATCCCCTAAGATTCTCACCTCATTCTGGAAGATGCTATTTGTCCTTATTCATAAAAGCAATGGAGAAAAATGGAAACACATCAGTTAATTGTCAAAATTGCATATCGTGTTGTTGCTATTGGCTGTGACCTCTGATTTCCCGGGAACAGTATGCTATGTAGTGAAACCATCCTAATAGGATATAGGAATCCAGATCAGTGGAAATCTTTAACTATGCCTCCATGTATTAGGAGACCCTGGGATGAAGTACTTTTTGAAATCTAGCTCTTGTTAACAACCAGAAGTCTCTCTCTAGCCTTCTGAGCCACACTGCATATAGCCAGATATTTGAAAGTCCTGTTTGCACACTAATAGTAAGCGAACCATCAACTACAGTGTGAACATATATCTAAAGAAATTTTGGAAAAAGTCAATTTTGTAATTACCTTTCATGGCTTGCATGGAAGGAAACACAGAATCCTTCTCTACAGTGTCAAAACTGTAGAAATCAAGACAGTGGAGGGCAAGACTTGGCCAACGCCTGGTTGTGAGGATTGGGGGTTAATTTGTTGAGCAGATGGTGTAGCGCCAAGCTACCTCCACCAAAGCAGAGTGAGCTCGGACATTACTCTAAAAATTAACAGTGAAAACAAGCAAAAAGATAATTTAAACACTTGTATTTTACTTTTACCCTTAAAGTTTGTAAAATGTAGGTCTAAATATTTTGGGCATACTTGTTAGATGAAAAGAAATTAATAGACATATGAAAGATACTTAAAAAATAAACCATGCTTAGTTAGATATGAAATGATGTCACATGAGTCTAAAGCAAGTGAACTACTAAGATTAAAGTTATCTAAAAAGGTAGCAATGGCTCGTTTGTAAAAGACATACCATTGTGAAATTTTATACCTTTTAAATTTAAAGTGCAATTTGTGTAATTTAAAAGCCAAAAGAATATTTAAGCCCAAAAATTGGAGACATGTGTGAGAATTAGAGAATAAACTGGTTGACAGATGAATTGCTTTTAAACAATGTGGACTTTAGCTCCCATCCATCAGAGATTTTACTGTATGTGTTGCACCGACGTGGCTCAAGAATGAAGGTTTCCTATCACTAATTTATGGAGTTTGGGAAAAACATCGGGAAAGGAAGGGCTTCAGGCAAACTCTAACTTACCAGAGAATCCCAGTACCAGTGGCTTGTGGGTTATAGCTACCTAGATGCCCATTAATAAAGGTGTGACTCTAACTGGTCTATTAAGAACAACTCTTTTTGGCAGGGTCTAAAACAGGATCAGTGTTCCTCTAGAAGTTATATATAGCAAGCTCCGTTTCCATTGGAAACTTGTATTTTAACGAGTGTGCCAAAAATATACATACACATAGATACAGCGTGTGTGTATGCATACACTCACACACACACTCCTCACACAGACTCAACAAACATACAGAGAGTGAGTGAGTGAGTGTGTGTGTGTGTGTGTGTGTGTGTGTGTGTGAGAGAGAGAGAGAGAGAGAGAGAGAGAGAGAGAGAGAGAGAAAGAATTAGACACTTAGACACACACAGAGATAGGGAGAGAAAGGAACTTTCTGGAAGAACACAGGACAAAGGCTATTTTGGGTTCTCTATGCCTGTGAATTTGCCCTGATGTCATGTCCTAACTTCATGCACATCTTTGAGGTGAAGTATTGCGAGGTAGTCTTAGTGAATAAATGATCAGGGAATGTTTGTAGCTTGAAATTTAAAGACAGCTAAAGAGTTCAGCCATAGAAAATTTTTCTCCAGCCTCCGAGTCCTTCATAAAATGTGCTAAATGAATTCATGTCATTAATCATCCTTTGTTGGTGAAGAATTATCTCCATATGATTGCTGTTACTTTTCTCTTAGGAAGAAAAATATTTCATGACTGTAGGCTGCATAATGTTATTATTAGCCACATTAAAGTATTTCTGTTTATTTACTTATTAACAACTTTACTTAGCAAAAACAGTCTCTGAAGAACCAGCAATGAGAGTAGGGAAACTTTGGATATGGGAAAAATTGAGGGTGAAAGAATTTCTGACGTAGAGAATTAGGGGTACCAGAGGAGCTAGGAAGTAGCTTGACATGTTTACTATGAAATTGAAAGAAGAAATGAGAAAGAAGGGTGATTCTTTAAAGCGTGAGTTGCTGAGCCTGGCCTGATGCTGCGTGCTCAAAGCACTTGCTGCACTCTTGGATGACCCGGGTGTGGTTCCCAGCACCCACGTAGGCTCCCAGGCAGCTGTAACTCCAGTTCTGAGGAATCCTGATGCCCTTGTCTGCCTCTATATGCAACATGTACCTACAGTGTATGTACATGAGTGCAGGCAAACCACTCATACATACGAAATTAAAATGAATAGGTCTATAAGAAAACCCCTGACTTTCTTCAAAAAGACACAGGGAGGGCAGAGTGGTAGAAGCACTTGTCCTTATTTGGCATGTCTATCACAAGCTTAAAACTTTGAGTAAGAAGCACGATAGGTCTAATATTGTCACCCTAGACAAGTGTACTTTCATATTTAAGCCAAAATATTACAGATACAACTTGGCTGTTTAAAATTTTTGTGACTCATAATGAATGCCATTATTGCAGATTTTTCTTTCTTCCAAAAATGACAGTGTTAGTATGTTAATAATGCAATCATGATTGCCCTTTAAGTAGGCAATGAAATAAAATGAGAAATGAGCTCACTTAAGTATATGGAGTTCTTTGCACTTCATCAGAACTTCTCTTCCGCTGAAGGCACTCACTCAAGACCCCAGAATACTGACTACAGCTTGTAGGTTTTCTTCTAGTATATTCTGTCCCTAATGTCCTTTTAGCTCTCATCTTGCAGCGTGTGTCAGGCTGAGGTGTGCCAAATATCAGCCGTACGTGTTTCCTAGGCAATAGATTGTGCTAGTTGTTACTATAATTATTTAGTTGCATTAAATAATGCACAAAGAGCTCCCTACCAACACCATCATCTAAAAAATACCATTAAACTCCGTGCATGTGGAAAACTGCAAATGGTTATGGCGAAATCAGAACCCAAATCTGGCTGAGATATTCCTACAATTCAGTTAATATTTGATAGTTTTCTTTTTCCTTTCCACAAGCAACTCTTAGAGGTCTCTGAATTCCACACTGGCAGTACATGAGGGATGTGGTCATATCACAAGATCTTCATCAGTGCAACTGTACGTGAAGAACTAGACTTAGTCTTACATCAAAGAAATCACAGGATAAGAGGCCAGCAGGTTCTTGCTGGTGCAGAGTTTAACTGTAGTGTTTTACAAGATTAGGACTTGAATTAGCCACTCTGCCTCTGTCTTCACACACACACACACATGCGCGCGCACACACACACACACACACACACACACACACACACACACACTGTGTTATTTGTTAGTTTACCTGTCACAACTTTTATGAAAACTAATTCCAAATGCACAGTATAAAACTTCGATCATCATAGTATTTGGCAAAGTTCTTGGTGATGTCTGAGACATCTCAGCCGTTAAAACGACCTGTCTATAAAGCAGTAGTTTTACTAGGTAACAACTGATGGAGAGGGTTGAACTTGGAAGTGTACAAGAGTGGAAGTAAGAGCACTGATGAATGTAAACTGTTGTGTAGATAGCATGTCTGTAGCAGTGTCTCCCACCCGTGCTCTCTGAACAGATCACATCTGTATTTACAATAAAAGGGTAAAAGTGAAGATGATTTAATTATTTCAAAATATTAAATGTATTCATGTGGAGAATTTATTCACACATATTTCAGTCTTACTGTTGTGTGTTTACATGGCTAGTTTCTGGTTGGTGTGTATGTATGTGTATGTGCATATGTGCACATGTGGCTTTGAGACAGTCTCAAAATTCCCAGGCAGCTATGTAACCAAGGATGATCTTGAACCTTTGGTCCTTATGCCCTATGCCAACATGACTAGTTTTAGGTGGTTGGAGGTGACTCAAGGCTTCGTGCATGTCAGGCAAGCATTCAAGAAATGGACTTGCAAACCCAGCCAAACCAGATTATATATATATAAAAAAAAAAAAACAAAAAGAGCACCAAAGCATTTAAAAACCTCTTTGGTGGGCAAAATAAAGCTCAAACAAAACTAGACTCCAGGTCCCCATTGGAAGACATAGCTTTTATTCATAATTGAGGCAGCCAAGACATGCAGAGTTGACAAGTTTCTTTGAGATCACACAGGCACCTAAGTGAAGCCACCATCACACTTGGGCAGTCAGCCTACCAAGCGTGTGGAATGGAAAGCGTAGTTGTTGGAACTGCCATTGGGTCCACACGTTCTTGCTCCCGGTGCCATCTTTCTATCCTAAGACCCCAGTGATCTGTGGTTGTCCTCCGCAATGTCACCTCCGGCAGCTCTAGGCGGAATGACTGCGGCCCCCAGGTCACCGTCTCAGCATAGCCTACGCAGGTGAAGCCGGAGAAAAACTTTTCGAACAAAGCTTCTGGGATGACCATTAAGCTCCAAAAGGGATACTGATTTGCTTGCTTCTTTTTTATTTCATGAAAAACAGAAAGGGAAGCTAGGAACTCATCTCACTTTTAAAGTCTGTGGACCCGTAAATTTACTGGCATGTCTCAGAGTTCCTCTTCTGGTCTGCGAAAGTTCAGAATCTCGTGCCAAGGAAAATGAGATCCAATTCAGGCAGAGATAAGAGAACTCATTTCCTAAGTCTTGTCTAACTCCCACCCTAGGTGTAAAACCATATCCAGCACAGTTCACCCTTCCTCTGTAGGTCATTTTCAGGTCTAAATTTTATATATATATATATATATATATATATATATATATATATGTGTGTGTGTGTGTGTGTGTGTGTGTGTGTGTGTGTATGTATATATATGTGTGTGTATTGTATAGGTATGTATATATTATGTATGTATATATAACACACGTATATGTGTGTGTGTATTCTCTTTGTATTCAGTTAAAAATACAACATTTATCGGATTTAGTTCTACCTATGCCTTAGTACAAATTGCTGTCACCCTTTATTCATTAATTTTTAAGTTTTTAATTTAATTGCAACATTTTGCCATCACTTTTTTAGTTGTGAGCCTAGCCTTGAATGGCCGAGGCCCGCCCGCCCCCCCCCCCCCCCCCCGCCCCAGCTCTCACCATCACAGTTTTAGAAGGAGAAACTAAAGCTCAGAGAAGTTACAGAACTGTTCTCAATCTCAGCACAATCAAAACAATGAAGTAAAAGTCAAGCCCACGTCTGGATGATTCCACATCTGGATACTTCCATTAGGTCAGTGTGCATGAACCAGTTTATGAAGTCAATAGACACAAAGAAATGTCACGAAGGACACATGTGGCTCAACCTCAGGATCGGGCAGTGGTCCCAGAGTTCTCTAATTAGCTATCTCTAGCGAGCACATGGCGTGCTTCTGAGATGCCCATGGAAGTCCTTTTGCTCGTCCACTTAACGCTAGTCAGAAAGCTTGCTGCTGCGTCTCACATGACAAACTTGCTGAGTAGAGAGCCTCCTTCGCTCCATTCGCCCCTCAGCGGACGCCTCCCCGTGTCACACTGAGAGAGACCTAAGAAAAGAGTCTCCCTCCAGGCTTCTCTCCCTCTTCAGGGTTAGCATTGTCACCTCCGTTCCCCAAGGAGTCATGTGTGGGAGCTTGGTCCTACTGAGGTGGCGTTGGGAGGTGGTGGAACCTTTGAGAGTTGGGAGCAGGGCAAGGTTCTTAGGTTGCTGGGTCACGCCCCTCCGGAATGATCAGCACAGTTCCTGAGTCTCCTACTGCCCTCGCCTTAAAAAATAATACAGTTCTCCTGCAGTGCAGCCTCTAGCACTCACTATATATTAGAGCACGACCTCAAATATTCTATCTTTCTCTGTTCACTTTCCAAGTGCTGGAATCACAGACATGTACTAGTGTGCCGAGCCTTTTGAGAAGATTATTGTTAGAGAATAAGACTGACCACTTTTTGTTTTCTAGCTCATGGTTCTTCGTGCTCAGGTGCCTACCAAGAGGGTATCCTAATGAAATAAGGACTTTCATCTGAAAATGATGAGACTGGAACAGGCTCTTTTGCTAACAGAACTCTCAGCTGCAGGTGTTTTCTTTTTATTACATTTAGAGTCTCTTTTTATTCTTTGGCGATTTTAGGTGTGCATGCAATATGTCGATCCTCTTCCCCTTGCTTTCCTCTCTGACTTCTTCTAAGCCCCATAACATATCCCATCCCACCTTTCTGTCATCTTCCCCTCCCCTCTTATTATTTGGTAACTCATTGAGTTCCATTAGGGTTCTCTGCTGGGATTCTGGGGGATCTTCTTGCCCTGACACTATACAAGTCTTGCGCAGGAAACCCTTTATTAAGTTCAGAACGCCTTGGTGGTGTCATGTCCCTGAGGACAGCACTTCCCAGCACTGCTCCCCAACCTCTGGTTTTTACATACCTTTTCTGTGATGTTTCCAGCTTCAGGTATTTTATTCTTGCGATGAAAAGCAGTTCTCTAGAAGATTTGAGGTGAGCCAGAAGACGAGAGAGCAGGGCTGAAAGCATGATACTGTCTGAGAACAATATGGTTTCACTAATGCTCCTGCCATTCCATGTCAGTGTGTACAGTGAGTGGGACAAAAATAAGAAAAGCTATCAAAGCCAGGAGGCTGTCTTTTCATAAGATTTAAATTTAATTTTGCATCTTACAATCTATTATAGTCTTTTCATGAGATTAAATATATTTTTTTAAAAAATTATAAATAATAATAACATGTGAGGACTGGCATTTTGTTTTATTAAATGAATGAAATTAAATGTTTAAAACATAGATGGCTGGACTGTGAAGTCCAAATGCTCAGTCTTCAAACTGTTAATCCCCACTCCCTTGAATATTTATTTTATAAAACAAGTCTCCACAGGTTACACTGAAAACTAAAATTCTTAAAGCCTTGGTTATGTTAAATTTTATTTTAAATGGAAACAGAACTTGGTGCCACTCATCACTTTTAAATGTCCAGAGGAAATTACAGAGCATTTGCTTAGGGAGTCTGGTGCATATGCCTTAGAGTGGGTGAGTTGTGAGGACTCCATGTGAGTATCAGGTTAGTCTATTCAGCAGAATGAGGCAGACAACAGAAACTCTGGAACTGACAGCACAGTTTCTGAGAGTTACAATAAAAAAACACATAAGCAGCATCCCTTCCCCCATATCTAGGGTAAGCACCATTGCACAGTAAACCTCTAGAAGGAAAAAGAAAGATAAATTGTGATGATTATTGATAAGATCTACTTGTTAAATGAGAATCTATTGCCCTATGCTCTCTTCTGTGTTATGATATGATTCCCGTGAATTTAGATAAACTACTTTACAATAAATCTCAGTCTAGGTTTACTTTGAACTTCAACACACTCATTTTTACCTTCAATTGTTGGTTGGGAAAATACAAGGAATTGGTAAACAGGTGCTTTGGAAATAAATCAATCAAAAACTACTAGCAATTTGTTAAACATTTATGTTATTACATTTATTTTAGTTAATCTTTTTTTGAGAAAGGGTTTCTCTGTGTAGCCTTGGCTGTCCTAGAACTCATTCTGTAGACCAGGCTGGCCTCAAACTCACAGAGATCCACCTGCCTCTGCCTCTGGAGTGCTGGGATTAAAGGCGTGCGCCACCACTGCCCTACCTACATTTGCTTTCTTTACTTTGTTGTGAAATACGGTTTATCTAAAATCAAAAACTACAAAATGCATGACAAAAAGGAAGGAAAAAGACAACTAGAGAAACCAAAGAGGAGTCCAATCAGTCAGCGACAACTGAACCCCTGCACTCCTGAGAACATACTCTCCAGTTTGGACAGCAAGCACAGCAGGTATCTGAAGCCACCGCATGCACACTCTTCCACCTTACATTTGTTTCCTTCCCCCAAGAAGTCCTCTCATCTCCATATTTGGTGGCAGGTGCTCCCTGCTTTTCTTTATACTTTTACTTCGTTTGAATGCACTTCTAAAGGATGTGCTATTTAGTTCCCCTCTTTGAGAAATAAAAATCAATACAACCACATTGTTTTCATGTGTTATTTAACTTTCCAGGCTGTGTTCATCTTTCTTTTACAACTCTTCCTGTGTATTCGTCCGTGTGTGCTGCATATGTGTACATACATGTGTGCAAGTGTGTATGCAGGCACCCGTGCACACACGGGCAAGTAGAGGCCAGAAGTTGGTGCTGGGAAGCCTTCCTCAATTGCTGCCACACCTTATATTTTGAAAGAGGGTATCTCATTGAATCTCAAGCTTACCAATTTGACTAGACTGCCCTGGGATCTGCCCACTTCCATCCCCTAGTGCTTGTGTACAGAGAACCACTATGCCTGGCTCTTATGCAGGGGCTGGAGATCTGAACGTTGATTCTCATGCTCACCCAGCAAACACTTTACCCACTGAGCCCTCTCTCCAGTCCCTAGATCCCATTTGTTTAAATACCCACAGATATAACTCCGTTCCAGAAAGCATTCCAGTATATAAATATGCCACAATCTACTCAGCCACAGAGCATTGGAATTTGAGTTATACACAGTTTTTATGCGATTATTGCTGCCCTTTTCTTGTTTTTCCCCCCTGCATTGCTGTTTTTTTGCTGGACATGTCTCCTGGTGCAGAGGTAGTATAATCTCCCTAGATGGCAATGCCAGTGATCATTTTGTATGCATCGACTCACCTTTACTAAGTAAAGTCAAGTTCTTACTTCACCATGGTTTCAGCAGCTTAGATTGCTGCCCGCTGTGTGGATGCTTCACTCAACTCAAACAATGAAGACTAGCTCTCATGTGTCTATATCCCAAAGTGCTGCCAAACAGATACAGTTGCATTTGCATGTAAAAACAGCTTTGATATTTATTACTATTAAATCTTATATCTCCCATAAGAAAAGGAGAGCCAGGTAGCACACAAAATTCTGTTTATGCTAATCTGAGATGCTGCTTCAATGAAAAATTGAGTAACAACTTTGAAAAAGAAAAGAAAATACAGTCTCGTTTCCCTTAATTAATGTTCTGAACGCAGTATCCTAGTTCAAAGGGTAAATTCTTACAATGTACACTAAACTGTACCTATAACAACTTACCCTAAAATTACATCCTCGTTCTGCAAAAATTTTGGTAGAGTAGAGCAAAGTTGATGTCTGACTATTGGTTTTTTGAAAATCTTTTTTTTATCTATTGTTTCATATAAGGCTGTTAAACATTTTTCTAATTTTAATTTTCTGTGTTACCTTTGCTGGGCTGCAATTTAAGAAATAAAAATGTGTTTTATATCAGTGGGTGATACTATCCCTCGCAGTCCTTCGTCATTTTCTTCCTCCTTCTGCTCCTCATTTGGATCTTGGGGGGCTCAGTTTGGTGCTCCAACGCGGGCCTCCATCTGTATCGCCATCCAACGCCAGATGAAGGATCTATGGTGATAAGCAAAATATTCATCAGTATGGTCACGGGCCAAGGCCGGTTCAGGCACCTCCTCCTCTGTCCAGAGAACAATCTGGGGATCTCTGATACAAGGGGTCGGATCTAATGAGAGTTTACCAAGGCCAGATGGACCGTGACTGAACGAGCATGTGATCCAACCAGATTCTCTGAATGTGGCCGGATTTTCTGAATGTGGCTGGCCTGCAGTCTTTCTGAGAAGCCATTGACAATGACACTGGGACTGGTTTCCTCTGCATATACTGGATTTTTGGGATCCAGTCTGTTTGGATGCTCACCTTCCTGGACCTGGAGGGAGGGGGGAGGAACTTGGACTTCCCACAGGGCAGGAGACCCTGACTGCCCTTGGGGACAAAGAGGGAGGAGGAGAGGGAGGGGGGGAGTGGGAGGGCGTTAGGAGGAGGGGCGTAAATGGAAACTTTTTATAATTTAATAAAATTACTTTCAAAAAAAAAACTAAAGAAATCTCAACTAAAAAAAATGTGTTTTATAATTTAGACATTGAAATGTTTTATTCCCTTAATGCTTTAGGTTCCATGAGTGTGAGGATTCTCCAGACCTTAAAATAGTAGCTGCCGGCTTGCCCCATCCGAAAAGCATATTTGATTTCAGGGGACCAGGATTTTATTGCTCTATAAATGGTTTTGTTCTCGGTCTTCCAGTATACTGTAGGCAATGCGACACACTGAGCTCAATCCCCAAGCTAACAAAAATGAGTGAGTCTAAGAAGTATACAACTTCCATGGGAAGAACTAAGAAAATATTTCGTATGATCAAGTTGAAATCAACAAATTATATCTTATTATAGATATATCTGTACTACCGATGCTTGTCACACATAATTAAATAATGCTCTTTCTACAAATATAGCACCCATTTAAATTATTTCCCACAAATAAAACATTGAATCGAAAATAATATTAGCTGTGGATATTTATTTAACCAATTCAACCATTCTCCCAAATATTTCATACAAATCTAAACAACATCAATTTATTTTGCAGTGAAAGTTTTGTATAGAATGGGGCTAACCATCAAAGTAGTAAACTTTTAGAATTTATTAATGGATACCAAATTATTCAGTAAGTGCTATTTCAGTTACTCACTTTTGACTTTGCTGAGACTTTGATGGTGTAAAACTGTGATTTCTACGCTTGATGAGTACTTATAAATGTATTCTTTGGTGGCAGGACCCAGGCTTGTGGTTGGCACTGGATCAAGACAAATGATCCTATTTAACAGCTGCACCTCTAGCGGGAAACCTGGATTGACTGCCGATTTTCTTGTCTGTGTACGTCCTGTGCTTAGCTTACAGGCATCACCTTGATGGTGTTAGGTGACGAAACTGATGCTAATTAATGGCTATGATAATTGAGAAGCAAGAAGCATGTTGGCCATGTAACCTCGGTGTAAATGTTTTCTTTTGAATAGAGTTGTGCGAGAAAAATTCTTTAAAATTACATTTCCTCATGATTTGAGGTAGCTTGAGTGTTCATATCAAAATGTCCACATGTTTCTTTATCTACATCACTCACAATGCATAAAATACTGACTTTAATTATTTTAAACATATAGATAGTAATAGTTAGTAGTGGGCACTCACAGGTGAAACTGGAACAATATTAGCCCCAAGAAAGCATGCCTAACATTGCAAAATAAAACGCTTTCCAACTCTTTATTTTTACTTATGGTAGTTGTAAACTAAAGATTTTCATACATAAAATGAAGTTCAAGTGATGTAAGTGAGAATGGATACTGACTAAACATTTTATTGGTTCAGAATAACTAAAACAGATCTATTTAAATTGACAATGATTGTGAATTCTGGAGAAGAGAAATGATGAATATCTTAGTTCCGCTTCGCCCATTACTGAGAACGTGGTCATACTGGCACAGCTTTTAAAGTTACGGAAGCTTCAGAAACTCGCGTATACTACAAAGAGTTGAGGAACTTTAGAGAGCATTTGTCGTTTGCAAATATTTTGTCTGAAAAATATCGAGAGACCCTTTTGTAAAACCCTACACGGAGTTATTCATTATGAGAAAATGTTTCAATCACTGAGTCATCAAACTTTAAATTGACAGTGGCAAAAGTTTTGCAAAACATTGAAAATGGTTTGAAAAGGACATAGCACTTGATAATGTGCTCATTTTTGCTCACCTAGGAGAGTGTGCTGATCGTACTTGGCATGAAGCCAATCTCGAATGCGGGGCTATGAGGGGGTGGCATTTCCTGGCACTGAGGAGCTGGCTTGAGGAGAAGTACCCGGAACCCCAGGTTCCCCAACCAAAATTTGCTTTTAGATTTTTTTCTGTACATCATGTAAACAGGCACAGTTTATTGTACTACTCACTTGGAACGACCTTTATTCTACGAAATGGATTTTCATATTTAATAGCCTCACTCAGAGTTTCTTTAATTACAATACGTGTAGCTTAACTCTCATCCCCGTATCTCACATAACAGTTACAATTTTACAGAGGTGACTCAGGAACTGGCCTTCTTATTTTAATCAAAATTCTCTTAAAATATATTTTTTATTTTAAAATACATTCTTTAATGTTATTTTAAAGAATATTCTTTAATGTTAAATGCCTTACTTGCGCAGTTCCCCAGGGTTTGTTTTAAAGCTATTTTTTTCAAATAGTTTATTACACTTAATTTGGCTCCACAAAATGTTGTACATAAATTACTGTAAATTACGTCAAATATCCAGATTTGATAGAGAAGTCACACGATGGAAAGGAAAGAGCAGCCGAGAGCACCCTGTGCGTTCCCCTGTGTCTGCACATCCACAGACTTGGAAATCAACGAATGCCCTAAATCTAAACATCCTTAAACTTGTTCGATGTTGTCCGCAAGACAACCAAGGCTTAAGTGATCCTATCTGGCCCCGGCTTCTTTTTAAAATTGTTCGCTGCAGATGCATGCAGGCAGCAAGTTTTGGTTCCGCTGACAGCTCTTACTCTGCCCACCCTCTGCTGGTGGCACGCAGTAACGGTGGCAGGACTGCTCTGAGCCGGAAAGCATACACCCAATCTGGAAAACGAAAGCCTCGGCAGGACAGTTCAAGTTCTACTAGCCTGTGAATACCCACCAAAATTTAAAATCTCAACAACCACGGTGGGTGGTGATAGTTTGAAAATGTCTAAGTTGACTTAGAAAGTGCAGAAATAATCTGTGGAGAGAGAGAGAGAGAGAGAGAGAGAGAGAGAGAGAGAGAGAGAGAGAGAGACTGTATCTTTTTGGCTATTTATGCAGAAACGGATTTTTGTGAGTTGGTTTTAGTTGCATGGCTGGAGCCGTAAGTACATCAGCATGACTGAAAATTTAAGTCAGTTTGCAAAGTTGTATGGCTTGAGTCTGGGAATAACTGAACAAGATTAAAAATTATGGAAATCAAGAAAGATGTCTTTGGGTTTGCATGTTAAAGCAAAGCAAGTCCAATGGTCATTTGTTATCAAATTTACCTTCGTATATATGATTAATTCTCCCTAGCATTTATATACCTTAAAATTATAAATAAAATTATAACAGTTTTAAATTAAATAATAAAAAGTAAAAGTGGTTTTTAAGTTAAAAAAAATAGTGAAGAGTCCTCAGATGGACTTAGTAAGTTTCTACAACAGCCCCTACCTATACACAGAGGGAGAGTGAGGGAGGGAGAAAAAGAGAGAGAGAGAGAGAGAGAGAGAGAGAGAGAGAGAGAGAGAGAGAGAGAGAAAGAAACTTCTCCAAGAGCTGGGGGCTCTGCAGACTCACTGCAGAGAAAAGAAGCTCTGACTGAATGAATAAGAAAGTGGTAAGACATAAAGAACCCATTCCAGTCAGCTGATAAGTTCATGTGCACATTGAAATGTATTTCCAGCTGTTGACAACTCTAGTCTAACTTCTGGATCAATATGTGAACTACAGTATTGTTTCTGTTCCTCCAAAAATGTTGAATTAAGTACTGTGATAGTTGCTATATGCTGTGATCGGTAAGACAGGATTAAACTATTAATAATCACTGGGTAAGTTTTTTTAAAAAAACTGAAAACAGGTCTTTTCAATACAATATATTCTGATTACAATTTCTCCTCCCCCAAATCCTCCTAGATCCTCCCCACCTCCCCTCCTACCCAAATCCACACCCCTTCTCTCTCTCATTAGAAAACAGACAACTAAAAACCACAAACAAAACTAGGCAAAATAAAAAAAACCACAATAGGACAAAACAAACAAATAAACAAATGGAAATAAAAAGAGCACAAAAGACAACTAGAGACACACACACATGGACACACACCTTTCCACACACAGACATCCCGTAAAAACACATAGACACACACATGGGCACACACCTTTCCACACACATACATCCCATAAAAACACATAGACACACACATGGGCACACACCTTTCCACACACATACATCCCGTAAAAACACATAGACACACACATGGGCACACACCTTTACACACACAGACATCCCGTAAAAACACATAGACACACACATGGGCACACACCTTTCCACACACATACATCCCGTAAAAACACATAGACACACACATGGGCACACACCTTTACACACACAGACATCCCGTAAAAACACATAGACACACACATGGGCACACACCTTTCCACACACATACATCCCGTAAAAACACATAGACACAAACACGGGCACACACCTTTCCACACACATACATCCCGCAAAAACACATAGACACACACATGGGCACACACCTTTCCACACACAGACATCCCATAAAAACACAAAGCTGGAAACCATAATATATGAGCAAAAGATCAAGACCAGTAAAGAAAGAAAATGACCTGTCAGAGATTGTGAGACAAAAACCCTCCAGAAACACCGTTACAATCATTTTGTATTGGCCCTCTACTGCTGGGTATGGGGCCTGTCACTGGGCAAGTCTTTTTTGTTTTGTTTTGTTTTGGTTTTGGTTTTTGTTTTTTGAGACAAGGTTTCTCTGTATCTTTGGAGCCTGTCCTGGAACTAGCTCTTGTAGACCAGGTTGGCCTCGGACTCACAGAGATTCGCCTGCCTCTGCCTCCTGAGTGCTAGGATTAAAGGCATGTGCCACCACTGCCTGGCCACTGGGTAAGTGTTAATGTGGCTTGACCACAGCCTCCTTGAGTAGAAATTGATAATGATTTAGTTTAGAAGCTACTAACCTCCTAATTCGTAGAGACTAAGCTGTTGGAACTGCAAGGCTTGTAAGACACTAAATGAGGCAATAAATAACATTTTATAAAAGTCAGCTCTCAATGTGAAAGTCTTACAGCGGCTGTGTGTGACTATGTGCACCCTGTGTTCCTAAGCAGTATTTGTGAATGTAATTTCTCTATGCTTGTTTTTTTCCTATTCCTTTCTTCCTGCTATATCATGCAGATTCTCAATGATAGTGCTTTCTCTGGAATCAGACTTCGGATTCTGATCCCTTTTTTAAAGCAGACAGTTCAAAGGTGCTCTGTGTTCAAAGGTGCTTTATGCTCCGTGCCAGTTATCAAATTATTGCCTCTCAGCACCTGTTCTGTGAGTTCATGTGAAACACTTTAAATAAATATATTTTCTCTCCATGTGTGAGGTGTGAAGTTAGTTGGCAAATGGAAGGGAGTAGCTTTACTTGTTCCCTGTCTGTATAAACCATCTATTCTCACTCCTGCTTTGAGGTCAGCCTGTGGACTGAATGGGCGAAGACACTTGGGACTGAACATCGTGCACCTACAGATTGCTATTGCTGGGAAACTCTGAGCCTCTGGTTGGAATCCAGCGGCCACCTTGCTGTGGTCCTTACCATTCCCCTACTTCTTTAAATACTCTGTTCTTGTCTGTTGTTCCATATCCCAAGGGTTTTACAAGTCGAGCTATACAGCAAACATCTCTGCCATCTAGTGGGCTATAGCAACACCTTCTCTATTACTCTTGAGAGACCCCCCCCCCAACACACCCCCATTCCTCTTTCTGTGGACTGTAGTCTTTTAATCATAAGGTAGCTTTTAACATCTTCATTACATTTTTATAGCTATACTCCTATCATAATTTAATAATAGTTTATTCTAAGCTTCCCTTGTGCAAATTACTGTCACTTTCATCGCCTGATTGGGCCCAGACTGACACACCAGCAGATAAAGCACTGCAGTATCAGATCAAAAACATCTATGATAGGCACATGGTCCTGATCTATGGGTATAGCAATAAATCATTAGGTGTTTCCAGCCACTCTCTGTGGCAGAACACAACACCCAAGAGTATTTGGGCAACACACATTCGACTTGGTAGATTAAAATGAAGACAGATAAATCTGTAGTTGAAGCTACAGGGGATCCCAAACCTCTGCAGGCACCTGTACATACCCCACGTATAAACACACACATAATTAAAAACAAAGCTTCAAAGACAAAAATAATATAGCTCCAGGCATGCAGGTTACCGGGAGTGCCTGCTGTCAGGCCCGGGACCCTACTGGGATCCCCAGGACCCACATGATAGCAGGAGAAGGCTGACTCCTGCATGCGTGCTTTGTCCTCTATGTGTGCACTGTGACATGCTCATAACGAGTGCATGCGAGCATGCCCACTAACTAAACGATACACTAAATAAACTGTAACAAAAGTATTCTAAAGAAAACCACAGGAGAATGATAAAATGACCTACCTGTGTTATTTCACAGAAAAGTTAAGAAGTTCTGGATTTCTTTTTATCAGCAGGTAATCATTTTTTTTGGCAAGAATATTGGGAAAGTGATTATTTTAATTTTTTTCTGAATTAAACTAAACAATAAATTTCATCTCCTAAAATAAGGCCTTCCAGAAAGTGATTATGTGGTATCAGAGGGGAAATTTCTTCTGTAAAGTTAATCTTATGAAACTACATATAACCCATAGCTTTTTAAAGGGTCTTAGCATTCTGAAATGTTTTGAAGCTCCTACCACTCGCTGGTAGGTAAGAGATGCACAATGCCTAACCTGTGTTAGAGCAGGGAGCTCAATTGAGACTGAGCCCAACAGAAGGATACTATTTTGATCTCCTGGAGTTTGGGGGAAAGCTGTCCCCACGTCACAAAGTAATTACTGCGATTTGTTTTTGAGAATCATCTTCTGACTTTTCTGTTAGTATTTATTGCTTGCATTGAATACCCATCAATAGGATGTCTTAAGAACATAGCCACAAATGAGCTGATACCCCTTCATGCAGAAGAAATGTCTGTGATCCCTCGTCCTAAATCTGGATATACTGTGAATGCGGTAAGCAATAGAGTAATGGAGGTAAAGGATTATGCTTTCTAAAACCAGGTCCTAAGAGGTCAAGAAACTTCTGTTTTGATGCTAGAGCACTAATTTAAGAACTCTGACATAATATATAATGTCAACAGAGGTTTCTGTCCCTCTTAGTCCTGCAGCTGTTCAGTACCAAAGAAGCACATAGAGGCCTATATTAAATATAAACTGATTGGCCTATTAGCTCAGGCTTCTTGTTAACTAATTCTTACATCTGAACCCATAATTCTTGTCTGTGTTAACTATGTGGCTTGGTACCTTTTATCAGTGAGGCATTCTCAACTTGCTTCCTGTGTATCTGGGCAACAACTACAGACTGAGCCTTTCCTCTTCTCAGAATGCTCCTATTCTGGTCACCTCACCTATACTTCCTGCCTGACTACTGGCCAAACAGTAAAACCAATAGAAATGACAATTCATTAAACCAATAGAAGTGACAAATCTTTATAGGGTACAAGACCATTGTATGATAGTACTTCCTACTTTTCTCCTTTTTAGAACAAGAACTCTGAATCTAATCTCCTTTGTTGAGCTTTTTCCTGACCATTATCCATAACAACCTGTAACTAACACTCCAAACAAAGACAAACATCTATAATCTATTTTTTGGGGAATGTGGGCATAGTTTTCTAGGCTACTTCCTGCTGATTGGGGGCACTGATACTCTTATGGGAACCTAAAGAAAATTTAAGATTATGGTCAGTCCTGATCAGAATATTCTGTGAGACTTGATTATTTCAGCTAACAGTCTTGAGGCTGTTCTGGGTGCAGAACTCAGAGGAAACTCCAATAGAGGTCCTCTGAAATGTTGGATCATCTAGGTCATCTGTTCCTGTTAGAGATTTCTCAGGTGGTCTTCCTTGTTCACACCAGATTTTTCTTAACCCCAGAATGAACCCACAGCCTCTCATTCCCTGTAGAAATAAAAGCAAAACATCTTTTCCAAAGTAACATATTTTATGACTTAAATTTGAAGTCAAGGCATTTTTCAAAATATATATGTTGGATTAATTCAGCAGCATTTATTATCAAATGTCTTTTAGCAGCTGTTGCTCCTTCCTCAGTCGTCAAACAATTCAAAGAAAACAAAATAACATACAGTATTCAGATTCTCTATGCATTTTCCATCTTTACATTGCTTTATTTTCAACTCTATTTCTTTTATTTTTTTTTTTTTTGAGACAGAGTTTCTCTGTATCTCTGGCTGTCCTGGCACTCATTCTAGATCAGGCTGTCCTTGAACTCACAGAGATCCAACTGCCTCTAACTCCCAAGTGCTGGGATTAAGGGTGTCTGCCACCACACCCAACTACTATATTAGAATTCCAAATTAGCCCCAAACACATGAAGAGGCTGCATAAAACACCTTTATCAAAGCCTCAGACACCCTCCAGACTTCTTGTTTCCCCAGACCAGGTACCAGATACATGAACGAAAAACATGCAAGGTGACTCCAGCTTCCAACTGTTTGTGTTACCTCTCACTATTCAATTATTTCCACCAAGACTTCAAGTGTCGTGAAAACAAAAAACACATTCAATCTGTATTTTTTCTAAACATTTGAGCCTTGGGTATGTAAGAAATCAGAGGTGACTTACTGGCTTGCAAAAGTAACTGGGACAGCATTGATATTTGGTGTTAAAACAAAGCCTAGAGGTTTTATTTTCATCATATAAGAAAGTTCCTTAGCAATGTTCAAGCAAGGAAACAAGTAAGGAAAATGTCCCAGAAAGTTGAAAGCAAAGGGGCCCTCCTATGGTGGAATTTGGTAACACTGCTCCTTGCAAGAGTGGAAAGTCCATGTTCTAACTAAGGAGGTTTCCAGGCAACAAAATGAAGGTCCCACCTTTTTTTCTTTATCTCTGCTATCAAAATAAGAAGAAAGATATGGAATAGATAGCAGCTTTTCATTTCCTATAGAACGTGGAGGAAAGCTAGAGGGCTCAGAATGGTGTTCCCAAGGAGCAAAGGTCGATGTAGAAGAGGATTGGTGGAAAGCTGAGATCTGGACATTGTCAGACAAGCTCAGTTGTCAGAGCAAAGACGCAGGGAGATGGAAGCCCCGAGAGTGACAGTCATAACACACCTCCACTTTGAACTCACATTTATCATCCTGGATCAAACACTTTAACCAGGACGTGTGTGAATTAATGTGGGTGATGTGTAGACTGTTTGGGGAATGTCAATGTTGGGACAAGACTGAAGCCACTGAAAACTGCTTTCCCACAATATGCTTTTCTCAAAGGAGTGTATAAAGTTATGTTAATAGTTGCCAGGTGACAATGTTTCTCTGCCAAGACTGTTTTCACAAAGGTCCATGAAGGTTAAATTTACTTGTTCTAGAAACAAAAGGAGCAAACGAAGATCTCCAGGAAGCCCATCTCTTGCTTCTGTCTCTTGCCTTGCCCATTCAACATGGTAAAGATTTTCATGGGAAACCAAATAAGGTGTCTGTATCAGATAGTGATAGATATATTTTATGGTAACCATTTAACAATTTTCTGATTTGTATAGGAAATGTTAGACACTAAACATTTGAGATAGTGCTGGGCAGAGTGTCTCATCTTTGAATTCTTTTTCCTGAAAATGAAAATATGCTGCTACATTTATATTAATTGAATTATTTACTTCTTGCCTTACACAAAGAGACATATAGTAGGTGGCCAGTCCATGGTGGGCTTTGGATAGGATGAACCACAGTCAGTCACCACAGTAACCAACTTAAGAGACAGATGAAAATAGTGATCACTGCTGAAATATTTAACCAGGTGACTGATTCATTCCAAGCTCAGCCCGGGGTCATTCAGTTTCAATAGAAGGTCCACAATTTAGTTTACATTTTGCAAATCAAGTTTAATCCTGAAGGAACAAAAGTGGTATAGTGCTATCTCTGCACCTTTCCCAAGGAGCTGGTTTGTAAGGGAGTAGCAGATGAACCTGAAGGAAGCAGCTCCATCACTGTAAATGAGATGGCATATGCATGCCAGGTCTATGGATTATTTTCCATGTTTGAAATGCAAAGACATAAAGACTTTATTTTTCCTGTGTAAAAGACCGTATCGGCAATCCTGATAAGACCATCGTTCTTGCGAAGATATATGAATGCAAACTGAATATTTTAAAGAAAAGGCACTAAAAATTTTATATTCAAAAGAAAAAGGAATAGAAATCATGGCTACAGGAGGAGTATATAAACAAAAATATAACAGTGTGCCCAGGACTTCTCTTTGCCCTAAGGAATAGGAGTTTAATAGAGAAGACAGATACATAGAGAAATAAATACAAAAGTGTGATATATTAGCTTCCTGATGTTACCATGGCAGAGTTCTACAGACTCAGCAATTTAAAACGAGACTGGTAGTCCAGCCGCCTCACGGAGTTACACCGAAGTTTCCAAAGCCTTCTGTCCTTCACCAGTCAACCACTAAAGCTCGAAAGGGTGGGCCAGCAACTTCTCACACTGAATTTCTCTAGCCACCACCTCTCTGTTTTATTTTTTCACTTCCTAGCTTCCTTTTCGACTTCAACGATATCACTTGCTTCCCTTGGCCAGTTGTAACTTAAAGAACTCGGGACAAGGAGCCTCTTTAGAATTAGGATGACTGTGGACAGCAGATGCATCTGGGTCAGGCACAACCTCACCCTAGGCATAGCGCTAGATGTCTGAGGGCAGCACCTGAAGACACTGATGCTGTCCTCACACGGCCAATCACATTGTTAATCTTTTAGCTGCAATAATTGGTTTCTCTTGTTTGGTCTTTTGAAACATGCATGGGGAAACACTTCTTACCTGTTCTTTTGTTGTTCAGCCACCATACCCCAGGAGTTAGCTGTTATTCTCAGATATTTTTATTTCATATAACATGAAATGTATGATTTTTCTCTGATATCTCCATTCTTGCAATAATACCCTACACATGTATGTTTTTCTGTAGTAATTTTTAACTATTAAATTATACTTATTTATTTATGTCTAGAGGTCCCAGGTGTGGAACTTGGGTGATCAGGCTTCATTGCAAGCTCTTTTTCCCAGTGAGCCATTCTTGTCTAGAAAAATGCTTGGTCTCTCCTCTAAGGGCCCTTCCTGATTCTACTTCCTACAATCTCACGGTGTGCCTAGATCTACTGAAGTTTTAGGGTAAGCATTGTTCCCACTTTACCTGAAAACTTTACCCTACAATGCTGCAAATATACAGTGGAACCCATTTTTTCCGATTTGCTTATTACTTGTTATAATTCCCCAATTCAATGTCTGTGGAGATTTGAAGCAGACAATGTGACTTTTGAACTCCCCTCATCCTTAATTCTCCAAGGTCTCAGCCCTCCATTCCCCCCAGTTCATGGATCAAGATTAGTCAAGATTTTCTTTCAGCAGTGTCTGGCAAAAATTCAACAACAATATAATGATTTTTTTTCTTTCCAAATGCTCAGTATTATGATGGCCCCAAGAACTTCCCCCCCTTTTCAGCCCCCCAAACTCAGAACATTGCTTTCCTTCTCATGGTTGCAATATGATGACCTTCAATTTTTTGACCTAGATAGTAAAACAGAGAAGGAATAATTTCTAATGTAATTACTTACATTAAAAATCACAAGCCTTCATTCACCGACTTCTTGCATCTTCCTGGCCGGAACTGTGTACCTGGGTGAATTTAGCCAGAAAATAAAATGAGGTTCTACTAATAAGGAAGAAAGCATAGGTATTGGGCAGGCATCAATAATGGCTGCCACTATGTGTGTGTGTGAGAGTCTTCGAACTACAACAACCTGGAAGAAACAACCTGACATTTACCACTTTCCACCCCAAATTCTCCCACACGAAATATTTCAACGACTTCATCCTCAATGAAGAAGCTGCTGTGACTTAGGGAGGGCGAAGCCTGCCACTGCCTTCCTGGCTTCCTAGCTACGTTCATTGCCACAGTGGTATGGACATGTAGTCCTCCCATTGAGGTGTTTCATGTTTTGACCCTGACCCTCAGTGTGGGGTGATGAAGGTATTAGGTCAACTTTTGGAGGCAGCATCTGATACTAATTACTAACACTGATACTAATTACTAACACTGATACTAATTACTAACACTAAAACAGAGTTCCTGAGTCTCTTGAGGTTATAGAGGCTAAAGTATAGAGCTGATTTTAATATCACAAAACTTCAAAGTAAAATATGGTTGCTGAAAGGTAAATAGAAAAATTTAAGAATATTTAGGGCAGAAATATGTAAATTGTCAAAGTATTTTTTCTTCTGAATGCTAGTCATAAATACTAATACATAATACTTAATCATAAGTTTTAATATTAATAATACATGTTTAAAATACTTTTAAAGTCAGTTCCATGACACTTTTGTGTACATATATAATGCATTCTGGTTTCTGACTCCCCCAACTCTCTACTCTCTCTCTCACAATTTTATAGAAACCCATTCTCCCTACATGTCCCTTTCCTAGGTTTGGGCCTTTTAGTTTTGTGACTCAATTAGCTTAATCAGGGCTGGGTCATCTGTGTCATCAGAGAATTGTAAGTGTCCATTGGAGGCTGATGTGGATTGTGAATGAAGAGTATCTTTGAATAGATTGGTAGATTGGTGCCTTCCTTCCTTCCTTCCTTCCTTCCTTCCTTCCTTCCTTCCTTCCTTCCTTCCTTCCTTCCTCGGTCTGCCTCTCTCTCTCTCTCTCTCTGAAAACTGTAATCTGACCTCTGCTTTCTAAGTGCAGGGGATGCAAGACCCTGTCAGTTTCACTTCTAAATGCAAGCTTTTCTTCTTCTCTCTCTCAAAAAAACCTATATTTTTATTTTATGTGTATGAGCATTTTGTTTGCATGTCTTTTGCTCAGTGAACTTAGAAGAGGTTAGGTCCTAGCCATGTGGCTGCTGCAAACAGACCCTGGGTTCTCTGCAAGAACAGCAGATGCTGTTAAACCACTGAGCCATTTATTTAACCTCTTTCTTTGTCTTTTATGAATACTTTTATTCTTAGATTGTAATCCAGCTATGAGGCCTACCCCCTGGTACTTGGAGGTAGGTCATTATAGGTCAGTAGTAACTGGAACCAGTATGTGAATTTCAGCCATACAGATTTCAGGACGAGTAAATACATGCAATGGTAAAACATGGAAAATTGTTATCTTTCTTAATTACCCACATCAGTGAGAAGTCTGAAGACTGACCACAGATGTGTCCACACCAGACTCTAAGACTGATTCTCACGGAAACAAAGACAGTCTCACGGTGGGCTGCCTTGCTAGCTTACACCTGTAAAGCACACGTGTTCTCTATGGGTTTACTCCTTACCACAACAACCTCAAGATGCCTTACAGACCGATTAAACCTCATAACCCCATTTTGGGAGGTAGCAGGTGTTATCTTCATTTTCCAAGGTGATAAGTTGAGTCATGCACAGAATTTGGATCATATCCAGCCAGCAGAGCTACACAGCAGAGGGGAAAGAAACACCTCTGCTCCTTGGTGCCGGCTTACTGAGATCTGGCAGTCATGGGACTGATGTAACTGGTAAATACCCATCCATTTCATCCTGAAATTGATCTCAACGGATGCTTTCCTGCTGGTACACTTCAAAGTGCACGCTGCACAACAGAAAGGTCTTTCCTTGCCTATCATTTCCTCTGGTTGAACTGGAAAATAATCGGCCAAAAAATCTTGATAGCTAATTTAAGTGCATATATTATTTAACAAATATTATATTTAAAGCCAACCATACATGCTACAAGTTAACTAAAATATAACTACATTAGCTAAAATATGTAAAAATATATAATATATTCATATGAAGCAATATGTAGTTCATATGGTATAAAGATATGTATATGATCTAAGCAATATATTAAAACCAACCACTTATTAACTCACTGGCCAGTTTAAAAAATACACATTTCCAAGAAGTTTGATACCTTATTTTTCTTCCCGCAAAAGTAGCCACTAAATGTTTGTAATTTTCTTAGAGCCTTAGCATGTGGGAAATAATTCCTAAGCAGAAAAGCAACATACTGTACCACCTATTTTGAAGTTTAGATAAATGGGATTATAATGTATATATAATTCTTGGATTTGCTTCTTATGTTTTTTAACATCAGTTCTTAATTCCATTGTATATGCAATAAAATTATTTTTCTATTCTTGTATAATATGATATTCTTCTCTCTCCCTCTTCCCCTCTTTCCCCTTTCTTTTTCCCTCCTTCCTTCCTTTCTTTTTTCTCTGTCTTTTTTCTGTCTTTAGTTCAGTTACATATTATTTCTATAGAGTTCTTTATTTTTTATTTTTTCTATTTCTTTGTTGTTTTGTCCTTCTCTCTTCTCTCCTTTTCCTTCCTTCCTTCCTCCCTCTCTTTCTTTCTTCCTTCCTTCCTTCTTTCCTTCTTTCTTCCCTCTCCCCGCAGCTCTCCCTGCCTCCCTGCACACTTCCTTTCTTCTTTTCCCATGTTATCATCAACTCTGCAGCAGCCCTCCCCTACACCTTAAGAGGAGTCAGCAGTTAAAGCACAGGCTGATCAGGTGTGCCGACACACTGTTTAGGAGTGATCTTAGTCAGTTACCAGAGTTTTCAGAGTGAAGCAGAAAGAGAATCCAGCAGAGGGTTCTCTCTGCTCTGGAATGAGCATCTGGGTCCCTCTAAAATCTCTATGTGGATCCTGATCTCTGTGCAACTGTATTTGGATGTGGGGAGTCCATGACAGTAACTAAGGTAAGTAGTGAGATTATGGGAATGGTGTCTTGAGTTTATATGAATAGTGTCTTTGCATGGAAATATAGAGGTGAGTCGTTTTTTTCCTTCTGTCCTAGAATTTAGCAGAAGACATCCATTTGACAAACAGGAAGAGATTCATCTTCAGCTACTGAGTCACAGGCACCTTGGTCTAGAACTTGTGAGACGTGAAAAAATGAATACTGTTGTTTAAAGCACCTATAAGGTCAGTGATTTTGTTATAACAGCCTCAGCAGACTCATGCATTGTCTATCGTCATGAGCAAAGATGTAGTGAATGCTTGTGATTTCTTTTTATCTCAACATCTATTTTGAGTATAAAGTTAAACGTATCATATCAGAAACAGGATTTAAGATTTTTAATTCGATTTCCAGCTCTCTGCCCTCACAGTAGCACACTGACTCTGTCCAGACGTCTGTCCTCCACAAACACCTCCTAGTGAGGAGAAGATATCAGCTGCGGAAGCATAGTGCTGATGTCCGCACCCAACACAGGCTGTAAAGACACCTGGTATGGGGCCACTGCTGGGTCACAGGATGGCTCTTAGCACTAGTCTGTACACCAAACCTACCAGTTAGAATTTGCATTGAGACCTTTTCTTACATCACCCTCCAGATTATAATATAACTCTCTACCCAATAAATCTACCATTCTCCAACTCGATCTGCTACGTGTGGACAGGGCCTCTGAGACTCACCTGCCTTTGTTGGTAAGAGCTTCATCACCCGGACCTATAATTAATAAACGATTTCAGTATTTCTTGTGTTTTCTTACCCTGCCTCCTTTATGTCTTGACTGAGGTTTCCCAGAGAGCATCTATTGTGATATGAATCTCAGATGTAGGCCAGATAAGAGCCATACCAGTGACTGCTGCAGGACCATGGTCTGTACCCTGTCACTTGTATTTTAAATAAACGCTGATTGGCCAGTAGCCAGGCAGGAAATATAGGTGGGATGACCAGGCAGGAAGGAGAGGTGGGGTAAAGGAACAGGAGAATCCTGGGAAGAGGAAAGTTTCAGTCTGCAGTCTCAACCAGACACAGAGAGGAAGCCAGACACAGAGCAAGCAAGATGTGAATGCTTTACTGAAAAAGGTACCAAGCCACATAGCTAACAAAGACAAGTATTATGGGCTAATATAAGCTATAAGAGTTAATAAGAAGCCTGAGATAATAGGCCAATCAATTTATTATTAATGTAGCCTTCTGTGTGATTTCTTTTGGACTTAACAACTGTGGGAACCAGGCAGGACAGAAACCTCAGTCAACAAGTGACTACCAGTGTAAGTTTCTTGCTACAGAGAGCTATGTAAGTGTCAGGGCATCTGCTGGGACCAAAAGTATCCCGTAAAGGGCACACTTCAAATATCTACAACCAAATCCTTTCCTGGATTTTGTCCATCAGTAAAGGGCAAGAGTTTATACCTACCCACGAGAAAGATCATAAGATGGCATTAGAGCTAAGTTATTAGAGTATCCCAGTATGTTCGTCTGTAAGGAAATCCTTTAAGAAACTAAACTGAGAAAACTACATGTATCTTTCTTTCTTGATTTTTCCTTACCAGTGGTCTCTCTTCATGTGGATTAGTTAGCTCAATAGCTTTTGACTTCTGTCTTTAGAGATTGCTTTTGTTTTTGCTATTCATTCTATTTTTGTTCTAAAATCAATTCTTTTAATTTTTGCTTAATCAAAAATACCCCAATCTTCCCACTGGGTTTTGAATGTTAATCTTGCTGAGTGTAAAAAATTTGGCTGAACTGTTTTTTTTTTCAGTGTATTAGATTTATTGTTCATAACTAGCCAGCATTAACGAGATGGGTAGCAAAGATCATTGCTCCTGACAGTAAGGAGTAGTGATCAGAATTCCAGTTGCGGAAAGAGGAAACTTGATTCAAATCCTTGCCTTGATAGCATCTTGTTTTGAAACATCAGTAAAGTCAGTGTGTTAGTCTCTTTTCCTGTTATTGGAACAAAACATCTCGGTGAAGCACTGTAGTCCAGTAAGATGGGGAAGTCAATATGGCAGGATAGTAAGCCAGCTGATGCTATTGTGTCCACAACCAAGAAGCAGACAACCTGAGTTTGATCCCTGAAAACCACAGCGAAAGGACAGAACCAACTCTAAAGGTTGTCTGTCTTCTGACTTCTGCATGGGTACTGTGGCATGTACATGATTGTACTCACACACATCATAAACATATATGTAAATAAGTAAAAGCAGAAAAACAATGTGAGCTGTAAAACATGTTTTTTTTAAGTTCTGTGTAGACAAAGAGCATAGAAGGCTGTGTATGCTGTAAAAAGCACTCTTTTGTTAAGAATAAAATCCCAGTGTCTTTAATGTTTGTTTATTTTGAATACCATCGCTGTCCATCAGAGCTTTCTGTAAGGATGGAAATGTTCTATATCACACTCATGGTCTCCTTTTCACACAGTCCAGTCAAGGGAATGGCACCTCCTACAGTGTTGCCATCATAACATATCAAAATAAGACAAAGACATTTATAAAATGTGATTAGGACCCAGGGAGATGGCTCAGTGGTTAAGAGTATTTGTGGGAAGTAGGGCCAGATAATGTTTGACATGTCCAGTCCAGAAAGCAGTCTTTGAAATGAACATTCCATTTTCCAGATTTGTAAAATTATAAACAGAGAACATGTTTTAACAATACCTGGAAAAATGGAAATTTGAGTGTATCAGGAATGCTTGCAATGTAACCCAAAACTTACCTACAATCTGAGAATTGACTGTGGGTTTACTTCAGGGATACAGCCCAACGTAGGCTGTCCATGCTACAGCTTGGACAGTCCTACACTCACATACAGGAGGAGTGAGCAAAGACTGTGTTTGGTAAAAGTAAAATGTACTTATGCATGAAAAAATAAAAATTAGAAAACTTATTGACATAACACACATACACAACATTCCTTCGTCAGGGATTACTCAATGGAGAACAGATAAGACCATGAGCCTCTGGGGCACAAGACTTAGGATAATTTAAAAATACAACTATGTTTGTGGACAGTCACATGGTTTTCTTCATTGAAAAAGAAATTGTTGACTCTTTCTAGATGATGGTTGACATGGCTTTCTGCGTGTGTTCTTTAAAATTCTACAGTATCCTATGATGAAGGAAAGTGAAGGACGCAGAAACATGTGCTAGGTGTTCTCTAAGAGTAACATTTAAGTTATTTTGATGCATGTTGTTATTTATTAATTTAAAAATTTGCAATTGGTTGTCTTTATCCCCAATCCTCAAAAATATTCTCTGAAGTAACTGATAATGGTTTTCCTTTAATAGTTCTCTGCACTGTATGTTTAGTTCCCACAGTGTGTGTGTGTGTGTGTGTGTGTGTGTGTGTGTGTGTGTGTGTGTGTGTGACTCTATTACACTGTGTAATAACAGTTGTTGTTACTCTCAGACAATTTAGTTAAAAAGTACTATTAAGGGTGGTCAAGATGGCTTCGGAGACAAAGTTGTTTGTCATGCAGTCTGGACAACCTGAGTCTGATCCCTGAAACCCACGGTGGAAGGGCAGAACGAACTCTAAATGTTTCTGTCTGCTCACCTCTGCCTGTGTGCTGCGGCATGTACTCACACATCATAAACACATTCACAAATAAAAACATAGAAAAATATAACGCGAGCTGTCAAATATGTTTCCTAAGAGCTCTGTGTATACAAACAGCAAAGGACACTGTTGTGTGCTGTAAAGAAATTATTTATTTATTTTTTACTGAGAATGAAATCCTAGTTTCTTTAATGTTTGTTTATTTTGAATACCATCGCTGTCCAGCAGAACATTATGTAATGATAGAAATGTTCTATATTATACTTTGTAATACACAGCCCCTAAACCTGTGTGGCTAAGAAGGGAAAGAGCTGGTGAGAATGAGGAATTGAAGCTGTGTTCAACGTGCACATGCAGTCCTAAATATGTCTAGGAGCACCCACAGTGGGCAGCCCAACTTACATATCCAATAAACCTTGGGATTCATCTCTAATGCCTTATACACATCCCTAGTCAGTTATTGAATCTCTGTCTATTTGAAGTAAAATTCAAATATACAGTATACAGAAAACATTGCTTCATTTGTCAATGACTATTAAGAGAAAAAAAGTCTCATTTTTTCCCCTTTTGGCCAGTACTGAGAATGGGACCTACAATCTCATATATACTAGGCAAATGCTCTGCCAATGGGCTGTATTTCCAGCCTGAATATCTGTGTATTCTGAGTGTAAGATATTGTGATTATTTTTATAGGTAGGACTTCATTATATTTATTGGTCTCAAATTGGGGAGAGTTTACAAGAAACTGAAGCAATGTAATAAAACCGACCAAACGGAACAGTGACATGCAAAGAATCTGATGACTTTCGGGTTGTGTAAACTTCATGCTTATTCAAATCAGCTTGGAAAATACGGTGACACTTTTAACAAATGGAGACTTTTGTGTGACCTCAGAAGTTGTTTGATGGCTCTTTGGAAGATAACTCATATGTGCTGAAGTGTAGGGTGACAGAGAGGCAGATGAGCCGAGTCATCACTGAGGATGCTCACCGATTGAAACAGGAAGCTGCAAGTGACCACAGAGCTAGGTGGGTACTTCTACAGACTTCCTCTTACAAGAAGAACTGGTTTTTAGTCCCATCCAGGTACAGAAAAAGATTACTCTGAAAATAACACAGAAGAAACTATATATTTTAAACAAATGTGACTTTCTTTAGAGGAGATTTTTTTATTTTTTAATATTTTCATTAACTTTGAAAATTATACAGAAGGAACTGCATATTTAAACCAAAGATGACAATATAGACTTAGAATTTTTATATTTTATTTATAATTTTAATGCTATAATTCATTAAGACATTGTCATACGTGTATTCGAAGTAAAACAATCACACTCAGGTTACTCCCGATTTTCTGTCTTGTCGTTCATTCCCACCAATCTCCTTCCTGTTTCCAAACTGTCCTCTTATAGCTTCACTTCTGTATATATGTGTAACCCAGTGAGCTTCATTAGAGTCCTTTAAAATGGAAAGAAAGAACATTTATTTACAACAGCACGGACATTTTAGCATGAATCCACCACCAAAGATATTATTCCTTTTTCCACATCAATTGTTAACAATATATCAATCCCAGATGAGTTGGTGTGGGGCTCATGAACCCCTCCCCTTTCATGACAAGGCAGTGGCAGGCCCAGACTTGTGCAAGAAATCACAGTTGCTGAGGGTTCAAGAGTGCAAAAGCCATGTGAGTCCCAGAAGGCAGTACTCCACCCCTCTTCTCCTCTTTCTTCAGCCCTTCCATTTATTTTGCCCCTTCTTCTGAAGTGTAGACATCCCATTTAAGGTTGAGTCATTTATTCTTTGTAGAATAATCTCCAGGAAACTGTTGCAGTACCAGGACTTAGAAACCTAAACAAAAACCTTAGAAAACTCAGGAGCAGTCAAGGGTCTGCTGAGACCCAAGGACTGCTTCCAAATGATTTTCAATTCTTAGGCACAGAAATGTCTATAGAGGCTTGTAATTTGAAAGACATTCGTCATTCTCATTCCCTTTTGGTATTTCAAGATATTGATGCAGCTGCAGAAGCTATTTTTCAAACACTGGATTGAAAGAATACAATGACTTATTCTCGAGTATAATACTGCATGGATATATTATGAAGGACAAAGGAATAAAACTTAATTGGTGAAGCAATCATCATGATATTTTCATATTGGTAAAATCTCCAGGCCAGTAGGTGACTGCTCTTTTTGTGTGTTTGGAATGAACTTTAGTTGTTGACATTACAAATCCAGGTCACATAAAAGAAAGATAAAAACCCACAGTACAGCTCTCCTCCTTAGTTCTTTAATGTTCTTTTACACCTTCCAGACCCTTATGTAGGGGCCATAGATGTAGATGATCCATGGACGGTCAGTCACTTATTCTCATAATCAGTTATGAGTTTCTGCACTACCTGCTACCCAGCTCATCAACTGTTACCCACTGTTTCTCTGACCAAGGTTGAAAGCAGCACAAAGCAAGGCGTATAATGATAAGTATTTAGAAGATTTAGAAGGCAGTTTGACAACATCACCATTTAGCAAAATATACCAATAAGCCCTCCCCTAGGATACTTAGGGTGACCTCTGCTGACTCGAGAGGCAAGATACTCTCACGGTTTTAGTAGTAGTGTGATAACTTTGGGGTAAGAAACTGTTTTCTGATCGGATTTGAGACTCGCTCCACAGAAGGAATCCTATGCCTGGGTCTTTCAATGTGGTCAAAACATGGTCTTAACTTGTGGGCAAATAGTTTTCAGCTATGATTCTGAATTATTATAACATACAATAATATAATACTGATAATAAGCATAATTAAAAATTAGGAGTTGCCAAGATTACTCTCTCCTACTCTTTGAAGGACGCTGCAAGGGAAGGCAGAGGTAATACACAAGTTGCAACAAATATTTGAAAATAATTTGTCTGACATGGTCTCAAGTAGCAGACCAGACCCTGGCCATCTGCAAGTCCCTCAGTGGTAACAGGAGCCATGGACATAAACTCAGACCAGGGTTACTGGAAACCATGGACCCAGACAGGGTTGTCAGCAGTAGCCCTGTCCCGGACGGTGACAGCATGACCATGGGTGACAGCACAGGCCTCTCAGATCAGCTTGTCTCTGGTGGCCCCACAGTCCTTAAATATCCTCATGGCCACAGGTTGTGGTCAAGACCCCAGGCGTCTATGTGGTCTTTGGTGACAACATGAGCCGTGGACATCAATATAGAAACTGGCTGTGGTAGGACCACGGCTTCATGTATTCTAACAATTTGAATTTTAGATATCTGTATGAAAGAAAGCATCAAAGATCGGCACGTCAGTGTTTGAAACAAATTTATTAGTTATATTCAGAACTGAAAATAACTCAACGTCTATCAGTAGAAGAATGCATAAACAGCTCAGTGTGTAAAAAGTGCTTAAAGAGGTGGCTCATTGCACCACAGAGGAACAAAACGCCTAAGCATGAACAAAATTAAAAATAACTTTGATGAAAGCAGGATCATTGAAATAAAAGAATGCATGTATTATGACCATTTAAGATGGATTATTCTTTGATAATATGAATATGTGAAATAGGTAGTTCTAGTATTTGTAACCAAATCTGCAGGGACAGAAACCAGTTCATGTGTTCCCCATTGCCATAATAAAGAAGAACAGGGGTGATGTTTGTGAGGAGCTACCAGGAAAATGTAGAGGTCATATTTACATTAATTTCTGTGCTTGTAGTAATGGGTCTGCTGGTTTGTCAATTAAAGCTTTTATACTATACATAAGAAACTAACGCAGCTTACTTCATGCTGATTTTAACTTAATACAATTATTCACTTTTCAAAACATTTAAAACTATGCTTTAGGAGCTCAAAAAGCTCAAAAATGTATTTGTTTGTATAGTCTTATAAAGGAGACTATATGAGCTCTGAAAATATACCAAATAAGATTCAAATGATATCTCGAAGAAAACAATTACTTTCCTAAGGAGTGTTGTTTAGAACCATGGAGATAAAACACAAATCATGTGACATTGTCTTCCTTTCTCTGTAAGTGACATGAGTCTGTACTTGCTAAAGCAAAATCTTGGGCATCCTCTTGGAGTTGTCCTTTCCTTTGCTATTTCTTACAATCTTTCCATTGTGACTTCTTTGTTGTGGTCTGAATAATCTTGTCTCCATCTTGTGTTTGCTGACTCAGTATCTACGGTAAGTATCAGATCTTTTCTGTTTCTCATCTGAACTTTCTATCCATTCTCAGCTTCGAGATTTGTCTCCTCTAATCTATCGTCACCCAGCAGAGGAGAGCAGTGATCTGTAGAAATAAAAACAGAGAATTTCCTTTTAACTTGCTAGTTTTGAGGGTTGTCCCTTGAAAAGCAAAGGACATTTTATGCACCTTGTCAGTCAAAGTTTTTATTAGTATTATTTCACCAAATGGACAACATAAAACAGCGTTCATAGTTCATTGAGTAGGAAAAGCCAAGAGTCTGTTGGAAATTCAAAGTTGATTTCCCTATCTTTTGAAATATATGTTAGAAAAATATGCTAACATCGTGAAGCTTAGTAGCAACTGTTGTCCTTTGCTGTGAGTTTTATTTTTGCAAACATTATGTATAAATATTTAGTGTTCATAATCTAATATTGTTAAAGACCTAAATATACCCATTTTGAGAGCAGAAGAATTTTTGAAAATAAACTATTACTATAGTTATAGTTATAGTTGAAATAATCAGCGGCTTCTCTGTTTATATTCCTGTTTTAAAGCACCATCTTAATTACTAGGACACACCAATTTACACTACTGCCTTTTATTTTCAACCTTTGTTTTCCAGACTAAATGGGGGCCTCATGTATTTTTGTTGTTGTTGCTGTTATCTTTAGGGTGCCTAGTAAATGTCTTCAAATAATGGACATTCCATAAGTGACTGCTCAACTTGCAAATGAATATTCTAAATGACAACCATCGGGATTTGTTGTGATGACTTCTTAGCCCTAGTAGGAGTTGGCTTACAGAACGTCTGCAGTTGATATGTAAGAAGTGAGATAAACTTTCAAGGCATGGAGTTACCATCATTTATTTTTATGTCTTTAAGTAAACATTTATTTTAAGCAGAAAACTACAATAAACAAAACTAAAAATGGGAGAAAGTAAGAACTGGGGTGAATCTGTAGCAACCAGCATTGTCTTGTAGTCACATCTTTTTAGATTTGCTTTGAATTGTACTTGTAAGTCACATATCTTGATCTAAACACTGAGATTCCTGAGTTGCACATGGGAGCCGCACATCTGTAGTCTAGCAGCTGAAATGTGGAGGCAGGAGTAATGCCAAGAGCTAGCTAGGCTCAGCAACACATGGAGATACTATCTCAAAAATCAACCAACCCACCAGCCAGCCAGCCTGCCAGCCAGTCAGCCAGCCAACCAACCAACCAACCAACCAACCAGCTATCTATCCATCCATCCATCCATCCATCCATCCATCCATCCAGCCAGCCAGCCAGCCATCCAGCCATCCAGCCAGCCAGCCATCCATCCAGCCAGCCAGCCAGCCAGCCAGCCTACCAACCAACCTAACCAAAGGTGTTTTCTGGACACCAGAGCACTATTCTAAAAGGCAACAAGTGTCTCAGCACGTTTTGAACCAGGACTTCAGAATGTTCTCTTATCTCAGTCTAGAACTGGTTTCATTCTTGTGTGACACAAACATCTTCAGACGGGGTACAAGAAAGCAGTATATAGATGAAATAATTTAAGGGAATCAGCTTTGGGGCCTTCAAGATGTCGTATTCTTTCTGAAGTTTAGTCTGTTTGAAACCATTTCTGAGTTCACAGAAAAACCTCTTTCTCTACAGAGTGAGACATCAGTTTCGTGTAAGCCTTCACATTTATTTAGCTTTTTGAGTTTAAATAAAGAATATTTTTTAGTGAATTGTGATTCTCATCTTATTTCATATTGTTTTCCAGTTATAGTTTAAAAATATATACCTTTGTCTTTATAAACAAGCCAAGACCCTTGAATGATAAGGCCCAACTAAGCTAAGAGCTTTAGTATGATTTTGATTCATATTTTCTTATTTCTCTCCCAATTTTCAACAACAAAAGTAACATGCTTTGATATGAACTTTGTAGTTTAATTCATGTATGATAAAATATTAGCTACAAATAGCATATCATTGCAAGCTATCCTGAAAAGTCAGATGTCTGTATATGTTTATTTGAATTTAGAATGATTTGCCTGGGACCAACATGATGCGTCAGTAGGTTAAAGCACTTACCAAACAGGCCTGACGACCTGGATTAGATTCCCGAAACAAAGGTGGGAGGAAAGAATCGACTTCAGACACACCAATGTGTATGTGTGCTCCACACACATACACATGCTATGCTCACACGTACACTAACAGTGACAAACACACTCCCACACACATACACATGCGATGCTCACACATACACTAACAGTGACAAACACACTTCCACACACATACACATGCGATGTTCACATGTACACTAACAGTGACAAACACACTCCCACACATATACACATGCTATGCTTACACGTACATCAACAGTGACAAATACAGTATTTATACAAACAAATAAAATGATGTTCTTAATGTTTTATTTTTAAAAGAAAACATTGATTTTATTGGTCCAGTAGATCACAAGGATGGGTCTATGAATTAAATCATGTGAGTTAAATGCCAAGCGCTTAAATTTATTCTTTTAATGAAGATACTGTGCGTTATTTTTTCCTGTATACATACAGCACACCTGTAGGGATCAGAAGTCACTCTTGGCTATCATTTCTCAGGTGCCAGTGCCACCCACCTCCTTTTCTGAGACAGGCTTTGTCTGGAGCTCGCGAAGTTGACTAGGCTTCCCAGCCAGTGAACTTGTCTGTCTCCTCAGCACCTTGATCACGAATGTGCACAATGACACTCAACATTTTTTTGCAAGTATCTGGGGGTCAGATTAGGGTCCTCATGTTTGCACGGCACATGCTTGGTCAACTGAGCAGTGTCTCAAGCTCTGTTTTATTATTTTGATGATTCAGAAAGAGTTACAAAAAATCAGTAGCACTACAATGACAAAATGCTGTTCTTATCTACTCATTTATGTAAGATATTGATGTGGTTTCAAATGTTAAACAAAAAGAGACTGGAGAATTGATGCTGTTTCATGAAATGGAGACTAATTAAAAAAGACACCCAGTCCCATCTCTCTCACATAAGAGATACATTCTCGGTACAAATTTGTTTTATATTGGTTATAATTTGTAATATATTTGCTGTTTTGACTAGCTTGTCAACAAGTGTTAATTACAGATAAATCTGAAATGATCAGCAAAATACATGCATGCTTTTATTTTTAAGTATAATACAACATATAGCACTACACTGTAGTAGAAGAATGAAATAGAAGTGTGTCAAAGACGGAAAGCATGCAAAATTTCTGAGTGGTGAAGATGAACTGTTCTGTGTAATGGTGTGGTGGTAACATGTATCACTAAGATGCTTACTCATCCTTTGATAAATGTAAAGAAATGATTTAATGTTTTAATTGAAAAAGTGTCACATTAATAACATACTACATTGTGTGACAGTTTTTATACTCCTAGTAAAAAGTTTCAGATGGAATTTTAAAATGTTTGAGAGTTAGATTTTCCAAACTGACTTTATTTTAGAGCCAATGCTACCAGTAATATTTGACCTTGTCACTTGTGGTATCTAGTGTAAAATAGAAAATACTTTTGTTTGAGCAAAATGGTCAAGGCTGTTGAAAACTAACCATAGATAACAAATCAATGCTGAGAAAAGTCCCTGTTAACATGTGTACTCTTTCACCAGAAAAAAAATGTACAGTTAATTTTGATTTCAATACATAAATTGTGCATGTTTCATGGAAACTGAACACTAAATTTGTATCTAGGGCCAGCATGATGGTCACCAGGAAAGAGTTTTGCTGTCAAACTATTGGCGTGACTGTGGTCCCTAGGAATCGTGTGCTGGAGGAGATAACTGCTCCTCCAGATGGTCCCCTGACCTGCACATGCACACTGTGTGCTGGATACATGCACATACAGAGAGATGGGGGGAAGGAGGGAGAAGAAAGAGAAAGAGGAGGAGGAGGAAGAGGAGGAGGAGGAGAGGGAGGGAGGCAGGGAGAAAGGAATGGAGGGAGATTTCAAAATCATATCTAAGAATGGAAAGAAATTAAGATCTCCTACATGTATATGAAAGTTCAGTTTACCACAAGCCATGAGGGATATCGATGTGCTTGCTATACAGTAGGATATTCTCAATTACTTGGCAGGAATTAATTTCTTAACTTTGTCGCTTGGAATAAAGGTTATGGTTTTAAAATTTTAGGAGGAAAGAAATGGCTGAACTCAATTTTTATTTTGTTGTTATTTATAGGCTCAAAAATAACCTGCATTCAGTTTTTTAAGAATGTAAACAACAAATCATAAATTAAAAATATTGTCAAATCATCAAACACATAGCACTTCAATGGCTTATGTAATAGGTTTCTTAGGGCATTGTCATCTTTGCTTTTATTTTTTATTTCAGAACCAAAGAAGGAATATTTTCCATTCCTCACTCATAACAAAGCATATGGCTTTGTAAAAAGCTACATAGGAAAACCCAGGACTCTTCAGATGAAAGGGATATTACAGAAGGCAACGACATAAGGTTTTATCTTATTTCACAATACAGTCTCCATGCAAATATTGTTCACATCAGTTACAACAAGAGCAATACATAGAAAATTATCACAAAATGTGACATAAGACATTAAATTCACCAGGAGCAAAGGAGCTGTGAGAGTAAGTACTCGAGTGACTGATGAATTCTCTTCTCAGGAAATCCAATCTTTCCCTCAAGAGCTGCTCATTTTCTTTTCATTGATGAACAAGTTAATAAGAGCTTAAAATGAGAGAAGTATCCAGGCTAGATTTGCACATGGCAGGGCTGCAATTTTTAATGTTTGAGGCCAAGATTTTTATTTTTTGAAGATTATTTGCCCCTTCCCTTTCTTTCCTCCACACTCTCTTATGTACCACTCCCTTGATCAATTTCAAATCCACGATCTCTTTCTCTTTAGTTATTGTTGTATATAATGTATATGTATATATGCACATATATTTCCCCTAAATGCAGGTCCATCAGTCTGCGTGCTGTTATTTGTACGTGTATGATTTCAGCGCTAGCCATTCGGTATTGGATAATCATCAGTCGGTGGGCTCTTCCCTGGGGAAGACAATTTCTCCTGCTCTCAGCATCCCTTAGTTGCCTGCAGTTCTTTGTGTAGGTTGGGACCTCCAGAGCATCCACTCCACTCACCGTATTAATATATCTATCATCATTCTCCTTGTACAAATATTACTCAGGCAGCCATGTTGGAAAGATGACTTCACAGGTGTAGTTTCTCACAGCAGTCTTCTATTCCTTTGAGGTTCTTGTGATACCCCCCCTGACCTTCACCCCTAGGACTTGACCCCATCCACAATGATTCCTTAACCTTAGATGCAGGAGTTGTTTTGTAGATGTATCAGTTGCTTGTATTCCTAACTGACAAGTTATGCTGAGTTTCAAATCAACTTTTTGATTTGAAGGTCAAAGATCTTGCTTATATGTCTTATCTATCTCCATCTTTCTCTAATGCTTAACTTAAGGGATATCTTCAGGCCTATGGTTCTGCTCTGGGTATCTTGTGGTGTCTAAATGAAAATGTGGACAAGACAGTTCTAAGGTATGCTTGAGTAGAAGGTTTTTTGTCACAGATATGATGAAAGGAAAGAGGCTTCTAGAAGGATCCAGATGAACCAGGCCATGAGAAGAGAGAGTGAAGAGAGCAGAAGAGAAAGAAGAGTGTTGTCGGGGTTTCTGTCCTGCCTGGTCCCCACAGTTGTTAAGTCCCAAGGAAATCACAAAGAGGTCTATATTAACTATAAACTGATTGACCCATTAGCTCAGGCTTTTTATTAAGTCTTATAACTTATATAGCCCATTGTTAGCCCATTATTCTTATCTCTGTTAGTAATGTGACTCAGTACCTTCTTCAGTGGGTCTGTCACATCTTGCTTCTTCTGTGGCAGGCTCACAACTGCAGAAGAATGGGCTTCCTCCTTCCCAGAATTCTCCTGTTCTCATTGACCTGCCCCTATTTCCTGTCTGGTTGTCCTGCCTGGCTACTGGCCAATCAACCTTTATTTAAAATATAATTGACAGAATACAGACCATTCTTCCACACCAGAGGAGAGGAAAGAGGGAAAGCAGACCAAGAGAGGAGCTTGGAGGCAGATGCGTCTTTCCCAATCCCGGTCATCTGTTCCAAATATCCAACACAGAGGCTTATATTAATTACAAATACTTGGCCAGTAGCTTGGGCTTGTTACTAGGTAACTCATACATTCAAATTAACCTATATTTCTTATCTATGCTTTGCCACACAGCTCATGGCTTCTAACCTCATTTTCTACATGCTCTGCTTTCTTGGCAGCTTGCTCATGTCTAAAAAGGAAGGTTTTTAACCTTAATATAGTAAGACTGTATATAACAAAACAATTATTAAGTGGGAATTGAGTTACCATATCTAGTTTATTTGTATTTGGAAAAAATAGAGAAAATATTTTATTATCTGTTTTATCTTTGTGAGTCTAAAGTTTTGTGCTTAATTTGTCTTTTATCATAACTAAGGAAAACTAAACTATAGCTATCTGGTTTTCAACTCCATCAGAGATTCCAGAAAAATGAAAAATTGCCTAGTAACAGGGCCATCAGGCTGCCTGGATTGTCACCCAAAGTTCCTCTGCAATGTTGGGGCATCCACCTTTGGCCTACAGGCCTGGCTTATCTGACAGACTTTTCTGTGAATCAGGGAATTTTAAATGACTGTCCTACTTTGTCTTGGCAAAGTTCAGAAGTTTCTTGTATCCTGCTGGTCCACTTTGGACAGTATCTGTTAGTACCTGAGGCAAGGGTAGTTTCATTGCCCACTTCATGGCTACACTTTGCTGTAAAGAAAGCAAATTCCACATGGAGTTTCTTCAATGCCCATCATTTTTTGTGAAGTAGATTAGTGTTGCCAGGAGCAGACATGTCTCACTGTCATGAAAAGTCTTAGGATATTAAACATATTAAATGCCATAATCTGTAGGTCTATGAAGTGTTTAAACACCATCTATCTCAATATATATGTATGACCTTGAAAACGTTCCTAATATGACTATAAGTTTAACTATTATAGATGACTATTAACCTGTATTTTAATTATATGTTGCATTTTAAATGGACTGTATAAACACAATACCTTAAATAAGAGTAAAAATATATATACCATATAATAAAGTTAAATTTGTATCAATATACAAAAATCCACACCAATGTAAAACATTTAATATTAATAGTTGTTTCTTAGATTAAAGTAGATTGAATAATCTATCCTCTTAGTCTATCATTTCTATATGCTCCTCCTTTATTTTCAGAAAGAGATGTTGGAATCTAATCTTCTGTATTCAGCTTTTGTCCTGACCATTACCATTAACAACTTGTAACTACCCCCTTAAAAGGAAATAAACATCCATAACCCAATTTTGGGGGAATGTGGGTATAGTTCTCTAGACTAGTTCCTGTTGATTAGGAGTTCTCGTAAACTTGGGGGGACCCTGAGAAAGTCAGGATAATTGTTAAGTATTAGCCGGAGTATTCTGTGAGACTGGATCATCTCAGTCAACAGCCTTGAAGCTGTTTTTGATGCTGTATCATGTGGGTTGTTTTCGTTGGTATCCAGTCCCCTTGCTCTGAAAATACATAAATTTATAAAGACAACACATACGTGCATTAATACAAGTATAGACAGTGCATTGTGTACAAGTCAACCACAGATGATTTTCTTGTTATGTGTTTGAGCAGGTAAAATGCAAATCATATGTCTTATAGTTCTTCTAGGTTTATTTTTTATATCTGTGGCCAGGACTTCAGGAGGGTCTTCCTCCTCAATCAAACCTGATTTTCTTTAACTTGAAATGAATCCACAGCCTCTCATTTCCTGCAGAAATAAAAACATAACTTCTCCCCCAAATTAACGCATCTTTTGACTTAAATTTTGAAGCTAAGGTATCTTTAAAACATATAGGTTTGTTGACTCTAGCAGGTTTTTAAATCCAGTGTCTCTTAGCAGTCGAAAAATTCAAAGACTAAAACAATAGCATTCAGGATCCAGACTCTCTGGACATTTCCCATCTTTACGTGGTTTATTATATTTTTTATTTCTCCATTTCTTTTTATGGACTTTTTAATTCTTTACCTTTTCTCTCCCAAGCCTCCATATATTCTCAAACACATTGTAACCCGCTTTGAGGCTTTTTCATCTGAGTCTGTCTTTACTGTGTATATGTAACCTTTTTGTTTGCATGAGCAAAAACCCTATACCTGCAATGCAGCATGCTGGCAGAACTTGTACTGGTAGCTTCAGTTGGCAGGCACCAGCCGGAAGAAGCCTCTCTGTACTGCGGCATGCCCGTGTGAGAGACTGCTGAACCTGCCATGCCACTTAACTCATAATGGTTGAAGTCAGGCTCCATCTTGCAGGCAGCTGTCAGGAGACAAGTCTCTGTACTGTGGCTGGTGTGAGATGGTGAGATTAGAACGCTGCATCTGGCTCCATCTTTGTGTGTTTTGAACTTTTTTTTTTTTTTAAAGAAAGCGTTTTTTAGGTCTTATGTGGATCTACACCACACGTTGGATGTGATATGTAGACATGTTTCTTTCCTAATCCCAGCTGCCGGTTCCAAATATCCAACACAGAGGTTTACATTAAATATAAGTGGTCAGTTGATAGCTCAGACTTGTTATTAGCTAGCTCTTACATTTAAATTAACCCATATTTCTTATCTATGCTTTGCCACACAACTCATGGCTTCTTACCTCATTTTCTCCATGTCCTGCTTCTTCGGCAGTTGTCTGGTGTCTCCCTGACTCTGTCCTTCTTCATCCCAGGATCCTCAGCATGATTGCTCAGAAGAAGGAGGTTGCTAACTCAGCCCCTGTGTTGGAGAGATTTATGATAGAGCACAGGGTAAGAAGTCTGGGAGGAGTCACAGTTACTGAGTGAATCTTGGTCAGGGTTTCTTTGGGACCTGTCAGTTTCTAACCTGAGGAAAAAGTGTAGGAACAAAATGAATAGAAAAGATCCCTAAGCAAACAACAAATTCTGCTGTGGTAAAGTAACAATTGACGACTGACTTCTTGTTTTCATTAAGATAACGTTATTTAGGAGAATTTAAAAGCATGAAAAGATAAACCTTTGATAATCTTCAACATACATTAGGGACGAGTTACCTTGAGCTAGCTATACAATCACACTAAAGAGACATTTCCTATCTTCTTGGGATCATGCAATCTGGCCAAAAGATTCTAATGTTCTTCTCTCATAAGTTCCAAAGGCTTCCATGCATCTGCTTTATTTCTGAAGTAATTGACATATTCAGAAACAGAGATCTTGAAAATTCCACATTCAGTTTTACGTTTTGGTTTGTTTAGGGGCAGCTACAAATCCCTAACTGTCCTCTGACTGACCTCGAAGTTGCGGTGGTCTTTCTGTCTCAGTGGTGGAGTCTCCTGAGTGTTGGGATTACAGATGTGTGCCACCAAGTCAGACTTTATCTGTAGCAGGGAAAAGGACGCTCTCCCTACGTTGTTAAAATATTCATTTGTTTGGCTTTTGCTCTGAACATAAGGATTGGGTTCCTTTGTGGTTCCTGCCCTACTTGAACATCTTCACATAATTAAAGGGAATTATCTTAGGGTTCACAAAAATGTAGATTACTTTCATGATAAAGTGCCTCATGAATAAGACAAAAATCTCACATTTTAGAGAACATAATTTAAAAGAAAAGCAAAGACTGATTGGACCCATTAGCTTATTACTCAGAGTGTGTCCCAGAACTGGAACCAACGGGTTATTTGTTTTTATTGTGTTGCTTCACACAACAACGGAAGCTGAAATGTTATAAGATGTGTAGGGCACAGGGACAGGGAGAGGGAGGGTGGATGGAGGAAGCTCTCAGCTCAAGGACAGGAGCATGGATGCCTTCCTGAGCAGACATTTGCTTCTATCCATCCTTCAGTGCCATTTGCATGAGGCTTGCTCCAGCTGGAAGGACAGCCTGTCTTCCTTAGTCTACCAATTCAAATGTTACTGTATAAAATATCTGGGCATCCTCTGAACCAGTCAAGTTGTTACCTAAGACAGGGAACAATTGGCTCTGTTTACATTTCAGCAGTGTGCCCATAGCCCCTCCATACTAGTATGTCAGCTACATATCATACAGATCTAGGAGATATGATTCGTTAATTCATTTTTATACTCTTCTGATAGATTGTAGTAAAAATCTTTCTCTGTGTAGTCCTGGCTGCCCTGGAACTCACTCTGTAGACCAGCCTGGCCTAGAACTCAGAAATCCCCCTGCCTCTGCCTTCTGAGTGCTGGGATTAAAGGTGTGCACCACCACTGCCTGGTAGTAGTAAAAACATTGGAAGTGCAGTCCCCCCTCTCAGTTTCACAGGGTTAGCACACAGGTTAAATGAAAGGGGGCCTTCACTTATATAGCTCTGTCCCAAGCTGTTTGCAAAGGACACCTCTGGCACCGTTCCTACTCATAGGAGACAGTGACCTCAGGGAAGGAACAAGACACCCATTTTCCTTAGGGCATATTTGGGGTTTGAGTTGTTTCTGCTCTTCATAAAGTAGCTTTTAGTTTGGTGATTTTTTTTGATATGAAATTGTTCTTTAATTAGACATACAATATTCTACTCTTAAAAGACCCATATATAGTACCTTGCAACTTTAAATACTAAGAGGATAACAATCTAACAATTACCAAATAAAAAATTAAAAGGAAGATAGAAAATTAAAAAACCCTGAAGTAATTATACAATTATCTTTTCAAGTCATTAATAGCCAGTTTACTTAAATTATTGGCAACAATGAGAAAAAAAAACGACCTTGAATGACTTTAATGAACTTTAATGATTTAATTTTTTTAAACAATCTGTTTTCTCAAAATTACTTGCTGTGATAAAGAAGCTGTGGATCTGAAGTGGGTTTGGCTGTGAACATTGTTGCATGAAGGGAAAGTGCATTTCAAGTCAAAGCAGGACCAAAGTACGGGGTCTGCACTGGCCTGCCCAGTTCAGAACAAGAGTCCCTGCAGAGAAAGAAAAGTCTTTGTTTTTCTAGGTTTCAGAGTGACCTTTCAGCAACCCTGAAGATTTTATGAACTTCTATGGATATAGTTTCCAGTTAAAAACTCTTAGATAATTACAAATTAAACCACACTCATTTAATTTCTTTATTATCCAGCATCCTTTTTTTCCTAAAAGAAAAACTTTAAATTGATCGATAAATTTATGTCTTCTGACTTCTTGATGCATACATATAACTTTCCCAAACCCATCACCTTCATTTCCCTGTGGACTTCCTATCATTGCCCGAGTAAGCAAATCCTGTTTTCAGTTGTTCTTACCAGTAAGTTTTCCCTTACACCTCTCCCACCCTGCTTTTCCCACGTTCATTAGTGAAAACCCAACATCTACCTTCTCTTACTATTATCCTTTTTAAATTCCCATTGTCTTCACCTGGACACCTAAACTCACTACTTCCCAAGACTCTTTCTTAGATGGTCTGTCTTGCTCCTGTTTCTGGCCTCTCTACTATTTTCTACGTGCTATCCTTCTTCACCCAGCTCGTTTTAAAGACACATCTCTCCATGTGCAACACAAGTGCTTTCACATTCTGTATTGTGTTATTTCTAGCACAACTCCACTCTAGAACTGTACCCTCACTGCCTCACTCACTGATTGCAATGGTTAATGATTAGCGGGTCATTATAAAACATTTTAAGTAGTCTTAAAGACAAGGGTTGCTGGTGGCCTTTGATGGGTAGAGGCCAGGGATGCTGCCATCTAAACCCGTGAGATGGCCAGCATGATACATACATTTCTAACCCCAAAGATAAACTTCCCAAGTCATCTGTGACTAAAAGCTTTCCTTTCAGTTGTGTGATAAAGTTCAATGAACGGAATGCTCAGTTTTCTTTCAAAAAGAGCTAGAATGTGATGGGTTGAGTGGTAACCATCTCAAAGATAAGTCGATGCTAAGTCCCAGGAACTAAACAACGATACCTCACTCGGCCAAAAAAAAAAAAAAAAAAAAAAAAAAGAGACTTTGCAGATGTGGTCAAAAGTTTTCCAGGGAAGATGTCATCTTGGATTCTCTGGGAAGAGCCCAAATCCAGCAGCTGTTCAACAAGATGCACGGAGGAACAACCCAGAAACCCAGAGAGGAGAAACCCAGAGAGCACAGAGGCAAGAGGGCAGATGGGAGCCGCGCAGCCACCGTGAGTCACAGGCAGAAGGCGAGTGGACACGAGTCAAGATTCAAGTGATAAACGGCCAAAAGCCAACGACGAGGAAGACTGCTCCTTCACCAGAAATGGTGAGAGGTGAGGCAGAAGTGTCTGCCCTAGAGCCTTAGAGAGCATTTTACCTTTAGGTGCTGACTTTAGACTTCTGTGTTCAGAACTGTGTGAGAGGACACTTCTGTTAATTTGAGCTGTCAAGTTAGGGTACCATTGCTATGAAGGACCCCAGAACTGATACACATGGATCATACAGTGCCTCCTTCATAGCTACTTTACAAATACTTTATGTATATGTAGAAAACTGTCTTGCTTCTTTGGAGAAGTTTGACTATGGCTCCTTAAAAAACTTAAATATGGCTCTGTCAATGTCATAGTATATTCTGAAACTCCCAAACAAAGCGGTCTTCAATTCACCTGCATAGTCGGTAATTTATTTTAAATGCATTCCATAACGATAGACTGTAACAGACATTTAAAATGCCCTATTAAACGTATTCGCAATAAATGCAATGTTACAATTTAGAAACTGGTTCTGGTTAATGTAGGTTGCAGCAACATCAACTTTAATCTCTAGATGGCACTATATTATAAGGGATCAAACTGAGAACTGATTACAATTTTCATATAACATGCTGGGAACGAAGAACACTTTCTTGCAAAAATAAATTTTAGGAATTAGGTACACTTGTTATGAAAGCTTTATTCCACTACATATGGATAGGCGTCTAATTTTCACATGGTGATAGACAATTAAATTGTGTCTCTAAACCATTCTAGTCCACAGCAAAGAGTGTATCATTCACATTTGTTTCTGAATTATTGTTCATATGTGTTGTTGGAGAATACACAAAAGCAAATGTGCTGTCATCAGAGTTCAACAAGATTGGACGTGTAACTTGTGACTTTATCTTTGATGGTCATGAGTAGAGACTCAGAATTTTCTGTTCATTTTGGTTTCAAATATAAACAAGACCACAAATTTCTTCCTGATCTTCATTGGTAAAATTCCAGCTTTAGTCTCGGCAGAGAAGAGGCGGAGCTGCTTGTGTCGTCCCTCCCGCATCACTCCTTTTATTTCTTAAGCATTCTTGTCCTCTTTCAGCTTTTTGCCTTCTGTCCCCAGCGATTCCCAGGGATGTGAAATTTTCTAAGTTCTCAATAACCTTCGTGATTCGGTTGCTTTCCTTCTGCTTATGTGACAAGCTTAGCCAATAATCAGTATGCCCTACTTCACTTTCATACCCTTTTGAAAAATTCCATAAATACATTTTTATCTATTGTTTTGTACTTTAATTACTTGCCTATATGTTTTGCATTTTTTACAGAGACCCATGTCCTTGTATATACAACAGAACCTCTGATCTGCTTACCTTTATGTACATAACATTCTCTTAGTAACCATTTACTGGGTTAGATAGATTTGACAGCAGATATCACAGTCTGATACAAATTCTCCCTAGTTAGTAAAAGGCCAATTTTCTTGACCTTTAATGAGCCTTAGTATCTGAATATATATGACCTAATGTGAAAATTAATAAGGTTAAGAGTAAATACACAAAATTTTCTTGGCAGCCACCATTTATTTTAATTTTCCATTGTCTATATATAAATGAAAAAATAATACTCAACTTCTTGGTTGCTACTTTTCTTTCAGACAAAAGAGAGACAATTCTCTCTCTCTCTCTCTCTCTATTTCTCTCTCTCTCTCTCTCTCTCTCTCTCTCTGATTTTTTTAGGGTGATATCAGAGCCTTGCACTGTAGCCTAGACTGGCGTGGAACTGACTACTTAGTAAGGGTGGCCTCTATTGCAAGACAATCATCTGCCTCAGCCTACTGAGTATTAGCATTACAAGTAGACACCATCCTATCCAGATATTTGACAGTTCTTACTGGAGCAGTATTTTACTTCCAGAGAAAAGCCATCTATGTTCCTAAACTACAGCACACATTATCCATGCTATAGAACACTTACTGGGCTCTTACTGTTCATCTCTTCATCTTTCTATTTTGCCAGTGCTTTCATTTTGCAAGAACAGGAACTTTAGGAATCTTATGTGGCCTTTTATGACCAACCACATGTATGTACTGTATCCATATGGCATATCAGTCTTCCTGAAGCAAGACTTTCCTTCAGAGGGTAGTCTTGTAAAGTTATGAAGCAGAAGCTTGGCTGGTGTGTTTCAAGGAAATGAGTAAGGCTCGAGTGAGTGACAGAGACTAGCTGGTGTTGGAGGTTCAGTCACAGAAAAGACTCGACTTAGATCATTAAGGATCTTGTAATACTTGACAAGGATTTGAATATTTTGTAGTACAAAGTTCTTGTCCTGGAACAATGAGGGAAGTACAAGTGGTCAGTTGTGACTAGTATTTGAGTTGGGGCTTCCAGAGTAAGCTGACAGGATCCCTGTAAAGTATAAAGAGTCAATATGATGATTCTAGGGGTTCCCATCAGATCACCTGGGAAAACGGGGTATTGTTCACTGAGATAATTAAGAAATGAAAGCCAAAAAGTAGACACCGGGAGGCGTTCTTCTTAAGATGATAAAGGTTTCAACACGTGGGCATGCTAACAGAAATGACGACAGAGAGCTAGGGCTGAGTGTTGACTGGGGGAGCAGGGTAGAGATCCAGGCCTGTCTGTTGACTGGGTAAGCAGGCTGTAGTGCTATACTAGAGTTACCTCAGAAAGATCACCCTATGTAGAAGGAAGAAACATAAAGAGTTATGGATCCAGAAAGGGGTAGATTTTTTCTGAGTACGTGCCCACTAGTGCTATAGATCTGTAGACAAACCTTTTTCTCAGGATCACCAGTTCCCCAATAATGACAAAGGGTCTTATTATTAATTATAAAAGCTCAGCCAATAGCTTAGGCTTTTTGTTAACTAGCTCCTAAAACTTAAATTAAGCAGTTTTTACCAATCTACCTTTTGTCTTGTGGCTTTATAACTTTTACCCTGTACTGCCCCTGCTGCTTCTTCTCCACCTGGCTGGGGGCTCCACACTCCTTCTTCTTCCCAGTGTCCTGCGTTCCTGAAAATCCTGCCTAGCTGTTGACCATTCAGCTTTTTATTAATCCAATCAGAATGACACATCTTCACAGTGTACAAAAAAGATTATTCCACAACATAGGTCACTGAAGGTAGCATGTAGCATATGTGGGCTGTAGGCCATGGAGAAATCAAACTGGTCCTGACCAAGAAGCATCATTCCTAATGGATAGCTTTCACCCTATGACAAGATGCTATGCAATCCAGTGAGAGAGAGAGTAATCAACAGTAACACCCAGCTGTGAATCTGGTGACCACAATCACTGGCCTGACAAGACATGCTCATTGGAGCAATTGTGGTACAAATGTTTTGGGAGTAGTCAACTGCACATGCCCTGTGTTATGATAGTTCCCATCCTTACCTGGCTTATTCTTTTTGTATTACATTACCCTCTCTTTAAAGACTTTACTTAATTATTTTTAATTTTTCTATGACTGTCTATACCCATCTTCTTTTCTTTCTTCAGCACATCAGCACATTTTCAATTGTGTAGTAAGAAGGGAGCTGCTTGTTGGTTCCCGACTGCCCAGCCCCAAAATAATTACACAGATTATTGTACATACATAATTACACTATTAAATACATACAAACATATATACATATACAATTACATTATTAATTAAAACACTGCTTGTCCCATTAGTTCTAACTTATTGGCTAACTCTTACATCTTAATCTAACCCATTTCTATTGGCGCATTAGCTCTAGCTTCTTATTGGCTAACTCTTCCATCTTAATTTAAGCCAGTTCTATTAATCTGCATATCACCACGAGGTCGTAATCTACCAATAAGATTTCAGCACATCTATCTCCAGTGTTTCTCCATGGCGTCTCTCTGACTCTGCCTCCTTCCTCTCAGCATTCAGTCCAGTTTATCTCCACCTACCTAAGTTCTGCCCTATCAACAGGCCAAGGCAGTTTCTTTATTCATTAACCCATAAGAGCGACACATAGACAGAAGAACCTCCCACAAAATTGTATCTGTTTAGGGGCTTTTGTGGTCTGGATCTAGGTTTGTGGATCTGGGAAAATGTTGCAAAGTCCTTCTGTGCCTCTGTAAGTTCCTTGTAAGGCTCTACTTAGCACATGGCCCAGGCATCTGGCTCTTTCCCCTTAGGTCTGTGCGCCTGGAGCCATGTTTATCTGCCCCAGTTGTGAGAAATTGCTGGGCCAAGCTGGAGTAGGTGTTTCTACCTTGTGTCCTGCTGAGTAGCACACCAGCTGCTCACAGGCCCTACACTTGAATATATGTGCTTCCGTATTGGACACATACCAAATGTAACGAATTTTTCTTTGGATCACCAGCTCCCCAATAATGACATGGTTGTATTATGAAAGCTTGGCCTTAGCTTAGGCTTGTTCCCAACTAGCTCTTAAAACTCAGCTTAACCTGCTTACAATGTTTACACTCTGCCTGTGGCTCATCACCTCTTCTCAGAACAATATGTCCAACCTGCTTTGCATTTCACTACTGACTCCTCCACACCTCAGATTCCTTCCAGAGTTCCTATCTCTCTCTGGAGGTCCCACCTATCCTCTCCTCCCTAGCTAGTGGACTCAGCTCTTTATGAAACCAATCAGAAGGTGCCTTAGGCAGGTGAGGTAAAACAGGGGTACACCTTCACACAGTGTGATCAACTATCCTAACAGTAGAGTAAGTTGGAAAGAACTGTAAAGATCTTAACTAAAACTTGCCTGAAAATATGGTTATTGTGAACCACTGCCAGTAGAGGCAAACTCTAGAACCCATGCTTTTAATACCAGCTCCACATTAGCTCATTTAAAATGCCAGGCCTTGGGGGAAATACCTGAGAACATCCAGAGAAGCTCTAGCTTCCATGCACTGTTCTAGTTTCTGTCACTGGTAGCCATGGAGCCTGCGTATATGTTGTGGTTGTGTAGCTTTGCATTCTTGTTGGACTCCTAACAGTGGAAGCAAGTGTGTCTCTGACTGTTTCGTCTGCTCTTCAGACCTTTTTTCTTCCTATTGGGTTGCTTTTCCAGTCTTGATATGAGGGCTTGTGCCTAGTCATAATGTAACTTTTTACTCTGTTTGGCTGATAGGTCTGCGAGGCATGATCTTCTCTGAAGAGAAATAGAGGAGTGGTTCTGGGGGAGGGGGAAGGGAGGGAGACTGGTGAAGCACAATTAAATGAAGCATGATTAATAGAAACTCAGGGTCAGAAATTGGGTTTCAATCTGAAGACCTGAAAAGCAAAACAACCAGTCACTGGCTCTTACCTCAACCTTAGTCTGAAAATGGTGATCCTACCTCTAGGAATCTCAGAGTGAGACTATGTTTGAGAACCATCCCCCCCCCCACACATCTTATATTTCTCTCTAGGGCTGGGATTAAAGGTGTGCACCCTGGGATTAAAGGCAAGCACCATCGGATTTCTATGACAACTAGTATGGCTACTGGGATTAAAGGTATGTGTTACCAAAACCATAACCAGTCTATAAGGCTGACCAGTGGGACTGTTTTACTCTCAGATATTCAGGCAATCTTTATTTATTAAAATACAATTGAAGTGGCACAACAGACTGGGAAAGTAGAGGGAGCAGAAACTGCAGGCCAGATGTATTGTAGGAGAGAAGAATAAGTAAAAACATATTTATGCTTTTGTATAGATGCATTGTCTCATCCCTGGGAGAGTAATACAGCAGTACCCATTATCCATGGTTTCATTTTACGTTGTCTTAAAAACACATGGTAAACAAATATCAATTAGAAAATTCCAGAAATAAATAACCTATAACTTTTGAATTATTTTCCATTCTGAGTAGTGTGGCTATTTCTTGCACCATTCTTCTCTATGTTGCCTTGCTTATGAATCATAATTTTGTCCATTCATTATTCAGTATTTAAATCTTGGTCATTTTTGGGCACTGTCACCAGACTTGCCCTCTTGATGGCACTCCTTTTTCTAGCTTCCTTACCCGGCAGCAATCTTTTGATCTTCCCTGTGTCATTCATGAAGAAACTGAAGTTAGGACCGGGGATGTAAGATATAATTCAGTTATTAGAGTTATTGCCTAGTATTCAGGAAGTCCTGGGTTTGATCTCTAGCAGCACATTATACCAGATATAGTGATCCTTGTCTGTAAGTCCTGCACTCAAGGGGTGGAGGCAAAAGGATCTGAAGTTCAAGATCACCCTGAGACAGACAGACACACACACACAGACACACATGTGCATGTGCTCTCTCTCTCTCTCTCTCTCTCTCTCACACACACACACACACACACACACACACACACACACACACAGAGAGAGAGAGAGAGAGAGACAGACAGACAGACAGACAGACAGACAGAGACAGACAGACAGACAGACAGACAGACAGACAGGACACATAGACACATATGTGCACGTGCACTCACACACACACACACACACAGAGAAAGAGAGAGAGAGAAAGAGAGAGAAACAGAAACAGACAGACAGACAGACAGAAGACAGACAGACAGACACAGAGAGAGACAGAGAGAAGGAAGAATTCTCAAATTCTCAGAGAGGTACAATTCTTTTTTCTTTTGATGCCAGAACAAGTGTGGGGAAGAAGCCTAGAGCAAGACCTCTTGATTCAGCTCAGTGATTTTCCCACTGGACTAACTGTTCAGTTCTCACTGAAGCTTTGCTGCTCCTTTTCTCTGTGTCCAAATCTACCTCTCCATCTTTGCTGTCATGACTCCTTGCCACAAATCATCTACTTTAGGTAAACCTAGTGCCAATTCCTTAGAAATGGGCCAGGTTCATTTTCTTCCTCATGGATAGCCTCTTTTCTCCCTGTCTTTTCACAGGTATGATTTTTTTTTATTGTGCTTCATTTTTTTATTGATCTTAATTAAGCTCTACATTTTTCTCTGCTCCCCTTCCTTCCTCTCCCCTCCCTGTCAACACTCTCCTAAGGTCCCCATGCTCCCAATTTACTCAGGAGATCTTGTCTTTTTCTACTACCCATGTAGGTTAGATCTACATAAGTCTCTCTTAGAGTCCTGGTATGATATTTGCATTTACTAGTCCCGCCTTTGCACGTCTACCCTTTCTCTGTACTTGGTCAGCTGTCCATCTTTGCAGCACTCATCGAAAGGGATGATGACTGATCTTAGCTGTCAGCTCATCACACCTGGGGAGAAAGACCTTCAGTTGAAGAATGGCCGCCATCTAACGGCCTGTGGCAGGTCTATAGGGACCTTTCTGGTTTGCTCATTATGGTAGGAGGGTCGAGCCACTGAGAGCAGTGCCATCCATGGACAGGTGAACCTGTACTGTCTAAGAAAGGCAGCTGAGTGTGAGCCCAAAAGGAAGCCAGAATGCATGCTCATCTGTAAATTCCTCTTCAAGTTTCTGCCGTGATTCTCTGCCTTGCATTCCTCAGATGGTGGGCTGTAACCTGTGAGATGAAATAAACTCTTTCCCCCAAGTTGTTTTTATTTTTAATTAATTAATGTATTTATGCCAGAGTGTTTATACAGTGCCACAAAGCAGATTTGGACAAGGGCAGACCTTTTTATTAGGTTATTAATGCTTCCTGGGTGTTTATCTTCTTTTTCCAAGTTTTAAACATTCTCAGATGATCTATTCTGAGAAGATTACCTATCCCCAAGTGATTGCCTTGGTTTCTGTTGAATTGGTAAGATAGATTGCCTAATATAGCATGAATAAATAATACATTGAGTTAAGCTGGTATTTAACTCACTGTATTTCCACACTGTTTATGTTTTAAACCAACTGACAGGTATTGAAGACTGCTTAGGAATTAGCCAGGGAAACCAAAGGTGAGTTAGTCTCAATCTTTGTCTTCAAAAGCAGCTCACTTTATAATGCAGGATCTGGGCAGGTATATTATTCTGAAGCAATGTGATCAACACACTGTTTGTTTGGGAGGTTTGGGGACAGGATACTCCTGTTGTCTATGCAACAAATAGCAGAGACAGAGTGTCACTCCTACCCTTGATATTAGCTTACTTTTCTAGATGAGGCAGGTAGTTTCTATAGGAATTTAACATATACAAGTTACCTTAGTTTGGGCTCTACCTAGTTGAATACACTTAGCTAACTAAAAGCATTGCAGTCAAAGCACTTTTTAAAGGACTTTCCAAGAGCATAGATTTCATTATTCTGGGTAAATAACCTATCTGATTAGATGCTCTATTGTAGTTTTATTTGAAAAGTGCTCTGATCCTGGGCCAGTTAATTAAAAAATCTATTTTCAACCTGTTCTTTTTCTTTCACTTCAAACAAACATGCCCTTACCATATTGTGAAAAAATTTAAATTTTACAATACTGGCCTTTCAAAAACATGGTGTAACTTAATTATAATACATTCTGTTGCTTTGACAATAGCTACAAATGAAAACAAATCTTTCCTACATAATGCTTTCTAAAAAGCACAGGAAAAGGACTAAAAAGTCCAGCTGACAAATTGCAGTCCGTCTGCATCAGGATACTTCAGACCATTATTTGAATCACTGAAATGTAAAGGCGCTTTGTTAGTTTTTAAATGGAATACTTGGATTCTGACCCAGTTGCAGTAGCACAGTGTAGCATTGTTAGTTCTGATTCAAGTGCATCTGATCAAAAGGTTATTGAATATTTCTTGTCTCTCTGCCAAGTGTGAATGTCTTCTCTCTGACTGCGATATTTGGATCCTGTTGCTGTTCATTAATGCTTATCTTACATTCCATTCACAATCATTATCTAACTCTCTCCATAATTAGCTAATTATATTTCAAGATAATTAGTTTAATGAAAGTGTGGAAAGTATGTGGTAAGAATCTAAGTGATATTGTCATGACCTCTACATATAGATGAAGAAGGAAAGAAGAAATACAAACAACAGAAAAGTAAGGAACATTTATCATATTATATATGTTCAAAAGATTATGTGTACTTTTCTGAATTATATCAAGCTATAGCATCCTTTTGGGTTCTGTTAATCATTAGGAGTATATTTGTTATCTGGAGTGTTAGAAATGGAGAATGATTCAAATAGCTGTGTCAGCCTTTCAGTCTCTATGGTTGCAATGCTTGTTGCTACTTGTCATGTTTACAGATTCATTAAATACCAAGAAATAAGCAGACAAGTGAAATAATATTAGATGAATACAACAGTTTTATTGGTAGAGGGAGATACATCCATTCTTGCAGTACTTCTCTACTTTTGCAAAAAAGGACACAGATAGGGCGAAGGAAGCAGCAAAAGCACCTTGTCATAAGTACTGTCATTTTGAATTCAGGCTTCATATTACTCATAGGAAGAAAAAATTTCATGGAGTTCCTATGGGGACTGTCCAAAAACTAATCTTCTTCTCTAATCAACAAATCCCAAAGCATAATATGTGTTTAAAGATGGATGCTGAAAAGAAATCCCACTAGCTCAGAAATGAGTATAATAAAGGGTTACTTATTTAGGGGTAGACACAGAAATCACAGTTTTCTGCATGAATCAGGAACAGGAACCAAATCCAGCAGCTGGAAGAGAGAGGGAACACACTGTAGATTTTCATTTATAGTATAAGAGGCTGCATGCAAGTGGGCGGGTAACTTAAAGGCTATTGGTGGTAGGAATTCCTACAGCAAATGTTCCTAACAACAAAATCTAACTATATGGAATATTAGTTCAAGATGAGTTACATTTGTTTGTGCTGTGGAATATTTGTTTAAAGACGCATTTTTTATGTTGCATGTGTTTATCTCTATAAAGCTGTGTTACTTTGTCTTCCCCAAGTACTTGGTTGTTCTAATAAAAAACTGGATGGTGAATAGATAGGCCAGAGAGGGATAGACATGGGTTCCAGGCAAAGAGAATGAGGGGAAGGAAAAATCTAGACCTGAAAAGAGTGAGCAGTGAGAAAAAGAGGAGAGAGGGATGCCAGGTGCCAGCCACCCAGCCACACAGCCAGTCACAGAGTGAGAAGGGAAGAAATATCTATAGCTGTATTTGTTGGTAGATATTACCTGTTAAGATTCAGGCAGTCTTCACCAATCAAACCTGATCCATATTAATCCTAAGGAATCCATAGCCTTGTGTTTCCTGTGGAAACAAAAGCATAACCTCGTATCCTCTTTAATTTTTTTCTTCAAAGACTTAAAGTTCTTGTCAAATAGATCTTTCATTTTCTTCGTTAGTGTTACCCCAAGGTACTCTATGCTATTTGTGGCTATCGTGAATGTGATGTTTCTCTGATTTCTCTCTGCTTCTTTATCCTTTGTGTATAGGAGGGCTACTTATACTTACTTATTTTTTTTATTAAAAATTTCCACCTCTTCCCCTCCTCCCCTTCTCCCACTTCCCTCTCCTCCCCTACCCTCACTCCCCCTCCCCCTCCTTCTCCAGGCCAAAAAGCAGTCAGGATTCCCTACCCTATGGGAAGTCCAAGGTCCTCCCCATTCCCCCCAGGTCCAGGAAGGTGAGCATCCAAACAGACAAGGCTCCCACAAAGCCCGTTCATGCAGTAGAATGAAAGCCCAGCCCCATTGTCCTTGGCTTCTCAGTCAGCCTCCACCATCAGCCACATTCAGGGAGTCCAGTTTGATCACATGCTCCATCAGTTTCATTCCAACTGGCCTTGTTCATCTCCCATTAGATCTGTCCCACCGTCTCAGTGGGTGGATGCACCCCTCACGGTCCTGACTTCCTTGCTCATGTTCTCCCTCCTTCTGCTCCTCATTAGGACCTTGGGAGCTCAGTCCAGTGCTCCAATGTGGGTCTCTGTCTCTATCTCCATCCATCACCAGATGAAGGTTCTATGGCAATATGCAAGATATTCATCAGTGTGGCTATAGGAGAAGGCCAGTTCAGGCGCCCTCTCCTCAGTTGCCCAAGGAACAAGCTGGGGACATCTCCTTGGCTATTGATTTTTTTGAGTTGATCTTGTATCCTGCCAAATCACTGAAGGTATTTATCAGCTGTAGGAGTTCTCTGGTCAACTTTTTGGGGTCACTTATATACATGATCATATCATTTGCAAATAGCGAAAGTTTGACGTCTTCCTTTCCAATTCGAATCCCCTTGATCTCTTTATGTTGACTTGTTGCTATTGCTAGAACTTCAAGCACTATATTGAAGAGATATAGAGATAGTGGACAGCCTTGTCTTGTTCCTGATTTTAGTGAAATCAGTTTGAATTTCTCTCCATTTAATTTGATGTTGGCTGTTGGCTTACTGTATATTGCTTTTATTGTATTTAGATATAATCCTCGAATCCCTAATATCTCTAAGACCTTTATCATAAAGGGGTGTTGAATTTTGTCAACTGCTTTTTCAGAATCTAATGAAATGATCATATGTTTTTTTTCTTTCAGTTTATTTATATGATGGATTACATTGCTAGATTTTTGTATGGTGAACCAGTCCTGCATTTCTGGAATGAAGCTTACTTAATCATAATGGATGATTTTTTTTATGTGTTCTTGAATTTGGTTTGCCAGTATTTTTTGAGAATTTTTGCATCGATGTTCATGAGTGAGATTGGTCTGTAATTCTTTTTCTTGGTTGAGTCTTTGTGTAGTTTTGGTATCAGGGTAACTGTAGCTTCATAAAAAGAGTTTGGCAATGACTCTTCTGTTTCTATTATGTGGAACACATTAAGGAGTATAGGTATTAGCTCTTCTTGGAAGTTCTGATAGAATTCTGCATTAAAACCATCTGGTCCTGGGCTTTTTTTTGGTTGGAAGTTTTTTGAAGGCAGCTTCTATTTCCTCGTGACTTAAAGGTCTATTTAAATCGTTCACCTGGTCTTGACACAATTGTAGGTATGTGATTTAGAACACAGGAATGATATTATATTCCAAGGGAATTTTAGGAGAAGTATTCTTGTTTAATCAGGATATAGAAATTACACATTTTCTTTTAAACACCAAGAAGATTAAAGAGGTAATGGTGATCATTACCATTCTAGCTGCCTGGTTAAAGACTTCCATGTCTTTAACTCAGAGGTCAATAGTTATAGATTCTTGTTTAAATAAATGTAACCTGAGTACTGCATTTTCCTTCAGGCAATGGGAAAGATCAGGCCTACACGAGAATGTGTATAACACAAAGAAACCTGTTGTGTATTTCCACATTAGATGGATTTTGGTCTCGGCTATATATGTACCTGTATAATCTTTCCCCAAAGGCCCCAAAGCTTTTGTTGAATGGTTCCAGGGGAGCTAATAATTCTTCATCTCAAAGAATGGAGCTCACCCACATTTTAGGTCCTTAATCATTGCTCCTATTTTACAGATCCATAGTTTGCAAATCAGTAAAATTTTCTGTGACGTACTGGATAATAAGCTGATGTCAAGGGTCATCTGGTCTTTGTGAGTTCTGCTCCTCCTTGCCATTGTAGTGGGAGTGCATTTGTGGACACACAGCAAAAGAGCATGGGTGTATTCTAACACAACTTTATTGACAAAAACTAGGTGGAAGATGTGACTATACAGCAAAAGTAGTTTTCTCACAGTGCCATAGAGCACAAGGAAAGAGATGTAGCAACTTCAGCCTTCTTTCTACTTACAACAAAGCGTCAGAACCCCACCCCCAAGCCCACACAGTACAGATCTTTCCTGAGTTAAATGTACGTTATTTCATGCATTTCGCACGGAGAAAGTTTGCCTTATGTCTCCCTAAGGCAATGTGAATATTTCATCAATTTTACTTCTCCTGAGACGCCATAGTATTTTACATTAAAAAAAAAAATCTGGTTCTCTCTCATGAACACATCCCTTTTCTATCTGACATAATCAAAGGAGACATCCAGAGAATGGTTTGTCAGCCAATGGCCTTCTCATACCTGTGTGACTCAGCTACACCTCATCAATTCACTCCTTACACCCTCAGTTAACATCCTCTGACACATCTAATGTTATTCTTTTCAAATTTTTATCTGTCTTCCTGACGAGAATCTAAGTGCATCCTTCCTTGTAACTGTTGACTGTTGCCCTGTCAGAGAGCTTGGAAACAAGGAAAACTTAATATTCCAAAAGAGGATCCATTGCTTCCCTACCCAAAGCTGCTGCCTGCTTGTCTTGTTTCCTCGGAACACGATGCTACTTGAGCAATCGCTTCCATCCCTGTTCTCTTTCCTTGATGTTACATTCCCTGCGCTAGCTATTAAAGCCCACTCTCATCTCACCTTCTCCTCATTAGCCGTTAGACTATCCACCTTCATCTCTCTCCTGGATCACACAAATGATTGACAGCTGTCTGCTAGCTCAGATTCCTATTCATAGTCTATATATCGCAGCAGCTGGAGTGAACTTGTGAACCATAAAGCAAATCACTCCTCCACTTTAATCTCCTGATACAAAAAAAAAAAAAAAGTCAACTCTCTGTCGAACTGTTCTCAGTATGGTTGAAATCACTGGGATTTCATTCCTGTAATTCTTCTTGCTCACATTCCACAGTGCTGAATTCCTTCCAGGGCTCATTCCCATCTGAGTGCACCGTTCCCTGCTCTGTGATCTCTCTGAGCTGATCTTGCTCTTCATGCTTCAAAGCTAAATGTTCCTTGCCATTCATGTTTCAAGTGAAATATTGTCCCTTCAGAAACCTGGGGACTGACAACAAAGTAGTCACCCTGTCTCTCTGCATCAGCACATTATTTTTATGAATTCTCTTCTTGGTATTGATCATTATCTTCATTATTTGATTTATTTGACTTCCTTGATATGATGTGAGCTCCAGCAGAAAAAGGGTTATCTGCTTACTTGATTACTTTGGTTCTTTAGTCAATTGATTACCGAATTCTTCTAGTTTTCTATCCCTTTTCAGTCACAAATTAGCTTGCTCATCGTTTGAGAAACTTTCCTGGTGATTTTTTTCCTGCCTGATTTCTCCCATTCTGGCAAGTCATCATCCCAGGATGAGTCTAACTTTTACTATCTTTGTGCCATATTTGTCCTGAAAGGATTTGCTTTATAAGATTACATAACCAAGAAGACTGGTAACATTAGTAATTCGTTGTCATCACCTCACCTGGGTTCTCAGCACTGCTGAGTAATCTTAATATACTTCCCAGTTGGCTCATGGTCCTCTATTCCACAATTATTACAAATCTCCACCCCCTCAGTCTCAGCAAATAATCTCACTCCTACTTTATTACAAACAAGACATTTCAAGGCGGATGCTCTTTTAAGGCTTTCCTCCTAGCCCTCCAAATCATTTTTTCTTCTTTATTGCCCCTCAGCCCAGTAGTAATGCCCTTTCTTTATATGAGGTTGTGCCCTCTGTTCATTGGTTGGGAAACCATCAAGGCTTCACATTGAAACCTTGTGCTGTTAGTTCCTTTCTACTCTGAGTTGAAACTTCTTTCTTCTCATTGATTCATTCTTACTCATTGCTATTGCAACATCAAATTGTTTTCCTTTCCGACCATCAATCTGTCTTTTTCTCCTTTCTCTTCCCCTTCTTTCTCTTTTCCCATTCTCTGCTCTGCTTTCCACTTCTTCCCCTGTTCTTCAGTTCCTTCCTTTCTTCCTCTCCCTTCTTTTCTCTTCCCCTTTCTTCCCCTTTATGTCTTGGGTTTTCTAGTCGATCCCCTCTGACACACTGTCATTCTGCTCCTCCCCATAGTCCACTCCACATCATCTGGGTTGCTTGTTTGTTTATTTGTTTGTTTAAGATCAGTTCTGCACATTGGCCTGGAAGCTACCTTTAGGACTCATACAAGACATATATCTCACCACATTCTGATCTTTATATTTGCTTATTCCCATCACTATTGTCATCATTTGTTTAACTTTGGTCTTAGCTTCTTTTGTGATGCTAGGAAGAAGCACAATGACCAAGGCAACTTGGAGAAAAAGCATTGAATTGGAGGATTGTTTATAATTTCAGAATGTTAGTCCATGATTATCACAGTGGGAAGCCTGGGGACTGGTAGGAAGGCATGGTCCTGGAGCAGTAGCTAGAAGCTTGCATCATGATCCACAAATGGCAGAAAAAACAAAGTTGGGCCTAGTGAGGACTTTTGAAATCTCCAAGCCCATCCCAAGAAACACACCTCCTTCTACAAGGCCATACCTTCTAATCCTTCCCAAGCTGTTCCACGAACTGGACTAAGGACTAAGCTTTCAAACTCATGATCCTATGCTGGGGTTGGGGTGAGCATTCAAACCCTCACAACATCTATCTTCCTGAAGTATTGAAAGCTCTATGAGAGGAGGGAAGGAGCTATGACTATCTCATTCACTGTCATATGCGAGTATCTAGCTTGGTACCTGACCCATCTTTGACTTTACTCAGGGAATAGTTGTTGAGTGGACAAATCTAAGAAGGAGGGCAAAGGGGAGGAGGAAGACTGAAAGAAGAGGAGTAGCAATAGGAGAATGAGGAGAAGAGATGAGAAAAGAAGGAAACGGAAGCATATCTCAAAGACAGACTGTGGGGCTTGAAAGAAAATGTCATCCAAAGGCACTGTTAGAAGGTGTGGCTTTGATAGAGTGGGTGTGGCCCTCTTGGAGGAATGTGTCACTGGGTGAGCGGGTTTTGAGGTCTTCTATGCTCAAGACACTGCCCAGTGTGTTAGACTGCTTTCTGTCGCCTCCCTATCAACATGTAGCAATTACATCTCCAGCACATGCCTGTCTGCACACCTCCATGCCCTGCCCTGCTGATAACGATCTTAACCTCTGAAACTGCTAGCCACTGCCTCAATTAAATGTCTTCCTTTATAAGAGTTGCCATGGTTATGGTGTCTCTTCACAGCAATAGAAACCGTAACTAAGACACTCACTGTAAAGACTGCCGCAGATCTGGATTTCACTCAGGGTGACCTGGCTTTTAGTAGGTAAGAAGAGGCTTTCTGCCATCAGGAAAGTGTTGTCTCATAAACTGCAGTATATGTGTGGGTGCACACCAGCACCCTGATGAGATTCATCAAACACTGACTCCAACCTACTGATTTCTTCTCTCCTCACATGTTTAATGCAACCATCTCATCTTATTGCTGCCCAGTGCTCCTGGATTGCTCAGGTGCCCTACTGGGATAATCAGACGGGAATGTTGTGCTTCCCCTTGTGGTCATGACGAGCTGCTTACAATGAAGGCTAGGTCCCTAACTAGTATTGGTGTGGTCTGGGGTGACAATCAGTGGGCAAAGACCTAGATAACCATATAAATTAGAAAAGTGATAATTTATGTGGTTCAGTACCTGTCTACCACTGAATATTATTAACACTCCTCTTTAAAATCTTTAAAAATAGCAGACCAATTCAACAAGTGTATTTTAACATATAATGTGGTTGAAAGCAAGTTAAAAAAGTAAGTGAATTTGAACATATCCAATTGGGGTGGTGAATAACAAAGTCGTTATTTTTAAACAAAGGAAGTCATATTAAAATATCAGTTTTAATTAGTAAAGTTAAAAGAAAAAAAAACCTTAAGAATTCAATTATAGAATCCACTTGGATAAATGCTACGCGCATCTGATTTTCCTCTTATAAGCATTACCGTGTCCCACAGAGAGTAGCAGATGACATGAGCAGATGGACTTGTGTGATCTGTGCTGTTTAAAACCTTCTTTAACATTTTTTTGGCCATATTCATAAACATAGGGTATGGTAGAAGGAACTTACATCTGTTTAAAACCGTTGTTAGCTTCTGCTGAAATTTGTTCTAGTAAGCTATAACGTGGCAGAGCTTTTTGATTATTATGGGCAATATTCTATCCATTTTAGAAATAAGTTTGAAGATAGATTTCAGTACTTCTAGGTAACTCTGAGCTTGAAAAATGGATGTTTTAGCTTTCGTATTGGTGGCTGACATTCCTGAGTAATTCACTATGTGTAGAGCAGTTTTTATTACGAGGGGAAATGGGAGAAAGGCATGGAAGGATTTTTTGCTGGAATTAAGACTTTTTTCTTACAGTTTTTAAAACAACTTATCACTTATTTCATTCTTTTCCTATGCTTTGCTATATTGGTAAGTAGATGACTTCCAGTTGAACAAAAGGTAAATTCTTGTTCATTGTTCACTTCTCTACCTTTATCCAACAGTAGAAGGCCACTGTTCTTATTATTTATTTGGTAATAGCTTGTAGGTTGAGGTCATCAAAGAAGTAACTCTTCAGGTGCCCAGAAAATGTTATGTAAGTTTTAGGAAGTCTCTTTTTGGGGCTGGAGAGAAGAGTTAGAGGTTAAAGGTACTAAAACTGAACTCCCATGTTCAATTCTCAGCACCCACATGCTAGCTAATACTCGTCTGAAACTCCAATTCCTTGGGATCCAGTGCCCTCTGGCCTTTGTAGGTAAGGAACTCAAATCATGCAACAAGAGATATACATGCAGACAACACACACACATACACACACACACACGTATATACACTTCCTTTTATGACTTATGTATTTTCTACTATATATAATGAAAACAAATAAGTCATAAGAGGAAGTATTTTCATAAGTTTAATTATTATCATTTTTATTGTTTCACATACATGAGCTCGCATACACTCCACTCCTAGTCTCCCTACCATCCCTATAAATCTCTTCTATTCATGTTTATTAATTTTATTTTATGGTTTACCAAGATGAACCAAGGCTATCTATGTGATGCTGAGTTTGGGGGACTCAGGAGAAGGTACATAACTAAAGACAATAATTTCCCTCTCCCTGAATTTCAGTAGCCAATAGTTCAGAGGGAAAGGGCAGGACCCCATGAACTCCCTCCTACTCTTTGACTGATGGATGACAGGGCTGGTCTTGTGTGAACCCAGTGCAGATAGCTATGGCTGGTGTGGGCTAATAGCTACCGTAGCTGTGCTGTGTTCAAGGAATGACTTCTCACAACCCTTAACTCCGTCTTCCCAACTCCTTTATACTTCCTGATGGTTTCTGAGCCTGAGTGGTGGGTATAAGTAAGTTGTTTAGGGCTGAGCTCACATATGGCTCTTATTTTCTGCATCCTGGGCAGCCATGAGTCTACGTTCACCACTGTTCCCAGTAAGGAGAGGATCTCTAATTCAGGCTGGGTGCTGATTTTTCAGTGGGAGTGAAGATAGGTGTTTTGAAGTCATTTCCTACTTTGCCAGCTTATTTAGCTATTAAAAATGCTTTCCTGGCATGAGTCTACTACTTCCATGTGAATAATTAGCTTTACCGAAAGGAATAGGCTATTACACTATGTAGTTATCACTAAAGTTGATATAGAAAACATTCAAAACTATTAAAATTTATGCCTTACTCCAGTTAGCTTCTTTAGAAAATAATTTATAATAGAGAACCCCATAAATATTCTTAGTTGCATAAGTACATGGGAAGATGAATTATGCCTTGAAATACAATAGTCACAACTTTCAAATTGATGGTTTGATGACTATTTGAGAATAAATCTGATGAATTTTGGAAAGGTTTCAGAAGACAAAAATACGAAGCTGATTCATCCCAGGAGCTTTGGGTCAGACAGTTAACTATTAAGAATGGATCACCGATGATTTACTCCATTTCATGGTAATTGGCTAAAAACATATCACTATCCAGAATCCCCAAGGAAAACAATTCCATTCGTTGTATCCGTTTCCGAAGATTGCTGGGCCAGGTCACTGTCACATTCTCACATTTGGGTCCTTGAGATGGGTTCAGAGCAGGGAAGTGGAGTAACTGGGTTGGCTTCTTTCCAAGTGTTCCCTTTCCATGGATCACGTCTATCAAAAGTTTAAGGTATTGATCTTTAATTTTTGAATTAATAGTTTTGCTACTCAATGCACTGAATAATCACTGTATACCATAATCACATTGATCATTTCCTTATGAAAGCTTTTAAATAATGTATGTGTGGATACAATATGTGCATGCAAGTATGGGCCTGTGCATGTTACAGCACACATGTACAGTCAGAGGACCACTGGGGTAGTTGTTTTTGTCCTCCTGCAGTGGGTTCCACGAATGGAATTCAGATCATTGGGCTTGCATGGTGTGGTAGTTTAAATGCGATTGGTCCCCATGAGCTCATAGAAAGTGTCACTATTAGGAGATGTGGCTTTGTTGGCATAGATGTGGCCTTGTTGGAGGAAGTGTGTCACCATGTGGGTGGACTTTGAGATCTTTTTTACTCAGACTTCACTCAGTGTGACAATCAGAGTACTTCATGTAGCCATCTATTCAAGATGTAGCCAGCACCATGTCTGCCTGCATGCTGCCATGTTCTCTGCCATGATGATGATGGACTGAACCTTTGAACTGTAAACTGCCACCTCAGTTAACTGTTTTCCATTATAAGAGTTGCTGTAGTCATAGTGTCTATTCACAGCAATAGAGACCCTAACTATGACACATGCTGAGCGTGTATACTTATTGAGCCATTTCACCATCCCACAATGGTCATTTTCTTAATTAAGACATTACAATGATGAGCTGCGTTGAACAGCAAGACCTATTGGTCAATGTTTTCTAGGCATTTAGTCAGTTATTCCTATTTGATTCTGACAACCCAGAGATAGGAAGATAGTTGAAGTTTCTTCTAAATTATTTTGGTATAGTATATTAACATCAGAATGTTGTCTCAACTATTTTTCCCAGAATACCCCACCCCTCATTTGGGATAGGCTCTTGCTGTATATAGCACAGGCTGACATTAAACTGGCAATTCCTCCTCCTTTTGGACCTCCTGAGTGTTGGGATCACAGATAGGTGCCAGAGTCTCCAATTTGTTTCCCTAATTTTGGCTCAAAAAAATCATGTGATTCAGCAGTTTCCTACACAAAATTTATTAAAAGATATTTTTGAAATCCAGCACATGTGATTATTCATATGTAGAAGCATTAACCTAATGCCAGGTCAGCTGTACCTGACTGGGAACTAACGACTTAGCCAGCCATAAACAAAAGTGAAATTTATGCTTGTTTGCCATTGGACTCAGCAGTGGCAGGTACTCAGAACCAGGTCAAGGTGGAGAAGTTCATGTTGAGTCAAGGGAAAACTGACCATCTAAAAGACACATTAGGATTTCTCAACCAAGAGCCGAGAAGTTGAGACATGAAGAACAGTACTGCTGTGCACATGCCACATACTTTTGGTTTCTTGTTCCATAAGGTGTGAGCCAGTGAGTAATGCCCACATGCCCACAGAGCTTCCTGCTTCCTCGGCACAGCAGCTCTTTAGGCCCGGATTACAAGGATAGGACTGAGGTCTCACTAGTTAGTGCCATTACACAAGATGACCCCCAGTGAATCCATCGAGGCCAGCCTCTATTTCTCTGCATTCTGAATCCCACAAACTGGACCCTGGAATACGAGATTTACCAATTGGCTATCATTCTAGTTAGCTTACCAGGGACCTTCCACCAGTGCTGAATGAGACCTTACTTGAAGGGCTCCATTCTGAGCGGACTTTTTAAGGATTGTACAAGCACAGTCTCCTTTAGGAATGCTTGTATATGTGCTAAAACAACATCTTCTGCCAGAGTCAGTGGCAAACTCAGGTCAGTTTGCTGCCACATGACAAGTCCTCTTAAACATTTGCCCCGGAGTATCTCTCAGCGTAAATCCGGCTGATCTCGATAATGTATGGCTAGTGTGCCCATGATGGGTAAGGTTTTGGGGGGCTTTCCCCGACCTAAGACAGGATTGTGTTTTTGACCTGGGCACTCTCCCATGACAAGTAAGGGGTCTGCCTGATGCCATGCCACCCAAGACAGGCCTAATCATTTTATTTTATATAAAAGGAGGACCTGTAAGGCCCGGGCCTTCCCCTGCCTCTCGAGGTGCAAATCAAGGACTGTTTTGGCAACCAGCTAAAGCTTCCTGCTAAGTTCTGTGCTTGCTCTGCTCTAGCCTGGTATTATAGCCTAGGGCTCTATATCACTTTAAAATGGTAATTTCTCAACCTGCCTGGAAGAGCCCAGGCACCAAGGTCCATCTTACCTGTCTGACACTGCCTTACACCCTCGTCCACCTGCCTGCGGAGAAGCTCACTCGGCGCCAGCTTCCCCATCCCCCTCTGGCTGGGAGGGGTTTCCGTTATTGGGGCCAAAGGGTATTTTAACCCCAGATTAAGTTGAATAAACGGGCATTTTCCTCTTGGGAATGACTCGAACTCTCTGTATGTGTTATGTACGTCTTGTGTTCAACCCTTAGGACCTTACTCAGCTCGTGGAAGGTATCGAGTTGTGGTCCATACTTGGTGGGTGGTGATGCAGACTCAGGTGTGGAGTGACTGCCACCCCCTTTGGTGGTGCACATTGTTCTGAAATAACCAAGTTACATTGGAAAAGATAAAATTTTCAGCACTATGCTTTTTTTTTTGGTTGGGCCAAAGAGAAAAAAAAAAAAAACTGGAATGTTTCTAAAGCTCATGATAGGTGACCTTTGTTGTCTGATAGGGAAATGAAAAATCACCCATTTTCATAATTTGGCTTAATAAGGTGCTTCAAGTGACAATATTCAATAGCCCAAACAGACTGGTGATTTCCTTTCTAGATGGCCCATTAAAATTGGCTGAGGATAATGAATTCATCTATCACTTTTGACTAAGTGTGCTGTCCCCTGAATGCACTCAGGATAATAACATTTTAGAATGAGTGGTATTAAAGTCGTCAGATCAATCTAATGTGACTAAGGAGAGCCACCTCAAAATGACCATTCAGAGGTGACATTATGTCTCTGTTTCCCAATAGTCAAGGACCTAGATTGGAGAAGACGAGGGCTTAGAGCAATTTCTTTCAAGTGGCATGAGTAATTCACATGGAGCAAGCTGTTCATCGTTCAAATGGACAGAGAACATTTTCTACTTTCAGATTTGTGGAAATCTCACAAAGGAAAACTTTATATATTTTAATAATCTTAAGTCACACAAAGAACAATATTCACACAGACAAGAGCTGAGATGTACTGACGAGCAGACAGCTTTGACACAACTCCTGGAGATGCTGTCTACTGTGGGAGCGAGTCCACCTCAGCCCCAACCTACGCTCTACTGTTTCTTGCCTGGATAACTTCGGACAACATATTTAACCACTCTCTGATTGCTTCCTCAACCATAAGAAGGGGAGAAGAAGATTAGCTACATGGGAGTTTAAGGGTAAATTAACATAGTAGTTTACCAAAAATAATGTCTAACACAGAAAGACTTGTGCAAAGATTAGTCATGGCATCGTTGCTCTCATTTTTAGTAGGTTCCTTTTTTTTTCTGACTGCCTCCAAACGTAAAGTATTGAGATCAATGGGTTATATCTGATGTGTTCCGTGATTTCCTCTGTCTTTCAAAAGATTATGTTGTGCTTCTTCTAAGCCAATTTTCATTCATTTTTTTTAATGAGTTAAGTTTCTCAGCACTTTTGATCACTCTCCTCTTGTTAGACGGTGTAATACTTACATGATGGAGTCTTTAAATCGTATTTCAGTGATCAGAGTGAAGAAAGGATGGAAAGAGGAGGCAGAAAGCGGCCAGAAACGGATAGAACATGAAAGGTCTGACTGATGGTTTATTCTTTGTAGGATGTTCTCACAGACGGCAGGATCTGGAATGGCATTCTATCAAAACAAAGCTATTATTTATGACTAGTATAGCAAAGGTGGAGCAGAATGGGCATTGGTGATGGCGTTGAAATCAACTATCAAAAAATAGAAAGCCTCAGTCGTTTGTATTTTTTGTTTATTTATTTATTTTTGTTGATCTCTACATTTTTCTCTGTTCCCTTCCCTACCTCTCCCCTCTCCTTCAACCCTCCACCAAGATCCCCATGCTCCCAATTTACTCAGGAGATCTTGTCTTTTTCTACTTCCCATGTTGATTAGATCCATGTAAGTCTCTCTTAGTGTCCTTGTTGTTGTCTAAGTTCTCTGGGATTGTGGTTTGTGAGCTAGTTTTCTTTGCTTTATGTTTAAAAACCACTTATGAGTGAGTACATGTGATACTTGGTTTTCTGTGTCTGGCTTACCTCACTCAAAATGATGTTTTCTAGCTCCATCCATTTTCCTGCAAAATTCAAAATGTTGTCATTTTTCTCTGCTGTGTAGTACTCCATTGTGTAAATGTACCACATTTTCCTCATTCATTTTTTTGTCGAAATAAAATTAGGTAGTTTTCAGGTTCTGGCTATTACTATTTATAGGCCCAGCACAGGTACCTGTTGCATAATTTCCTTATTTAAAAATAAGCAATGTTGAAACATCCAATAAAGATTGAACTTATTGGTGGAATATCTCATCAGAAGAAGCAATGTAAATTTACTATTTACCACAGCCATGAGCCATAATAATATATAAAAGTGAAACTGAGGGTAAACCCCCAAATACTATACCTTGGGTGTAAGATTCAAGACAGCAAAGGTACTGATGTAATTCTATATATTTTTTTTATTTCTTCATATGCTATCTTAGGTTTTCATTGCTATAAACAGATACCAACACCATAACAACTCTTACCAAGAAAACATCTAATTCGGATGGCTCACTTAGAGTTTAAGAAATTTAGTCAATTATCATCAGGATGGGGAGCATGACAGCACTGTAGGCAGATGTGCAACGGAGTTGAGAGTGCAGGCAACAAGAAGTTGACTGACAGTCTCATTGAGGGTAGCTTGAGCAAATGAGACCTCGAAGCCTGCCCCTACAGTGACATACTTTCTCCAACAAGGCCGTACCTCCTAATAGTGCCATTCAGGGGCCATTTTTATTCACACCACCACATATGGTGAACTGAAATGGTAAAGATGAGGAAAATGTAAGATAAAGTGTTTAATTTAATTATTAAATTAAATTAAATTATTAAAGATGATTAATTTAATCATTTTGTCAGTTTAATGGACTGCTTATATTGACTACTTTCATAAGAAAGGTTTTTCTGTCTGTGGTTTTGCTTATTTTATGTAATATTTTGTGTGCTTGGTAATGAGTGCTGGACCCTACTCAAGCTAGGCAAATGTTCTACCATTGAGCTACAGTCTCAGATATTGAAATATTTCTTAAAATACAGTGGTGTTTATTAGCAAAACAACACATAGAAGTCCAGTAATAATATCAGATGTTATTTTATATATATATTTTATTCATCCTTTTTTACATATCCATTATTTCCTCATTATCACTTTCTTCCTGCATCATTGCTAGAATAAGTTGAACATTTCCAGTTCAAAATCAACTCCCAAATGCAATCTTTTCCAAAACAGTTATTGTAATAAAGTACACACAATGGAATTGACTGTTCAAAATTTCATTTTTATTTTTAACATTTATTTTATTATTATTTGAGAATCTCATACCTGTGTATTATATTGACATTATTTCTATCCTTTAGGCCTCTAACTCTTCCTGTATTCTCCCACTCCCTCTCAAAGTCAGGAACTCTTCTTTAATTGTGTGTGTGTGTGTGTGTAGTATGTGTGTATCACCTTCTGAATTCATTTAGTGGTGCTCATATGTGTATGTATTCAGGGAGGACCACTTGGTATTGGAGAATCTATTGGGGCCTAATCCCCTTAGAGGTCTGATTGTCCCTTTCTTAGCTGCCAATTATTGCTCATAGGTCTTTATGTAGGAGTGGGGACTTGGGAGATTCCCCCATTCACTTTGGGATGTTACCAGGTATTGTCATCATGTCAGTTGAACTTAGATGATCATAATGTTAAGATTTCATGGGCACAACTTGCTAATGTTACAGAAGACACTGTCTCATGGGTGACATGCTGGTCTACTGGTCCATATAATTCTTCTACCCTATCTTCAGAGATGTTTCCTGAGGATTTGTGTTGAAGACATCAGCTGTGTGTGGGCACTACACAGTCAGTTGCTGACTGCACTTTTACCAGCCATGAATTAGTCATGTGTGCGGGCGCACTCTGGAAAACCCAGAACTTTGGAGTTGTAGGTAGGAGGACCAGGGATTCAGGAGTGTTCTCAATGTCACAGAGAGTTGAAGCTAACCTGAACTCTGGCACCCATGAAATCTTAACACTATAATGATCTAAACACAACCTACAAAATGAGACCATGTCTCAAAAAACTGAGATAATGAAGAAAAAATGAGATACACAACTTATCAGCATTAGACATGTTAACAAATGCTATCATCATTATCCAGGCCCAAGACGTTTTGTTTTTCATCCCACAGGGAAACTATCCATTAACTAATCTCTTCGTATTCTCTTCTTTCCTCCAACCCTGGCAACTCTACCATTCAACACCTACTGTTCTCTGTTCTGCTCTGTGCCTAATTAGGATGACAAGCCCTGACCTGGAGCAAACACTGCAGAGGGCCAGGGTTCTGACCCTGTTTTCACCCTGAAAAGCTGATGAACTTTTCACCTTCTTTTCAAATTTGGTATGCATGTTCCAATTCTTATCTGCTGTAGGACATAGATGCCCTGATTTCTAACCTTGCTTTGGTTTCAAGCTCCGATTTTGTTTATAGTGCATAACCAACTTGTTAAGGATGCTGTATCAGGCAGGGTTGTACAGGGGAATAGGAGACCCATGTATGTACACACACACACACACACACACACACACACACACACACACACATACACACAGGCACACACATCTAAGCACAGTAGAGCCAATCCATCACTAAAAGGCTGGAAGGTCCTGGAGTTACTGATATTGAGTCTATGAAGAAGGGCTTGAGAAGCTGTGGTGCTTAAGGTGGGTGGAGGATGGCAGCAGGAGCAGCAACAGGAAGAGAAGCAGCTGGATGAGAAGCAGCAGCAATAGCAGGAAGTATACTTGCCCAGCAGGAAGAGCTTGCGTGCCTACGTGCATTGTTTTTATCTCAGGTGTCTTTTTCATCTAGGTGGAAGTAAGGAAATGCCCACATTGAGGATGCTTCTTTTCTCCTTAATCACTGTTGAGGCTGTCAGACATCTCTGGAAATGTCTCCACAGATAGACTCTTGTGTTTAACCAGGTCTAGATATCTGTTAATCCTGTCTAATTAGCAATTAAGACCAGTTACCAGAGACACTATCTGTATATATAGATTTAGTGTGCAGGTCAATAAAGCAATATAATGAATAATACATTAAGAACACAAAAAATCACCAGGTGGTAGTGGCACACACCTCTAATACCAGCAGTTGGGAAACAGAGGAAGGTGAATTGCTATGAGTTTAGGATAGCCTGGTGTACAGAGTGGGCTCCAGGACAGTCAAGGGTACACAGAGAATCCTGTCTTGAAAAACCAGAGGGAAAAAAATAAAGAGACAGAAAAATCACTACTTTGGAGGGGATTGTGTGGATGAATGCACAACAGCTTTCTCTAGGAGGCCAGGAAAATACACTACACTGTTGTTTCATGCTAAAGCTCCTAAGAGAAGACTCATCACAATGAACATGGTTGTGTATCAACAGGATTGTGTGTCTTTGGTGTTTTACCCAGTCCTTACTTCAGTTACCATGCAGACCAGTATTCTTTGAGCAAAATTTGAAACAGTGGACATCTTTGAAAACTTTATAAAAATCCCTGATGAAAAAAATATCTGTAAGAAGAAAATAAAATATAGCCATGAACAACTCAGGGCACGTGAAGCAAAATTACTACAAGGTCATGGCTTGCCTGGGCCGCAGAGTGACTTCAGGATTATCATGGGAAGCTGAGTGAGACCATGTTTCAAAGTAAAAGAAGAAAAAGAGGGATGAGCTGTAGGTCAGTGGGGGAGAGCTTGTCTAGATTTCACACAGCCACAGGTTTAGTTCCTCGCACACAAAGTCAGGAAGGAAAGGGAAAAGATACAAAAAAAGGGAGGGGAAAAAAAAGAATTATGAAATTGTTACTGAGAGTCAGTGATTTGAAAAGTGTGCTCAGCATGTGTCCTTCTCCTTGTGTGTGAGGAGAGACTAGTGCTGGGATCTGGGCTGTAATCCCAAGATGTTGGCATAGCCAGCCTCTTTATTCTTATGCTGAAAGGAGAGAGGGGTCCTCACTGCCCATTTTAATTCTCGGGAGTTCCCTAAAGGCAGGATTTATTCGCCTTTGCTGTAAGCCATCCCGTGTGCAGGTGTACCCAAACTCCTCACAGTGTCTTCTGATCACTGGAAACTGGGAGCTGCCTTAGAATTTGACAATGGTTGAAGCTTTTTCTGTGGCTAATAAACTGGTGTCTATCTCTGACTTTGTCTTCTTCCAGGGTCCAGGAAAGGGGTGGGATTTCTTTCCTTCTTTTTTAAAGTCCTGTCATTTAGGCACCATGTTAGACTCTTTAAAAATTTCTTTATTTTCACCCCTTACTCAGCCTCCTCTCCTCTCTCCTCTCCTCTCTTCCCACACTTCCTCTCCCCTCCTCTCCATGCCCCCCACCCCCATCCACTCTTTCTCCACACTTGCTCAAAAAGGGGCAGGCCACCCACAGGCATCAGCAGAGCACCGCATGTTTTTTTACTTGAGAGTACCCTAAGAGCTTCAGACTTTGAATGTCTTTGTGAAGCCATGTGAAGTGGTTGGTGAAGATTTTAGTGAAAACAAAACATTCAGAGTCAGAAGCCAGGCCTGCCAGCAGAATTGTTAGTGGTTATATTGATGGTTCCAATATACTTTAGGGGAAAAATGAAATTAGGTTTGATAACTTGCTTTGAAGGTGCAGATTTGGGGTGGATAAATAGAAGGTCTTTATGTTTAACTGAACGGAATGAAACGTAGGAAGCTATAGTAACCATGTTCCCTTAAGGATCATTGTGACAAATTTCCCTTCATTCCAGTAACAATTAATATATTATAGCAACATTAATTCTACCCATTTATGTGAGCAGCTAGTGCAGGATTCTCAGAATTTTGAAGACAGAACAGTATCACAGACTAGGTTACATGTTTTAAACTGAAGAATGGTACAGGGCAACTCCTCTGTTTTTAGAGGATGCTACCTTGTAGTTAGCCAGCACCTATGGCTCTTAAGATTCTTTCTGCTCCGTTTCCATGACCCCTGAGCCTCAGGAGGAGGATGCAGTTCAGGGCTGAGCTTTCTGCTCTTATCTGCCGCTTGTTGGCCATCTGTGGGTCTTCCTATCAATCACCATCTACCTACAGCAAATTGAAGAGCTGAAAGGTGCTAGGTGTTAGAGCGGCAGCTGGCTATCAGCCAGCAGTTAGCACAGTGGGTCTGAGTTGGGCATTTTTAAATACAATTCACAGTACTGTGGAAATGGAGAGTCTCAGGTGAGAGAAAAGACTTGAATTAAGAGGTATTACAGGAAAAATTATGTTGTAGGAAGGCCGCTTGTTCATTTCCCAGCCGCCCTGTATTAATTAAATCACTGTTTGGCCATTAGTTCTAACTTCTTACTGGCTGGCTTTTACATCTTAATTTAAGCCATTTCCATTATTTTATATTTTACCATGAGGTTTGTGGCCTACTGGCAAGGTTCCTGCGTGTCTGTATCCGGTTGTTCCATGGTTTCTCCTTGACTCTGACTTCTTTCTTCCAACATTCAGTTTAGTTTTCCCCACCTACCTAAGTTCTGCCTTGCACAGGCCTAATACAGTTTCTTTACTAACCCACGGTATTCACAGAATACAGAGAGGAATCCCACATCAAAATTATATCAAAACATACCTGGCATAGAAACTTGAACTGTGGTGACATATTGGAAGAAGGTGACAAGCATTCTGCAGTCAGTAGGATCCTAGAAAGACTAGGAAAGTCAAGAAAAACATATATATATATATATATATATATATATAATTTTAAATTTCTTTCATTACATTACATTTTTTTCTTTGGGGGCATTTTTCTCTTTGTAGTGGTCAGAGGTCACCCTGAGAGAGTCAGCTCTCTCCTTCCACCAGATGAGTCCCAAGGGTTGAACACAGTTCAGCAGACTTGGTAGCAAGCACCTTTATGTGTCCAGACATCTTGCCAAGTCCCTAACATTATTTTTCATAAAATGAAAGCATGTAGTAACTGAAAACTTCTGAGGTCAAGTTTTACATATTTACCTTTGTTTATATGTAACAAGTATTTTCTTCAATAGTCTTATTAATGTTTTTGTCTTTTGTATGTCAGAAAAGGGGTTTGCAAATATTATCTAAGAAGGGGTCAGAGCATTAAATAAGAATGACTTTAAAAAAAAAAGATAAAATGAGGCCAGAGTTGTTTTATGCCTTCTTGTAGCTTAGTGTCTGTGAAGCTAACACTTAGCCAAGGAGCTGAAGGGAGGGAAATTGAAGACCCTTGCTTCAGGTACCTAGAAAGATGACCTAAAGGGGAGCTAAGATGGTGCCAGGTGCACACTTAGTGAATTTTATAATGTTTTTCTTTGCGCTTCCAGCATGTATAGTTAGAAAATTCTTCTCTCCATATAAAAAATACTTACTGTTATTATTTGTTCTACCTCTGTTGCATGAATATTTATAATTATGTCTCAATAAAATACGGTTTTGAACTAGAAATTAATGAAATCCTCTTGTTTTATTGCTTCATGGAGTCTCAAGTTCCATAAATAAGATTTTATTTCTATTTAGCTCCAAGGAATAAATCTGAATGCATTTCTTCAGGGCCGTATTGCTGTTAGCGACATTCTATTAGAAAATAAGAGAAGAAATAGCTTGAGAAGGGTAAATATATGGCCTAATTTATGACATCAATATGCATTTGTCTCATGAAAATACACAATGTATAAAATACCCTTGTAATCTCTGATTTTCTAAATGACAATAACCAAGGGGAAGGGCAGATAAAATGCGGTAACATTCACAGAGCTATTTTCCAATGCAAATCTTGAAATTTCAAAATGAGGCTGGTTTTAATTGCAGGCTTCATTGATCATCTTTATTACAGGGGTTAAGGGACTATCCAGACTATTTAGGGAAGTGCAACAGATATGAGTCAAATTTGAACAGAAAGTTGCAAAGAGAGCAGTGGTGATTTGGAGCTCTATCATCAAAATGTGAGTCCATACAGGTCTGGGCTCCCTTTTCACTTTTGTTCTTCCACAAATTGTACCCTATAATTTCTTTATGCATGTAATAGCAAGACATCCCTCAAGTCATCCTTAATACAAATGTTTGATTCCTCAGATGAGATAATATCTCTTTAAAATTTACAACTACAATAACTGTCGGGGTAAGTGGAAAACTGTCCTAGTCATTCAAGGTCAGAATTCAACAACTCTTCTTTAAATAAATCTATTTTTCCCTTATTTAGATATCACTGTGGTGACAAGAATTCTTTTCATAGACAAACTTTTACTTGACTTCTGAAATTCCTAGCCATCCCACCCACAAACCTACTTATACATAATCAAGTTTTAAGAATGCAGTTTAGCAAGGGTCTCCCTGCCTTCCAAGTCCTTTCCTTCCTGATAACTGGTCAGGGGTTCCTCCTCCTTTATAACTGCTGTTCAATACCCCAGGGGACATCTGAGGCTTCTGAGCTGTCTTAGGCAAGAATGCCGCTAGATCAGTCCAGCCAGTCTCCCTGCACCTGATGTTTCCTCCTAGTAATTTTCCATCCCCCATTCCTGACCTGCTCCTTATATTAGAACTCCCCTCTGTCCCATGATGTATTTGAGGATGATCTCAGTCTCTCTTTCCATCTTCCTTCACGACCCCACGAGTATATTCACTGCTTAGGTTGGTTCTAAGTAAAATGCTGCTTTTCATGTTTTAACAAGTGCCACTGAACAGAATTTTCCTTCTTTAACAATGGTGCCACATGTGGCAATAGTACCATGAAATGAGAGCTTCTTGGGGACCTTGTAGTTTCTCCAAGGTACAAGATTGGTGGCCAGAAATGTGGTAGGTTGGGATAGAGGAGTGGAGGTCTCTGTGTTCAAAATCAGCTCCTTATTAGACTGGGCTCCCCTGGGACTTGGAGCCCTTTGCATGAAGAAGCCTGTGAGAGCTACACGTATATCCTCCAGTTCGGACTGACCTTCAGGCCCTCTTGTCTTCTAAGGAAATTACTCCTCAAGTAAACAGAACATTTTCATCCTCAGCTAATTTGTAGCCTCATTTTCCTGGGTCAGTTCACTTGTGTTCCTTAAATATTATTCGTTAATACCTTAAGAAGGGTCATTGGGTTGCAAGAGGAGTAATTAAGGAAGAGGTAGAAAAGAATTCTGAATGCCTTTTGATTTTGCTCAAGACTGCATCGCATTCAAAGACCAACAAAGGTCTGCGTTCCATCTCACCTCCGGCCCTTCAGTATTTCCACCCAGGGCCTGTTCTGTGCATTCTTCTTTGACACACTGTGGATGGGACATAGTCTCAGCTTCCAAACCACACATGTCTTATTTTTATTATGCCAAAAGCTTTCTGCTTTCTATGAAAGTAGTTCATTTATATTGTACCTTGAAGACTGCTTTTTTCACTATTTTTTTCTCTCTCTTAAATGAAGAACTGTTCTAACCACTACAGAAAATCTAAGTAGAGAACAGGGCAGGGAGAAAAGCCAGGAGCCAGCAACCATCTGCTGTATTGGCTCAAAGCAAGGAAGCTGCGCCTTCTCTATTGTAAAGGTTTGTTTAAATTGTCGCAACTTGAAAATTATATAAATACGCAAAGTAGCTTTAAAGGCTATGTTTAGTTAATAATTTCTTTTCCAACGTCCCTAAAGTATGGCTTAGCCGTAATATAGTTGATGTTACTCAAATGTAAACATCCAAATAAATATCATCAAGCTTAGATCACATAGTAAGATTTATTTTTATTTTCAATTTTGTAATACTTTCAGAAATGTATTTTTGTAACTTGCTTTGGAACTAAATTAAAATGAGTCATTATTTTTTTTTTACCATATAGTCAAACTTTCTTGTCTTTCCCTAACTTTTAATCAGATTTTGAGCCACAAATCTCCTGTCTGTTTTCAAAATTCAAATTTGTTAACCACCCATTTTGTCATACTTTCAAGACATTTTCTTTTTGTTCCGGAGATCCGTAATTTTAGGCTACAGTCGTGGTCATTTAAAAGAAACACTGTTTTTACAGGCTGCTGTGGATACAAGGATTCCAAAAGCAGGGTCTGTAGTTTGGTTGACATGTGGCAGGTTTGTTTTTCAAAAGTTAGTTTACTAAATGTGGTAGCCCAGATATTTGTCTGTTTCCTAAAGCGATGTGGTGGGTGGAAACTAACTCGGGGTTATGGTTCCGAGCGGGAGCCTGCCTTCAGTAGTTGCTTTGTTGTGGGGGGCTTTGCTTATCAGCGGTGCTGAGCCTTCTCCTCACGCTTCCAGAAAAATGCCTGAGTTGGAAACTCAGCCGAATTCCAGCCTGCAGCTGCTGAGAGAGTCTTCTGAGGAGACAGGTAGCTAGCTGCCAGTCTCCCCTCTAATATTTATGCAGATATTTGCCTAAGGAATTTCCGGATCTTGTTTGTGAGGGGGTGGCTCATCATCCTCCCACACACAGTGGTTGAGTGTGTTTCGAATTTCCAGCAGGAAGCTATTGAGAACTTTGAAAGTCTGAAGCAGACTCCTTTAATGGAGTGAGTATTTAATACCTAGGGAAAGACAACCATGTGTGGAAATGACACACTGGAGTAAAAAGACGACTATTATTACATCAAGCCATTCTGAGAAGGCATTTTTGTGGTTTTAACAAGCTATTGTTGTTTGATAAACCTAACAAGATAGCCAGAGTGGTGAAATTCGGTGGTTTGAAGTGCCAGTCCCCAATAAAGTGTGTTAGAACGACCCCCAGGGTGTTCTGAAGCTGTTATCACTTTACATTTGTTTAATGTGTGGTCCTTAGGGCCTTAATCGAAAACTGCTTACTCCAAATGGCAAAACACGAATGGATTGCCACTTTAAAAAGCACGCACGCAAACAAATTCAGACGTAGCTGAGTTAAGGACTGACCATGAGACCTCCTGGAACGAAAACCGTGCTTTAGCAATCATCTCTGAGGAACTGCGGAACACAATTAACTTTAAAGATGAGAGAAGAAAGCCACACGATCCCTGCCTTGAGAAACTCAGTAAGAGGGGAGAGCGCTTTGGGTGACAGGCTGCTAAGAATGTGCGCTACACAAAGAGAAATGACTTTCAAATATTCTGCAGATTCCAGAGAGACTTGCACACGTGGTAATTCTTGGACGGGATATTATAAGCAGGTGATCGGATGTAGAGGAAGGACACTATATAGGGCAAAGGCATGGATTTGAAACGCGTTAGAATCCCTTAAAAATGTCCTCTGTGCCCTACTCCTTAGAGTTATACTTCCCTCCAGGGGATCCTTGGCAGCTGTCCTTTGAGCCGAGAGCAAAAAGTCAAAGGGCACGACCCGTGCCCTCTTGCCTGGTCCGCGAAGTCTCTAACGCAGCTGTTGGAGATGCTTATCAGCCTTTAAAAGGCGCCTGCAGGGAATCCCTGCTGGGTGCCTGCTGGCGCGTCCAAGTCTCTTTTCTTTAGCAAGTTTCTACTGCAGCCCATCCAAACACCAAGTGTTTAGTCCAGGACGGTGTATAAAATGCTTTTGTGAGCACCGTTCCATCAGATCTGCACAACAACCCTGGCATATAGGTATTGTTTCTTTAGCCTTTTTTAGGGATTAAGTCCCTTGCTTAAGAGGATGGGCAGTTAATAGCCTCTGGGGCCAGAGCTCAAACCTAGGTCTTTGACTCATAATCCTGTGATCTTTGCTCTATGTTTAGAGAGTCCCCCCTCCAACCCTCCGGAAAGCTTCTACTAAATGGATGAAATGGATGTTCTCAGGTTTATAAAGCTAAAAATTACCCCTGTACCAGTTCTATCTCCACTCTGTAATTTTTAAGTTTGTTTGGAAGACTTTTTAACAAAACTATGGTGATGATGTTAAAATGCATTAAATATTGGTTGGAAAAGAGGTCAATACATTTTATACTTGCAGAACTCTTGGAGAGTTTATCAAGATTCACCTTCTTTAGAAGTTTGTTGTCGAGTTGCTTTGTTTCTCAGAGTTCCCCGAGTCATGCTATCCTTGCCTTTAATTAGAGAAATTATCAGAAATAAAGCTTTACGTGTGCCACACACAATTTCCTAATGTACACAGAGCTAAGCAACGGGCCTGAGATGTAAGTGTCGATATGAAAAAAGGAACACAGGATATGTGATACCAAAAGGTCTGTGAGTAGAAGGGCTCACAGAAGTGAAATTTGGGGGCCTTCCCCTTAAAATTACATTAAGGCTCTCTCTACTGTACACCTGCGATCTTCGTGCTTCTTGAAATGGTTATTATTAAACATATTATAGAGACCAGGCTCTTTCACTTAGCTTCATGTCATCTGCTGATGAACTATCAATCACTCTGTTACTCGGCAGATAAACAGATGTGGAAATTAGACATCGAACTAAACGGGTTTAACATTAGAGATCAAATTCTCTTGAAAACCTATGCGCACTGGAGTCCATCCTTTAGGCAAATGGACGCGATGCCTAATTCATAAAGCAGAAGCAGAACTGGAGTTACGGGAACAGAGCAGGAGATCAAAACTCAACTCTCATTTTTTGGCCCAGCTTTAGATGTGTTCAGCGAGGGGCCTACGACTGGGATGACAAACCATCTGAATCCTCCAGTTCTATTCTCTTTCACAGAGTAAAATAACGGTACTTCAAGTATACTCTACATACATCTTACTTTGTTTGGGGGCATTGAAAGATCAAGGGAGGGTAGAGCAACAAAGTCCCCCCAAAGTAGGTAAATCAAACCGAGATTGGTGAAATGTATTTTTATTTCTTTTTGGAAAAAAAATTGCTATGAATATAATTTCATGAAAGAATAAATGTTCTATCATTTTTAGAATTTAAGCAATGGGACAAATAACTTTAAAACATACTGAGAATTGCATTTTATCTCTTGATTTGTGGCTTAGCTCACCATCCGTCATCATGTTAGGAGATAGAAAGAGGCCCCGGATCATCCATCCATCTTCCCACACTTGTCAGGGCTCCTGTCCTCCATCAAGCGTAATCTGTTTCCATTATTTATTTTTTCTGAAAAAGATTGAGTGAATTGAAGTACATGAGCTTTTATTATAGGCATGGTCTTTACAGGACTGAGGAACTTTGGAGCCTCTTCTTAGGCTTAAAGACTGGCCGACTGTAAATGGAGATATTACATTATATAAGTGTATAGACACACTTATATGTATATATTTAGATACTGCATAATAGCCTTTAGGTCTGCTTTCTTTCTACAAGACTAGAGGATAATGGGCCCCTTTGTACTTTGTAAGTCCCAGAAGAGATACTTGTAAACAATTTTTAGTTTTCAAAGTATGTATTGAATTAATAATATGTATAGTATAATATAATATATATATTATATGTATATATTGAGCTTAAATTCATCATTCTTCTACCTATGTGCAATAGCTAGAACATTTTAAAAGAATTTTAATAAAACTGGAATGTGCCATTGTTTTCTACATTTTCAATGAGATTTGAATGAAATTCATGCCCTGGCAATACTGAAGCTTGCATAGGCAGCCCTTATATTCAACAAGTTCTGTTGAACTTGTCCATATTGGACTTCATGGTCTAAGTTGATGAGGCTGACTGATCAGGTCTCTTCCTCAAGGGGGCACCAGATCTTCAGATGGTTGTGAGCCACCATGTGGTATTGAACTCAGGATCTTTGGAAGAGCAGGCAGTGCTTTTAAGCACTGAGCCATGTCTCCAGCCCTGCCTATATATTAGTTCTGAGTAATTTTTGGTTTGACTTTCATATTGATGTTTCTTTTGTAGTCAATCACATTCTTTATCTATTTTGTGGTATTTACCTCAGTTTTGAACTTTGAAGCATCTTCATTTAATTTGAATCAAATTTAAACATCTTTCTCTCTTTGATGTGTGTGTGTGTGTGTGTGTGTGTTATGCATGTTTGCATGTATGTGGTTGTGGTCGGTAGTATATAACATAAGTATATGTGTGGGAAGGTGTGTTGTTGCAATCTGGATGTCTCTCCACCTTGTTCATCAAGACAGGGTCTCTCCGTTTAGTCCAGAACTCACCAACATAGCTAACCTAGCCAGACAAGCTGGCCCACAGGGCCACTAGTCTCCTTTTGGGAGTTGAATTACAGGCAACTGCCATGTCTACCAAACATTTACATGAGTTATGAGGATTTGAACTCTGGCCCTTATGCTTGTACAAGCAAACTTTTTATTTAATAAGCCATCTTTCAAGTCCAAATGTTTTCAATACATCCTGACCAGTTCCCCCTCCCTGCATTCCTCCTAGTCCTCCCTTCTCCCTCATTCCTCCTCCTGCTCCATTTCCTTTCTGAAAAGTGCAGACCTCCCAAAGATATCAGTCAATAGCAAGATACAACAAGACTAGGTGTAAACATTGATATCAAGGCTGGGTGAAGTAACCCAGTAGGAGGAAAAGGGTCTCGAGAGCAGGTGAAGGAGTCAGAGACATCCCCACTCCCACTGTCAGGAGTCCCACAAAAACCCCAAGCTAACAACCATAACATATGCAGAGGACCTAGTACAGCTCCATGTGGGCTCCGTGGTTGCTGCTTCAGTCTTCCGTTGCAGGTCATCAGGGCAGTGCCAGGTATGGGCTCCCTCTCCTGGCATGGCCCTCAGATTAGAGGAATTGTAAATGTTATTACTCATATACTCCAAATTCTTCTGCAACCTAGGAATTTAGTAAGTGCTTATTTACTTCATTTTGGTGCATTCTAAACTTACTTCCAACCCATACTTGAAAGGTATATAAGAAATCCATATGTAAGAATCCTAGAGGTGTCTGCATACAATGTGAAGGTGCTAGGGTGTGTGTGTCTGTGTTTGTTTGTGTGTGTGTTGTGCTTTGAAGTGACTTATTTGGAGAGATTAAAGTGTACAGGGTAGAATAGCATAGAAGATAACATGGATCAGGTATAAATAATTTCTGCAAACTAATTTTGTGAGGAAAGGAAACACATAGAGAATACATCAACTTTTAGTTCACTTTGTAAGAACGAACATCGATTTTTCTATATACATGGAGTCAAAATTCCTTTGGCCACAAAATAGAATTGCTTGGCGTGGTCCTCCTCTGGGATTACAGAGCTTGTGAGATTTTTTTTTTAATTAATCCTTTTCTCTTCACTCCTCACTTTGGAGATGGTAGTTCAGCCTATATGAAGAACGTGGTGAAAATCCTTTTTTCCATGGTGACGAAGTAAATACGTAGATGTCGATTTTGTTGTAACAAATCCAGTGGGACGAATGATAATCTCTCCCGCTTCTCATGGGCCCTCCATCAGTTTCTGAATTCCTTAGAAAACATGAAATTCCAAACGTTCTGTAACTTTCAAAGTTCGGATTTCTCAGAAGAAGGTTAGAAAGAGGAAGTGACTCAACCTCACTGAAGAAAAGAATAGCTCAAACTGCAACTCCAGAGTTCTATTTTCAGCTGAGGAAGTCTCCTCGGTGGCGGTGTTTCCGTAGGACACAGCAAGAAGTCTCTTCTCACTTGCAGCCTTGGTAATGATGGCAGAACACTGGCAGCGGGGCACGTGTGGTACTCGATAAAAACATTTTCCATTTTCCATATAATCAGATGTTCTGTGTTTTGTACCAGGATTTCCATTTGGGACTATACTTCACCCCTGGCGTGTCATTGCTTTGTAAAATTGCATACTGTAATTGCTGATTCCTCATTGATAGGTTGTGTAACTGCCTTTGTTTTTTCTCTTAGTATCTCAGGGCTATGTATCTTTGAATAGACATTTTTAAAGAGCAGTTTAAGAATCATAGAAAAACTGGGCAGAAATTACCAAGAATTCCTATTGGCTTCCGTCTCACATGCAGAAACTTGTGCCATTATCAACAACCCCTGGGAGGTTGGGACTTTTGATGCGAATGCTGAATTTGTACCCATATTTGTTGTCACAGGAAGCTTAGAGTCTAGACCAGAGTTTGCTTTCAGTTGTTCAGTCTGTGGTCTTTAACAAATGCTCAATGATACATTTTCACTATGAAATAGTCATACGATATTGATACAGTCTGGGGGTCTTGATTGCATTCCTGTCTTTTTGCCAGTTGGAGAACTAAAAAACAGGAGAATTCTGGAGCGTGACAGGTAGTAAGGGAGAAATCTCGAACACGACAGACAGCAGCAGACAATCAACAGCCGAAGAAAGGTGTTTATAGAAGTGGGGGAACACATGCAGGCAGTAACCACACAGAGAAAATGACCCTCTACAAAGCAGAGGGGGACCTCAGAAAGCAGAAGATTCCAGGCTCTGTTTGAGGACTGGGAAGTTTTGCTTCCCTAACTTAGGGTTGGTCAGTTTGAAGAGAGGATGGTGGATTGGTTCACATCTTAGGAGGCCTGGCTGGGACTCTGAGTCAGTCCCTCAGCAGGGGAATCACTGGGAGGAAATAATCACATAGAAAACAGCCTACAAGACCTTTGTTTTAAGCTGCCAGGCTTTTGTCTCAGGCCAGAAGGGAGAGAAAGAAGCTGGGCATCTTGGAAGTTTATCTCCTTTCTTAACTAGCCTTGGTCTCTTTCCCTATGCATCTGTCTACCAGGGAGTCTGCCTACCTTCTCATCAGGCGTTGTCACTTTCCAAATTTTGCACATCCCATCTACCTCCCTCTCCATCTCTGGCTACCAGTGTCTTCACTTTCCTGCCTGTTTTGCAATTTCCACAATGTCATACAGCAGGAGTGATCTTGTGGACAGCCCTTTCAAAAACAGATACCTTTAAAAGTTATATGTATTTACTTTTCTGTGCTAGGTTTGGAATCCAGTACATGTGTATGCAAGGGCTCACTCCCAGCCCTAATCATACATCTTTAAAAGATACAATATTCAATTCTAAGTTACAGAATACATTTATAAATTTATTTCCATTTTTTAAAACTATAACACCAGTAACAATTGCTTCTTGAAGCTATGGACATGGTGCTCTTCCTGTAGCAGCTACATCCGATGGCAGCTGAAGTTCTTGGAAGAGACAAACTACTGTATTGATTCTATGTCCAAGTAATTTCCCTGCCTCCAACTGCGGTTTCCTCGATGAGATAGACAAGCAAAGCTAACTTTTTTGAACAAGTAAGTAAAATTCAGGTTTTCTGTTCCCATTTGCCTTTCTGCGAAGCATGGAAGGTCTGTAATTACCAGGGGTATAACTTCTTAACATGCTTCCTTCCTGACTGGAATTTAGTAGACTGCATTATTTCAAACAGGAATCTGAATTTTTATTTACTTTTTTAAGGTAAATTTCCCTATTTTTTTTTTTTTTGTTTTTTCCAAACCCAGTAGTGAATAGCTTGTGTTTGTGAATATACAGGCTGGTCTGAAATGAGGGACTGAGAGGTATGTTTGGTCAGATGGGTCTCCTGGGGATCTTGGGAGGTATGGCTATCTCTCTGTAACTACAAGGATGGTCTTACCATCATGTAATGTCAAGTTTTGAAATTTTGCAGTAAGAACTCCATTTTGCTTGGAGCTGCCAACCAGCTTGCCTTGCACAAATTGTATACATGATTATATTGAAAATGGCATGAGAAGGGCTAGGCAACTGTGGAAAGAAACAGTTATATGTATGAGGTTTGGTAGCTGTAAATTCCCAAGTGTTAAGGATGGCAGCCTAAGGCAAGACAGTAGAATTATTTCAAGAGAGAATATATACTGAATGAATGAGAATATTAATTTTAATGTCATTGTCTGGGGTCAAACTCTGTTCTTCTGTCCTAAAAAATACTTTAAGTTCTATTTTAATAATAATTCAGCTCATGCTTTTGAATTTGTGCTAAAATTTTGTAGCTTGTTCTTTTTATCAGTGGGATACAATTGGTTTTGAGAATACCATTCAGTGTTGTTGGGTGTGAGGAAGTCACAAGACTCTGAGACTTTGTTAGGAGAAGAGGATGTGGTTTAGAAAACCTGTCAATCACAGTCATGGCTAGGAGACCACATTGGTCACCACTTCCCATCTTGACTAGCCATTTTCTGGAGTCAAGCAGGTGGTGACATTGAAGGAAAAGACTCAGAGTGAAAGAAAGGGAGAGAGATCAGAGATATACATGTTCATATAATGTGCTTAAAAATCTAAATATCAACCTAAAATTATTTATTATTTATTTATTATTATTATTTATTATATAGTGGCCAGTTGATCCTAATTTCAACAATAGAAAATATATGACATAAAACATATAAAAAAGGATTATAACTTAAGATAGGTCTTGATAGTTATATGGTAGGTTGATTGAAAATCAAAAAGGAAGAGAACATTAAAATATGAATTATTTTTATAAGAATCATTGCTTTTGCAAATTCTAGAGTCTTTCATGTTTCTTTTAAATACAACAGGATGAAAACACTTTAATGATTTATAGGCAGTGTTTTACTTCAAAGACCTATAGAATGTGGCATTTAAAATGTTTTACTAGCATAAGGTTTTCCTTGACAATAAGTCACATCAGCTTCAAGTAGTACCAATTCACTTCAGAGAAGATGGTGGGCATTGAAAGAAACTCTATATGGAATTCTATTTCTTTATATCAAAAGCTAGCCACTGGGCAAAGAAACTGCCCTTGCCTTAATTGCTGACATTATTCTGTCCAAACTAGACCAGCAGGATGCAAAAGAAAGAATTGCCAAACTTTGCCAAGATAAGGCAGGACAATGCTTCAAAATTCCCTGCTTCTCAGAAACGCCTCTCAGATACACTAGTCATGTAGGCCAAATATGAGTGCCCCAATTTTACAGAAGGACACTGGAATACTGGTCAGGCAGCCGAACATCTCTCTCATTAGATAACATTGCTTCCTTTTTGGATTTTTGATGGAGTTAAAGACTAAATAATTAGACTTAAAGTTTTTCTCGCTTATAATAAAAGGTAAATTGTCATGAAACTTTAGACTTACAAAGATAAGATGGATAATAGGGTATTTTCTCTATTTTTGCCAAATACAAATAGACTGGATATTGTAACTGTAATTCTTGATAACTATTTTTGTTGTACATAATTTTACTATGTTAAAGTTAAAACCTTCCTTTTTAATTAGACAAAAAGGGGCATATGATGTGGAACAATCTTTTTTTTACACTGTGAATATTTATTATTTATGTTCTCATTGGTTTAATAAATTTCTCAATGGCCAATATCTCGGGAGCTAGAGATTAGGTGGGACTTAAAGACAAAAAAAAAGTTCAGAGAAGAAGGATAGAGTCTCAGAGAGTTTCCAGGAGACACAGAGAGAATCAAGATGAACATGCTGTACTGAAAAAAGGTACTGCCACACAGTATAACATAGATAAGAAATATGGGTTAATTTAAGTTAAAAGAAGTAGTTAGTAACAAGCCTAAGCCATAGGCCAAACATTTATTATTATTAATAAGTTTCTGTATGATTATTTAGGAGCAGGCTAGTGGAACCAAAAACTCTGCCAATAATAACTGGTTCAAGAATTTCTGTGGTAGGTCAACTGTGGTTTGAACAACATGTACTAAGGCAAGTGATTGGATGAGTCCTGAGGGGATGGGGAGAGAATGGTGTGGCTGAGAGTAAGAAGAAATTGTTGGATTTTCTATGATTTGGTAAGGGCAAGAGGGAAGAGCAGAGAAGGTGGTGTATTGTCCATTAGACGGGGAAGAGGGGCTAGACTAGAGAGATGGCTCAGTAGTTAAGAGTACTGTCTATTCTTCCAAAGGACCTGGCTTCAATTGCCAGCACCCACATGGCAACTTTCAACTGTTGGTAACTTTAGTTCCAGGGGATGTCATACATACTTATAGGCAGCTAAAACATACATGAATAATAAAATAAAATAATTGGGAAATTGGTGCCTTTATTATGGCTAGAGGTTGGCATGCCCTATAGAATAAATGACAAAAAATTGCCTTCTTGAGACCTTGGAAATATCCAGTCAAACATTTGGTGCTCAGCCCAGAGGCTTGATTTCATTGCTGTTGAGAAGAAATGCACTTTCTCTAGGTTTGGGGCAGCTGATGAGGAGGCTATTCTAAGGAGCAATATGGCACAGAACAGGGAACAGCAATTAATCTAGGTGTAGTGGAAGAGTTTATGAAGATTCAGGAAGACACTCTTTTCCTCAATCCCAAGAAAATGCATATACTGTCCTTAGAAAGGGCTTAAATTCCTACACTTCCTGCAATGGGTAGTTGGATCAAATCTCATCTAGGTTTTAAGGAATGAAGAGTCCAGTTGACCCTGTGGACCTAAAGTGAAACATGGTGTAGGTTGCAGAAGCTTTTGTCTCACAAGGCACTCTCAAGTAACCACACAGAGGCTTAATATTAATTATATATGATCAGCCAATAGCTCAGGCTTGTTACTAGCTAACTCTTACATTTTACATTAACCCATATTTCTCACCTAAGTTCTGCCTTGAGGCTCATGGCTTGTTACCTCAGTTTGTACAGGTCCTGCTTTTCTGTGTCTGCTGGTGTCTCCTCTGACTCCACCCTCCTTCATCCCAGCTTCCTAGTTTGTTTGTCTCACCTAAACTTCCTACTTGACTACCAGGCAGTCAGCTTTTTCTTAAACCAATGTTCTCCTGGAGGGGAGATTGTTACTGATGAAGCCTTAGAACCTGTGGAATTCTTACACTTCTATTAACTTTTTAAATGAGTTTTGATATCTGCATTTTTTTCTTCTCAAAAGTAATTATTTTATTTTTATTTTTACTTAAATGAGTGTTTTGCTTTAGAGAACTTAGCTACTTTTTTATGCATGTTCAAATGATTTGACTTTAATGATACCTTTAGAAACTTGTCAACTTCTTTTAAACAGTTTCCACACTTTATTTTTAAATATATTTTAATTATTCTGTGAGAATTTCATATATGTATACAAATGTATTTTGATCATTCACATTTTCTGCTGAAGTCTCTTAGAATCCCATCCCTTTGTGCGACCACTCCCCAAACTTTATGTCCTTTTTTAAGAAAAATTTGAAAGCCACTGAGTTCAATTAGTGCAGGCATTGTTCAGGGCCGTCTATCAGAGTATGTGATCAGCATTTTAATCTCTAAAATATTTGTAACAATAACCCCTTTTCATCACATTATTTCTCTTCCTCTAGTGCTTCATTAATCTGATCAGTCTTTTTGTGTTATAAACCCATTAAGAGACTCAGTTCTTATTTTCTTCATTCTTTAATGGACTGTTTCTGTTGTCATTAGATTCTGGTTCTATCTTGAATGTATCTTTGCTTATAATTCGTTTTGTATAACATTCTATTCTTTCTCTGATTTTAGGAAGTATGGAATACAAATATTCATGTTGAACTTTCTATTTTTCATTTGTAGATGTTTGAGAATATATTTTCTACTCTAAGACTTACAGTAGCTTCACCAGCTTCATCACTCTGCTGATCTGTGCTTCAACTCTTCTTGTCTTATTTCACACTGAGAACATTTCCACTTTCTCTCTAACATGTTACTTCTTTCATTTTGAGGCAGTTTGACAATTATATCTCTGGAAATTATCCTATTTATTTTACCTGTATACTTAGCAAAATTTAAAAGTAAACAAATGTTTCCTTTCTTTTGAAAAGACAGAATCTTAGAACACTTGGAGTATGTTTTCATTCAAACATACATGCCACTGGTATCTGATATTTGGCTTTGATTATATTACTAAATTTTATATAATATTTTGAGTATATTGCTAAATCTACAAATTAGCTTTATTATTATATTGTACACTTAATAAGGTTTAGACTTGATAAAAATTTGTTCATATCTTTCTCATAACTCTATCCCATACTCAGATTTTCTCTTGTTGACAGTTTCTACTCCAAATATAAGCTAGATGCTCTATTATAAACAATTTTTGCTTAAAAAAGAAGAAAAACAAAACTCTTTTATTATTGGTTCTGAGTTTCCATACCTCATTGGGAAAGATATTCCTTTTTATTTCACTTACTGAAAAAACTAGGTAGACGTGAAAATGCCAGGATGGGGGTGGGAGGAAAAGAGAAGTGGGAAGTTTTCATTTCAATGACGTAAAGGTTATGTTTGAGATATATGAAAGGTGTAGCCATGGTTGGTGACAATGTGTGTGGCTTTGTGGAAACTTTCACTGCCACTGAACTGCCACATGAAAATGACTGGAACATTAGATTTTATTCTATTGTGTTCTCACATGTACATACATGTCCACTTCTACACACACATTCTGTCACTGGTCCTTTACTTACTTCGTGCTAACAAAATGATCTCACAAAAGTCAGTTAACTTTGTTCTGCTTTGTGTTTACTCGGTGAAATGCAGAGTTGATTACTTATGAAGCTCCATTGAGGACTCAGCGAATGCATATCTGTCAAATACTTGACACAGTACTTGTCTAGTTTCAATAGTTACAATAACCACTAGCAGATATTATTTTTCCTCATAGATGCCCCTTACTAAGAATTGACACATATCTAGAAAGGCTGTGTGTAGCATGAGGGGGCCGGCCTGTTGGGGTTTCTGTCCCGCCCGGTACCCCAGAGCTGGCATACCCCAAGGAAAATCACATGGAGTCTACATCAGGTTATAAACTGATTGGCTCATTAGGTCAGGCTTCTTGTTAACTCTTATAACTTATATTAACCCATTATTTTCATCTATGTTAGCCATAATGGCTCAGTACCTTTTCCAGCGGGGGCAGCTTACATGTTGCTTCTTCAGTGATCTGTGCAGGAGTCGCTGAGAGAGCTTCTGCTTCCAGAATATTCCCAGTCTCTTTGCTCCACCCCTACTTCCTGTCTGGCTTTCCCGCCTATACTGCCTGCCTGGCCAATCAGCGTTTTATTAAAATATGATTAACAGAATACAGATAATTCTCCCACAGCTGTGTAATGCCTGGCTTAAACACGGTATGCTACCCAAACATCTGTGTTTCTCTTCTTGCAATCATGGTTGTGCAGTCAAAGATTTTCAGGATTTAAGCTTAACATCTATTCTCTAGTGCATCCAGTTACACTAGAATCCAGTCTTGTTTTTCCCAGTGTTTGACTTCCTAGTTTCTGGTGTTTCTCAGCCCTATTATTTGCAATCATGTTTCCGTCCTTCAATAATTTCATGTTTAAGGTTGTTTATGAAATTCGGATCTTCACAGACAAGGGTAATACACCATTTCATGTGAGTGTTCTAATATTTCAGTACTTGTCAGAGACCAAATAAATCTTTGGCTGCCTTTCAATTCCGCTAATAGCCTGAAGGTGCTCTTGAGTGTGATGATTATTGGCTGTTTTATGGGTTTGTTTATGGTTTCAAGTAAAGGTGTGAATTTATCCTGGATTTTAGTACCGAGCTTGTTTCTTTTCTTTTTAATTTTTAAAATTATTTACTTGTTTTGATAAATGTTTAGACAAAACACTTAATCATGTTATCACTTTGGATTGTTATGATTTTAATCCTGAATAAACCTATAAAATTTTAAGTTTTGAACACCTGTTTTCTTGTTGGTGGCACTGTTTTGGAAAGCCATGGAACATTTGGGAGGCAAGGCCAAGTTGGAAAATAGAAATCATGTAAGACAGGTGGGTATAGCCCCGCAAGCAGTTCTGAGCTTACCATTTTTGCCTCCTCATGGGCCATAATGTGAACTGAAGGGCCACATAGTCCCACTGTCATGAAATGAACTGCCCTGTGGTGCATTTATTGTCTTGGTGGTCTGAGATTCTGTCAAACTATGAGCCAAAATAAATTTGTCTCCCCTTGTGTTAGCTCTGCCAGAAAAATTTTGTTGTAACAAAACTAATGCAGAGATTATGAAGAAAAGAAAACTATAAATTAAATAAACTGAACTTATTTGGTCTCTTTATCTGAAGATTTCATTGTGCATTTAAAATATAGATGATAAATGCATATATGTTGGCTATTGCTAGGTAATATCTACAGACTCATATAATATAAAGGAATAAATGTCTCTCCATTCTTTTTGAAAAAGGTATTCAAGTATAATCACTGAAATTATTAACATTATTTACCAAAAAGTACAAGTGTTGTTTTTTTATGTATGAAGAACATTTAAAACACATATACTGGCAATATTTTATCATGTGTGTCGTGAAGTGGTTTTCTCAAAATTCAAACATTCCATCCTGGAAGGACATGGAAAACTCATAAGACTCAAGAAACAAAACTTAGAAGGTCTGGGAATCTCATGAAACTTAGCAGAATCAGAAACCTCTGAAAGTTGCAAGATTTATAAGATTCAGACCAAAGCTTAGAAAAAGAAAAAGCAATTGTGGAGGCAGAGGAGTCTCTTCTATGGACTTGCCTGCAGGATATTTTCAGTCATGCTGAACCAACCTTGTGAGAATGCAACTGATGTCCAGTTACTCATGTTCCTGCAACAAATACCCCACCCTTGCTCCTGCAGGCAACCTTGATTAAACTCTCTATTAAGCCAGACATACATCAAATAATGCTTTTGCCCTGTTTGTGGTGCCTTGTTTTGTGGGGAGATGTAAAGCACTGCAATCACTTCTGTAATGTGAAAAACTGCAGCTTAAACAAGGATTGCTGTAATTGATGAAATCAAGACTCATCAACAGGGAAAGACACCTGCTTTTGAAGGTCCATGGGATGTTACAGTTCAGCAATATTCGACATGGAGGATCCCTCATGCACAGTTACTGCACACAACCCCTCTTCCAGAGATGGCATCTCCCCAGGTACGTTAATCTAGGGAGGTTTCAGCAAGCTGGGACAAGAGTTTATTTCTGTAATGGCAACACAATAAACCTTCTCAACATTAACAATGGGAAATATCCCTCTGGATTTTCAGATTTTGCTTTTGCTACATGAATTTAAAGGAAGTATGAAATCCAGTCTTTCACTTCTGCAAACAGAGCAAGCTATATTGCTGCACAGGTTTCAAACCAAATATAACTATAATATAAAAACTTACTGATATCTGCCACTTACCACAGGTTTTATTTGTGTAATATTTTAGGGACAAATTGGCATCAGTCTTCGTCTTTAGAGTCAGTTTTAAACTAATTATGTGTTGTGGTTTCTAATTTGTTTAGAGGCCTTTGGTGTTGGGGAAAAATATTCTTAAATATGTATTCTAAAAGATCAATTCTTAAACATTAAACCCCCAGATTGCTGAAGGCTAGCACTGAATGGACTCTTGCATTGGATCTTTATTCCACTGTTTTGTCTTTTAATGTGATGTGTTAAATAATGCAGTCAGAAAGACTATATGCTGCTTTAAAAATTGCTCCAAATTCAAGATGCAGTAGACTTATGTGGGACAATGGTTTCTTATTCTGTCTTGTATTATTTTTAATAAAACATTGATTGACCTGTTAGCTCAGGCTTATTAGTAACTCTTATACTTGTTTAGCCCATAATTCTTGTATGTATTAGCCACATAGGTTGGTACCTTTTTTTGTGAGGCAGTTGCATATTACTTGCTCTGTGTCTGGCTTCTAATCTCTCTGGAAGATGACTGTGGACTGACTGAAACTTCCCTCTTCCCAGAATTCTCATTGCCCTGCCTCCACTTCCTGCCTGGCTGCCCCACATATACTTCCTGCCTGGCTACTGGCCAATTAGCATCTTATTAAAAAAGTACAAGAAACAAATCTTTACAGGGTAAAACCATTGTCCCACAGTACTCCCACCCTTAAAAAAACAAACAAACAAGAACTATGAATCTAATATTCCACGTTTAGCTTTTCTACTGACTATGATTCATAACAACTTGTAACCAACATTATAAACAAAGGAAAATATCTATAGCCCATTTTTTGGGAATGTGGGCATAGTTTTCCAGGCTACTTCCTGCTGATTGGGGGTGCTGATAATCTCATGGGGACCTAAAGAAAATTTAGAATTATGATCATGTCCTGACTGGAGTATCCTGTGAGGCTTGATCATCTCAGGCAGCAGTCTTTGGACTTTTTAAAGTTCTGGATGTAGAACTCAGAAATCTGGGCCATTCCTCCTATTGGAGATTTCTCAGGGGATCTTCCTTGGTCAAACCTGATTTTTCTTAATGCAGAATGAATCTATAGTCCCTCATTTCCTGTGGAAACAAAAGCAAAACCTCCTCTCCAAATAAACATTCTTTTTTATATTTATTTATTTATTTATTATGTATACAATATTCTGTCTGTCTGTATGCCTGCAGGCCAGAAGAGGGCACCAGACCTCATTACAGTTGGTTGTGAGCCACCATGTGGTTGCCAGGAATTGAACTCAGGACTTTTGGAAGAGCAGGCAATGCTCTTAACCACTGAGCCATCTCTCCAGCCCTCAAATTAACATTCTTTTGACTTAAATTTTAAAGTCAAAGCATTTAAATATATATATATATATATTAGATTAATCCAGCAGCATTTATATTTAGATGTCTTTTAGCAGCTTTTACTTCTTCCTCAGTCGTCAAACAATTTAAAGACAACTTAATAACATACAGTATCCAGATTGTCTATGTATTTTTAATTTTTATGTGGCTTTATTTTAACCTCTATTTCTGTTATTTTTATTTTTAATTATTGGCTCTTTATGACAGGGTTTCTCTGTGTGTCTTTGGCTGTCCTGGAATTCACTCTGTAGATCAGGTTGTCCTTGAACTCACAGAGCTCCACCTGCCTTTGCCTCCCAAGTGTTGGGATTAAAGATGTGTGCCTCCACACTTTGAACTCACAGAGATATGTTTGCCACTGCCACCTGAGGGCTGGGATTAAAGCAATAGTCTCCCAGAAAGAGACGAAGCCAGACACAGAGCAAGCAAGATGTGACTGCCTCGCCAAAAAAGTACCAAGCCACGTGGCTAACACAGACAAGAACTGTGGGCTAATATAAATTATAATAATAATAAGTTAATAAGAGGCCTGAGCTAATAGGTCAACCAGTTTCTAATTAATGTATGCCTCTGTGTATTTTTTTGTGATTGAATGACTGTGGGACCAGGCTGGACAAAAACTTCAGTCAACAAGTAGAGAATTTACTCTGTCCAATAGTCAATTAGTTAGTTTTCCTTCTGGAAAGGGGAGAAATCTAGGCTAACATTCTTTCTGGGTCTTCTTGAGATGGCTTGTCTTTTGTTGTTCAGAAGTACACTATCACCCTAATAGTTTTTACTTTTGTCTTTTATGTCTTTAAATATCTCATGTATGACAATTTCTGCACAATATCACTACCTATGTCTCCTCTTAATTATCAATCAAATATCATCTAATCAGCTTCTCTTCTCTTTCTACCAATCTATTAATCCTGATATTTTCATAATATTTCTATCTCTTGAGTTGTCATATGATTTCTCTCCCAGTTTGGGAACATTCTCAATTGATAATTTAAATAAAAATTTTCCTGCCTTCTTTATATAGTATCACCATCCAGAGATCATTTGATTTTCCAATATTGAGCTATCATAGTTTTCTTTGACCTTTAAGTTGCCTTTGTTTTCCTTATTCTTTCCTTTCTGCGACCCTTCCTCAGTTCTTTCTTTATTGCTGTTTCAAGATATCTGGCAAAACAACGGATGGAGTTCATTCTGGGCTAGAGTTTCGCAGAGGTCAAGTCCTTCACAATGGAGAAGACATGGCATCAGGGACCGCACAGCAGCAATAGGAGGCTGGCTCTTGGAATTTCAACTACACCCAAAAGCAGAGTGTGAGCAGGAAGTGGGGGCTGTTCTCTGTAAACTGAGACTGCACTTTGTTTCCCGAGCATCCACACCTGAATAATTACACAGAAACTATATTAATTACAACACTGTTTGGCTGATGGCTCAGGTGTATTTCTAGCTAGCTCTCTGAAAGTAATCCATTTCGATTATTTCATATTTTACCATGAGGCTCATGGTTTGTTACCTCATGTCATGCTTCTTGGGTGACTACATGGCATCCACCTTCTTTCTCCCTGCATTCAGCTTAGTTTTCCCACCTACCTAAATTTTGTGCTGCCATAGACCAAAGCAGCTTCTTTATTAACCAATGATAATAAAACATATTCACAGCATCCAGAGGGGAATCCTCATCATCTAAAGCCTCAAGACCCTCCACCAGTGACCCACTTCCTCCAGTGAAACTCCACTCCCTACATTTTTCACAATCGTCCCAAACATCACCAGTTGGGGAACTTATGTTCAAACACATGTGCCTGTCAAGACATTTCACAATCAAGCCACAATAGATGCATTCATGATATTTTCCTTCAAATCTACTTTTTCAGTTTATTAAGCATTCCTTATTATGAATTATCTGCTCTCAAATCTTCTTATTGACATAATTTTGATTTTCTAATTTTCGAAAATTTAATTGGTTCTTTTCAAATAAACTTGTTTTTTTTTCTATTATGTCTTGTTTCTCTCTATAGGCCAGTTCTTCTTTCAATAATTTTATATATCCTTGTTTCTAAAGACTGTATTGAATTATCTTGTTACCTAAAATTTGTAGGATAAATACTCATAGTAGAATATCTAAAACTTTAAATTGATTTCAGCACTGCAGTTTCAAAGTACTTGCATATATACAGGGACCTGAGTCAGATGTCCTGTCTTCAAGATGTTTTTTTTCTCCTATCATATGATCAACATATTCAGCACAGGACCATTTTCTCGTTTTACTATTTATTTGGCTTTACAAGTTCTATGGGAAAAAACCCACCTAAACTGGGCATGGTGGCACACACCTGTACTTTTAGCAGCTGGTAGGCAGGAAAGGAGGAACACAGAAAGTTTGAGGCCAACCTGGACTACATATGCCTATCTCAAATCATACTGTCTTAGTTCTGTTGCTGTGAAGAGACACCATGAGCAATGTAACTCTTAGCAAACTATTGGGAGCTTTCTTACAGTTCAAGAAGTTTTAGTCCATTGTCAGCATGGTGGTGGAGCTTAGCAGCATGAAGCTGGAGAAGTAGCCAAGGGCTATTTTCTTGTTGAGAGAAAGAGAGAGAGGGAGGGAGGGGGACATGGAAGGAAAGAGGGGGTGGGAAACTAGCAAGCAAGCTGGTCTGGCACAGGTTTTTGAAACTTCAAAACTAACTCCCAGTGACAAACTTTTTCTTATCAGAGTTTGACTTCCTGGTGACTAACATTTAAATATATGAGCCTATGGGGGCCATTCTTACTCAAACTATCACAAGTACCTATCAAATACACAAAACAAATCATCATCTAATGTGTTGGTCCACATCTTAATTTTTCCCAAGTATATGTATTGTGTTTTATTGTTCACCAACACTCCCAGAGAAGCTGAATTTCCCTGTTGTCTTATTAAACTGGAAAGTACAGTTTCTCTTCTAGTCTACATTTTTTTCTGGTAGTGAAACATAGTTGCTCAGATTTATGGAAAGATTTTAGTTCTAATCTTACTGTATGAACCCAAGACCTGATTTTCCCCGCTTTGGTATTGAAGCCTATGCTTTTAACATATGAAACAGTCCCCATCTCTCCCCATCAATAACCAGAGACAGCACAGCTCCTTGCCACTGTGCACACACTATTTAGTTTAAGGCATCTGTGTACTTCCCCTTTTTGGCTACACATTGTGGATTCAGGTAAAGTTTATGTAGCACTTGAGGTGTTCGCATCTGGGTGATTTTTAGTTTGTCATATTCTACCACTTTGACAGCATATGCCATAAAGTTATTAATGGATGCTTCTTCCAAAAGCCAGATGAAGCCTTAAAATTACCCTGTCTTAGGCCAAAGACCATTTTTAACTTTGGTTCCTTTCTGCAGTAAGAATAGCTACAATGCCACTTTGTTGAACCTTTCCTATCTGTGCAGAGCTTTAATTACATAATGTCTCTTAGCCATCACAAAAAGAAACTCTAAATGTACGACTGTATATGTATTTTCTAAGTCAGGAAATCCAGACTCAGAGAGACTAAGTTACTTTCCCAGGGTCTCATAAAAATGAGACATAAATATTGTATTGTCAAGATAGTTTGTCTGATGACAGACCCCTCAATTTAAAACATTTAGTCACATTGGCCACACTGAGAGCCACTTTCAAGACACCATATATAGTGTATAGTCCTTGACATATTTATCTTTAAAGGATATTAAGCTGTCTATATTTTTGCTTTTAGAACATATATACATTATCTTACTCAAATGAAATCTTCACATAAATGTTTGACTTTAGAATGTATTTTATGATTTAAGCGTTTTTTTCTTTAACTGTTTCTCCTATTAGAACAATAAAAGAATGTATGCATGTTTATTTTTAATGATGATTCACCAAGTACTTCAAAGATATGCTTTTCACTGGCCTGCATAAACAAGACAATGGTGGCAGTAACATATGGGCTCAATGGTTTGCAGGATACAGCCTATGATTTTTGGCATGCCACTCAAATATGTCATGAACTAATTTCAGCTCCTTAGTACTCATTCTCCCAAACACCCTTTTGTGCTTTTGCCAAAAGAAATGAGGTAGAATGTGTCTCTTAATATGGCACTCTTGGTTAGAACATTGTGACCAGTTGTAGACTACAAAAGATAAGGATTTGGACTGTAAAAATAAGAGAAATATTGAACACATATGACCATGCCTAAGAGACAGTTTTGTTCTGGTAAGAGGAGAGAGTAAAATTGTTTATTCTGTTGCCTCAATTTCAGTGGGATTTTAGACAGTGGGAATGGAATACATAACGTCCTGCTAGGCAACTGGTCTCTGCACAGCATCGGCAACTTTGAATTATTTAATTGCATTTTGCCTCTATGTATTCCCACAAGATTGTACTTACTTAATTATATCACTTTTACATCATAGATTTTAGCTTTTATTGGATTGCACCAAATCCGTCTCCTTAATTTTTCTTCTCATGTTTAACTGTAAGATTTTTACAAAGCAGAGAAACTTCTCTTGACTGATTGTGAATAGAATTGGGGGCCAAATACATACTCGAGGAATAAATTAATATATAATTTCTAATTGTATTGCTAACTCAACATGAAGTTACAGTATCAGTGCAGATGGAGAGGAAAGCCTGGTGGTTATGGTGGAAGGATAGGTATCACAAAGGAAGCTCCTTCTGTATAGAGGAGGCCAGAAGGGAAGCGTGGTGTTGGAGCAATCTTCATGAACTGTGCTTGTTTCTTACTGCTTAGCATGGGAATAAACGGGAGCAAGCTCACTCACTTTTGCCTTCATTATGCTTTCATGTTCTACATACTCCAATTCAGTGTTCATTTTTCTCAAGGTTAAAGGGTTGCTTGAGTTTGCACAACGTGTTCTTGCATTGCTGTGGAAGGAATGCATAACGTTCATTTCCATTTACCAGAGTTTATATGCACTTTACCCCTTGTAAACAAAATGCTTCAGATTCATGCTTCTTACAAAACCTCATTTATTAATACTTTCAGTGTTTAAATGATACAGAAATGTACATGCTTTCAAACTATATTAGTTGCTTAAAAATGTCAAGAAAGGTACAGCTTATGTCGTCTGCCACCTGCTAATGCCTATAAAACCATTCCTGTCTGAGATACTGAATTGTTTTCCATTTTATTAACATTGCATGAATAAAAACTCTGGCCTTTTAAATCACAAATTTCCTACAGCGTTGATTGGCCTGAAGCTGGATAAATCCAGATAAATATTTACGGTGTCAAGAGTTGTGTACATAAATATCCTTGCCTTGAAAATGTTTCCAGTGTACTGTTAAACTGCCAAGGTAACATAATTTAACAAGGAAAGCAGCTAGCAGAGAGCCAGCGGTCACCCAGTTTGAACTCTTTTTCTATTTCCACCTTAATACATGATTATGAATCACCAGCATCTTTCCAAAGCCTAACTTTCACTTTGTGCATAGGAAAAACCAGCTCGAGAGTCATTAGGGCAAAGGGCTGCGTCCACGGTTTTAGAAACTTCACAAATGTAAATTGCTACGTGGTAAAACATTACAACTTCCATAGGAAAATATCACCAACTGGATGCTATTAGGCAAGAACCAGTTGCCATAGATTGGTGGCAGTAAAGGTCAGGATCCAGACACTGGCCAATTCAGTTTCTATGACACCTCATTCAGCGTACCATAAATTTGAGAGAGAACAAGAGAGGGTTATGGGAAGGGATTGAGGGAGATAAGCGAAGGGGAAAAATAAGTAATAATATTTTAATTTCTAAAATTTAAAAATTCGATTTCTCAGGAGGGCCTGCTTTCTGGGGTTTACAGATATTTCTTTCTTATCTAGTCTTTACAAGATGGGCGGATTGAGGAACCTCACTCTTCCTCCTATCTCAATCTTGAGGGCTTCAATCTTACAACTTAGTCACTTCCCAATAGCCCGTACCACCCATTACACCACCCTGGTGTTATGGGACCTCTTTTTCTAGAGAACCACACCAATATCTACCCCTTCCTTATAGAGCACCATTCACAAACTGAAGCATGGCTCCACCAGGGTCCAACTGGGGGAGTCAATGTTTACCAGGAATATTTACAGAAAGCAGGAGTGAGCAGTCACTTAAAGGGATGTGTATATGCCCAAAGCAACCACAGGACTGGAAAGTCTTAACATTGATGAGAACTTTCCCAGAGCTGGAGCTCCGCTTTAGTGAACCTTGCACATTTGACACATTCCAGCACCCCCAAAGTCAGAAGGCCATGTGCAGTTAAGGAATAATTACATATAGCTAGCTGCAAGCTGCAGGAATGAGTAGCTGAGATGAGGCGGCGGCCCAGTAACCTTCCCCATTGTCCTCCTTCTATTAGAGACCAACAGCTATCAACAAGCCCAGTTTTGAGGGTTGACTGGAAGTAGTCACAGCTTCTCTGATGCAGAGGATGGTGGATACTCTCAAAGGAGAATATTCTACAATACTTGGGTTGAGGAAAATTTATGTAATGCTGAATGGACATGATTATTCATAACAATGGTGTTTAATCTGAGAGGAAATGGATTTGCATTTATTATTACCCTTCACAATGTATTTGCAAATTAACTTGCAATACTACTTCGGACCATTCCTCAACTGTTTGCTCTTCTTCAGACTTGGATCTAAATGCTCCATTATTCCATTTACTCCTGGTAATAAGTATTTGAAGTAGATGTTGTCATTTCCACTCTGCAATTAGAGTGTGTGGCCAGCACAAGCTTTCCCAGGTTGAAGATGAAAAGGCCAGGGTTCAAACCATGAGATTCTGAAGCTGGAGTGTCTGTCTTATGCTATGCTTTCTCCAAAGAATCTAAACTTTGAAAGGAGCGGCAGTTTGCTGAAGCTCATCAGCTCTTGTGGAGGCTTGGTAGGAATGCTCTGGTCTGTTGGACAAGGCAACCCGTGTTTCTATGACTGTGATATTAATGTGCTTGGCATCTTCTTCACTTCTTCACCACCTTTCCCTCTTGAATCATGAGGATAATTGGAGTCAGTGTTCTGTTGAATGCCATGACCTCCGTAATCTTAAAATCTCAATCTTACTAATGAATTCTAGTAAGAGGATATGAAAGTGAATTATGTATCAAAGGAGGAGTCAATTCCATTTAAATCTTTAGATATTCAACTTCTCTTCTTGCTTAAATGAGGGATTTCGTTTTGGGAGTTTCATTTCCATTCTAGCCTTGCCTTAGTGTGGTGAATAGCTGTTTTCATCTTATTAAGCTGCAGTACCTAATTTAGTGCTCAGAATTCTGTACTGTATCATATACCAAAAATATCTGTAATGAGGATACAGAGAGGTTTTTTTTTAATTTAATTTAAGGCTTGGTCAGATTGTACACTCTATATAATTGCTGATTAAAATAACTCACATATTATTTTCTTTACAGGATAAATTCTTTTAAAGGAATTAGCTGAATTTTCTTGAATTGTTTATTATGTCTTGATTCATTATATAAAAATGAGACAATGACAGAGCCAAATTATACAGGTTAATCAGCTTAAAGCCATCATTTAATTTCTCTAACTGAAGCTTTTGAGCTAAGTCATCTTGTTAAGACTGTGACCTTCACAGAGAAACCCAAGTGACTAACCAGTAAAGCCTTAGACAGGTGTGGGATATACTGGTATTTCCTGAACTTTCCCTGGTGAGATACAAAGAAACATCTCTTCTGCCTGGATAGGGCACCAGTGACAGACCAAAGAATGTTTTTCTGAAAGTTCAGATTTGCAAACCAGTGAGTTCATTGGGCTTACAGAGTATGTGTGAAGGCTACTCACAGGTATGTAAGGGGCACCCAAACAGCCACACCACCAAACGCCTCCCCACAATATAGATGATGACTTCCCCATCCCTGCATACATGGGGTACCCTTCCTCAGTTAACCTTCTATGTTTTATACATTCTAGGACATCTAAGGGTCATGAGAAAACAAGAAGCTGGAGCAGAATTGCATGCTTCTGGGAGAGAGGCACTTCGGCAAGGGCCTAGTGACTCTATGTGTTCTTTCCTTCTATGAGGGCATGTCGAAAGGCTAACTCTTGAGTTAACCCATGAGTAGTCATAGTTGCTTCTGATGAATATGGTCGTGACTGCTAGACTCAGAAGACAGTATTCTGCAAAATCTGGTTAGTGATTTGAATATACTTTCAGTGAGTTCCAGTATTTTGGCCACAAATGGACTTATTTCCAACATGAATATGTTTTCACACTACTTCTTTGGGTAGTGGTCTACACACGACTTTTTGGAGTAGTTGATTGCCTCTATTTAATAGAGTTTACTGTAAGCCTGATTTCATGTGCTCAGAGGAGGAACTGGACATTTATGTAGGTTTGGTTTTTATGTTGCCAGGGTAGTCCTATATAAGCCACAGTTATAATTTTTAACACATCTGAGTTCCTGCTGCTAGTGCTGTAAGATAGGCACCTTCGAATCAATCCCAATGCACCTTTAATAAAGTTGAAATCGGAAACTATGTTAGATTGCATAGCGAAGGGAACTGTACCCTTGCGATGGAGAATATTATGCATTATTACTATTGTTATGATTATTTCCATTCATGCAATTTAGTCATAGGAATCCTTAACAAACATAAGACATCTTCTGGTTGCAGTCAAAGAAATGTAATGCACGAGTGCAATCCATAAATAGCTTTGAAGGTAGATTAAAGGTACTATGAACCAAGGAAGACAGGTGGTCTCTGAAAGTAGGGGACAGGTACAGAGTAAGTCTTAACCTAGAGCCTAAAGAAAGTAATGCAGATCTCTCAGTTGAACCTGGTGAACCCTGTGTTGGATTAATGATCAACAGAGCTGTGAGATAATGAATTTGTATTGATTAAGTAACCATGTTGATACTATTTGCTTCTTGAGCAGCTGTAAATACGAATACATCATCACTAAGCAAGATGGCCCCTAAATCACAGCAATAGGACTCAGTAAGAATTGTCTTTGGAAGAATACTTAGAATGTGTTGGGTAATAGGCTATGTAGTGTGTGCGTGTGTGTGTGTGTTCATCATATATTACCTCTATATATGTGCAGTAGTACTCTCTCATTGGGACCACCAGCCTGCCATGACATGACATGGAGACTTTTTATAAGTTATTAAAGCTCAGCCTTAGCTTAGGCTTGTTCCTGACTTGTTCTTATAACTTAAATCACCGAATATTTTTTAATACACACTCTTCCACGTGTCCTGTTACCTCATCTCTGTACTTCCCATCCTGCTTCCTCTGTTTCTAGCTGAAGACTCTGCCTTTCTTCTTCCCAGAGTTCTCTCTCTGCCCAGAATCCCCACCTATACTCTCCTGCATTGGCCATTCCGGTTTTCATTACACCAACTACAGCAATACATTTTTACGCAGTGTAAAAATATCCCACAACAAATGTGTATTATTGTTTCATCTTCATAGATGTGGAAAAATAAGTCTTGAAAAGTTTAAGTAAGTTATACACACCACACATCTAATAACTAGCACAATTATTATGGAAAACCATATAAATCTGGAGACAGAATCCACCATGTATTCTTCTATACATCCATGTATATGCACAACATTGGGATTGTTTTTGTTCTCCAGAGAGATTCAAAAGCAACAAACCTCATTTACAGGCAGATTTTATCATGTCAGAACTGACGAGGAACAGAACAGTAATTATCTTACTGTCACTCTTTTCCCGATGATGCTTTCTTATTAATTATAGGTGCTTATTAATATATAGGTACTCAGTAAATGGTGATTAAATGATTAATGAATCTTGCAACATGGAAATCATGGGATACAATTTATTATATTTGTAATACTATATTGTAAATTCATAAGGGTCAACTTTGTTTTTTAAATTTCAAAACATACCCCAAGACATAGATTTTAAAAGATTAAGAGGTTAGTGTTCATTTGTAAAATTGGGAAGTATAACCACAGGTTATTTCAAATAAGTGATTTGCAGTTCATTTGTGGTTTGTTTTAATATTTGACATCACTGATAAGAGAAGGCTTCATAAGATCATATGATTAAGTGAAGAGAATATGTTTAAATTTCAACCCGAGTGTTAATTTTCAGGAGAATATTAAAAGAGATTACTTAATAATATCAAGGAAATTAAATAACATTTTTTAGGCAAGGTTTTTTGTTTTCTGTTTTCAAATTGTGATTAAAATTAGAAAGATAACAGTGTCTAATTAAACCATATTTTGGTCATCGACAAATGGTCACTGAAGGTGAAGCATGAACTTGTGAGCAACAGTGAGACCTCATTGACTACTAACCTTCTTTTCCCATATTAGTCAGTTCATCACGTTCGGCACCTAACGGAAGACTGTACATGGTGTTGAAGTTTCAGTTTCATAGGGATGTACATTTCAATAAAATTGGCAAAGGAGTGTATTGAACAGTGGACAATTCATAGAACCAAAATAACCTTTTAATACCTATTTACTTCTAAATATTTGAAGGAAGACTCACAAGTCAAAATAATGATTGATCTTATTAATTAAAAGAGTAGTCTATCTTTCTAATAGAAATATAAAGGGTATAATTTTTGGCAACAAAATCATAGGAAATGATTACTTACATTTAACAGAAATTCCAGTAGTTATGAACAAGATACTCAGGCAAGAGCTATAGCAAATTTAAAAGAAGCTAGTTTTGATGATAACATGCTGAATTGTCTTAATTCTGTCAATGGTGATCTAGGCTCACTCCCTGAGATTCACATGATGGAAGGAGAGAATCACGTCCTGCCAATGACATTCACATGAATGCTGTCACACATACGTGACCCCCACCATCATATACTTATCTACAATAACAATAAATAATAAAATAACTAATGCTAATATGATCTCCACACTTGTCTATAGTCATTAAATATAGTAACATGATTAATTATACATGCTATAATGTTTTAGTGTGTAATAAGCAACTAAAGTGCAAATATTTCATTTTCAAGAGTACAGGTGTAGCACCTATATGTTTCTGCCACAATAAAATATATGTTATGTCTTGATTTGCGCATTCAAATTTTTAATTATGACTATATTATCACAACCTTGAAAGTTGTGATGGATATATCAGGGGAGTGAAAATCAAGAGATTTCCATGAGAATACCTATGGTAATTTGAGGAATTCAGGTCAGATATCAATCTCAAAGCCAAATTGGTTCCACAGAGTACTGGTCAGAAGTGTATGTGCAGGTTTCTCTCCCACCTGCCCCTTCCCAAATAACCTCTCAGAGATTTAATAATACTTACAAGGGCCTGGCCGATGGTTCAGGCTTATTACTAGCTAGTTCTTACATTTAAATTAGCTATATCTTTTAAATCTATGCCTTGTCATGTGGTTCAAGGCTTATTACATCATTTTTTACATGTCTTGCTTCCTTGGAGGCTGACTAATGTCTCCTAAATTCTACCCTTCTCCTGTATCTCTGCTTGGATTTCTCACCTGATTCTATCTTGCCTTGCCATAGGCCAAAGCACCTTTATTTATCAACCAACTAGAACAATATATCCACAGCATACAGAAAGACATTCCACAGCACACCAGAGAATGGAACCAAATGAAAACAGAACTTGGGGCATAGAGAGAGTGATCTGAATGACCTGAGGCAGAGGAGCCTGTCCATACAGTGGTCTGCACAGGGGAGCAAGTCCACACAGTGGTGGTAGAAAGGAAGGGATAAGAAGAGTAGAAGATTGCCAGACATGGAGCCTGTGAGACAGTCAATGTCTTGGGAACTAGAGGTCAACTTCACTATACCCTCTGTATCTGAGTAACAGTTGCTTCTCTGCATTTTCAGGGTAATTTCCTTTCACGTAGTACAAGGTTCTGGCCTTTGTCTCCTCTGGGACGTTCTTCCTAATAGTCTATCCCCTCTTGATTGTGACTAACTCCAGTTTGTCTAGAAAACTCTTCTCTCCACCTCACTGCTGATTCTAAAAAGTATCTAGCCCATTTTCTTTTCATTACCTGAAGATATCTACATGTATGTGTGTTGGTCTTAGGAAATTCTGATCTGCATAAGCTCTAACAGGAAGTTATGTGTGCATTAATTATGCTTTGCCATTGACTGATAGTTTCTTGAAAATAAAGTGCCAGTATTTTTAGTTCTTAATCTTAAAATAAGTCATTTTCAAATGCTACAAACTCTTAATGAATATCCACATTTGTATACATTATTTAAGCTATAATTTCCTATACTAAACAGTCATTAGATTAACATGCATCTTTAGAGTTCTTTCCAGCTGTACCAAATTAGCTTTTCTGAGTTCTTTTGGTTTATGATTTGAGGGAATGCAGAAACTACTGCTTTTTAACTTATATTCCAAGGGTTACAAACAGCAATTTGACTTTAAAATGCCATTTAGAATGAGTGTTTTCCTCCTACTAGTATGCACACTCGAGGAAAATGTAGATTTTTTTCTCCCAAGAAATATTGAATATCAAAATATAGCTTAATCTCATTTGCAGACCAGAAAACAGATGCAGGTGTTTTAAAAGGTTCTTAAAATAAGTCTTTATTATGAGAAGCTCTTCGTCCTTTTATTCCCTATTAATCAAGTAAGTGGGACAGACATTTTAGTTTGGATACTAATTATCACTAAGAAAAAAAATCTAAGAGTTGAAATGAAAGCGATGTAAAATGAAAATCAGTATTTTAAACATTTCCTAGGATTTTAACAAATAGTTAATGGTGCCTAATTTGGGAGGTATTTGCCAAAGCATCCTTGGTTTGATTTTTTGCCACCTCCTTTTTCTGAGTGCTCTAATAACTGGATGCAGAAGAACACTGAACCAGTCCCTTTATCACTTGCAGTAAATATGCTGTCTACTTCCTGTTTCCCATCCAGCCTCTAGCGTTGGACTGTCTATCCATCTTTTCTTTCTCAGTGCCTAGGGATTCCTTCCACATACTTCTTTCTGTTCGTGCTTAACATTTTTTTCTCTGACAATTTCTTATTTTCTGTCTCTTGAAATGGAAACCCCTGCTGCTGTCATTTCTTTTTCTCTAGACTTCCTTCAGATCTCTTTCAACCAGTTTCCTATATCCTGGTGTGCAAAGAACCCAAGGATGGCATAAATTTCTTTGACTAGTTTTGCTTCTTGTTATTCAAAATACTCAGAATGCTGATTGAATGATAAAAGTGACTGGTATGGTGTGTTTATAAATCACTGTTCACTTGGTGATTTAAATGTAATTTATGTGCATGGATTCATTAGTAGTCTAGATTTTCATGTAATATGGAGAATCAGCTGGTGTCCTTTCAGAAAGTAAGGAAATGAATATAGAAAGACAGGCTTTAGAAGGAATGTCAGCTAAAACCACAAGGTTGCTACTTTGTTCAATGGGATAGGTAATTATCAATAAATTCATATATTCACCAAATATTCATTAATTTGGAGACTTTCAAATAGTAAATATAAGTCCAATACAGTTGATTTTGCTAACTTATGGTAAGTTTTCAGTAAACTTAACAATGCATACATTTGTGTTTCAAGAAAGCTTCTTCTCAGAGCTTATGGTCAGTTTCACAGCATTCTGCTAGTTTTTGATGTTGTCCTATACAGTTTCATTTCAAATTTTTATTCTAAGGTGTTTCCTGATTATGATGAATAACAAAAGTAGTCTTAGATATCTTGAAGCCTATGATCTTTGTACAAAGAATTCCTTACAGAGACTGTGTAATGGGGAGTGAGGGTGAATGGTAGGGTGCAGGAGAGAGTTACCGAAGGAAGCCAGACTTCAGAAGGAAACTGCTCCTACAGGTACCCCGTGGAGCTCAATTCTACCTGTAGAGCTGGTCTCAGTTGGATACAAGGGTCATTGACTATGGAGCAGCCTCTTGGCAGATGGTGCTCTCCTAGGACAGGTATAGCCTTGGACAAGGGGAGCTGTTCTGCACTGCCAGGACCTTAACAATAACTGGAGAAATGGACTCCTCCAGTTGGTAGTGAAGACTGATACATTGCATCATTCTCCTCTTCTGGCTTGAGGCAGAGCTGGTTCCCGAGAGTCGTGAAGTGATTATGTCTTTCAGTTCAGACTTTTTAGGCTATCCATGTGGTAGGGGTCAGGTAGCCAGTTCGTCAACTCTTTGTAAACTTTATCTGTTCTAAACCGAGATCTTTAGATAGTTTGCTGCTTAAAAAAAAAAAAAATAAAAACGGTTTAATTATTTATTTGTGGGGGGGTGGAGTGGGGGTATGTGTGAGTGTTGTGTGGTGTGTCTGTGATGTGTCTGTGATGTGTGTGAGAGTGTGTATATCTGTGAGTGTGTGTGTGTTGTGTGTGAGTGTGTATGTGTGAGAGTGTATGTGCGAGTGCATGTGGTGTGTGTGTGTGAGTATGTGTACATTAGAGAGATGCTTTCAGGAGTCAGTTCTGTCTCTCTACCGTGTGGCTCCCAGGGATTGAACTAAGGTCATCAGGCTTGGCAGCGGGTACCTTTTCCTGCTGAGCCTTCTCACTTACCCTTTTTAAAATAAAGTTTATCACAGTACCTTTGTGCATATGCTTGGGTATACTTAGCAGGCTTCGCAGCTCCAGCAGTGACTGTGAACCTCAACGCCTAAATATGTGTCATCTGAATCTCCACAGCAAATGCTGCTTGATCTGTAAAGTTATCTTGGGCTTGCTCGCTCATTTGGACTCGCTCTGCAAGGCCTCTTGAGAGTAAACTTGGGCCTGGGGTGTGGCCATACCTGCTACGTTGCGTTGGTGTACAGAAGTCGTAAGGCTGACACAAAGAATGGAGTAATAGACTTTATCTCATGGTGCATGGAGCTAAACCAAGCCATGGCCATTTTGGTTTTTCCTCATGAAGGGCTCCTGTCATCCTGCTTGCCGAACTTCACCCTACACTTGCATTCTTCTGCTTTTAGAGTGAGGCGAGATGGGCAGGTGAGAGATGAGCCAATCATAGCCAGGTAGAGGGACAAAACAGAGCAGAACCTAGGACTCCCGGCCATATTCCTGGTCAGTATTTGGTTCTACCACAGCACCTATTATGTATTATGTACCTGAAAAAAGCAACTTGGCTGTTGAATGTCATTCATCGAGATGTTAACAGTATTCTTCTACACATCAAAGAAAAAGAGAGTCAAGTCCAGTGTTCCAATGTGGGTCTCCGTCTCCATTTCCATCCATCGCCAGATGAAGGATCTGGGACTCTTGTCTATTTCCAATCTCCAGGAGGAAAACTACCTGAATTTTCTTCAGGTTCACCCTCCTATCCAGCTTCTCTAGGATCACGAATAATAGGCTCAAAGACCTTTAATTATGGCTAGAATCCACTTATGAGTGAATACATACCATATTCCTCTTTTTGGGTCTGGCTTACCTGACTCAGTAAAGCGTTTTCTTTTTCGAACACTGGACTTAACTCCCTAGGTCCAAACGAGAAGCAGAAGGAAAGAGAACGTGAGCAAGGAAGGCAAGATCAGAGGGAACCTTCATCCGACGATGGATGGCGATACAGACGGAGACCCACATTGGAGCACCGGACTGAGTCCCAAAAGGTCCAAATGAGGAGCAGAAGGAGGAAGAACATGAAAAAGGAAATCAGGACCGCGAGGGGTGCGATCACCCACTGATACAAGGGGACTGATCTAATGAGAGTTCACCAAGGCCAGTTGTCTGGGACTGAGCGACCACGTGATCCAGCCAGATTCTCTGATTGAGGCCGGATTATTTGAATGTGGCTGGCCCGGAGTCTTTCTGAAAAGCCATTGACAATGACACTGGGACTTGTTTCCTCTGCATATACTGGATTTTTGGAATCCAGTCTGTATGGATACTCACCTTCCTGGACCTGGAGGGAGGGAGGAGGAGCTTGAACTTCCCACAGGGCGGGAGACCCTGACTGCTCTTGGGGATGGAGAGGGAGGAGGGGAGGGAGACTTTTGTATTTTAATAAACTTTGAGAAAAAAAAAAGAAAAAAAAAAGAGTCAAACTCATTCAAGAGCTGGTTTCCCAGCAGTTTGGAGCTATACATCGCTGTTATCTGCTATTTTACTGATTTCTCACACAAATTTTACAGCTCAGTCTCTTTGTTTACATGATTTAGGCTAGTTTTCAGCTCCAATTCATCAACATATATATTTATGTTCTTTTTTAAATTAATGAACGTTTATTAAAGAGCTAAGGTGGGGCTAAGACTGTAGTTTGACTAGTATGTTACAGATCTGGCCTTTGGCCCCTAGAATAGCATATATAAAATTAAATAGAAAATAATTATGAAATACCATTAGAAATGAAAAACATCATATTGTAAAATCGAGGGACTGGAGAGAGAGTTCAGCAGTTCGGAGCACTTGATGCTCTTTCAGGGTCTTTATTTGCTGCCCAACACCCACATGATGACTCACAGCTGGGTGTAACTCCAGTTCCAGGGGGTCCGCGGCCTTCTTAGGGCCTTCATGGGAACCCAACTGAGTTATGGTTCATACACATACACACACGCAGGTGACCACTCATACACATAAGAGAAAAATGAATGAATCTTAAAAAAATTCAAAACCGAGAAGCAGGTAGACTTTTCTGTGAACAACATGTGATGGTCAAAGAGCTTTGTCAGAGGACAACGCAGTAATACCACCTAACAAAGTAGGTTAAGGACCGCTATCCCCAGTGGCAATCTTAATTGTTGAATGAGTATTACTCTCCTTAGGATATATAGTCAGAATAACAGAGTAGGAGAGACCTTCCTCAAGCCGCCAACAGTTGCGTGAACCCCCAGTGACTGTCTCAGCTTGAGGCTCAGGATTCAGGGCCATAGGCTTTCTAGGTTACCTTGGCTTCAGCTTCTGTCTGCTGTCAACTCTGAGGAAGTGCTATGTCTTCCTAGATTCTGATGGACAATGAAATTTACTAACGTGACACAGTCCACCGCCTCATTATTTTTGTTGTGATCCTATTAGTTTTTGAATTGTTAAACAATGTTTATTCAGGTTGACCTCTTCCTGAAATCACTGGATTTTCCTTGGCCTCTTTTTAATTGATCTTTACACCCATTCTATTTGTGACTGTGTTGAGGAACACAGTGCTTTTTTCTCCCGTGTGTATTTTTCATATCTAATCACAGAATGAAGAGAGCTATAGAACCTAAAAACATCCACTTACACTTTTTCTTAACACTCCTTCCATTAAGCTGGTGATAAAAGGCCCACTTGAGGATTGTGTTCATTGCCTAAAGTGAATGTTTTAAATTTAATGATACAATCAAAATCATTTTTCCCCGGTAACCACTATTGTGCTCGTTTGAATGGATTCCAGAGCAGTTGTTTTTCCTTTTGCGCTATGCTTCCTGTGTAGATACAAGTGAGATGGTTTGGTTCACGTGTAACAAGTATCCAGCTAATACCGTAATTCATTTGTCCATTATTTATCTCTGTCAGGACGAATGCCTGCCTGGTTCCCAGCCTTGGTTCATAGCCATTATTTTGATAATGTTAGTTCTGCATTTTAAGAATTCCACACGGAGCTGCTGAATACGCTGAGAAGTACTTCAGAAATGAAGATTAAATCCCAAGGAATTTTGGTCTTTCAACCAGCATGCTAAATTGCTCTTCACAACACTGTATTAATGAATGTCAGGTCAAGCTACTGTGATGGCTTTGTGCTCACTTGGAAATACCCCAGTGAGTTATCTGGGCTGTGCCAACCCCAAACTGATTTGAACAGTAGACTTTGAATGGACTCAAACTACTTTCTATTCTGAGAAAGCTACTTAGCTACAAATTCGGCAGTAGATTTTAAAATTAGATTTCAGAATCATGTTGAAAAGATAACTCTTTTTTTTAAGTATTCAAATTTGCCTAAGTACTATTTTGCCCCCCCCTTTTCTAGATAATGGCACAGATATCAAAGGATGAACTTAGCTTTCCTGTTGACTCAGGTCTAGAGCTAAATTATTTTCACCTCACTTTTTATCTTGACTCAGGATTAGTGCTAAATGGCGAGCTCCTCAATGAATAGCAACCAGGCTCTCTTGTCAGTCTTATAGGGCAGCAAGGGACCTAAACCAAGGGCAAAGGGGAAGACAGGAGGGTAAACACTGACCACCTCACCTCCTACCTTCCACCTAGGACTCCTTTATTTTGACCGTCAAATGCCTTGCTTTGTACTACGCAAATACTCCTTCCAAATGCAGCAGGGGCTCTGGAAGAAGACCACTCATGTTTGAGAACTGTCTGCGAGAAACTGATGGTCAGTTTGTAGTTTAGTTTCACTAACTTGAAACAGTCTCGCTTTGCAGAAGTTGGAAGACAACATGAGTTCTACTATGAATTGAAACCTTCTAGTAATAAAGTGATGTTATTTTTAATATCATAGACATCTAAGAATTGTTTAGCTATGTGAAACACAATGAAGATGTACTTTTTAAAGTTACCCAAGGATCACAAGAAGATGAATATTTAAATCCCAAACACTTTTATATCCAAATCTTTCTGGGTGCCAACATCATGGCTCCAAGTAGAAAACTTTGTCATAAAACTTCATTTCTTTAAGAAATAATTTTAAAATATGATATGAAATTGTCTTCAATTTGATATCTATCAATTTATTTATCTGTCTATGTATATCTACATCTATGTATATATATACATATATACATATGTACATATGTATCTCTATATTTATTTCATTGGGATTTGGCTATAGACCCATGCATTTTATTATATATATTCAAATAGAGATTTGAGAGATCTGATTTCTAAAATATCCTGGTGCCATATACTTTGGATAAAGAGCACTTAGTCTGTAACAAACACAGCTTATAAAAAGGTAAAATGTATATAATATTTAAAATTTAAATAAAGATTAAGTAACATGTAAAAACTGCTATTTTTGCATGTGTATTTCTGTGTAGTTTGCATAAACGAACATGTGTTTGCATAGCCATGTGTGTGGGTATATGTGGGGGGTGACGTATGTGTCACCCAGAGGATGATATCAGCTGCCACCCTCAATTGCACCGCACCTTAAATATGGAGGCAGAATCTCGCACTTGAACCTGGAGCTCACCAGTTCAAGTAGTCTGGCTAGTCAGCTTGGCCTGGGAATGTCTTATCTCCATATCACGAGTCCTGAGATTACAAGCAGGCCACCAAGACCACCTGGCATTTATATGGCTTCTAGGGAAGTGAACGTTGGTCCTTCCTCTTTGCAGCCGGTACTTTCCCTCACTGAACCATCTCCCCAGGCCAGCTGGAAGTTTTGGAGAAAGAGTTACTTTAATTTTAGCTCATTGCTATATAGTAATACTGTACACACTACAGTGGATAAGGTTTCCTTTTCATCTGTTTTATCCTAGCCTTTTTATCTATTTACATATATTCTAGCCAGAATTTGCTGCTCCAGAGTCAGCCTGTGGGCTCATGCTAGGAATGAATTTCTACTGGATATTGAGTGTTGAGTATTGCGTATTGAGAATCCATCCCAGCATGTTAAAACGACTTTAGCAACACGTATGAATGTAAACACAGAGCACAGTGTTCTTCATTCTCCAGACACTCATACTTGTCTTCACAGTCTTGAATTCATTATCTTCTGCATTTTGTTAGGATATAAACATATGGGAAGACACATTTTTATCAATACACTCTTCAAGAAGAAGCAAGGGATGAAAAAAAAGCACCAAGTCACATGAAAAAGGATTTAGAACCCAGAATCAAAACTGATGGCATCAGTTAGGTTTTGCTATAATTACTTAAGAATATTTGTCCTAAACACTGGGGATATGTTATAATCAACCTGATTTTTATAATTTCCATGCCTCCCTACCCTACAATTAACATTCCCAGAAGCTGGACTGAGATGTTAAAGAGTACGTCTCCCACTGTTTCCTAAAGCTTACCTCCAAACATCTGAAGCCGTTAGCTATGGGATCCTGAGAGTGTGGTGTGTGCTGCCATTTCTGTAAGCAATGCTGCAGGATGGTGTCAGAACATATTCAAGGTCTGAACCAAGCCTGGATTTCTCCACTGGGCATTAGATGGCAGTGTTTGTCAAGGCATTCGAAGCTGACTTACATTTCAGCGATTTCTAAAGGCCCTCATAATTCTTCTTCCAGTATTTCAAGAAGCCGTTACTTATCCAGCATTTTCTGTTTCTGCCAAGAGAATGTGCAGCTCATCTGTGACCTGCTTTATACATTCATTTAAGAGAAACCGTTTGAAGACAAATGACTATTGCCAGATATTGATAGCATTATATCTATAATATTTCTGTTGGACAGTTTAGCTTTTCTCTGCTTATGGCTAATGTATATATGTCAAAAGTTATTATTTCAAAGTTAGAGGGTGTTCAATATTAAGTAGCATTTACCATGGCAATTTAAATACGGGTTTACCATCCACTGAAAGTGGAGCAGTGCAGTGACAATCTGCTCAGTAACTTGCTAACCATGCCCAGGGAAACGGATCCCATGTTTCTTCATCTACAAAGTTGCCATGATATTAATTTCAATCTTATGATGCTGCTACCAAACATTAAGTGGGGTATTATTATATGTGAAGTGCTCAGAACAATGACTGACCTTGTACAAGTATTCCCTATGGAGGGTAGAAAGGGTAACACGCGGTACTAACCATTCTTTGGGGTGCTTCTACTTTCCAGGACACAAATGTCAGCAGTCAGAGTCATAAACTGTGAGGTCTCTGGGCAGCCATGACCAGGTGGGTTGATCTCGTGCAGACCTAAAGTCTTGCACTGTGACTTACTTGCAGTCACACAATGGGGACGTCTTTTCATCAAGGGATCAACACAGAAGTGACTTTTGCAATCAGAAATGCTATGTAATCAGATTACTTCCATTCCTGCAGTCAAACAGAAATCAGGACACAGATTTGGCAACACAAAGAGGTGCCAAACTCAAGAACCTCAAAGAGCGGCAGGAAACTGCTGGATGTACTCGTTAAAGGGGAGCAGGCATTTTCTGGGGCATGAGTAATTCTTGGCTGGCTTTCAGAAGAGCACTCTGGAGAAAATTTGGAAGATCATTTACCACTATAGACAAAGACTGGGATATTGGAAGGCAAACGTTTAAGATATTGTGGATAACACTTGACGATGCTCGGCTTGGATGCTGTAAGGCACCTGACTCCTTGGACAACAGAAGAGAAACATGGTAAGGGACCCAGAAGACTCTGAGAGCAGCTTCCTGAGTGTAGAAGGGAAGACCCCTGCCTCAGATCCTTAGCATGGTGCCTGACTAATGGCTCTCACCAATCCTTTGTGGGAAAAAGTATTTCTGCAATATGCAAAACAAAAGCAATCGCCTAAAGTTGAAAGCTACCTGCATATCACGTACTTTGTTAGCTTCATTTCATTTTTAGCTTGCTGTTTTTGTTTTCTCTATTGTGTTCCTACGGTGATTTCAGTAAGAATGCCCCATAGGCTCATATATTTAAATACTAGAGAGTGACACTATTTGAAAAGATTAGGCATGGCCTTGTTGGAGGAAGTATGTCCCTGAGGTTGGGCTTTGAGGTTTCAAGAGCCTAAACCAGGCTCTGTCTCTTCCTGCTGCCTGGAGTAGAAATCTCAGTGACTTCTCCAGCACCGTATTTGCCTGCATGCTGCCCTGTGTTCCCTGCTATGATGACAATGGACTACACCTATGAAACTGTAAGGCAGGCCCACTACGCAGGTTCCTTTCTAAGCGTTGCTGTGATCCTGATGTCCTTCTGACTAAGACCGTTCCTCAGCATAAAACTGAAAGTAACTTTCAATTACAATTTTTTTCCTCAGATTTAATTGATCAATTAACTAACTTGCACATCAAATAATTAAGAAGGGAAGAGTCAGTTCATAGGTTAAAGGCCTAGAAAAACCTGAACACCCTTGTTAAGCCATTGTAATCATTTCCTCTGATGTTTTTCTTATTTGTATAATATTCTAAATTAAGGAATTCTTTTAACAATCTTATAGACAGTTCTCAATAAGACTTGAAAGATTTTACCTGGTGATGTCAGTAAAGATACTGAGTCCAAGACAGATGATCTTTTTTATAAGTATTTTTATCCCACAGGACTTCCTTATTTGAACTTAAGGAATTAAGTCTAACGTCACATGTATGTATACATACATTGTCAGGTGATAGTTGCATACAAATATCTAGACCTTGTCTTCTTTGTGCTATATCATCTAGTAAATATTAAGTATTACATGATTTTTGTCATTCAAAAGCTGAGATTTCAGGGGCTCTAGACATAACTTAATGCTGTGTGACTCTTAATTTCCCTAGAGATAACATGCACTTTGATATTTAAATGTGACCTTCACTGCTTTCATTATGTCTATCCACCTGCATTATCTAATAGAACAACACGATAGTCTAATAATGTTAATGCCTACTAATGGGATTCAGAACTTTCATTCAAACACATCCAGCTTCACCTTTATAATGAAGAGTTGCATACCTCACTTTAAATGCTACAAATGAGAGCGTCATTTCCATTCTCACTGGCTGTTTCTTTCTTCCTGTATTCTGTAAAATTTTTCATTAGTTCTCAATGAAGTTGTCAACGACTCCTTTTTTCCCTGTGCCTGTGGCCTGTGTCTGACACTAAGGACCAAAAAAGTAGCTTATCTGCCACAGTGTTTGGACGTGGAGTCTGAGCTACTGCGTACAAGGTCCATTAGTGTTTACAGCTCTGTCACTTTGCTTCGCAGGCCACAGAACGTTTTAGTTCAGGCTGCATTATTTCTTCCTAGGATGCAGTGTTTGACAGTGTGGCTATCCCTTCAATGAAGGAAACTCTAAAGGGGTTTCCGGTGTCTTTAGTGTGAAAGCCAGGTAATGCATTAGCTTGACACGGCAGGAGAGCCAGCCGCACGACGATTTGTTTGTGTTCAGAGGGAATGTGATTTCTGAACCTCAAAGTCAAAGTGCTCTCACAATCTCCACGGAGTTGTCTGAAAGCTTTGTCTATTTTCCCTGGTAAAATTCTCTTCTAAAGGAAATTCCGGATGCCATTGCCGTTTCAGACCTTCCTGCAAGTGTTGTGAATAGATGCACCCTTTGCAAAATGGACTATGGAAAAGACAAACCTTGAGCTAAAGACCCATAAATCTCTTCTGCATAGATGCAGAGGGATAGAGGGACTAAGTTCAAGGCTGTCTACATGCCATGGTGACTGTTGTATTCTTGAAGAATGCTAACAGAATGAAAATTGTCTGCTTAGCACAAAACATCAGTTATGTTAGTAATATATTAATAATGTTAGTCAGCTGGAACTAAATTATATATGACAAAGGATTCCTGGACCTCAGACCAAGGACTCCTGGCATGCCAGACAGAGTATCCTGTTTCAGTTCCTTCTGCTGGTGCCCAGCTCTGCTTGGATGGTGAGTGATTCAAATAGATACATTACACTTGGTGGTTTAGTAATCTACTCCTGATGGGGAGAGATTCTGATAGATCCATTGTACTTGGTGACTTAGTAGTACATCCCAGAGTCCTCAGCTGTCAAAATTCCATTTTATTTAAATGATATACATGCAAACTACACTGAAATTTGTCCCAGATTAATTGTTCTTTTACTGGACAGAAAAAGAAATTACACACACACATGTTGTAAGAGGCCACTAGTTAGTTTCCGGCTGCTCAGACCTGAAATAATCACACAGAAACTGTATTAATTAAATCAATGCTTGGCCTATTAGCTCTAGCTTCTTATTGGCTAACTCTTATATATTGATTTAACCCTTTTCTATTAATCTATGTATTGTCATACACTGTGGTAAGCCTTACCTGGTAATGTTCCAGCGTCTGTCTCTGGTGGGACTACATGACTTCTCCTACTCTGCCTTCTTTCTTCCAACATTCAGTTTGGCTTTCTCCGCCTACCTCTACTCTACCCTATCAGGACAAGCTGGTTTCTTTATTAACCAATGGTATTCACAGCATACAGAGGCGAATCCCACATCACACACACACACACACACACACACACACACACACCACCACCACCACCATCACCACCACAACAACAACAGCAACAACAAAACAAACTAACTTCTGGCCTCTACTCTGAAAGAAGACAGCATTTCTGTCTTTTAAGGTTACTGACCTGAAACTTTGATCAAAAGTGAGGATGACTTTGCATTTAAAATGTGTAGTACTGGCAGAGCCAGAGAGAATTATATACTAAAATTTACATTTCAAAGATTAAATAACATAGGATTGATAAAACATTCAATTGAAACTGAAGACACAGTAGGAACTCAATATGTAAATTCATAATTTATTCCTTCCTGGCCACTCTGAGGCATGGAGATACATCATTGCTCTGTAGCCAGGGGGTTTGTTGAAGGTATGTACTTCTATGAAAGCATTTTCAATATAGTACTATGTTTGTTGGTGAAGCAAAGTCAAATCATGTTTGTTTCTGACTTGCATTCATATGGATTCCTGATACCTACCCCTAGTGATATTTCATTTGTATTTTTAAATAAAGATTTATTTATTATGTATGCAATCTTCTGCCTTCATGTGTCCCTGTAGGCCAGAAGTTGGCACCAGGTTTTATTACAGGTGGTTGTGAGCCACCATGTGGTTGCTGGGAAGTGAACTCAGGACCTCTGGAAGAACAATCAGTGCTCTTAACCACTGACCGTCTCTCCAGCCCCTCATTTGTATTTTAATAAATAAAGCTTGCCTGAAGAACAGAGAGTAATACAGCCCTACTGGTCAGCCTTACAGACCAGGCAGTGGTGGCACACACCTTTAATCCCAGTAACCACACTAGTTTGCCATAGAAACTGGGCAGTGCATGCTTTTAATCCCAGTGGTGCACACCTTTCATCCTTGCCCTAGAGAATATAAGAGGGCAGGAGATAGCTCACAAACACAGTCTCATTCTGAGGTTTCCTGGAGTCAGAATCATCATTTCAGACTGAGGTAGAGGTAAGAACTAGTGGCTGACTGTTTTGCTTTTCAGACCGGTCTCTGGGTTTTTATTATTCATGCTATACCTACCAAAGTACAGACCTTGGAAAATCCTGAATTAATGCTCACCAAGTAGGTCATGGTCTTTTTTTCTTCCAGAGGCCAATCTAGTGAGCAGCATTTGTGACGGACAGACTATTAGTCAGTCTTATCCCTGTCTGTGACCTTTGCTATTCCGCCTTCACCCTGCTTTATACAGCATAGAACTGACCCGTTTCACCCACACTTCACTAGCTTCTTTGCCAAACAAATGCCAATTAGATTTGGCCGATGACAGATCGAAGCAGGAAATAAAAGTGCTAGGAAACTTGTCTTGTCAAGACTGATTTTGGTGGCTTTCTGAACAAAGCTATATCTATCTCTTCGAGAGCCCTGGTGCCCTAGGCAGAACTTCTGACTGTGGCCCACTTTCTAATGCCCAGTTCTATCTCCTGGGATGACCTCAGCCCATTTCTTTGTTTTTCGAAGTCTTTTCCTGCAATGGTCTATGTTAGCTCTCAGTTTTGCACTTGGACTTTTTGCCCTGTGAAACAGTGTGACATGGATTCTATTTCTTGATTATTAACTGCTTTTTTTGACACTGAGATAGCCATAGGCCAGATTTTTTTAAAAATGATATCCTAAATTTATTTATTTATTTTGATTGTTTGGGGGATTACTTGGTTGAATAAAACCGACTGTGATTCGGTAAAACAGGGTATGATATATGAATGGTGGGGGCCATTCCCCAAGAAAAAGTTGGAATGTACAGCTTAATCTATGTTGTCTAATTTAACATCTGAATCTTCTCAAAGAAGAGTGGATTTGACCTCCTTCCCTGGGGAAGAGTTTGAGAAAGAGCATAAAATAAGAGAGTCCTGAACCTCAGAATTTTTTACTGTCTATTGGAGCTATATTAAGAAGCCAATCTAATACAAGATGGATTTTAAAAGACCTCCAGGAGACAACTCAAAAGACTCAACCTGTTAAAAAAAATATGATGATCAGAGCATTTAGCTGCATTTTCAGGCTTGTAGAAACCTTATCTTAATAATAAATACCCCCAGATATCTGTTGCTTCTTTTAGAAATATCCACCAACTACACCCACGGAAATATTAGCAAAATAGTAGTGACGAGCTATTCCTAAGATGAAACACTGACACAGAATTCGAGACCAAGTCCTAACTGCGTATTGACTGTGAAGCATAGTCTGTACCTACTCTTTATGAATGTATTTCCTGCTGGCAAACTTCTTGTTGCTGTATTTATTTTGCATGCTGGTAAAATCTCCAAAACATGCAGCAAAACAGCATGCAAACCATAGGCAGAAGTATTCGAGCAACAGCTCCAGGTTATTTGTTTAGTTTTTACATTTGTATGTTGATTGGTGATCTTTACTATTTGGTGGTGTTTTAAATATATGCTTCAGCATATACAAACTCTTCAGCCTCACTAGATGTAGCTATCCTTTCTTATTTCATGTTATTTATGAAGGGATACTATCATTTAACAGATATTTAACATTCTGTGTGAATGACATTATGTCTTACTTGTGGTTTATCAACTGTGTGCATAAATGAGCCACGAGAGCTTGCATCAGGCTCGACTTACAGATGTATCTGTTTCTTTTGTATCTCTGAGAGAGAATGCCTGAAAAGACCGGTTAAGATGAAGGAAGGTTCATTTTTTGTTCCTGTTGCCTCACGTCTCAGGCCATGAGGATGGGGAAGGCATAGTAAATGATTTCGGTTTGTGTTTGGGAGGACCAGGATGCAGAGAAAGAAACACGCTGTGGGACTCTGGCTTTCTCTTTGCTCCTCTTTCATTCAATCTGTGCCCCCAGCCAGTGTATGGTGCCTCCACATTCTGGATGAGCCATTATCCCTCAGTTAATCCTCTGGAAGTGCCCTTGAAGCCACACCTACACCTATGTGATCATCTCCTGGATGATTCCAAATCCTGTCATGTTATCAACATAGATTACCAGTCACGAGAGGGTAACTACTCTTGGTCACGATCAATTTATTCAAAACCCACATGTTGTGGACTAACCTTCATTCCTCTGTTCAAGTTACAATGTCCTTAGAGGTGGAACCTTTCTAGAAGCAACTAAGTTTTATTTTTGTTTTTGCTGCTGTTTAAATTTATTTTGTTAGTGTGTTTACATGTATATACATGTATATGTATGGGCATATGTGCATATGCCATGGCCTGCATAGGGAAGTCAGGGGGTAACTTGTGGGAATTAGCTCTCTCCCTCTACCATATGGGTCTCAGGTATCAAACTCAGATGGTCAGGCTTGGTGACAAACACTTAAGCTGCTGCTTCATCTTACTGACACTCGATCTGAGGTCAAATGAAGCACAGCAGTAGAACCCTGGGTTTCCTCCCGATCCATGAGGATACAGCCAGGATGAGGCAATTTGTACACCAGGAAAATGGCCTGCCCTGGAAGCTGGATTTGGATTTAGCTGCACTGGCAACAGGAATTGGCTAGGATGCGGGATGGAGCCTGCTAATACTGCTCCATATGCTCAGAATTTGATGGTGGGTGAGGTGTCTGGATGTCAGGAAATAGTCCTGAAACAGACTGATAACTGCACAAGGCAGAACTCTGAGGAAGCAAACACTTGTTTGTATATCATTGGCATTTGTTTTCATTTCAGAAAAAGTCTGCCTTAACTCCAAGTGATTTTCTGTCTTGCCAGTTACAACATGACATTTTTGGCAAAATAATTTAGTTATTAAAACGCAAAGTACCATGCTGAAATGCAATGATTTTACATTAATTCTGGATTAAAAGAATCGCATATTTTTAAACAGATTGAATGCTAAATGGAGAACAACTTGTGAACAAATCTGTTACTTAAGTTTTTTTCTCTTAATAGAATTCATTTTAACCTCACAGAGCCAAGTAGTATTAGTAATGGATGCCATCCAGAACCTAGGCACACCACCACACAGTTGAAATGGAGGCTAAAACTCTTCTCTTGAGAACCAAATCCATGTACACACCTTTAGTTTGCTAAACTTTTGAAGACTGTTGAGCAGAGAGATGATCCATCTTGGGTGAAGTAATATCACAAACTTGACCAACAACTTTAAGTCTTTATTGTGAGTGGATAAGTATTTAACTCCATTAGAATGGAACAACCTGCTGTATCAATGTTGGGGATTTTATTTTCTTTTTTATTTCTTTTGTTTTTGAGATTATAATATAATTACATCATTTTCTTCTTCACTTCCCTTCCTGCAAACCCTCTCCTATAGCCCTTCTTGCTGTCTTTTGTATTCATAGCCCCTTTTCTATTAACTGTGCTGTGGTGGTTTGAATAAGAAGGTCCCCCAGAGACCGATACATGTGGGTAGTGAATTAGAAGGATTAGGAGGTGTTGCCTTGTTGGAATAAGTCTGATATATTGAAGGAGATGTGTCACTGGTGGGGTTGAGCTTTGAGGTTTCAAAAGCCCAAGCCAGGTCTAATGCCTCTTGCTCTGCATCTGGCCTGTGGTTCAGGATAAGCAGCTCTCCTCAGCTATTGTTCAAGCACCATGCCTGTGACAACACTCCTAACCCTGATGGTCATGGACCAATCCTCTGAAACTGTAAGCAAGACCCCAACTAAACGTTTTCTTGGATAAGTTGTCTTGGTCATGGTGTCTCTTCACGTCAAGAGAATAGTAACTAAAACAGAAGTTGATACCAGGAAGTGGTGTATTGCTGTGATTAGTTGGAATGGTGTGCTTGGAGGAATATGGAAGAGTCTGAGAGTCAGGACTAGAAAAGCCGCTGCACGTGTTAAGTGGAGTTGATGGACCATCCTAGGAGAATCAGGAAAGGCAGCAGTGTTAAGGTGCAATGTGGACGATGCAGGATTGGCTCACGAGGCTTCAGATGGGAAGAATATTAACAAGGGAGCTAGAGGCCATTGTTGAAATATCTCGCCAAAGAATATGGCTCCTTTTTACCCTTGTCCTAAGAATCTTTTGGAAGTTAAATTGTAAAATTTTGTACTAATATCACTGACAGAGAAATCTCAAGACTGTTTAGTATTGACTGTGTCATATGGTTATTAGTGGTCATTCCTATGCAGAGCTACAGTGAAAAGGAGCAAGTGTTACAAAGAAAATATACAAAATATACAATGAAGCACTGGGAAATGAAATGTTTGAGCCAAGTCTTGTGCTCAGGGAGGTGAAAAGTTTAAAGAAAATCAGGAAGCTAAATGAAATTATGGCAGAGGTAATCTCACAGCAAGACTCCACCTTGCTAACTTTGCAGCCTGTGTAAGAAAAAGGCCTGAGGGGTCCTTAGAGCTAAACAACAATGGAAGTTTATGCAAATGTCATTCAAGAAGGGGTGCAGGTTCCAGGCCCAGCCAGTAGCACTTGACAGCTTCGGTTCTAGATTTACCAAGGAATCTACAGGAAAGGGTCTATGAAACCTTTGTCCCATGGTTAAGGAAAGCTGCTGAGGTCGAGCTTGTGGCATGGTGTTCCCTGCATGGAAGTCTAGGGAGGACATTCTGTGAAGCTGTGAAAGTAAAGCTTGGATTATGTTGGAGACCCCACCATGTTGGAGATGCCAGAGCCATGGATTCCTGCTAAGGAGAGCTATAGACAGAGTATGGAACCAGCCCAAGAGAAAGAAGGGTGTTGCAGTCAGCAAGCCTGTAAGGGAGGATTCATCTAAACCTTTTGTCATTGGATACAAATATACAAGATTGAGAGTTTGTTCTGTTGGGTTTCAGTCTTGCTTTGGTCCAGTATTTCCTCACTATGTTCCTTCATTTCCTTCTCTTTTAGAATGGTAATATATATATATTCTGTGCCATCAGATGTTGGAAGGATATGATTTGGTTTTTAATTTTTATTGTATAGAAGGGTACAGTTAAGAGATTGCTTTGAGTCTCAGTAGAAAACTCAAACTCTTAAACAGTGTTGAAACTGAACTACTATGGGCACTTTTGAAAGTAGACTGAACGCATTTTGCATTAAGATACCTACCACTACAAGTCAATGGGGGCCAGGGAATGGAATCGTGTGGTTTGAATTAGATTGGCCATCATAGATTTGTGTGGAATTGTTTGAGAAGGATTAGAAGAATTAGGAGGCATGGCCTTGTTGGAGTAGGACTTGCCTGTTGGAGGGAGTTTGCCACTGGGGGTAAGCTTTAAGGTTTCAAAAACCAATGCTAGGCCCAGCATCCCTTGCTTTGTATCTGGCCTGCAGATCAGGATGTAAAGCTCTCTCGGCTATTGCTCAAGGGTCAGGCCTTTATCTGCCACCACACTCCCTACTATAGTGGCCTTGGACCAGTTTTTTAGAACTGTGAGTAAGCCCCCAATTAAATGTTTTCTATGACAAGTGACCTTGGTCATGGTGTCTCTTCACAACAATAGACTAGTAATCAAGACACATGTGTGCGCACACACATGCATGCATGCACACACACATATGTGTGTAATTATATATATATACATATATATATATATTCTTAATTATAACCTGCTGATGTGTGTAATGTTACTTGAATGTATGTTTTCAGGGTTGTCCGTTTGTTACTAGATAACCAGTTGCCATTTTCTTTCTCAGTATATTTTCTTTAAGAATATATAATGTATAATGTTCACATCTTTACATACCCAAAGCCTATACTAATTTTATTAGTTCTTTCTTATATAATAGATGACAGAGTTCCCCTAAACATCTCAGCTTGTATGTTTACAGAGACTGACCATAGTGTCTTATAGTGACTCCACATACCGCCAATTTGTAAACATATGCATACATTTAAATCCTTACTAAGAGTCTATTCCTCATCTTCAGGCTGAACCTGCTAGAATGATAACTAAGGTCTCTATTTTCTGTCCCTGAGGTCCTGAAAGCTTCTAAAGAGAGTAAGGCTGTTCATTAAGGGCCCTGGCCAGAGAGATGATCTCTGTGTGAGGGCTAAGCTGGAAACTGTTGTGTTTTAGATTCTCCTCAGAATAACAACCACTATGTCTCAAGACATATTCAAAATGTTATATTCAAAAATGGTCATCTATATTTGTCTGGTGCCAACATCTATTAAAATAAAGCAAAATCTGTACCTTGACCTCCAGTTGTTTTAGCATATCCCTTCAGAAAGCCTGGCCTCACATAATAGAAAGTAAGTATCTTTCTGTCTCTGCTTTTGATCTTTCTCTATCCCCTCTTTTCCTGAGTCCCTATCCCCTATTTCAGAATAAATTTCCAAGATCCTCAAACTACCAGTATCTAGTGGGATAATAGATTGCCCATATAGGACTCTTGATTATTTACAATGATGTCCTTTTCTGAGAATGACTATATAGTAAACATTTTTCTTTGTGTAGAGCTGTTGACCAGCCTTTGTTGGTTTTTTATTTAGAGTATTTGAAAAACATAGCAACTATTTTTAGTTCTCTGAGTGTTATAGAGCTGCTAACCCCAGGGGTTCTTACGGAGTAGCAAGCCTCTAAATTGTCTGGAAGGTTTTCGTGAAAACAGAGTTAGTCCTCACCCTTGGACTTCTAATGCTGTCCCTCAGGGGTGAGAGGTGGATGCCTGTATTTTTAGCATGCTTGTGGCTTAGAGAAGTGTCCCTGGTCCTGAGCCAGTGTTGTGAGAACTGTTCAGCACCATCTTAACATAACCTAAGGGTTTATCTATTTATCTTGTGCTCGTTGAAAAAATTCATTTATTTATATTCATTCGTCTTTAAGTTAGCCTACAAAGTCATAAGGGCTATTATGTAATTTTCCCACACATAGGGTGTCATAGGTTGTTTTTATTGGTCCTTTACATACTGCTCTCCTACATCCTTTCTGCTTTCCTGTTTCCAGTCCTCTTCCTCTGTCTTAATTATTTTTCTATTGCTCTGAAGAGACACCGTGACTAGGGCAACTTAGAAAACATTTATTGGTGCTCACGATTCCAGAGGGTTAGAATCCATCCTGGAGGGGAACATGACAATAGGCAGGTAGGCATGGCACTGGAACAGTAGCGGAGAACTTAAATAGGATCCATTTTAAGTAGGAGGGAGGAAGGGAGGAAGGGTGAACAGGAGAGAGAGACAGAGATTGAGGGAGGAAGAGAGAGAGAGAGATAGAGAGATAGATAGATATAGATAGATAGAGATGGATAGATAGATAGATAGATAGATAGATAGATAGATAGATAGAACAGGGAGTGATGTAGGCTCTTGAAGTCCATCCTTAAGTGCATCCTCAGTGACACACCTCCTTCAAAATGGTCACACCTCCTAATCCTTCTCAAACAGTTCCTCCCACTAGGAAAGAAGTATTCAAATATATGAGTGTATGGGCATCCTTCTCATTTAAGCCATCACATCCTCCATCAAATAGTCCTCACTTCTGCTTTAATGCCACACAAATACCATCACCTTCTTAGGATTTCTTGCTCTCTTCCATTTCATGATCCCCCCACACACACACGCACGCACACGCACACACACACACACACACACACACACACACACACACACACACTTTCTTTCTTGAGATTGGTTCTCATACTACAGTTCAGACTGGCCAGGAATACGTTATGTAACCCAACATGGCACATGTCAGGTAGTTCCCAACTGCCTATATCTTCAGCTTCAGTGGAATCTAATTTATCTGGCCTCATGGACACCTGAACTCATGTATATTCACATACCTCCACCCAGACACATGGTATAGGAAAAGTTCAGATGAGACAGAGTGGTCACTAATGAAGAAAAACCATAGCAAGCAAAACATCATTCATAGGGGGAGCCAATGACCCACAGTAGCCTCAGCCCATGATATACATGCCTGCTGTGTTGTGTGTTTTGCTGCATAAAAGAAGTAATTTTGTAGGTGCTCCATGATTTTGTCTGGTATTGGTGGCATCTATGGTTTCATTATTTGGGGGGTGTATGTATGATCAGTGAATGGAGGGTGACTGAATCTGTTTCTGAAGTTTGTTTTTTTTGTCAGCAGCATGTGATTTTTCTTTTCTAAACAAGCCTGGAGGTATGTTCTATAAGGTACAAGGCAAGAAGACCAGCAACTGACTTCCAGTATTTAACCAGCCTATGCTGTACAAAGGCTTAGAAGAGGACAAGGAACACAGGCAACAAGGGGGATGAAGGAGGTCAGAGAAGAGAGGAAAGAGGACTCCCAAGTTGAAGGGACATTGTTTTCTTCTTATTACTTTGTGCCAAGCATATATGTGGCTTCCCTGAACATATTGCCACCCAGTCTTCAGTCTTGAGATGAACAGGACAGAATCTGGCCATGGAAAGTGTAGAGCACAACCTGAGACTGTCTGTGTGTCTACAAATGGTTGGCTACAGTTACTTCAACCCCTAGACTGCATTCTGAAAGTTGACTGACAATCAGTTCCTGGAACTAAGGGCCATTTCCTTGTGTCTGCACACTCTCAGCTTTGGCTGGGTGCTATATGCTTGGGGAGGATTCTCCCATGGAGAATGAGGGCTTTTTACCTCGATAACTTTGCAGAGAAGTCCAGAATCTTCGTTCTGACAAGCTAACAGGTGTCACTGATAGTTCTCACTTGGGGACCATCATCTGTGAAGATCTGTCTAGAAATTGATTCTCAGTGTCTGTTGCAGAACAGCTGTGACATTTTTCTCTTTGTGTCAGGGGTACTTCCTGTCTGAGCATCATTTAAATAGCTGCTCCCTTAACTTAAAAATATGTCTGTAGTGACCCATGCCCATTACTATAATGAAATGCTTGATGCTCAGTGCTTTATTCTGATCAATTGATTGCATGATTGTATCCAGAGCCTTGCATATGTTACGCCTGCATTCTACCACCAAGTTATGGCCTATAATTAGATCCTTAGACCCAGTTTTCTGAGATAAGACCTGAATATGTGACCCAGTCTGGCCTCAGAGTCAATTTTCTTTGCCCCAGATTTCTAAACAAAAAATCTGGGTATTGTCTCCAGGAAGGGACTATAATTGTGAAATATTGTAGTAGATGATATCATAGCAGGTACAAGCATGATTGTGGAGGATCACACCCTGTGGTTTGAAAGAAAACGGCCCCAAAGGGAGTGACACTCTGAGGAGGTGTGGTCTTGGTGGAATAGGTGTGGCCTTGTTGGAGGAAGTGTGCCACTTGGAGGTGGGCTTTGAGGTCCCATACGTGCTGAAGCCACATCCAGTGAGACAGACCACTCTCAGTTATGGCTTCAGCACCATGTCTTTCTGCATGCTGCCTTGTCCCACAATGATGATAAAAACCTATGAGAATGCAAGCTACCCAGTGAAGTATTCTCATTTATAAGAGTTGCTGTGGTCATTGGTGACTCTTCCCAGAAATAAAAACCTAACTAAGACAGAAGTTGGTACCAGGGACTGGGGTGCTGCTGTGATAGGGCCATGATACAGTTTAGAGTAATACAGACGTTGGTTTGGGTTGAAGAAGCAGTGGAATTCTTTAATACTGCTTAATGGAACATACCAGTAAGAACATGGGAGACAGCGGTGCTGAGGATGAGTTTAACTGTGGGGCTAGCTCAGGAGGTTTCAGAGGAGAAGAATATTAATACGTGCCTAGAGATAATTTTCGTGATATTTTGGTGAAGAACGCGGCCGCTTTTTGTCCTTGTCTGAAGAGTATGCTTGAGGCAAAAATGAAGAGTTTTACATTAATTTCATTGGCAGAGGAAATCTCAAAAGAGCCTAGTATACACACTGTTACGTGGCTATTAGTGGTAACGCTAATGAAGATTTATAACGAAAAGAAGCAAGTCAGTAAGCAACTCCCCTACATGGCCTCGGCATCAGCTTCTGCCTCTAGGATTCTACCCTGTTTGAGTTCCTGTCTTGACTTCTTTCAATGATGAACATCAGTGTGGAAGTGTAATCCAGATAAACCCTTTCCTCCCCAACTTGCTTTCTGGTTATGGTGTTTGGTTGCAGTAATAGAAACACTAACAATGACAAGCACCAAGTTCTCAGCCCATGAAACTTAGGAAAACTAACCACACCCACAGTTAGCAACCAGTAAGTGTACGTTCATCTGCCTCATGCATCCATCTGCATTTGCCCAGGCCAGTATTGCCTTTTAAAAATAATTGCAGATTTTACGAGAGTATTTTCTATTTCAATAGGAAGGACCTCATTACTCTTAGCTTTTTTCTATTATCTATTAAATCTCATTTATTCTTCTAAAATTGCTGTCATATATTCTCGCCTCTCAAAAATTATAATTATGACAGTTTGCAATAGCTACTGGTGGATGAGTCTATCAGTCCAGCAAATGAACAATCACAACAAAACCGGATCACCAGGAGAGAAAACAGAATTTGCTTTATGTTAATCTAAGACGCTAAGAAATTTACTATTTATAGCTGCCTTTTGATTAATAAGATGTTTCAAAAATAATTAACCAAGGAATTTGGCTATATAGCCTTATGTAAGGCATATGATTTGGGATAAAACTACCAGGAGACAGAGACTTAGAGACGACAGAAAATGGATTCTCAGGTGATACATGAAGGATAGCTCTATTCCTTAAGGTTTGGTGTCTGGGAGTCTGCAAATTCCATGGTTTTGCATCCTTCCGGGAAGGCAGGAAGATGAATTGCTGCCATGGCTGCAGCAATAAGGAAAGCGACAGTGAGCTGGAAAGACATAGTTTTAAGGCCCAGTATTATTTCATCCCTTGCTTCTGTCTGCAGTTTTATTTTGTCAGAAGATAGTGGTGTGATTACACTTAGCTGTAAACAAACCCAGAAAATATAGGTCCTGACCTGAAAGAGGCATGCAGAACAGAATTGCTTACCCCGTAGAGGAGAGGTCAGACTTGTTAATCTGCTTGTAGTCACAGTTTGAGAATGAGATGTCAGTGTGTCACTACCAGGGAGGCCTGTGAGCATCCTGTGGTCTGGCTGTCTACATTCCTAGCTCCCGTGATTTCTATAAATGCTGCAATGTGTAAAAGTGATTTTGTCACTTTGTCAATCCATAGCTGACTCTGATACCCTCTTCTTAGAGGAACAATTGAAGGGACAACAGTGTCACAAGTTTTCAATGACCACTAAGACTTAGCCAGGGGTTATCAGAGTGATAACTTCTGTTTCTCAAGGATCTGAAAGACAAGTAAGTTTGCCAATTGGAGTTGTTGGATGGGTCATGATAGAGTCTTCTGTCTAGCACTTCTGAGCTCCTTTCCTGTCTCTTTTGATAATCGTGCACCCCAGGAAAGGAAAAGGTAGACTCAGGTGTGTCAGCTGCTTTCTGAAGTCTCATCTTACTCTTATTTGGGCTGAAACATCTATTATGCTAAAGGCAGTACTTTGGTTAGAAGCAATAATCCCCCCATCCCGCCCTTTGAAATGTTTGGAGAAGTGGTTGCTTTTATCTTTTTTTGTGTGTGTTGCATATATATATATATATATATATATATATATGTCTTATATATCATATATATATCTGTGTGTGGTGTATGTGTATATGAGATATGTGTGTGTACATATATTCATGTGTTACATGTACACATATGTGTATATGAGTAGGGAAATCAGAGGTCAGTCTCTAGCTTTGTTCCTTAGAAAATATTCAGCATGTGTTTTTGAGAGTTCTCTACCATTTATCACAAATTCATATATTTATCATGGGTATTATGAATTCATATATTTAGTTATGTCATAGTCCCAGGGATCTACCTGTTTTCCATTCCTCAGTACTGAGATTACAAGGACACTTCTCCAAGACCAGCTTTTTTTTTTTTTAATGTTAGTGTTGGTGATGAAACCCAGATCCCTGAGCTCTCACATCGAACCCTCTGTTGACTAAACTCTCCTTCCACGCAGGCACAGCATCTTTTATAGTTGATACACTCAGCATGGGAACAACAGGCTATATGTTATAGAGCTAAGCACGAAGGTCACAAAGGAAGACCTAGGTGTCTTGTGTTTGTAGCCAAGCCAAAATTAAACAGAGGCTGAAGCTTCACTTTTATTCATTAGAAGTCTTTCTTTTGCTGTTACTTTTACAAGCAAAAATCCGTAGCAATTGAGGTCCATAATGCTTTCCTGCATCTTTGGTGAAATTATGTTTGCTGCTGTATAAAACTCTTCCCAAAACTCTAAAATTAAAGCCATTCTGTGGCAGTTTTCACATCTCGCTCTGCAAGACAGTGATTGTGTTTTTTCTGTCATTTAATGAAGCCAATTGCAAGTTAGGGCAGATTTATTCTAATTAACTTGGGTAGCACAGATTCCTTTAAGAGTGACACCTTTAGTTTGACAGTAGAAAAATAAGGTTTGATATTTCTATTTTCCCTCCAGCAATGAAGTGCAACAAACTGTTTGGAATTCCTTTGTTGAAAAGAGTTTTCTATCATTCTCCATTGCCTTGGGTTGAGGGTAAAAAAGCAAAATAAAACAAAACAAACAAAACGGAACTAAACCAAGCAGAATTAAATACCCATGTCTCCTCCCTGTTGCCATATGGATGTTTGATGCAGTTGAAAAGTTCCTGATATTTCCTGTTTACTGATACTATAAAACTTTCTCTCTGTTGAATTTGGTGATGGGATTAAAGAATAGTTTCCTGAAGGATTAGACTGGGGATATCCGAGTTAAAAATGATTAACTCTGTCCTTACCTTTGAGAACATTTATTGCCATGCTCAAACACCATTTTCTTGAAGATTCAGCTTGATCGAGTCGTGTTTTCAGTAATCATGTTATAAAAGCATGTGTAAGCACATATACTGGCCTGCCACTCAGATCCCAGGTCCTCCTTTCAGCCTGATTTTCCCTAACACCACTTTCATTGTGCCTTTGCCTCTTCATGCTTCAGAGCAGTTTCAAACCCAGTCTTGTGTCTGTATCCTTCCCTAAGCTTCCCGGAAAGATTCAATGAAGTGAGACCCTTCACCATTGCTACACTTCCGTGCTTGTTTCTCTCCCTGCCTGGAATTGGGTACACCCCAGGTTTAGAAGTCTAATTAAAAATACACATATTCTCAATGCGATGCTCTCCTCCAATAGTTTCTCAGAGTTCCCACCCTCCCTCTGCCCAGCTGTTTTGTACTAGGTACTGATCCGTAGCTGTGACAGAATACTGGGAGGAACAACTTGTGGGAGGAAGGGTTTATCCCAGGGTGTGGTTTGGGGAATACAGTTGACGGTATCCCCAGGGTGGGGTTAGCGCAGTGTGGGGAATGGCGGGTAAAGCGTGGCTGATTACGCACTTGGTAACCAGGGAACAGAGACTTAGCATGGGAGCCTGACTGAACTACAGTCCTTACATCCTGGTATTACAGAAGACAAGGAGGATCCGTGTCCCCAAAATTTCATAACTTCCCAAAACTGATCTGCCACCTAGGCAAAAACTATTCAAACACATGAGCCTGAGGTGACTGTTTCATGTTCAGACCATTACAAGGCCCATCTCCAGTTGTGTTCTGTCACGAAGAGTCGTTTGATGGCTGTCCAACCTGTTCCTATGCCTGAAGGCCTTTTTTTGCTAGAAGAATATTTATAATAAATTTTATATTTAAGTTAATGTCTACTTTAATTTTTCATTACAGTTTCTTGTAGCCTGCAATTTCCTTTTTCAAGTTGAGTTTAAATTACACGAAGACATCTTTGTTTTTGCTGGTTTTACGACAATACCTCCTTATGGATCCCACACTGGGCTTGTGCTCATGTTGATCCTTCTGTCTCAATCCACCATGTACTGGGATGACAGGTATTTGCCACTTTGCCTAGCTACACAAAGATTTCTAAAAGTTTTAACTTTATACTATACATATCAAAGAACTTAACATTTAATATACTCTGAAGGTTAATACTTTGAGAACTGGGGTGATGATATTTGGTTAAGGGACTTAATTAACTGCGAACAGTGTGTTCTGTGGTGTCAATTTCAGTCCACTTCCCACCTCTCTACCCTATTATATTTAACCACAGGATCAGGTTTTAGATATGCATTCACGCATACATACATCCCAATCGGTAGTAGTCAACTGGAGGGTTAATTTATTTTAGATTCTTTGGACTCCTATACAAAAAAAGCCATTGTAAATAACTCATTGAATCTCACCTCACTCTCTTTTCCCAGCCATGGGGAAAAGAGCACAAACGGCTGCAGCTCAGATTGTTTCCTTGACCCTAAGGAAGGCTGTGCTGTCCGGAAGTCACCCTCTGCTTAATGACTTTTTGTCGTTTTGGAATTGTGTGACCTTGGGGAAATTATGGAACCTCTTTGAGTTGTTTCCTCCTTTTAAAATGAAAATGTTTATAATGCCATTGCAAGGTCAGTGTGGGGGCTTGGTGTTGAAGTCTCTAGCAGTCATCATGGCTTACTGAGGCTGCTGTTTGCTTGTCTCCTAGTTGATGCTGTTCAGGGAAGCTCTTCTTCCTTTAATTATGACAGGGTTTTGTCAAAGCCACTAGGTTGGGAACGGTAAATATTCTGTTTCATACATTGGCTGATACACAGACTGAGTCAGACTGGAGGCTGCTTAATTTTCAGTTTTCCTTCCTTAAGACTGGTGGAAGGATTAATAAAGTCAATCCAGCACTCAGAATTCGTGGCCAGAAGTCACCATGGCAGTTGTTCAGAGAAGAGGCTAAAATGTGGGGTCCTATTATTCCACAGTGGACTGGACCTTAGACCTGAACAAGTTGCTCTCACAGTATAGGTTAGCTTTGGAGCCAAGGAGGATACTGCCATGAGTAGCTCTGGGTTGACTTATGGTCCAGTCTTGTACAAATGCAGACTGAATCTCAGAAAGCACAACCGTAAGCCACTCTTGGTGAACATGAGTGACTTCAAGCACAGGAACTATTTGAAGATTAACTTCACTCCTATCTTTATTTCTTTCTAAAACAAAGATATATTTTAAAGGATATGTCTTTCTCATATTGGATCTTTGAAGATTGTTGCTTCGGGGGAAAACATTGTGCAATGAGTTTTTGCTGTGCGGCTTAGCTAGAGAGTGCCTCCTTGGGTAGAAAGTGTCTCAGACACCACAGGAGGCTAGTCACCTATTTTAATGTGAGGTTGACTGTGATAGTGTCTCTTGTTTCCCCCTGTGCTTGTGATTCACATAGTCCTGGCCAAGGAGGAGGAAACCTCTATCTACTGGTTCGTTATAGCTTTATAAACTCATTAATTCCCTTCTTACAGAGTCCTTGACAGTTATCTCTCTTATTAGGGACAATCACAGAGACTTTTCTGTTACATTATCTCAGCAGAAGGTACTGCCTACAAATAGTTAAGATGCAACCTGAGATAATTAAAGGCATTTAAAGTGCCAAATTCATTAGCATCCTCATTATACGGATGATGCCAGCGAGGCCCAGGGGGTTGGTGTCAAGTCACTTGTCTAAGGCCACACAACTCGTCGGTGGGAGAACTTGATTGAAAACTCATGAAGCTGAGTCCATCTGGCATCCAAACTGAGGTCACCGGAGAAGGATTCAGCCACCAGACAGCTAGAGATTATCTATAAATTGGCTGGAAGGAAAGAAGAACTCTAGTCCCAGAAGCACTTTTATATGTTTTAATGCTGCACGGAACTCAACAGTACAGCCAGGGATTGGAGAGGTGGATCAGAAGTCAGGGCATGGACATACCGGCAAAAGATTTAAATTTGGTTCTCAGCACCCATACTGGGTGACTCAATCATCTGTAACTCCAGTACCAAGGGATCCAGTACCTTCAACTGCAGGCTGAGGGAACATGCACTTGTATCTATACATATTCATCATATATGTTATTAAAGATGAAGTAAATCTTAAAAATTGAAGGCTAACTTTTTAAATATATATTTACAGAAAAACAGCCTGAAGAGACTGAGACTCAAAATAAATAAAGGCTGTGACGGTACAAACTCAGAAAAGCAGTCAAGATCACAGGATACAAAGTCCTCAGTTCAGGAAGGAGGAGGAATGGCAGCGTAGGAATCTACCTGGGGCCGCTTTCATCATCATGGTTGCTGGATTCATACTAGGAAGTGAGAGGACGAGTCATACAGCCCCTGTGCGATGATGGTTACCGTACTTGTCCATGTTCCACACAACACAGCAAGTCACAGGCATTTCTCCCTTTATTCTCAGAGTATCACCATGAGGTGAACACTAATTTTACTTCCTTGTATACTCTTATCGATATTCAGCTGTGGCAGATCTATTCAAGTTCAAAGAAAGACAATCATTACAATACAAACTTAAGCACTACATTTTAGGGCCTTGGCCTTTTATCTTCACCCTGTGATATCTCCACCCCCATGGTCCCTAAAGTAATAAACACTATTTTATCAGGAAAACAATAAATTAGGGAAATCAAATTTACTGATCTAAGTTACATGGATATAGTCTCAAACATTCAGTATCTGTAGAGCCATTTAATGTAGCTGACTTGGTGAGGAGGAGGTCTGCTTTGAAAGACCCTATATCTCCTCTACGGTCGAAAGCCATTGGAAGATATGGTGATTTCCCCACTTCCTCCCCTTTCTTCTCACCCTTTAGTTTCTTCCCCTCTCTCTGGTGAGGCATCTCAACACACCCAACAAGATACACTTTTATGTGCACAGAAAACTTTGATATCTTGATCCTTTAAATGTTGAGGGGATAGTGGCTGGAGAGGACTTTTTCACCATGGTGCTGGAGAGTCCTCGAGATGAGTCTTCAGAGTTCTGCGCTGTCCGTCTTTGGCCGTCTTTGGTGGGACTGGAACCACTTTCTGTTCATTGGGTGTCACTTCTGACGCTTATCTTCTGCCTCATCCTGTCTTGATCTTGAGATCAAGCATTGGGAATACTAGGTATTTCATAGTAATTTCACTGATCTGCCTAAATTTGAGTTGATTATGGTGATTGTCAACAAAAATTTTACATTGACTGACATATAAATAAAATAATTATCGTTAGAAGCCCTCAGAATAGCCAGATGTGGTGTACCATGCCTACAATCCCAGCATCTTGGATGCTAGTCTGGACTAGAGAGTGAGAACCTTTCTCAAAAATATGGGCAAAAGCAAATCAAAGCAGCATACACAGAGACAGAGAGGCAAATAGACAGACAGATTCACAGGAGAGGGACACAGACTTTGTTGCTACATGTAGACGGGTTTCCTTAAGAGCTGTCATATTTAAACTTAGACTCCTTCAAAGTTATGTTTACTTTGTAGAATAGTTTTTCAATTTTTTTTTTGTCTTTCGCTTATGATCTCAATGCTCTCAAACTTCCTTTTTCCTCTGCTTTTCTGATTCATTCTGCAGTTTTCTTTCCTAGACAGGTGGGCCACATATGGAGTCTTTAACATGTTCGTGTTTCCTCTCTGGGTGTTCCACACCTCAGCTTCTCTAATCTTAACCATGATTGCCTTCTACTTTGTTTCACAAGACATTTGCTTATTTAGTTTATTTAGGATACTGTTCAATTAATGACATAGTGGAAGTCTGCTTAATGTCCCCGTGCCTCTCTGACTTGGAAAGAGAAAACATAAAGGGGCTGCCTTTTCTTTTCTTCTTTTGTCTCTTGAAACTGATTTGTGTAGAAACAGAAAATGAGGATTTTAATTCTTTTATCACAGCTATTATCTCTTATGACCCTGAGTTAGATTGCAATCAATTTTTTTTCTCTTGCAAAATCGCTTCAGAAGCTGGAGGGGATGCACTGGCTTTGGTAATTACAACCCCGACATTGTGGACTACATTATCAGTTGTTGAGTAAAATAACAGAGAAGGAAAACATGCTTGTTAAAAGGACAAAAAAACATAGCTGGTTTGCCCCTAAGGAAGTGGCATAATTTTTCTATGGAGTCTTTTGTTAAAACAAAACGAAACAAAACAAAACAAAAAATAAACCCCATATGGTCTGACCTTGGAAGGTATTGCCTATAGGAACTAGAAGAAGCACCAAAAACAGACTTGTAAATTAACTTCAAATCAAACAAGATAAATTGGTTGTAAGGAGCATTCCAGAAGATGTGAGAGGGTCAGAAAAAACCTTGCAGTTCGATAGGAGGTTGCTGGAGTTGAAGGGTCACCTAAGAAGTTTTCTTTAGCCATGGGGATGGGTCAGAGATTTTTGAGGACAGAATGTGTAGTGCTTAATTTTACGTGGTTTGCTCTAATTCTTCAGTGATGAATGTTACCTGGATCTTTGATTTTAAGATTTCCGGGAATGTGAATGGATGAGGGTGACTCCAGCTGAGGAAGCAGAGACAGATGAGGGTAGGAATAAGGGGCGGAATGAAAATGGTTCAATACTCAACTGAAACAGTCTTCGTTCTCCCATGCAGAGCAGAGGAAGACTTGAGCAGGAGGGTAAGGGTAGAGGGAAGTGTTTGGGTTGTGATTATTACCATGGAGCAAAATGTAGGGGACGAAAACTCACCAATAGGGAAAGCATAATAAGAGACACTCGAGCGTCCAGAACAAATACAGATAAGTCTGACAAAGAAACGTAGAGGAGGAGGAAGAGAAGACTCTTCCTCGTGTCTTGTATAGTGCTGAAAAGTGATGAGGTCTGCTATACTTCAGTGAGTACAGGTCTAAGTGTGTAGCCAAGGGTGCTGACTCCCTTTATCACTGTTGAAGACCTACAGTGTCTTCTGAAACTCTTCCCCAAAGAGGAAAATATAAAAGTATGTTTAAATATAATCTAACAGACGTAGAACAATTTAAAGTCCTGGAATATATATACTATATAAGAAATATTCTTAATCTATAGTTCAGGGTGACTATATTCTCCACTCCAAACCCTGAGTGCTAAAATGTAAGGATGAGCCAGCCACCAGCACTGCTGTGTTCTTATAGCGGAACAGTAGAAATTAACAAAGAATCAGAATATTTTGTTATTAAAGTTAAAACCCCAAAACTTAAAACATAAGAAACAATAAATTAAGGATTTAATATTTATAAAGAATCTGAATATTTAAACTTAGAATGATTGCCTAGTTCCAAGTTAAAATGTAGAATATAAATTTGATCATAGTGTCAAGGATATGCGGATTCCTATAGGCTGTTTGCCCACTTGGATCTGAGAGACCCTATGCATCCTCTGAAAACTACAAGTATCAATAACAGTATGGCACATCTGCAGAATAGCTAAGATACTGTCATTTCTTCCTTTCATGTTATGTTTAAGAAAGAAGATATACACATAGCCCACTTCATATTGTAGAGCAGAATGGAAAGTTCTGTAGCCCACTGTGGAATTGAAGCTGACTGAAAACGGTATTGGTGGCTGGAATAGGTCAAGTCTCCCTGAGAATAGCTTCTGGAATTCCTTGTATTTGGTACTTGGAATTGTTCTTTCTGATGAAAGGATTTTAGACATTCACAAGATAGTATACCTTTTCCTGGTAAAGACTGTCATGTTACTTGATAACTTGCTGAAAGTCAGAAACAATCTTTAGGCACAGGGATTAATTTTTAAAGAGATCAATTAGCTAAGAGCTGTTCATCATATCTTATAAGTAATTTTATTGCCCATTCTTCATAAAAGTAAAATATAAGAAAGAAAATCTATAGGCAAAAACACTCCTCATTAAATTAAGCAGCAATAAGCAAACAGCTGCAAACAATGAAGCCTAGATGGCCAACTGACTAGAAGCACCCAGTGGGACCAGGTGGAAGTGCTTGTGTGATCATATAGAATTGAATGTGGACAGTGGGTGTGAGTCAGAGGACACACTGGAGGATAGCAGCGAAGTGCTACAAGAAAAGACTTAATGTCTCTAGTTAGAGTTCAAGGGCAAACCACAATAAAACTCTTAAATGGATGCCTGCCGCCTGCAGGTTGAAACCTACCTGCCCACTTTCAGGAGTCCATGATAGTGTTCCCTACAGGTGCTAGGATCCTGCCACATAAACATCCCTCTTTCACTTTTCATTCCTTACCAGAAATCTTTTTTACTCATCAACCCTACCTTTCTTTATTGATTTTATTGAGCTATACAATTTTCTCTGCTTCCTTCTCTTCCTCTCCCCTCCCTGTCAACCTTCTAGTTGCTGTCCTCTAGGGCTCAGCGGTCATTTTTCTGGGGAGGAATTTCTAGGGTTCAGCCCATGGCTTTACCCATTCTTTCCCTTCACCTTCCTCTAGCTTGTCATCCGAACTGAAGTCTTCTCTGTTTCTGGTGTTGACTTGCCTTCTCTGGCATGCTCATTAGCTCCCACTTCCTTACCTCCTAGCACACTGTAAGTTTAGTTTCTCATCTTTATGAGCTCCCAGGTCTGTCCTTGTGCTGAGATACTATATCTGTTCAATAAATATTTACTGTGGGAATACTGTGAGAGAAGAGAATAATGGATTACACCTTTAGAGGTGTATGGTGTATTGAATATGATAATTGCGATCAGTCTTTTGTTCCTTATTCACACAAGTCATTGTCCTAACTCTATCCTTTAAATTACACCTGTACACTTCTAACAATTTAGGTAATGTTATGGAGTAAGTAACTTTATTCATTCTCAGAAAACTGTGTGCGTCCCTGCATGTGCCCAAGTGTGGGTACATATGTGGAGGTTAGGGGACAACCTCAGAAGTCATCCTCAGGAATGCATCAATCTCCTTGGAGACAGAATCTCTGATTGGTCTGGAGTAGATGGTTAGGCTAGACTGGCATGCTGTGGGATAAGGCTCTTATACACTGTAAAGATTTTTCACTCATATTAATAAAATACTGATTGGTCAGTAGCCAGGCAGAAAGTATAGGCAGGGTGAAGAGACTAGGAGAATTCTGGGAAGAGGAACGGCAAAGATGCAGTCACCAGCCAGACACAGAGAAAGCAAGATGGGAATGCCTTGTTGAGAAAAGGTATCAAGCCTCGAGGCTAAACATAGGCCAGAATAATGGGTTAATTTAAATGTAATAGCTAGTAAATAGTAAGCCTGAGCTAATAGGCCAAACAGTTTATTCTTACTATAAGCCTCTCTGTGTTTATTTGGGACTGAACAGCTGTAGAACTGGGTGGGACAGAAACTTCCATCTACACTGGCATGTCAGCCCCAAGAATCTACTAGTCTCCACCTACCCTGAAATGGGAGGATAGGCATATGCTGCCACACCTGCCATTTTCACACAGGGTTTGTGGGTCAAAGTCAGGGTCTCATGCTTGCAAGGCAACTACTTGACTGAGGTACCTCCACAGTCTTCACTGTGCTTTTGATTCTCACTTGTCCAATGGTTATCCTGAACATCTTTTCATGTGTCCTAAAGGGAGAACCCATCGAAGTCTTCGCTTGTGTTTCTTTTACATTTGGCTCTTGTTCTCCTCTTGAGCGTCAAGGTTCTTTGTATTTTGTGTCTACCAATCGGCTACCAGGTGTATGGAATATATTTTCCCCCCATCCTCTATTCTATGAGTTATTTGGAAAGGGTTAATTTTTACTTACATGCATGCAAATGTGTGTGTTTGGGTGGGGACATGCACATGAGTATAGGTGCCCTGGGACCAAAAGATGAAATCAGATTCATTGGCACCAGAGTTACAGGTGACAGTGAGCTGTTTGACCCCAGTGCTGGGCGCTGAACTTGGGGCCTCTAAACCACTGAGAAATCCCTTCATGCTGTCTGTAGGATTTCTCTCAACAGGCTTGAAAACAGATTTTGCTCAAGAAGCCATTGCTAAACCCAGCACTACAACGTTTGTTTACTCTGATGTTTTCTTCTAGCTGTTTTATATTCCTGGCTCTCCTGTCTGGTCGTTCATTGTTTTTAAGGTGAGTTTTGTACATGATATGTAGTTGAAGTTTTCCTTATCTTTCCATGTCATCTATCACCCAGGAAAACAAAGTTCAGCTGTCGTCTGTGTCCAAGGTGACATCATTCTCTCCTGGGCTTACACTGCCAGTCATTTGAGATGCCACACAGACATGAGTGGCACCTACATTATACCTCACTTCTCAGTGCACCAAAATTAACCAAAAGGAAAAATTCACTCAACTACCTAGCTTCTCTTATAATACTGATTCATGTGCGATTCCCTGAGTTATTAATTTATTCAGACATTTAAAAATTAATAATTTGGCATTTCAGCTAAGTACCCCCACACTCATTTAAAACTCTGCCACATTGTGATATTTTGTGATATTTCCCTTTTATCCTACAGGCGTGGAACTTTGGAAATGCAGGGACACCATATCATTGGTCTCTTAGCTCCTAACAGATTCCAGCTCAGCAAATGGAGTAAATTAAGCAATGCTCAAACGCACACATTGCCTCAGCATTCCGCTGCTATGAGTAGAGATGAACCCTTGACCCTTACATGTGTCCTGCTCACGAGAGTCACTGGTCTCAGCTTTGATGGGCAAGTTCACATGGGTGTGCTCTTGGCAAATGTACCGACATTACTATATTGTCTCTTTCTTGGCCACTTCTCACCTGTTGTTTGTGACTGAGATTTTCAGCTACTGCTTGGCAGAGATCATGCCAGACAACTATCAATTCCTTTCTGGATGTGAAGTCTAAAGAATGAAAGGCTGCTCTATGTCACCGGTTTATGTATTTTATATAAACGATCCTCACAAACCATATGACATTCTAGTAAAGTCATTTACCAAAATGCCAACAGAAGTGGTTCATATAGCCTTAAATAATTTTCTCAAATATTTCTTGTGCAAAAATTGCAGATAGTTCCAATAATCTTGTGTGTGAGAAAGCTCGTGTGTGTGTGTGTGTGTGTGTGTGTGTGTGTGTGTGTGTGTGGCTATTTTTCTTTTTATCTCTTCCATTGCAAGCAATTTTTCAAAATCTTTTCCCAAGTCCTTTAGAAGTATCAAACACGGCCATGGTGAATACAAGATTGATAGCTCCCAGCATAACATCCGACATTTTTAATCACATTCCATGTTGAGTAAGGACACATTGTTGGATCTTTTCCAGGTGTTTGGGGGGTTTTTGAATGGATAGATTTCAATTACCTAATTTCTCCAAGCTACAGAGTAGTCTGCACAGAGAAATTTTCTGAATTTCAATGCAAACACAATACTAGTCAAACAAAATTTTAAAAAATTGCTTTTGGAAAATGAGAAAAGATTGCTGGCATTCAACAAATAAATCCTGAAATCCTGATTTCACACCTGCTGGTGTGCTTAAAAAAAGAAAGACCTAAGAGCCAGGATTGTATGAGCGGGCTTCCTAACCCAGTGGCTGCTTTCAGTTTCTCCTGCTTCCTGGCATTGGTCCCTCAGACCTGCTGGTTTCAAGCAGTGCGTTAGATGGCACTGTGCACACAGTTTACAGCTGTGCTCGGTGCAGTCATCTTTATTGAACAGAACCGATACACACTTTCATTTTGGGTTTTATACTGCTACAGTTCTGCCTCTACAAAGGTTGTTCTCCTTTCGATCCTCTTGTATGTTTGTTTAATGTAACTGGGCACAGGGGGTGGGCCCTTCTTCACACACATGTTTAAATGAGGCTATTACACAGCAGACATAAGAGTGCACTCAATTTCGCCTGACCCCTTCTACCTTATTAATGAGATGAGGAAGTACAATGATGTTTAGGATCCTACAGAGACACACCCTGCCCCCATATGCTAACACAAACCACCCATGCTTCCTGAAATGTCTTTTAAAAAATCATATTTAAGTCATACTCTTCATTTAAATGCATTCCTAATTAAACCATCTCATTAGCTTTAATTAGTTTTTGTTAACCCTTTCTCTTTTGTTCCTTTGCAAAGTTGACTTGGACCTTTGGCTTTAAAAAGAGAAAGGAAACCTCTATTCTATCGTTCCTTATGCGTCTATGTATTTTTAGCTTCAAATTCAATAAGGATAATTTGCAGGTCCAAGGCTGACTTAACTTTCTCAGAGCAGAGTCCATTTGGTACATGGACCAGATGCCAAATAATTGAATATGTCTTAAAGGCCATCAGGAAAGCATCTCAGAAGTCGAACATCAGGCCATCTTTGAGTGTTAGGACGCAGTTTTTCTTTCTTCAGAGAGTTAGCTTGTTAAAGCAATTCCTGAAACCCAAACAGCAGAGTGGTCAGCCAGCCCTTTCTAACTTCCACTCCCTCAAAAAAATATATGTTCCAGTTTCCAGAAAATCTGGGGCCTCTGGACTGGAGAGGTCACATGATGCCATATGTTAATCCACTGAGGCTGAATTTAGAAGCTTCTTTTTCCTTGCTCTAAGTGAGAGCAAACGGTCTCTGTGGTTAGGGTAAGCAGGCCTTCCGTCAGTCAGCGCTGCAAGGCCAGTGAAATAAAGAGACTTTGTAATATGTGAGTCCTAAGAATTCTGACTCTTTCTAGAAACGTAAGATATTTTAAAATATGCTTAATAGTGCTTCCACACATTAGTTGGAAGGATAAATTCCTAAAATGTATTTGTTAAATGACTGCAATATGAACACTGGGCATCTGATTAGAGTCACACAGTTCTCACGTAAGGACAGATGTCATGCTTTCAATTATTCTGGCGGGTACACGGGGAAATTGAGACTTCTATGTGCCCTACTCCACCATTCCACCGCTGGCCTAAATTTATCTTGACTTTTTAGCTTAGGGCAGAGATAGAGATTCTCCCCGCCCCCACCCCAGTCAGGAAGTAATTATGGAAATAGTCAGAAAGAACCCCCTTTCTTCCTGGCAGGCTAATTTGCCACATTCCTCCAACGTTCCTTTGGGAGCCCCTTTGCCTGAATTTAGAGATTTTTGTTTTAAGAGATGGGTATAATTTTAGAGAATTCATCACTAAAGAAACACTTAAGCAGAGAGACGCCGATTAAATGAGAGTTTCTGTCCGAAAGCAATCAAAAACTTAAGCAAGCGTGATAGACTACACTTCCTTTTTAATACACACCATATGTCTGCTTTTATTCAGGGACTGGAGGAGTGGGCTAGTGCTTGTTTTCACAGATTGTATAAATGACAGCCCTGTAATCACTTCTCCCTGCTAGGTGATGTATTTTAGAATGTGCTAAATCGAGTGATAAGGATGAACTGAAAACCAGTGCTAGTAACTACTTCAGACAGACCACTAAAAGGTCTTTGGTTAATGTCTGCAATATTGGGGACTTTGGGTCTTTGGGGGATGGACTGTTTTATAGGTAAAGATAAAGGTGTCTGAGGGGAGGTTCAGTGCTGACATTAGTATCTCCTGTAGTTAATTTTTTTCTTTTGATACTTTCAGGCTTTGCTAAATGATACATACATAGAAAAGCATGTTTTCATAAACAGTTGTCTAGCTATATTCTATCCTCTTCTCTGTCTTTTTCCTTTCAGGGATGCAAACCCCGACTTCCCTCTGTTGCTTTGCCTCGGCATTAGTGGGAGGGGTGGGAGGAAACCATCCTGTATTTCTGCCTCGAGGGAAACAAGACATTCATGTTTGTGGAGTCTCTCTGTGACCAAGCCCTGGGCTAACCTGTTACATATGTGGGGGTATAATATTTCAAAGTGCTAATTGCCCGGTATAACTGACAATTCTCTCCAGCATGGTCCCTAAATGGAAAACCAACATGGCTGTGGGGACGATTTACAGTGGGGAACAAAGGTCTTTAGCTTTTAAGTTCAAAGGGCACCATCTGTGGTAGAGAAGTCTGCTTTGAAAAAAAAGAATGCAGCCAGCGAGGTCACATTTTTTCTTACTCATCTGAGACTGAAGAGATAAAGGAAAGCCTGGGGCTTGCAACTGAGTTTCTCTAGAGTGGCAGAGTGGCCCCCAAACCCTGGGCTGAATGGTCTTCTCCTTCCCTTGCTTGTATTTACTGGAGTTGCTTCCAAGTCAGCTAGAAAAGATTGAAGACTGAGTTTCTTTCTTTAAGATTTGAAGCAAAAATGGAGGAACTGAGTATAGTGGAGATTTGCTAAAAAAAAAAATTGAGTGAGCATACTAGTCAGAGTGTTTGCAGGTAGTGGATTTTTTGTCTTTTTTCTTTTCTTCTTCCTTTTTTTTTTGTTTGTTCCTGAAATTCTCGCTGACAAGCTTCCTCTTTTCTGACTTTACTAATGAACAGGTCTTGACTCTCCCTGCCTTGCTAGGTGGTCCTCATTTGGAGTAAAAGACTTAACAAACATTTGCTGCAATGACTTCACTTCCTAGCAATTTCTCCAGGAGTATTTCCCAGTCTTTGCAGCAAGGCATTGTGTTTTCCCCATTTCCTACGGACTGGGCTCTGTGTATCTGCTCAGTGCTCAGTGCTCATTGCCGGCCATCCGGCCCTGCATCCTCTGTTCTCATCCTCCAAGATCTTCAGTGCCCTCTGCTAGCACTCTCTCAAAATGCAAGTGAGGAAGCGTGATTTATTCACACACAAAAAAAATGTCATTTTTGAAGCAGAAGTCTGAGTGCTAAGAGTGAAAACTTCAGCACTCACTAGGAGGAATACTCTCAGTTTCCTCCTTCCCCAGAAAATATGCCCAGCCTCTTTGCAGTTCCTTCCTGTGCTCCTATTTTTAAACATCCCTGAAGTAGCCATTTTGGAGCCACAGTGACCACCAGCTGCTGGGATTTCAGCAGGGAGATAAGAGCTTTTGACTGTCTTTGCATGTGGCATGCAGGGCTTCTCTAACAGTGTCGAGTCCACCAGCCAGCTGGGCCAGAGGTTAGGGTCTTAGGTTCACACATAGTCCGTTGCACAGATGTCATTTTGGACAAATCATTTGTCTTTGTCTCAGTTCTTCATCCGCAAGATGGATTTCTAGCGCTACTGAGTTAGGATGAAATGAGCTGGGAAACACACAAACATTTTCAACATAAAGATGGCTTTAGAAAGCAGAAGAGTGGTTTAATTCTTGGAGGTAAGGTAATAAAAATATACACTATCTCTTATTAAGTCTATTAAGAAAAATAGGTACTGCTTTGGATGGGTTTCTTTTAATATTGGTATTAAAGAAAATCAATTTGGAACACAAATACAACTCAAAGTGTTTGAACACTTTCATTTTCATTAGTTATTTAGACCATTTTTTTTGCAAAGTTGAGAAAATTGTGTTGATTATTAGTCAGATTATTTACATTATTACATTTACATTAAGATAACTAGACCCTTAAAAGCTCACCAAGCAAACACCATGAATATGAGGGGACCCATAATCCTTAAGGAGAGTTGCTCTGTTCTGTTCTAATCTTTTGAAACGTTATTAAATTTTTATACTTGCTTGTGACAATCAGATGCAAGAAACTATCATTTTCAGCAAACAAAAAAAAAAAACTAAAGTACTCTGAAGGATACACAATTCCGTTTCCATTTTCACAGATGGAAATACTGCGAAGCTGGTTAGAGCATATTTATTTTCTACTGAATGGTCGCAGTGGAATATTTATTTCTAAATTAAAGTTGCCATTTAAATGTAAAAACTGTGTTCTTGTCACATGGATGTCCTCTGTGGCCTATGTTTCAAAAAGTGATAGTTGTAATAAATAGTCTTTTTACTTTGTTAAAGGCAGTAAGCAAAATTAAAACCATAGTTGCTCCTTTCTTCCTCTGCTATGATGTAGCAAAAAAAAAGAAAGAAAGAAAAAAGAAAAAAAAGAAAAGAAAAGAAAAAAGAAAAAGGGAAACTCGCTCAGGGGTTGAGGTGGTAAGGTGGGTGGAGTGCAGATGGGCATAGCCAAGAAAGAGAGAAGAGTTGGCTTAGCATTGCAGATGCATGCCCTGTGTCTGCTTGAGCAGGTGGAAAGTCAGACCCCATTTGCCTAAGAAGCACAAACCCACTGTCGGGACCCAAAAATGTGAGCCTACAACAACCCATTTTAGGACTGTTAAGTCCATGCCTGCGATGAGATTCAGAAGTATCACTTCTCTCATTTGTCCCTCATCCCCAAACATTTGCTCAACTCTGGTGGCATTTGAAAGCCACACACGATGAGGTCAATATTTTAACTTGGCGTTTGTGTCTGGATAAGGATGCTGACCAAGCTTCCTCTCCCAGAGTTTGCTCCTGCAGACTGGTGCTTTTTGGTAAACACTACTATCTCCTGACAAGATAACAAATAACTTTGATGTCAGGGAAAACCTCTTCCTCCCATGGCTAATTTTATCTCCAGGCAGAACTTCCCATAGTCCTTTGTTCATTGTGAGGACTTGGTAAACGCTTTCAATTAAAAAGCAAGGAATGTATCCCATTTACCTAATTCTTGTTTACTGAAGAGAATCTGTAGCTCTATATTTAGCAACGAATACAAGAATGCACATCATAGCAGCAATCAGAAAGACGCCTACACAGACAACTGAAAAAAAGAGAAAGTGGTGAAACCCTCAGGAAAAGAAAACAAACAACTTTTAGGAGAAAAACGTTCTGGGAAATGCTAGAAGAAAATGTTTACATGCAGTTACGACGGGAAATGTTTTCTATTTGCCATGGTGCTTGCTCCGAGTTTTGCCTGTTTTAGAGATGGTTTCTCCAAGCATTTGTGGACAGGGTTCCATACGTGAAGTGAATTTTTGGTTTCCCTATGATAAATGCTCATGTACAGTTTGGAGGCTGTGTGATATGTGTGTGTTAGTGCTGCTGTTTCCCTTTAATCCCATCTATACACTGTAAACATCTCTTCCTAGCACAGTGAACTGACAATTCCCCTTCCATTGAGATAGATCCCCTGAAGTTTGAACTGTTGATAATAAGCCTCTAGATTCTACAGGAAATGTTTAGTCATGTGTTGTGTATAAACATGATTCCTTATTGTCTGAGGTATCCTTTGAACTCTGAAAAATTCTACACAATCTCCTTGATATATTAAATATATAAACATGAAAATACATTAAAAAAGAAATCTTGCAACATGTAAGGCTTAATTTTCCTTCCAAAAAACCTTTTCTTTACATAGTAATCATTTATTTTTATTTTTGTTTATTTGAGGATGACTCTGGACTTCTACCTTCTTGCCTTCACTCTTGAGTGGTGGGATCATAGGTATATGCTTTGTACCTGGTTACATATTGTGCTGGAGATGTCACCAAGGGCTTTGTGTATCCTAGACTACGGCTCTGTCAACTCCTCCAATGTCATCAGTTAATTATTAATACCACCACCGATAGCTACAACTACAGGACAAGAAATAGAGACAAGACTCAAGTTACTTATCCTAGAAAATTGTATAACATTAAAAGCCTAGCTTTGCCTGTTTAAATCTGCTGTTGTATCCAGTGAATCATATAGACTCTGAATAGCAAAAACCATAGCTACAAAATTCCAATTCACAGCAATAAGGAGGATCACAGCCATGCTATCTGTGCCGCCCAAGGGGCTGTCTATCAACCCTACCACAGCTGCACAAGCGGGTGGAAAGGGTAGACACAACAGGCTGTCATATCCCAGGTACAAACCAAGTACGGGAATGCTTTTAGTGTCTCCCCCAGTCCCAGCGAGAGTACTACATGGATGTAGTCCTTTCATCTGCGTATATATGACTTTGTTTGTTTTTAATGTATACCAAAGTGAAATATACACATAGTCAGATATATCTTAAGTGTATGGAAAGGCGTTTTAAACAGTGTATACATTAACACTGGGAGTGCTGGTGAACACCTGTGACCCCAGCACCTCAGAGACAGAAGTAGGAGGATCAGGTATCTTCCTATATATAGTGAGTTCAAAGTCAGCCTAGGCGGTAAGAAAAAGTAAACAATAAAAAGGAAAAATGCGTTCATACATTAGCTACACTTTAAAAGTTCCATATTCTCCTGTGACAAATGCAATGTCCAGGTCATGCGATGTATATTTGATTCTCAAAGAAATCCATCTACTTAATATTCTCCCAGACCATTCCTATGTTAATACGGAATGCATTAGATATTAAACCTATCATCATATTCTTTGTTTTTTATCTCTTCTGATTATTTTTCATGGTTTTTGTATTGTTTGAACATCATACAAAGTATCCACAATTGAAATACAGATACATAACTATAAAACACATATAAATATGTTGGTAAATCAAAATAAATATCAAATGAAAATTGTTTACCTTGTTCAGTAATGTTTTTTACATAATTTAAATGAATATACATGTGTTGTGAGATATTTGGTTATACTGTGTAAAGATATGTCACTCTGAATGGTTTAAGAAAAAGCTGTGCAGCCAATAGTGAAGCAGGATTTTCAGGCTCAGAGGATCCTGAGAAGAAGAAGCCTTATGACAGATAAGATTTAATTTTCTTTCCATTTTCCTTCCTATAATTTTTAAATTACTTATTAATAATATCAGAAATTATGTTATACATTACTGAGTTAAAAAACACCTAATATGTAAATCCTCTGTTTATCGTTTTCCAGCGATATACATTCCAAATCATTATTGTCTCTCTTGCTTTTTGTGATATTGTTGCCAAGTATTTTGATTATGTAAATACTTTACCACATCAGGTGAAGTTGTAATAATTTTCGGTCACAGTTTATTTAGATGTAACTACACATTGAAGAATTCAACTTTTAATTAAGTTTAAAATTTTAAATGTTTACATTTTAATGAGAAAACTATTATGTCACTTCTCTCCTCTCCTTTACTCTCTCCAGATCTTCCCAAGTCTCCTCCCTTCAACGCCTTCACATCCCCCCTTATTCTCAAATTGATGGACTCACCTTTCCTGATTATTGTCACAAATATTTAGAGGGTCTTTATCTGTTCCACCTGCCAGCTCCCAAATCACCACAGGGGGACTTACTGTTAACTATGAAAGCTCGGCCAATAGCTTAGGCTTGTTTCTAACTAGCTCTTATAACTGAAATTAACCCATTTCTATTAACCTATGTGCTGTCACGTGGCCCGTGACTGACTGCTTCCTCTCCTCCTGTATGTCTTGCTTATTCTCAGTCTCCCCATGTCCCTGCCATTTTTCTTCCCAGTCTCCTCTGCCTGGAAATCCTGCCTCGCTTTTGACTGCTTAGCTTTTTATTAAACTAATCAGAGTGTCATATCTTTACAAAATATAATCAAATATCTCACAATATACACACATACACACATACATATATTCATTGAAATTATGTAAATATGTCAGGTAGTGGTGGCACCCTTGGGAGGCAGAGGCAGGCAGATCTCTGTGAGTTTGAGGCAAACCTGGTCTATAGAGTGAGTTCCAGGACAGCCAAAGCTACACAGAGAAACCCTGTCTCAAAAATCAAAGGCAAAAACAGAAACAAAATTATGTAAATAGTTTACCAAGTAAGGTGAATACTTCTCAGCTCATACATAGTTTTTATTTACCATCATATTTAAAAAATCATCTTCTAAAAGTTCTTTCTGGCATGTCTTGTTTCTTTGAATTGAAAAAAAGTGTTTTGTATTTGGTAGCAACAATTTCTTTTGGTTTTGTTTGTGTCAAAATGTTTTTATCAACATTTTGGAAGACTGTTATCACTTGGCATAGGTTTCCAGGTTGTCTTTTGTTGTGGTGGTGGTTGTTTAAACTTGAATGGCATATCATTGTTTGTGTGTGTGTGTGTGTGTGTGTGTGTGTGTGTGTGTGTGTGTGTGTGTGTGTGAGCGTGCGTGCATTTACGACACTGGGCTGGAACCCAGAGCCTCCAACTGCTTAGGGAGTGTACTGCCACTGAGCTGTATCCTGGCTCTGCTTATTTCTACTGAGAAACGTGCAACAGGGACTGATTTGATCCTTGGATAAATAAAGCTTACACTTTTCCTTTGGCTGTTTGTAGGTTTACCTGTGTCCTTTTGTTGCCAGCAGATCTTAAGAGCTGATCTGGGGGTGGTTTTCTTTGTTATTTGTTCAGCTTCGGGTACATATGACTTTTGGCTCTTGTTTGTCATCTTTCACGGATTTCCAGGGCTTCTGGATTATTTAGCCTCCACATGCGGTTTCTTAGTATACTACCCTTTCTTCTCATTCCAGATTTCAGCCTTCTATGCCACATGCATATACCTTGGCACCCTGTCCCACACTCTTTGTTCTGTGTTATTTTGTAATTAATTAATTCTTTAAAAATAAATCTTTTCCCATTTTACATACCAATCCCTATGCCCACTCCCTCCCCTCCTTCTGCTTCTTCTACCTCCCCTGCACCCCACTATCATCCTCTCCTCAGAGAGGGTGATGCTTCCCATGGGGAGTCCAGCACATTGTTTTGAGGCAGGACCAAGGCCCTCCCCACTATAACTAGGCTGAGCAAGGTACCGTTCCAAAAAGAATGGGCTCCAAAAGCCAGTTCAAGCAGTAAAGTCCAGCTGAAGAGAGGGAGGAGTGATAATATGAACAAAGTGGTCAAGACCATGATGGGGATACCCACTGTAACAACTGACCAGAGCTTGTGGGAGCTCACTGACTCTAGACAGTGGGGAAACCTGCATAGGACAGAACTAGGCCCTCTGAATGGGGGTGACAGTTGTGTGGCTGGGGCAGTTTGTGGGGCCACTGGCATTGAGACCAGGATTTATCCCTACTTCTTATACTAGCTTTTTGTTCTGTGTTCATATTTTGCCCTCTACATGTGGTAAAGTAGGTGCTGCCCTTTCATCACGTTTGTTAGGTCATCCATGTACATATTTATTGTTTTCTTTACTTCTCTTTCTTTTTTTTAAAGTTTATTAAAATATAAAAGTTTCCATTTTCACCCCTCCTCCCAATACCCTCCCACTCCCCCCACTCCCTCTCCTCTTCCCTCTCCATCCCTAAGAGCAGTCCTGGTTTCCTGCCCCATGGGAAGTTCAAGTTCCTCCCCGCTCCCTCCAGGTCCAGAAAGGTGAGTATCCAAACAGACTGGATCCCCAAAAATCCAGAATATGCAGAGGAAACAAGTCCCAGAGTCATTGTCAATGGCTTTTCAGAAAGACTTCGGGTCAGCCACATTCAGGGAATCCAGCCTCCTCCAGAGAATCTGATTGGATCAAGCGCTCCTTCAGTCTCAGTCAACTGGCCTTGGTGAACTCTCATTAGATCAGTCCCCTTGTATCAGTTGGTGATCGCTCCCCTTGGGGTTCTGATTTCCTTTTTCATGCAAAATTCAAGATGTCATTGTTCTTTACCGCTGAGTAAAACTCTAATGTATATATGTTCCACACCTTCTTTAACCATTCTTCTATTGAGGGGCACCTAGGTTGTTTCCAGGTTCTGGCTATTACAAATAGTGCAGCTATGAACATAGTTGAACAAATACTTTTGTAGTATGATAGGGCATCTCTTGGGTATATTCTCAAGAGTAGAATTGCTGGGTCCTGAGGGAGGTTGACTCCCAGTTTCCTGAGAAACCACCACACTGATTTCCACAGTGGCTGCACAAGTTTGCATTCCCACCAACAATGGATGAGTGTTTCCCTCATTCCACATCCTCTCCAGCATAGGCTATCATTGGTGTTTTTGACTTTAGCTATTCTGACAGGTGTAAGATGGTATCTCAAAGTGGTTTTGATTTGCATTTCCCTGATTGCTAAGGAGGTTGAGCATGACCTTAAGTATCTTCTGGCCATTCGAACTTCATCTGTTGTGAATTCTCTGTTCAGATCAGTACCCCATTTTTTAATTGGGTTAATTAGAGTTTTAGTGTCTAGTTTCTTGAGTTCTTTGTATATTTTGGAGATCAGACCTTTGTCTGATGAGGGGTTGGTGAAGATCTTCTCCCAGTCAGAAGGCAGCCTTTTTGTCTTACTGACAGTGTCCTTTGCTTTACAGAAGCTTCTCAGTTTCAGCAGGTCCCATTTATTCATTGTTTCTCTTATTGTCTGTGCTACTGGGGTCCTACTTAGGAAGTGGCCTCCTGTGCCTATATCTTGTAGACTACTTCCCACTTTCTCTTCTATCAGGTTCAAAGTGGACAGATTGATGTTGATGTCTTTAATCCATTTGGACTTGAGTTTTGTGCATGGTGATAGATATGGATCTACTTTCATTCTTCTACTGGTTGACATCCAGTTATGCAGCACCATTTGTTAAAGATGCTTTCCTTCTTCCATTGTATACCTTTAGCTCCCTTGTCGAAAATCAAGTGTTCATAGGTTTGTGGGTTAATATCCGGGTCTTCTATTTGATTCCATAGGTCGACTTCTCTGTTCTTATGCCAATACCAAGCTGTTTTCAATACTGTTGCTCTATAATAGAGTTTGAAGTCAGGGATGGTAATGCCTCCAGAAGTTCCTTTATTGTATAAGATTGTTTTGGCTATCCTGGGCTTTTTATTTTTCCATATAAACTTGATTATTGTTCTCTCAAGTTCTGTGAAGAAGTTTGATGGGATTTCGATGGGAATTGCATTGAATCTATAGATTGTTTTTGGTAGAATCCATCATATAAATAAACTGAAAGAAAAAAACCATATGATCATTTCATTGGATGCTGAAAAAGCATTTGACAAAATTCAACACCCATTTATGATAAAGGTGTTGGAGAGACTGGGGATACAAGGATCATACCTAAATATAATAAAAGCAATATACAGGAAGCCGACAGCTAACATCAAATTAAATGGAGAGAAACTCAAAGCCTTTCCACTAAAATCAGGAACACGACAAGGCTGTCCACTCTCTCCTTACCTCTTCAATATAGTGCTTGAAGTTCTAGCAATAGCAATAAGACAACATAAGGGGATCAAAGGGATTCGAATTGGAAAGGATGAAGTTAAACTTTCGTTATTTGCTGACGATATGATAGTGTACATAAGAGACCCCGAAAACTCTACCAAAGAACTCCTACAGCTGATAAACACCTTTAGTAACGTGGCAGGATACAAGATCAACTCCAAAAAATCAGTGGCCCTCCTATACACAAAGGATAAAGAAGCAGAGAGGGAAATCAGAGAAACATCACCTTTCACGATAGCCACAAATAGCATAAAATATCTTGGGGTTACTCTAACCAGGGAAGTGAATGACCTATTTGACAAGAACTTTAAGCCTTTGAAGAAAGAAATTGAGGAGGATACCAGAAAATGGAAAGACCTTCCCTGCTCTTGGATTGGGAGAATCAACATTGTAAAAATGGCAATTCTATCAAAAGCAATCTATAGATTCAATGCAATCCCCATCAAAATCCCATCAAACTTCTTCACAGACCTTGAGAGAACAATAATCAAGTTTATATGGAAAAACAAAAAACCCAGGATAGCCAAAATAGAGCCATTGACAATGACTCTGGGACTTGTTTCCTCTGCATATTCTGGATTTTTGGGAATCCAGTCTGTTTGGATACTCACCTTTTTGGACCTGGAGGGAGCGGGGAGGAACTTGAACTTCCCATGGGGCAGGAAACCAGGACTGCTCTTAGGGATGGAGAGGGAAGAGGAGAGGGAGTGGGGGGAGTGGGAGGGTATTGGGAGGAGGGGTGAAAATGGAAACTTTTATATTTTAATAAACTTTAAAAAAAAGAAAGAGAAGTAAGGAACTTCTGGAGGCATTACCATCCCTGACTTCAAACTCTATTACAGAGCTACAGTATTGAAAACAGCTTGGTATTGGCATAAGAACAGAGAAGTCGACCTATGGAATCGAATAAAAGACCCGGATACTAACCCACAAACCTATGAAGACCTAATTTTCGACAAGGGAGCTAAAGGTATACAATGGAAGAAGGAAAGCATCTTTTACTTCTCTTTCTTATACTTTTGAGTTCTAGAGATGTCACTTGATTCCCTCATTAGTGGATTGTTTTGTGATGACATTCCCTACGTTGCTGTGTATTTCCTTGAGTGACTATAGAAACTGTGCCTGCTAACTTCACAATCTCTCTCCTGTCTGCACCTCTTTCTGTCAACGTGATTCTCCTAAATCTGGTCCCAGCCACACGGCTCCCTCTATGCCCATGAACATGGTTCTCCAAGGGCATGGTTCCTGAAACACACGCACAGATTTTCATCTGTCTGTTCTGTGAAACTGTAGAAATCTTTGCTCAGCCTCTCTGTCTTCTTGTGATCTCTTAGTCCACCTTTCTGTGTTCTGAAGGGCGTGTGGCATCGTGACCAAAAGGGCATAGGACAGGAAGCGCATCTCAGAATTTTCCTGCCTGTTAGGATTGTAGTCCCTAGAAATCTAGGCTTCTGCCCTAGCTTTTCCAAACGGCCAAGCCGACTCATCAAAAAGACTTTGTGAAATTTTTGTAGTTGTACTGGCTTCGAAGACTGGTTTATGCTGATGTTACCCCATGTTTCTAAACAATACATAGGATGTGTTCTAGAAAAAGCCCCTGGGGTTGTCCCTCGTGCAGAGAGCCTCAGGATACAAGGAAACTGTTGTCAAATGAAGCAAGTACAGTGTTACTCCTCCTGTTCCTCCCTCTTGTCTCTTCTTTCCCTCATTTTCCTCCTCCTCCTTCCTTCCTCTTCTGAGTTGAGGGGCCTTTGGGCTTTGTGTGTGTGTGTGTGTGTGTGTGTGTGTGTGTGTGTGTGTGTGAGTGTGTGTGTGTGTGTTTTGAGACAAGGTTTTATGTAGCACAAGATAACCTGGAACTCATCATGTAGTGGAGGCTGGTCTTGAACTTCGGATCACCCTATGTTTACTCCTCAAGAGCTGAGATTGGTTAGAGTAAATCACAAGGCAAGACCCTTCCCTATGGGCTGACATTCCTTTAGCTAAGGTCCCTCAGGAACAGCCTTTTACTGATGAACACCAGAATTTCACAGTTCTTCTCTGAGTACTGTGTTCCTTGTGTGTGACTCTTCTATGAGCTAAGCAATCACAGCCTCCAGGGAGTTCAGTTGACACTCGCAGAAATGGGGAGGATTGTAATACCTCCACCTGAGCACACAGGGGCTTTCTACCTCCTGTTGTTTGCAACTCTGCCTCAGCTGCATGAGAAGGAACCAGAGTTTACAGGCCATGAAGAACAGGGGCATGGAGGTTCACCTATGCAGCTACCAGGAATCTCTCTTTGCTAAAGGATTTTCAAGTATAGGCTCTTGGAGAAGGAGTACCCATACCCCTGTGAGTCACTCCTTGTTCATGCTATGTATAGACCCCCACTGAGATCATTAGTTTTCCAAAGTGAACTTTGGTGGAAAATCCTGACTTAGCTTGTCATTAGGGCCTTAAAAAGAAGGATAGATGTTGCTTATGCTTCCCCTTAGAAATGACTATTAGAAACAATATTATATAAAAACTATAAAACATAAGCCAATCTCCTTTCCCACCACAGACAAATGTGGAGGCTGATAATTGACATACACAGACAGTCTGGATTATGTATATCATTATGTTTTCTTTCTTTTTTTTTTTGATTGTGAATGAGCTAAGTACAGACATTTCATTGTATGGGCTGCTAAGCTAAACCAACATATATATTTTAAAGGTATCTTGACTTCAAAATTTGGGTGTAAAGATATGTTTCTTGGAAAAGAGGTTCTGCTTTTGTTTCCACAGGAGAGGGAAAAGTGTGTATTCATTACCGGTTAATATGGTTTGATTAAATAAGACTCCCCCACAAGTAATGGCACAGATAATCCAACATCCATGACAGCTTCAGGACTGCTAACAAAGATGGATCTACCACACAGGATACCCCAGAAAAGACCTTATTAACAGCATTCCCAATCAACAGAAAATCATCTAGAGAACAATGGCCAAATTCCCTAAATGATTGTCTATAAATATTTGTTTACATTTAAAGGAGGATATACTATGGAGATGAATAATTTACATTGGTATGGATCTTGATCTATTGACACAAATTTAAGGTCAATTTTGTTATATATATTTCTGTTGTTTAAGGTATTATGTTTGTGCAGCTCATTTAAAAATGTAATGTATAGTTAAAAAATACAGTGAGACATGTCTGTCTCTGGCAATTACTTCAGGGAGGTTGATGGGCATTGAAGAAACTTGTTATGAAACTTGCCTTCAATGTGACAAGGCTAGTCATTTGGGCAAGAAACTGCTCTTGCCTAGACTGCTTAATGGTATGCTGTACGAACTGGACATGCAGGGCCCACAAAAAATGACTTCTGAACTTGCCTAAAGAAGGTAAAACAGTCCTTCAGGGTTCCTGCTTCATGAAAGAGTCTGTCAGACATTCTGTAGGACACAGAAGAAATTGACTGACAAACTGCCAATACAGGTAAATCTGTCTTTAAATTTTCCTGCTTCATGAAAAAGTCTGTCAGATACTATGAGCCTGTAGGCTGAAGATGGACGCCCTAAAGATACAGAAGAACTTTGTGTGACTGTCAATTCTAGAGCTTTGGAAGTTGCTTACAGTATACTTTTTGTTTATTTAGGTAATATTATATCCTTCTGGGGTGTTTGATGGATTTAAAGAATAGATAGTTGTAATTATAGTTTTTCTTAGTTATGATAAAAGATAAAATATAAATATTGTAACTCTAATTCTTGCTTGATAACTGTTTTGTTTTATCTTGCTATGTTAACGATAAAACCTTCCTTTTTATTTAGATAGAAAATGGGAGGTGATGTGGGATTCCCCTTCACATGCTGTGAATGTGTTGTTTTTTTTTTTACCACTGGTTAATAAAGAAGCTGCTTTGGGCCTGTGGCAGAGCAGAATAGAGCAAAGTGGGAATTCTTAGCAGAGAAAGAGGAGAAAAGAAGGTAGAGTCAGGGAGATGCCATGTAGCTTCTGAAGAAGAGAGATGCCCTGGAACCTTACCAGTAAGCCTCGAGCCTCATGGTAAAATACAAAATAATAAAAATGGGTTAATTTAATATGTAAGAGTATTTTGTATATACAGATGTAAAAAAGCGCACAGCCCCTGACTGCTGGATTTGGTTCTTTTTCCTGGCTCGTGCAGAGCACTGCTGATCTGTGAGTCCACCCCTAAATAAAGAACCCTTTATTATATTCCATTCTGAGCTAGTGTGGGACTATTTTGTTTAATCTACAACAGATAAGTAATATTAGCTTATCAATTTAGTCAGCATCTGGACTATCATTTGAAATTCATAAGTTAATCTTATTCTATAACCTTTTTCATAGTATGTGTGTAGGTGTGTGTGTGTGTGTGTGTGTGTGTGTGTGTTTGCCTATGTATGAACTGCATGAAAATGTGAATTTCAGATCACCAAGAGAAATACCAACAATTTCTGTTGCAGATTTAATTGAGGTAAGATGCTGCAAGAATCACTTCTTATTTTATGAGTGTTCAGAGGTTAGTTTGCATGTGTGATACTGAGAATCAAATGTGATCTTTCAAAATTTCCTGTTCTCTCTTACATGTATAACATAGGTTTATATTGGTGTGTGTGTGTGTGTGTGTGTGTGTGTGTGTGTGTGTATGAGTGTGTGTGTGAATATAACCTAAAATTAGAAGGAGACTGGGAGAGATGAAGAAGAGGACTAAAGAGAGAAGGAAGAGAAAGTACTAAGTTCTATGTGGTGGGGATGGGAAGGAAGGGAGAACAAAGCGGGTGGAGCAAATGGGCAAGTTGAGAGCAGAGTGCAATCTAAGGGCAATAATGATATATACATATGAGAACATCACAATGAAGCCCATTAGTTTGTGTATTAGTTAAAAAAATAGAAGTATTTCACTCAAAGACTTAATGTGCAACTAGCAAGTAACTGACTAATTCATATAATAGATCGGAATAACAGAAAGTACGTTTTCACACAATATGATTAGCTTATTTCCTTTGTTATAAACTACATCGCTTTGTATCTCCAAGGAAGGCATTCCAACTTCTAAGTTCATTCTCCTATAGTCCCAGGATTAGCCTCAAAATCCTCACACAAAGAACTTTCAATACTATACTTACTATAGATGCTGAGGAGAAGTGTTTCCCAACATTTCAATGCTTCCTGTTTACTTAGCAATGTGTTCTAAAACATCTCCACAATGGCCGTTTGATTATTTTCTTTCTTTTTAAAAACCCAACTCTCATCTTCATTGTGGTAGGGAAGTTTATGATTTAAGCATTCACATAGTAACTATCATTCTGTTGTGGGATGTCTTGCTCAGACTTGATATGAGTTGAGGGAAGAAACTTGGTCCTTTCTTAACTTGATATGCCATGCTTTGTTGACTCCCATGGGAGGCCTTACCCTTTCTGAGGAGTGGATGGGGGTCATGTGGAAATGAGGTAGGTGAGGGAACAGGAGGAAAGAAGGGAGAGGAAACTGTTTGGCATGTAAAATAAATAAAAAATTTAATAAAAATAAAAAAGAATTTATTTAGGAAAGTCAACTCTTCCTTTGCATGTATGATCTTTAAACACAGAATATCCACTAGTAAAATTTTCCAGCAGTGAAATGTAGATATTTGAGAGCTGTTGAAAATTACAAATCTTCCAATGTCCTCAAGAAAAGGAAGTTGTAATTGATTACTATAAGTTTTGTGAGCACAATTAAAGCTTTGCTAATAGTAAATTCTTATTCATCTAGTTAATGTTCGGTATCGCAATCCCTTAGGGGAATGCTGTTGAGACAGTCACTGTGTGGGAGGGGACACTTACCTTCCTGCGGTTCTGGGAATCCGCCCTCAATGTTTGATATGCCCTTAAATCCTGTGATCAATGAAATCCAGCTATAATCAGAAGCTGGATGCAGTCCTAGGTGTTCTCCATGGTCCTTTTCTCTCTATTCATTTGCCTTTGGTAGTTATTAAAAAGCCAGAACCTGGATATTTTGCATAGAGATGTTTAAACCAGACTGCCAAAACCTGTTTCCCACAGCGTTTTAAAAGCCACTTTTCAGATATACAAGAACTCTTATTTGTCGAAAATCTGCATGAATCTAAAATTAAACACAACAGCAGCAATTCATGCTAAAATGGCTTCATAAAGAAGGAAACCATGGCAACCAAATTTATTTATTTTTAACTGCACCAGACATTATCTCGATCTTCACCCCAGTACTAAGTACATAAGGCCCTGGCTTCTCATATGCAGCCTTGTTCCCACTGGCATTCTGTAAGTCAAAATTAGCCATGGATATTGTCATATTTATATTCCTAAATGTAACGTCACATTTACTCATGATGTACTGAAAAGAGCCTTTGGAGAAGGAAGTCCTGTGTATGTCGAGGTGAAGCCCACCTCCTGTGTATCTCAGGGTCAGTGTGCTGCTTCTTCTGCCTGCCTCAGGCTCTCTGGTCTTCAGACTGGCCCTGATCCTACCTTGTAGAAGCAGGCTGACCACACAGGGCAAAAGCAGACAGCAGTACGGTGATAAGCATGCGTTATAGCATTCTCATAGTGTAGAGGCTCTTGGTACTCAGGAATCCTGTCTTCGCTCGTTACCTGGAGTGTTTGCTTTGAAAGCACTCCTTAGGATCCTGTTCTTCCATCTCAGGGCCAGATAATTCGCACTTAACAATGCCTTTTTCTTCACCAAACACTTAGCACTTCTAGGTAAAAGTCTGGGTTTTGTTAGAATAGCTTCAACGTGCTCATCAGAAATTTTCATGATGAAATTGGAAACGAAAACCATATTTTCCTGTTTCTAAATTTCAAAAACAGCCCACTTTTAAAAAGGGAAGCTGAGTTGAGGTTCAATCTAGGTATTTTAATGTAGGTTTAGGCATGCGGACTGAGAGAAATGGAAGCACTCAGGAGACAAGTGGAGGCACTCACCAGAGAAATGGAGGCACTCAGAAGGAACGGCAGAGCATGTCAGAGAGCCTGAATGTGTGGTCTTCTCAAAAAAGAGTAGAGAAAGGGCACACTGAATTTATCAGCATTCTCTAGAGGAACTGAACAGATATATATTACGCATAACAAATACCTTTAACATAGTACAAACAATATATACAATATATATACATATACATAGCTTATATTATGTTAAACTTATACATATATAGTATGATATATATCATATATGTATCATATATGTATATGTACATATATAGTATGATATATATATATATAATGTTAAAATAATAACAGCAAAAGCCTTCCACCAGAGAGGCAGAGGATCTGGAGTAATGTAGTTGCCCAACTTTAAGAGTGGGTGCCTCAGCAATGGGAGGAATCCCACAATGACTGTTTTACTCTGAGAGGCTGAGAGCATGGTAGTTGTGTCCATGAGGGTGGATACCTCAGCAGTCCCAATATGGTGTTGAAAGAATTTCTGCAGAGCAGGTCTTAGGAATGATGGTAACTCCGCAGTGTGGGTTCTGACGTCAGTGAAGGAAGCAATAGCAACACCTAGAGGAAAGGCCGCGTGGGTAAGAGGGAAGGTCACAAGAGCATAAGACAAATAATCGCTTCTGTCACACCTTTTCCATCTAGGCTGCCACCAGAAGCTCCTACCCATACTCTGAGTAGAACTTCCTACATCAGTTAAGGCACTCCCGCAGGCAAAGCTCTCCGATAAGGAGACTTTAATTTGTGGCAAGTTTACATAAAAACGAGCCATCACAGATGCCCAAGTGCAGGCGTAGACTTCCAGGGCAGAGGCGCCACAACACACTTTCGATACTATTATTTATTTGAAAATCTAGTAGTTTGTCTTAGTAAATATCATTAAATCCAACATGGTATTTTAAATGTGTCTTTCATAATTTCTTTATTTTTTACTTCTGTTAGAAATATTGGCAAGAAAAACTCAGTATGTCCAAAGCTACAGCTTCATTCTTCCTTGTTTCTGTTGTCCAGACATTCTGTAGGGTCCTGAATGAAACACGTTCTGTCCTGTTAAAGATCAAAACCTCGGCGACAGAAACCACCACCAGGATGTTTGAAGGAACGAAGGGAATAACTCTAATGGAGTCAGATAGAAAATTGACCTTACATTTTCTGAAATAAATGGAAAATGTGATGTATAAAAGCACTGTGGCCTCCTCGTCTATGGTCCGTTTCCAGGGTTAAATCAGGGGTCATGGGAAGAATGTGCCTTTTAACAATCTACTAGCAAGAAGCCTTTAGCTCCTTGGAGTTTCATTTCAGTTTCGTCTCTCCTTGTCCCTCTTCTCCGTTTTCCAGGGTTTCCATCCATGGGATTGAGTGGTAGGCCCATTTCCTTGACTTCCATTCACTGCTTTCTAGGATCAGAGCCAAGGTGAGCAGGTATTGTAAGAACACAGGCAAATCTCAGGCAGGTACTCAAGGAAAAGAATGACTACTTAATGATGCACTGAGTGTTACATCTGTTGTTTTTTTCTCCCCCTGAAGTAAAAGAAGACAAACAGAATAAAAACACAGTTCTCAAATTGCTTCTTTGAAAGCAGACGATGCCAGAAGCGCTTTGCCTTTCAGCTCCGGTACAGAGACACGGATTCTTCCTTTGCTTGCAGAAAGAGGGAGGCAGGGATATCACAGCTTCTCCATTTCCACAGCTGCGGTTGCTCTGTTTTCTGTGATGGCCTCTTTGTTTCCAACACCTCCCATTTCTGGTAGCTGCTTGGAAGATTTATTCAGCAAATATTTAGTTTGTCCCAGCATGGAATGAGTCAGTGCCCATGATAAATGATGAGATGACGAGCCCCGATGTCTGCCTGTGGGCGTGGAGGAACACGAGGGAGTCCAGGTGCAGCCAACGTTTGCAGTCACCATCCTTGAGGGATGTTAAAGTGAATCCTGCTTACTCCATGACCAAAAGATAATGAGCCCCACAGTAAAGGAGACGGTACTGTCTTCTGTGCTTCGGGGAATACTGTGAAGTGGGTGTCCTTAGCAGAAACCAAACTTCAGTTGTCCTCGGCACTCCACATACCTGTATCATGACCCCACACAGGGGTGCGAACATGTGTGCAATATAAATGGGCAAATAACATAAATTCAAATAACCTAAAGCAAAGTTTGGCATAACTTAACACAGAAATTAAAAACAATAGACGCTTAATCTTTCTGTGTTTATCATCAGATTTATCGTCAAATGCTACTAAGTTTGATGCCTTTATATTGGAAAACCATTTATACATGGATAAAACTCAGAGGAGTGCTATTTATTACTGGGAAGTAAAGGTGGGAAATTATTAAACTTGTTAATTACACAATTACATATGCAAGTGGCAGGGAAAGCATGGGAACCCTGAGCAGCGGTCCCTCTCATTTCCCAGAAGCACTCGGTTCTGAGTGTACGTATTTAAATTGTGAGTGTGTGGTGCCCTGAAGGCAAAGACCAAGGCCGCCCTCGCAGTCTATCACAAAGATACATTCCCAGCCCCTTAAATGATTTTGCCACTGAAAGCAAATAGGAAAGGGAGAACACCAAACTATAATTGGAATTGAAGATTTAAAGCCTGATATTTTGTTCAAAGCCATGTTACTATTTGCATTTTTTTACTTATGTGTTAAGTTCAGCAGTATCCGTTGTACAGTGGGATTACAAGAATCTTTGACACAATCAAAGCAAAGGGGAAAGTCAGGGAGAACTAAGGCGGAAGGGGAGACATGTCAGAGATGAGACTGCCATGAGACCCGCTTGCCCACATTCCAGAGCTCCGTGTCTCCTGGCCATTGCTCTCAGTGGGAAGCCAGCAATTACCTCTTCACAGTGTCCTTGGACCGAACCTGAATAGTTTCGAAGAAACATAGTAATTTTCGCTACTTAGACTGAGAAGCATTTCCTTCTCCCATGGGTCTTCATAAAAAAGCCAATGAATCGACTGGAGGGAGACCTCTGGGAGAGGATCTTCACTGGAACGGGGTACATTTCATGGAGGCGCTGCCTCATAGAATGTCCCCAGGGGCTCATGCACACTCTTTCATCCAGTAACTGAAGTTAGTTAACCTTTCTGTGGCTGATGTGCTCACTTCGACCAGGATAGGAGAGCCCAGTTGACCCCTTGGACTCCATCCAGCAGTAAAGTTATCTGTTTTGGTTTCTGATCATTTCAGTAGGTCTTTTTAAAAGTTCTTCTTGCTAAACAAAGAAACAAGCAAACAAAAACCAAAAACCAGTTCCCAGCTTCTTCTGAAATAAGATTCTGTGCATGTGTATACTCAATCTTCCTGAGACTCTACAGTACTGAATAGAGACCAGGCAGGAAAAAGAAGCCCTAAGAAACCCTATCAATTGTGAAAAGAGAAGTATTTAAGGAATTTCTAACTGGCACTAAGGAGGCATCCATAGATATATAAAAGGAGACTGAATGACAGTCCACACTGAAAGCATAGCTGCAGAGGATTTGCTCCCGAAAGCCAAGTTCAGACTTACTGGAGAGGTGAGGTTGGCTCTTCTGGCTGTAAGATTTCTAATGCTTCAGGTCACGTTCAGTTTATTAGTGACTCTGGAGAGAAAGGACATGTGGACAGGAAGCGGTGTGAAGGATGTCTTCTAGTGGGGTCCCAGCAGCGCTTGTGAGGCCACATGCCTCCAGAGTTTCCATGCAGCCACACTGCAGAAGAAAAAGAGCAGATACAGCCACTCGACAGAAGTCTCTGCCTCTGGTCCTGCCCCTCTGTTGATATCTGTGGCTGATGAAACTGAAAAACAACACAAACTGAAGAAGAGAAATATTTCAGGTTCAACTGCAGTCACACAGTAAAGAATGAATTTGAAAATCAGCAGTAGTAAATGGATGACTGGCAGACTTACCTTCCCCAACCATCGGATCCCAAGATGTGGAATGCACATTTTCAAAACAAATGGTTTGCTGCTCAAGGAGCTAGCATGAGAAAAAAGCTGTGGCCTGGGGTTTCAGTAATATCTCCAATAAGTGGTTAACCTTCTCTTTGTCAAATAAACATACTGTTATTTCTGTATATGAGTTAGATGTGGTAGTTGAGACCATCAAAATATCACTCAATTAGTCAATTATTATCTGAATAAAGGAGATCATAGTTTAGGTACATGTTAATTCATTAATTTAGTCAGTCAATAAATATTCAGTGAATACTGACTTTCATCTAGGTGCTGGAAATACAGATAAAGGTAAAACTGAAAAGGCTCCCATGTCTTAAAAGTGGTAATCGCCTTGAAGAAGATGTGTGAGGTCAATGAGAACAGCTAAGAGAGAGACATAGCTTACTCAGGTCAGGAAAATGTCCTAGTTGTAAAAGCTCAAAAGGAGCTCACTGTCACCCAGAAAAGTGAACATGGCATGCAGAGATCCTGGGAAGGGAGGGAGCGCACACTGACTCGAGTCTGAAGGTCTGTGTGCTTGATGCAGGGATCCTGGTGAGACTTCACTGAGAGAGACTCCCTCCGCAGCCATTTCACCTCTGCTCTCCTGGGCCTCCGGCTTAACTATCTAGGTTACTGATTTGAATTATTTGGCTTCCATGTAATTTCACAAGACACTTATTAGATTGTTATAAAAAATTGGGGGGGCTACACATGTAGCACAGCACACTTGTGGAGGTCAGAGACAACTTGTGAATCCGGTTCTTTCCTTCCATCTTTGTGTGGTTATCAGGGCGTTAGCTCAGGTTGTTATGCCTGTATTTCAAGGACTTCGCCCACTAAGCCATCTTCCTGGTCCCCATTTCTCCATAATAGATTTCTCCTCTCTGCATATGAACTTTCTGTGGGTTCTCTGTCTCTTGAGAACTCTGATACACATTTTTAACAGTTCGGTAAACACATTAATTCCTTCATGAGAATTTGATCTCTACCTAAATGAGTCTCCATTGGGAGGCATTAGCAATGTCTCCAGGCATTTGATTGCTATCACCTGACAATGATGTTTGATGTTCCTGGCATCTAGAGGATTAGAAAGGCTAAGCCTCTGCACATGAGAAAAACAGAGCGACTTGTCTACCACCCTAAGAAATAGTTGAGAAATTGCTTCGTGTGAGTGGATTAACACTAAGATATTTTAGCAGGATTTAGGTTACAATTGTTATGATGAAACACCATGAACAAAGCAACTTGGAAAGGAAAGGGTTTGTTTAGCTTGCACTTCTACATCACAGTTCATTATTGAAGGAAGTCAGGACAGGAACTCAAACAGCGCGGGATCCTGGAGGCAGGAGCTGATACAGAGACCATGGAGGGGTGTTGCTTACTGACTTGCTCATCATGAGTTGCTCAACCTGCTTTCTTATAGAACCCAGGACCACCAGTCCAGGGATGGCACCACCCATAATGGGCTAGGCCCCCTCCTATTGATCAGTAATTAAGAAAATGCCCTGAAGTCTTACTTGTAGCCTGATCTTATGGAAACATTTTCTTGATTGAGATTCTCTCCTCTCTGATTACTCTAGCTTGTACCAAGTTGAAAAAAAAAAAAAAAAAACTAGCCAGTACAGAGGAAGAGGGTAGAGATTAAGAGATAAAGGTGATGAACATGGAGATTTGTTCTTCAAAGCCATCTTAGTTTTGAACAACAACAACAACAACAACAAACAGGTATACTGGTGAGTATTTGATGACATGACACAAATAGGGTCACCTGGGAAGAGGGAATCTCAGTTGAAAAATTACCTCCATCAAATTGGCATGTAGGCGTGTTTATCAGGTATTTCTTAACTGTGAGCTGATATAGGAAGGTCCAACATACTTATGTAAGTGGGCCTGATCTGTAAAAGAAAAGTAGCTGTCCAAGGAGGAAAAAAAAAAATCAAGTCAGTGTGTAGTATTCCTACGTGCCCTCTGCTTCAGGCTCTATCTCCAAGTTTCTGCCTTGGGTATCACAGCAACAGAAAGCAAGTTATTTACCACACCAGGATAGCTATATACTGAGAACTAAAAGGGCTTTCACTGTGTTAGATGTTTTGTTTAGATCTGAGAACTTAGTTACTGTGGGTATTATGCTACCGTTGGACTTCTTTCCTTGCTGAAGCTGTGGTTATGGATGCAAGATTGTCCCTATTACAATTTCATCACACATGGAAGGGAGACCCAAACTCTCCCCAGGGTGGATGAGTCAGGCAGAGATAGGGTCAGGACAGAGGCAAATTGTTCAGGGTGTGTGGTAGAAAGTAACAAGGCTGGGAGAAAGAAACAAGGAATAAAAAAAAAAACCAAAAACATTACACACATGTATGAAGTTGTCAAATAGTAAAATAAAAATTAAAAAAATAAAGAAAAAATAAAGCTTTTGTTAATATTAGCTTTGTAGAATATTAATGAAAATTTATTATTTTTCATGGCCATTAAAATATGCTTATAAAATTTCTGTCCCTCAGAAGGATGAAGAAAGTCAAGAATATCGTTCAAATGGCTTCCTATAGGAGAACAGAACACTGCTAATAGTCACAGTTTAGTTATCTTATTTATAAGAGTTATGTAAATTGCTTCACTTCTGTAGAGTGAAGTAACCAAATCATTCTCTACCAACTCAGTCTTCATACCTGAAAGTATTTTCCAGTAGGAATGCAAAACAAAGTCCCTCACAGCTCATCACAGATGAGTGTTGCTGAAGCGTCCCTGAACAGGGTTTTGTAGGCACACCACAGGAAAGCTAACGAGACCTTCATTCCGAGAGTTTTCATATGAAACCACAGAGCACTGTCTGAGCTGACCCAAGGTGAAAGGACTTTGATTATGACTGGAAAGTGGTGAGGCAGGAAAGCACAGGGACCCAATAGTTTAGGAAATCAGAACTCCACCTAGTCTAGGATACATATATATTCAAATCACATACTTGGCAGCCTGAGAGCCCTACCTTCACATACTAAGCAAAACATGTCACTCTGAACAGTGCACCTAACAACATACTAACAACATAAGACATTCTCACGTGTATCATGCACTCTCATCTCTAAGCAACAGAATGAATTTCACCTGTGCTTACAATAATTAAACGCACACTGATTCTATAGTCTTACTATGAAGATTCTGTAGTATTACTCGTGTATGGTGAAAACAAGAATATTGGTTCGTCTGGAAGTGACTTCATCCAAACCCAGGTTGGTGGTATATACCAATACCTCCTGTGCTTGGAAAGAAGAAGCCGGAGGACCCAGAGCTCAAGGTCAGCCTCAGATACATAGTAAGTTTATAGTTAACCTTGGTTACAAAGAGAATATTGGGGGGGAAACTGACAAAAGAAAAACAGGAAAAAAAACCAAACTGAAAAAAATCAGAAAAAGATAATTTTCATTATATTTTAAAAGTTATCAAACACTTAAGCATCAGAGAAAGAAAAATCTTAGAACAAAAGGACATAGGCTATGAGTGAAGTCTGCAATGATACCAGGAAGACCTAAAATAAAGCTGTCTCTGAAAAAATTTAATATTCATATCTTGTTGAAAAAAAACACAAAAATTTTCATGCTATATGGGGAACAAATAACAATGTGGCTACTTCTTAACTAGGCAAGCTTTGGAGTGTTACAGTTCAAAAGATCCTGGTTATTCTCATTCTGGTGAAAAGTTACATTATACTCTGCTGCCAACCCTGGAGACACTGTTTGCATTGCATTGATACTTGTATGCATGGATGTAGGTACATATGGATTCATGTATGTATACATGCATGTATTTTTTTTTTGTGAGAAATGGTCTTTACCAGTAGGTACAGCTGCACTGAATTTACAATCCTCCTGCCTCAGCATCCTGATTTCTGAGATGAAAAGTGTGAGTCCCCAGGCCCTACTGGGTACTTCGGTTAATCTTTATTTTGAGATCTCTCCTCTCCCTCCCCTCCCCTCCCCTCTACTCTCCCCTCCCCTCTTTTTTCCTTTCCTCTCCTTCCTATCTTCTCCATCCTTTTCCTCTCTTCCCATTCACCTGCCCTCCAGATCTAGACTTTTAATATGTGTTTCTTTCTATCCACCTATTTGTCTAGAATTTTTCTAAAGATATAGTTTTAATGTATTTTATTTGTTATTTGTGGTGGTGATGGTGGTGTGCGTATCTGCCTGCAACCGGCTTGTGCCAAGAGTTAGTTTTCATGTCTTTCTTTTCCCTCTGCATCTGAGGATTGAAACCAGGGCAATAATGGCTCATACTGAGTTCTAAAAAGACAAGCTTTGTTTTCGTTATGGTTATTGTTTTTAAGAAGAGAACTTGAATGTGGGGAAAATGAGTTTGGGTGAGTAAACATGATCTAAACACATTTTAAACACATATGAAATTAGAAGATGCCAGCTTAATAAAAGAAGGTAAACACATGAAAATCAACTTCATTTGTTACCAGTCAGCAGTGTGGTTTAAGAAGATTCTCCACTGCTGGTACTAGCATAAAGACAAACTTAGGTTCAGAATTTAGAACTGGGAAACTGATTTCATGCACTCAGGGACCCTGGGCTTCCTCCTCCTGTTCACAGCTGCAGTGGTCTGGCTTCCTCATCTAGAAGGGAGCTGGCTCCGGCGCTCTCCTGGCGATGTTGACACAGATTCACCTTTCACTCCCACTCCTGATAAGAGGAGCTGCATTTCCTTGGAGATGATGTGGTCCAGACACCAGGGTGATGGAGGGTTGATGAGTGCAGAGCTGTGAGGTGATTGCTGCAGTTCTTAATGGCCGGAGTGTAAAGTTTGGGACGTGTAATTTATAAAGCTCCCAACTTACGCATCTCTTGCTACAACACATTTTAAATCAATGAAAGTGAAGGCTTTCGCCATTGGAACATGTGGCCAAGTGCTTGCGCCGTGGTTCCTAGAATCAATGCAATCTATGGGACGAAACTTTAAATGATAAAATGTTTCCCTCCATGCTTTTTCTTTTCTGTTGTCTAAAACTTTCCCTTTTCTTAGCTTGAGCATTGGTGGAAAAAAAAATACTCCAAACGTTTACGTGACTTCTGCTTTTGATTCTACGGGGGAAAGCCTTTTGTTGTAGGTAGTAAAAATCAAGGGAAACAGAAAGGGTCAGGATTTGCCAAAGGACAAAGGTCATAATGAATGACTGACTCAAGAGGTCATAAGGTCAAAGGTGCAACTGGAATCCCATAACCTCCCCTCAGATTTTACATCAGAGAGGCCAGCAGGGCTTTCGAACTTCTGGGAAGGAACCTGTACACATGTTCACATTTTTCCTTGAAAAATTACTTGAAAATGATTCTGCACAAGATGATTTTTTTCCCTTTTGAAAGCAAATGGCATGAAATAGGCTTTTATATAAACTGAACGTCTCCTTAACTGTTTATTAGAATTCAGTGCTGGCATCCGAGAGAAAGAAGAACTAACAGAGATTAATATGTGTTTTTTAAATGGAAAAATAAGACCATTATCTGGAAGATCAAAAACAGGACAGAAGAAGTACATTTATCTTTCATATTTTTTTTTCCCATTCTCCTCTGTATTTATGGGCTGTACCTAAGATTCTGGGTTTGAGATTTGGGAAAAACAAAAAAGTAACAAGCACCACTGATCGCTCCCACACTGACTACATCTTCTTGCTGCAAGTTTACAGCAATCATTCCAGTCCTTATTTGTTCTTTTACTGACTTAAAACAACTGAGACCGTGGTGATGCCAGGGCCACTATTTAGGCCACAGTCTCCGTGGCAGCCTCGTGACGTATTATAAGTTGGAGATTGTAACTCCCGCGTGTGAGACATAGGGAAATGACAGAGCCTGGCTTTTCAACTCCATTGCTTTCTAACCTCTCGTGAGCACTTAATTCCTCACAGAGAAGGAAATGGTCACGGTGTAGAATCCTGTGGCCCGTGAAGGGTAATTGGATAACATCTTTTGAAAGATTTACAAGGCTGCCAAGGATCTTGCCAGCTTTAAACCTGATTGATTCAGTGTGAAAAGTTCGGGACAATTCCGACCTAAAAGTTTAAAGACAGACCTTCCCTGTGAACGCATAATTTAGGGCCTGTAATAAAATTGTATTGGAACCAGCACATTGAAGTACACAGTCATACGTTGTAAAAGTTAGCATTATGTTAAGGGACTTTTCTGTCTGTTTTAAATCTCCCAAAGAACCTAAATCGTTCACCGGATACTTCAATAATGACACACTTTGGTTTCTGCATTCTTTCCCTCCAAGATTTCCCTAGAAAGACACAGCTCTCTGATTGCTTCATCTTTGTGCCCAAGTTTACTTCTTCCTAATGTACACTTCACACAGTTTATGCAACTTTCATTGTTTTAGGTAAGATAAAGGAGGCCACAGTCTTAGTAACTGCAGAGTGGTTTCAACAGATTGTCCCACATCTTAATTTTTTAAAGTGCCGAATCTCATCATACATTAATTTCCATCTTGACAAAATATATATACTCCTATTTAGTGCAATATTTTATGAATGGGCTCCGTTGCTTTTGATGAGTCAGACAAATTAATGATTAAACATCTTCCAGCTAATTACTTCAGGCCATTAATTATTTATCTGAATCTATAAGTCTATCATTCTATTAACCTCCATTTCCTGCTGCCTGTTTGTGAAGTGGCAGGTTTGAATAAAGGAAAACATAAAAATTCCAAATAAATACAATTAACTAGAGTACACATGGCTTTTTCTCTTTTCTTTATTATTGAGGAAATTGAAGTGATGGTCCTTACACAAAGGTCTGGCTGTGTTTAAACAATGCTCCTTTTGTGACACGCTGGCTAACTGCATTTCCTCCTCGGATTTCAGCATGTAGGACGGAGTAGGACGGAGGCTTCCATTGGCTTCTTACCTGCAGCTGGAGAGGACGCCATTTGCCGTTTGCAACTTTGTTCTCTCTTAGATGTTTAATGCAGGAATCTTGAGTGATGGATGCTTGTTTCACTAGACACATATTTACCAGTGGTCAGGCCAGGATTATTATTATTATTATTGTAGTTTATCAGAACACTAATTTTCCAACACCCTGGGAACTTGTGTTCTTCCCATTGTCAAAAAGAAAGAACAGTAATGTCTAGAAAAATGTAGTTGAAAAGAAATGAATGAAGACATATGCGAAGGAAGGTCTTTTGTCTTAAAGATAAGGGAAAAGGGCTTTTTAGGAAGGATGGCGGGGCCAAAGCCCCAGGCTCTCATGTGACTTTCCTGAGGAATTAGGTCATCACTTGGCTCAAGTTCTCACTCTGGTCCACATTCTAACCAGGGTTAGGTGACAAGGAGGTAATTTAATCGCCCTCCCTAGAAGTCTCCCTGTTTTGTGAATTAGAAGAGTTTCCCCCTTTTATGGAAGTCATCAGGGTCAAATAAATTCAAATGTATCAACTTCCAGCTGATGGTTGGTGTCGTCTGCAGAAATCATTGCTCCTCAGGTTGGTCTGTAAGAGTTCACCATACGCTGTAGTTAGTAAGCTGAAAATTGTTAATGAAGGGAAAATATCCCAGGGGAGTCAAAGAGATCAGCAACTGACAAGAGAACAGAGATATTTATATCTCCATCTCTCTATCTCTCTATGCATATATGTATGTATGTATGCATGTGTGTATCTATCTATCTATCTATCTATCTATCTATCTATCTATCTATCTATCTATCTATCCGACATTAAATATCTTTCTTGTCCTATTAAAAGGACACAGCTGAATAGCTTTGAGGGATCCTGATTTTTGGTTCTAGTGCCATCTAGTGGCAAGGTAGAAGAAGTCAGGGTACAGGGTACAAGAGGCCCTACGGGTCATTACTGGGTAATGAACGATTAATAGTCTTCAATACCTGGGTATTAAAAAATAATTAAACAAAATACTAAAAAAAGAAACCCCAGATCAAAATTTTATCACTTTCCTAAGAAAAAAACACCGTAGGAAGCCCATGAGTAAAAGGATTCAGACCAATGTCTCTCTTGTTGATTCTTTTTGACATTCCACTCGCGCCGCCCGGTCAGATGCCAGCCTCCCTGCACAGTCTGACATGAAGCTATTCTCGCATGAGCTTTTCTTGCCAACTGGGCTTCTCGGACTCTCAAGATTATTCACCCTCTTTGCTCATGTCATCTTCCTAAGAGAGGATTCTGCCACTCCAGGTTGGGGGGACTTCACCCTCTTTGCTCATGTCATCTTCCTAAGAGAGGATTCTGCCACTCCAGGTTGGGGGGACCTTGCTGGTGGTGTGTTGCCTTCAAGATTTGTGTCATTACTAAGCCTTCCTTCTGTGTCCTTCACCCTCTGATGGAACATCTCTAGGGGGCGTACATTTAACTGGACCCAGAGTGTCTTACACTGTTGTTTTCAGAATCAGTAGTGTTGTCAGTGTCGAACCCCTACTCCCAGCCTTAGACCCCAGTGCTTAAGGCAACCAGGGATCAGCACCCAGACTTTGGTCCATAATAATCTGGATTCAAATTCAGAATCTGGATTTCAGGTGCCCAACTAGGTTGTCTTTTTGTTGTTGTTGTTGTTTTTGATTTTTCGAGACAGGGTTTCTCTGTAGCTTTGGAGCCTGTCCTGGAACTAGCTCTTGTAGACCAGGCTGGCTTCGAACTCACTGAGATCCGCCTGCCTCTGCCTCCTGAGTGCTGGGATTAAAGGCGTGTGCCACCACTGCCCGTCCTAGGTTGTCTTTGACACGCAATTTCTCTAGGTTGATTTCTGGAAATCATATTATATGTCTGAAAGTGTTTACAACAGAGAGTAACACATGCTTCACAAGGTTGTCTTCTATAGTGTTGTGAGTCACTGTGACAGAGTGGCGGTTGGAGTAACACTTGAAACAACATGTGTAACTGCACCCATATGGAAGATCCAAACTATGATTTTCTACTGTATAAAATGCTGTGGGACAAGCATTGTGGAATGTTCCACACTATGTGCAGCTATATACTGAATACAGGTATTCTCTGTCTACATAGCTATAATAATTAGTTTAATTGAGGCTGATAACTCATGAGATACAATAGTCCATGTATCTTTGGGTAACTTGACATTATCCAAACATATGCAACCTCAATAATTCCTTTCAATATAACAACTTAACATTTCATTTCATCTTAGGTCTAGGAAAGGGATCCCCAACTCAAAATCTTTAAGGAAAGGGCAACTAACTGTGTAACTGGGGAAGCCAAGTCCTAGAGACATTACAGAGGCTATTACTATAGAAAGAGAATATAGAATAAGAGATGGAGCCAAGAAAGACTAACACATTGTAAACCAACTAAGAAAAATGGAGGGGTCTCTGGTCTAGAGAAAGGATATACACCCCTTGCAATGTTGACTGTTACATATTGTCACAAACTTGGAAACAAGAACAAGTTTATTTTTTAATTTATTATTGTATAGGATATAACTAGCCATGGCTTTGACTGGGTTGTTCCTGAAGTAGGTGTTAGCAAGGATCCTATTGGCTCTTCCCTTTTGAGATCCATAAGTTGCCTGAAGTCTTGGCCTTGGGCTCTTCCTCAGTTGAGATGTGTGGAGTACTTCTCCTCCATCCTCAGTTGGGCCTTCCCTCCTCAGTTTTTAAGAATCTTGGACCCAACTAAATCCCCCAAGAGATTTCCCTAATTTAGTCACGTGAATCGGAAATAGTAAGTTGTTCCGTCTTTGACCTGTATGCTCTTTCATCACAGTACAGTGTGTGGTGTGTGTACAGCCAGGGCACAGTCGGAATACTGACCACTTAGTGACAAAATAGCCAGTGAATAGGGAGCTTATTGAGGTGGTGCTATATGCTTCTGAACAATGGGAACATGGCTTCTTATTCTTCCCTCCACCCACCAATCCACCTTCTAGCTGGAAAATGAGAAGGAAGCTGGTGTTTGTTTGGCAAGAAATGATGCTTCTCCCTCTTGTGTGACAAGAGTAAAAATGTGATGTGTTCTGATAGGAAGTGATTGCTCATGGCAGCTAGAAAAATAACTTCCCTCAGGAAAGACGTCCCTCTTCCAGGTTGATGCAGACCTCTGGAAGGCTGTGCAGGCAGATATGTAGAACAACCACAAAGCCTCTGGCTGGGCTGGTTGTAGGGATCAAGGCTTCACCATAGGACAAATGACAGACTGCTGTGTCCTGATGTCCCCTGCAAAAACTTATCTCACCCTCTGTTCATCATGCTTGGAGACATGATTTCCTGGGGTCTTTCCAAGATTTCAAGGAGTTCCTTGTAGTGTTTCTGAGAGTTCTAGATTACTCTATCATACAAGTAATCTTGGCCTCTTGTGTAAGCTTTCTTCTTGGGGATTTATTTGCTGGAAGTAAAAAATATGCTATTTCAGTTCAATCACAGCACAGTTGTTAGTGTTTCTATCACTGCGTTTGCCACAGATCACGGATTTGAATGCTTTACATGATGTGGGGATGAATTTTAAACATCCATAGTAAAGTATTCAAGTGTGTATCAGAATACATATATACCGTGCATCCTGACATTCTCAGTCTTGTGGTTCTCAGTCTTGCTTGGCAGCTTATGAGGAATGGACGAATAGGTACCCTCTCCGTAGACTGGTGGCAACAGAATCTTCATTTCAACATCATTCCCTTGTGCCTTGGGTGCTTGTGGGAGTTTGTGCAGCTCTAAGTGTGAATTGAACTCTGCTCTGGTCAAGGGCATTGTGTGGATGCCTCCCATTTAAAAATGGGGAGTCAATTTGATGAAGTGAAATTCATTGAAGGAAAAATAACATATCAGTGTAATCTAAACACAGCAATCTCTGAACACCTACACTGACCCCTGAAGTCCAGGAAGCAGAAGACAGACAGGTGGCCCCAGATGTGTCTGATTAGTTGGGTTCTTAATTTCCTTCTTCTTTTGATACAATTTTTTGTTTGGTTTTGTTTTTTTAAGACAGCATGTTATATAACCCAACTGTTCTCAAGATGGCTAATATATACCTCAAACTCCTAATCCTCCTGCCTTCCCCTCCAAGAAAACTGGATTACAGGCACAAATAGCCATGTCTGGCTAAAGCATCTACATCCTTGCATCCATACAGCAATGCATACAATCTGTCTTTGTTGGGGTTTCTATGACTGTGAAGAGACACTATGACCACGACAACTCTTACAAGGCAAACATTTAATTGGGGGGGGTGCTTTTAGTTCCAGAGGTTCGGTGCCTTGCCATCATGGTGGGGAACATGATGGCTTGGAGGCAGATGTGGTGCTGGTGAAGTAGCTGAGCGTCCTACATCGTGCAGACAACAACAGGAAAATGGACTGCAACACTGGGTATGCTTGCACGGAAGAGAGCTTAAAGTCTGCCCCCACAGTGACACACTTCCCCTAACAAGGCCACACCTACTCCAACAAAGCCACACCTCTTAATAGTGCCACTTCCTTTGGGGTCTGTTTTCTTTCAAACCACCCCACAACAACTCTATTCCCATCTCCTCCTTTCTCCTTTCCCATGTGTACCTTGAAACTTCTTTATTATCTTTGTTTTACACGTAAGTCACTGGCTTCAATCTTTGTCTCTTTAGATTTTTTTCCCACTCTGTCAAGAGACATTATTAGGCACTTTCTTTATCCCATTTTAGGTTTTGAGAATTGACTCTCAGTCTCTGTGCTCATATATATTCTGTCATCAGAAATTTCTCAGGCACCTAAAATAGTTTCTTTGTCACTAGCAACCAAGAAACCAAAGGACCCACCTTTCTTTGGATTTGAACTAATTATGGAGCTCAGTGGACATGTACATGTTGCAGTCCTTAAGTTGGACATGGACATCCACACAGGCCCAGATAAATGTAGTTGAGAGATGCAGAGATGCAGACGCTGTCCTGAGCTCCTTTGGGGGCCCTAGGAGTGCAATCTGCCATATACCTGCCAGGCCATCAGTTAAATTGGGCTCTTTTGGGCAAACAATTGCCAGAAGTTATAAAACAAATAATCCTTTGGTCTGAATTGCTAATTGCACCTCAGGGGAATTCTGCTTTACTTCCTCAATTCTGGGTAGTGATTATTCAACCGTAGTTTCTTTAATCTAAGTACCACTAAACCAGAAATTTCATTAGCACAATGCACGGACTATAAATCTCACACTTTCAAAACACCCATACTTCATAATACGTTTAAAGGGGATGGACCTTTTGTAATGTATTATTAAGGATATATAATATGATGAAGCTGTGGTATGCCAATGGACTCTTGCAAATGACCAAGCCATGCAATTCTTTAATGGCATTGAAAGGTCATTTCAAGATGCACAGGGGCATTTGTATCCATTAAATCCAACATATCTTTATCAACACCCCACCTGAAATGAAGGTAGTTGACAATTAATACTTTACTTGCTAGATAATTGATTCAACAGTTCAGTGCACATCTAGTAAAAACTGTTGGAAGCTGATCATTTTTGTTATCTAAGACTTAACTGCCTATGACTACAGCTGTTTTGATACAAAAAATTAAGAATTGATATAAGAACTTTACCTGAATTGTTATCGGATGTCTCAAGTGGATTACTTCTGTCATGTAATTTCATCACCCTAACTTCAGTACGAAAGAGGAGACCAACCACGAGCTACAGCCAGTTCGAATCTGGGTAATTCACAGAACAAGTTAAAGCTCTCAGCCCTTTCATTCTCTTGGTCCTTGACTTAATTTTTTTCCAAGTTAACAGTGTTCGTGAAACCTGTGTTTATACAGAGTATGCAAAAATCTGGTTAACTTGAAGAACAAAATGATCGAAATGGAAAACAATTCATTTCGCTTAAACGAGAATTAAAGGATAATTAAGATACATGTGGAAAAGTGATTTTGAGAACGAAAATTTCCTGGAAAACATCTTTTCTGAACAAGATACCCTGGCATTACTCTTAGTTGTGTTTTGATGTTCACATATTTTACGTTTGTTTTAAAAATACAATGTTTATAGGCTGAAGGTGTAGATATGCATGCCTCTCTCTTTCTCTTCCTATTTGCACACACACACTTCATTTGTCAAATGACTAAAGGTTATTAGTGTGTCTCTCCTCAGACTTCTGCATGGACCTCTCAGTTCCCCAGTGTTTGGAAGTAAGAGTGATAAACAGAATACAACCACGACTGCAAAGTTCTTTGATAAAATCTTCACCAGTAGCAGCCGGCTGTGCAAACCTGGGAATCCTTGTGTTCACGGAGTAGCAGAGACTACAGCTTAGGTCATACAAAGGTTAACTGCACCGGGACAGTCAGTGGTTCTCTTCTTTTGTGAGAAATGTAGGGATTGAGCCTTTTAACCCATTTCTTGATGTGCTGGGGGGAAGATAACCTATTTTTTTTTTCCAGTGGGGAGAGACATAGAGAAATTCCATACCTATCTTTCCAGTCAGTAGACAACAACCTCACTCAGGATGACTGGCATACTTTATGAGAGCCACAGACAAACCCTTGCAAGGATGCATTCCCCTTTTATAGGTCTCAGCATTAAGGGATGCTAAGACATAAGAAAGAAAGCTCTAGTAAAATGAAGTAACGGAGGAAGCATGAGATGGCTTATCGTACAAACAAGAAGTCATTGAAACAATGACCCAATATTATCCTAAGGTTATGATCACAGAGATAATTATTGAATGGTAATAGACAGCTCATGATTGCTTCAATTTCTTTCTGTTATGTGTTTCAGAAAGTTAATCTTTCTTCCTTGGCTGTGTAAGACTTCCTTGAGGAAGCCTAAAGAGAAACACAAATGTTTCCAATAACTGTTCTGCAGAACCTAACTTTTCTGTACTTGATATGGTTTGATACAGCTTCCAACTTGGCTGCTTTGTAGGAAATAAGTTACTCACAGTTATTTGTTTAATATGTCCTGAAGTTGTCCCAAGGCAAGCACAGGAGGCTTAGAATACAGTTTTGTAGACATTGGGTTATTAGAACTGGTACATAAGTAGTAGCCAATATGTGTTTATTATTACTATTTATTTAAAACTATTCTATAAACACCTTTCCAAACATGTTCCCATAGTGGTAGCTTTCCCCCAGATCACTTTCCTGTCTTTTAGAATCTATCGCAATTACTCACTGTGTTTCACCTCATTTGTTCTCCTATTTCCTCCTAAGTTTAGCACTTTTCTTCTAGTATAAAGTTGATTTAGATTTTGTAGACAAAACTTTCTACTCATGATTCACCAGTCTATCAAGTACATGGAATTTAATACAAGTGTTTAGTGGATGAATAAAGTCTTTTTTCCCAAAAATAAACCAAAACAAACAAGCAAACAAACAAAAAAAACCCAAAGCAAAACAAACAAATCAGAACAGTAGCTAGTAGAGGAATGTAAGGCTGGGTTTTGTTTCTTATGTTCTGTATTCTAACCTAGTTCTCAAAATTTTCTCAGTTCCACTTACATAACTTACACATATATTCATTTAAGAATGGATCCATTCTGTTTCCTACCTAAATGACTGAATACATATGCTGACAATTCTTTTTAGCCATTAGTAGAATTTGATTTAATAGTTGAGTCTATTATGGAAGGCTGAGGGTTTTTATTGATTTCTCATTTAAAAAAAATCCTTCTTGAGCACAGTGGAGAAACACATTTAGAAATGACCTTTGGGAACATTTCAAAAG